>NC_136888.1:4408742-5116010 GCF_949152265.1 Phoxinus phoxinus
AGGTCTGGTTCTAAAAGGAATGGGACGCGGAGGTTCTGGTTACTACCTCAATATGATTATGCCTCAATATGTTTATGTTTAGACCTTCTGTTGGAGCACCCTCTCAATGAGGCACGCTCCCCCTTAGAAGTGAAACCTATTCGTTGAATTGAGTCTTCTCTCCCTGATGAGATCCCGAAAGTGTTCGATCACTTCAGTGCTTCTTTCCTGCTAATGGTTAGAAGTGAGGGCTGTCTCCACCTCAAAATGTTCTTGCCTCTGTATTGACGCACATCATGATGCAGTGGATACAAATCCGAGGGAAGCACGACTTGATCATCAGGTTCCTGAGGGGAACAAGGAGCTGAATAAGGGCCTTGCGCCCCCTCTTTACCCTCTTGGGACTTATATCTGGTGCTACTGCACTGCAGAGACCTCCCTTGAGCCCTGCAGGCAGTAAGTTAAAAATCCTGTTTTTAGAGAAACAGTTTTCCTGCTTGCTTGGTTTTTATCTAGAGGGTAGGGACTTGTACGCATTTCCGTCAACTAGTGTTAATTTCGTCAGACGAGACGAGACGAAATATGTTCGTCAACGACATTTTTTTCCATGACTAAGACGAGACGATGACGAGACTCTACTACTGTTCAAAAACGCTGACTAAGACTAAATTAACATGCATTATTGTTGACGAAAAAAGACGAGACAAAAATGTTTTGCATAAAATAAAAACTAAGATAAAATCTCTCTTCATTTTCGTCTACAATCGTCTCTGCTTTTTCATCAGCTGTACGCCTTTAAAATATTCCGAATGAGTTCGCGCTGTTGCTCAAGTAACATTACGAAGCTATGGTGTTTGTTTTGGCACATACATTATGCAGGTTACGATTGTATTGCTTCCACTAAAGAAAATAATGCGCTCCGTCTACGGTTAGAATCCTGTGTGGCAACGATCCATGGCAACGCTCTGTTTTTCATGGCAACGGTGTGTTAGAAGCACATTCTACATTAGAATTCGACCAAGCCATTTAAAAAAAAAAAAAATTTAAACATACACACAGATTGTTACATAAAATGGTGTGTGTGCGTAGAAAGAATTCGTCCACACGCAGCTCAAAAAAAACAAAAAAACAATCCTGAGCGCAAGTCCACTGTCTAACGTTAGCACTACAGGCTTTTTGTGTTAAATTATATTTCCTGTCGCTGCGCAGGCTTTTTTATTGTACATGACAGACTAATAACCCTTTTCTTTAGGTTATGTCCCGTTAACCGGACCTTTGCATTACGATTAAAAGCAGTATCAATAAAGTCAAAAATGTGATGTGCAGTCAAGTTCGAGTGTATGCGCTGTTTAAACGAGTGTTCCCACGATACACTTGTTGTGATTCACGGAGTTTTGACAAGTTTTATAGTCTTGATATTGTTTCTTATTCAAAAGTGGTGACTGAATAAACTCAGCACCCCCTGAAACCTCTTCCCGCGCCTTTGTAACTTCAGTCGGAGTCTGTTGGGACCCAGCTTTTGAATTGTGATGGTTAAAATAAAATACAGAACAGTTTCATCATTTGTAAACGTGTCTCCTAAATCAGAAATTGAAAACCAGACATGTTTAACAGTTGCATTCAACAAAAATCATTCAACAAGTGTATTTTGTCAGGTAATTATGACATTTTACCAATATTTGAGATATGTGAAACACTTTTTTACTGAAATGTTAATCAGAAATAATCTCAGTAATAATGTGTTATTAAAAAAAAGAAGAATTTTTTTTTAACTAAAACTTGACTAAAATGAAAAGACTTTTAGTCGACTAAAACTTGACTAAGATACCTTAAGTTCTCTTTTGACTAAAACTAGACTAAAATTATGAGACTTTTAGTCGACTAAAACTAGACTAACAAAAAAAGATATGTGAATGACTAAATATGACTAAAACTAACAAGGACATTTGGCACAAGACTAAGACTAAGACTAAATTAAAAATAGGTGACAAAATTAACACTACCGTCAACGAATCGTGCCTGGAATTCGGGCTGACTAGTCTCATGAAATCTGAGAAGGTTGCCCAAGGTTCCTACCTCTCCTACGGGACCAGGTGGTGAGCCTGCAAACGCTGCCCCGGAGGAGGCAGACCCAGCCCTGGCTTTTCTCTGTCCGTCCGCTCCATTGCAGTTATACGTGCTCAGAATGCAAAGCCTGGACCTCATACCAGCTCTTGCCTGTTACGGAGACCAACAGAAGGGAAGGCTGTTTCCAAGCAGAGGTTGGCTCACTAAATGTGGTTGCCTTCATCTTGGTGACAAAGTTTTCCCAAGATGCACATGCCCACCTGGGTGGTGAGCTCCTGGGTAGTGAGAGTATTGCACCCTCCTAGGCGTTGACACAGAGTGCCTCGCTGAACAGATGTTAAATAGAGTTAAGGGCTTGGCGACACCTATAACGTTTGCTAGAGAACTACCCTATGTGTTGAACCTCTGCTTCCCGTGGGCTCCCTTCACATGAAGCCAGTTTCACTGTAAGCCTGGTTCAAAGTGTGGGCTTGCTGTGCCATTCCCCTCCTATGGACCGGATACTTGCGCAATTCTTGCTCCTTGCTCACCTTATTGGCCGAACCCTGTCGAGTTCCTCCATACCCTACGGCAACAGACATGGTGGGACGTCCGAAGCCAGGCCTATCACTCATATGCACTGGTGGAACCTGTGTTAGGCTGGGTCCATATGTTGTGATCCCTACGGCAGTCCCATATGTGTATTCTTACACGGTACGGCTCTCTGCGGCGAGCCCGTCACTGCTGGTTGATTCTCCCCCCTGTTATAGGCTGGAGCCACCTCAATGACATTCCATATGTTGTTCTGCCCGGTCTTCCGCCCAGTCCATATGTGTATTCTCCACATGTTACCTCCTTAGAGGCAGGATGTGGCTTCCGCAGAGTACCTTCCTTCCTCGATAGGTACGCTCTCTCAGTGGTCCTGTGGAACAGCCGTGACTTCTCTGGGCTAAGCCCTGTCCCATCTCCTCCTCAAATTGCGGTGTGATCAGGAGGCTTTTGTCTAGGTGCTGGAAGGTGGCAGCACTAGTGGCGTTTTCATGGGGATCCCAAACGTTATATCATATTTCACTCTTAATAGTCTATTTATAAATGCTTTCTATCTCTTTAACCAGAACTATTGTTTATGATCATGATGGAAAGCAAAAACAGCATTCAATCTTCGTCTCTCTCTCAGCCCCTAAGCTAAAATGGAAATGATACTATAACTGCCAGCAGGTGGTGGCAAATTGTTGTCTTAACGAGATAATTTTGTCAAATGATTCCTTCAAATCGGCTGATTTATTCATTCAGGGACAAAGCAAGTATCTACTGTCTTTATGAGTAGGTTGTTCGTTGAATCGAACAGACTGAGTAGTTCAAAAACGCAGATTCATTCAGTAACGAAACTAAAATTGTTGCTCTGACTGAGACATGCAATGGCTCTACTGTTTGGAACTATTTTCACTGGCAAAATAGAGCAAAAACACTCAATATGGACAATTTTGGCCTGGTTTCACAGACAGGGCTTAGATTAAGCCAGAATTAGGTCTTAGTTCAATTAGGACTTTTAGTAGCTTTTATAAACGTGCTTTAGAAACAAAATAATGGCACTGACATATTTTAAGATTTGCAAGTTGCTTTCAGTTAAAACTAAAAGTCTGTGAACCCCGGGGATAGTGTCTAAAATTGAAGTCACCTAATATTAACTACTCGTTTATTGAACTGTATAAAATGTGCTGCTTATATTCGAGATATCATCACTCTTGCTCATGTGGTATTGCTTATTTTGGGGTATTTTTTCCTCAAGCCCCTGTTATGTTCAGACCCAGGTGTGTGTGGTGTGATGGGATGGGGCTCTATTTTAAGTGAGGCCAGTTTCAAGTGAAACGGGTGAAACATACACTCTCAGAAAAAAAGGTACAAAAGCTACATATTAGTAACTAAAATAAACAAAAGTGTACCTTTTGGAAAGGTTCCGCCCCAGTGATAGCTTTTGTACTTTTTTTTTTGAGAGTGTAGCGAAGGCCGCTGACAATGTGGACACTTTAAATATACTGTCTCACGGTTTTGTTGTCATTCACTGCAAATTAGTTTTGTCGTCTACCCTGACTAAAGTCTATTGATTGTTCCACTTGTGTAACCCCTAAATGATTTGGCATGCAGCCTACTATATTTGTCCCAATTCAAAACTCCTTCAGCCTGTGTGCCGTACATTATGTACCTTGGTCTTAAGTGAGCTGGACTGTATTAAAGCCCAGCAATTCACAAGCCAGCTTGCTAATTGCCTTTTTCTTATCTCTCCATGTCCAGTGTGTATGGCTGTCCCGTCGCCAAGAAGAGAAAACCCCTGGAGACTCACGCCCTGGAGCCCTCGGCCAAGAGGAAGGTCTTTCTAACAGTCGTAGACCAGCAGTCAATGGAGAAATGCTACAGAACACACAAAATGGAGGAGATGGATGAAAAAGAGGAAGAGGAGGAGGAAGAGGAAGAGGAAAGGGACGATGAAGAGGAAGCAGATGAGGAATATACAGACAACGAGGAACAATATGATCAAGAAGAGGTAGAAGTGATTAATGGAGAAGAGGAAGAGGTGGAGCAGGAAGAAGAGGAAGTGGTGGAGGAGGAAGAGGAAGAAGGAGTAGAAAGAGAGGGGGAAGATGATGAAGAAGAGGATGAGATAGAGGAATATGAGGAAGAGAATGAGGATCAAATTCAAGAAATAGGTGAGGGCACAAATAAATCCATAAAAGGTGGACAGAGAATTAGTTATGCAGTAATTTGGCTCCCAGTTTTAACCCTGTAAAGCATTGATCACTTTGGAGGCCTTGGAAATGTGTGTATCAAATCTAATACAATAGGCTTTATAGGGTTAATCTGACATTAGAATGCTTTATTTTCAGGTTTAGAAACAAAACCAGACCTGAATGTGAAGTGAGTATTTCAGCCTCCAGAGGGGTAGAGGAGGTGATTTGGCAGTTAGGCATCTTTAAAAGAAGGTCACCGTAATTTGAGGTGCAGTTGGATGATTTTGCGATGACCTTCAATGGTCTCAGTATCAGGCTAAAAACAGCCCTCTCAAAACAGAGGTGCTCAGTTCCGAATGAAGGTGAGCTTTGAAGTGCAGCGCTCTGGCAGGGCCAATGCCCTCAAATATGAGCAACATTCAGATTGATAAAAACAAGTTTCAAAACTTTAAAGTCCCCCGTGGTGAAAATAAAGTTTTTAATGTTGTTTATATGTCTATGTGGTGTTTTTAATATGCTTTGAGACAAACCATGTGCAAATTCATAAGTCAACACCATTGCTTAGTATTTTCTAAAAACGGCAGTGAATCAAAGCCAGTCTCGGTCTTTCTGACGTCACAAATTACATTGTAACCAATCAGATCAACGTGTGATCGTCAACCAGTGGATCTCTGAGCTGAGTGAGTGAGTGGAGGCGGGGCTCATTTACATATTCATAGAACACGTATACTAAATTAGGCAAGGGTGTCGAGTTACATTCAAGCTATTTTAAGGCACAAATAATTTTTTTTCAAGTAAAAAAAACGTTTTAATGTCATTTTGGTGATCAAAGTTGAGTTTTAAGGGATAAAATTATTCACTGCAGGGGGACTTCAAGGAAACATTTCGGACAATATATATTTTCCATAATTTAATTTGAACAACAAATACTATTGGTTCTACAGTTACTCCTAATACGAAATACTGTGTAAGGTTACAGTCTTGTAGAGAGCATCAAGATATGTATTGCTACTAATCATAACATGATGCAAGGGGTTGATCAACCGCAGAGTTTTTAAGTCGACTGTTGTGATTAAAGTCGAGTTGAAATCGACTAATCGCTGATGATGTCACTAATAAAAACACAAGAGATTTGAATGCTTTGCAACATGCCACAATTTGCAACTAGAGGCTAAATGATGTTGGTTTGAGAAACCTGAACCTCAAGTCTAGACTCGAACTAGGGTTGCCTTGTGCACAGCTGTGGCATTTGACAGTACGCTGCCCACAAGGCTATTGCACCATCATGATAGTCTATCTATCTATAACGTATAGTCTATCTAACGCTGTGTTTCCCAAACCTCTCCTGAAGGACCCCCAACACTGCACGTTTTCTTTGTCTTCCTAATCAAACACGCCTGATTCAACTCATCAGCTCATTAACCCATGTGATTATGAGCTGATGAGTTGAATTAGGCGTGTTTGATTAGGGAGACAAAGAAAACGTGTAGTGTTGGGAGTCCTTCATGAGAGGTTTGGGAAACACAGATAACGTACGACTATATATTATCTATCTATCTATCTATCTATCTATCTATCTATCTATCTATCTATCTATCTATCTATCTATCTATCTATCTATCTATCTCTATATACAGTATCTATCTATATTAGACTGAATGGGCACAGGTTGTTTGCTAAACAAAGCCAACTTAACTTAATAGTACACAAGATGCCATTCTTGTTGCCTACAAATGGTTTCAGTATTTGTCTGAGCTGGTGGCTCAGTTCTGGTGGTCTGAGAATGTCTGTTAAATAAGGGACTAGGCGTGAGATGTGTCTCAGACACACACACACACACACACACACACACACACATACTCCCTCCACTCATTCTCCAATCAGACCTGACAGAGCCTTCTAGTCTAATTAACAATCAAACGCCCACGTGTATTGGCATTAACCCTGTTTCCTGTGCTGTTTTCTTACCTAAGATATTGGCTTTGTCTCAAAACCCAGTGAGCTGACTACATGAACAGTTGTCGACAGCATGTTAATTAAATTAGAACCTTATAAGTTACTGATTTTGCTCTTCATAGGCGCAGCTTCATTAACAGCCAATCCTGCATTGCACACTTGACTAACCTTCTGCTGTTAGCATGTAGCTAAGCTAATGATTCAATACTAATATATACCATGAACAGTTGCACTCATAAATATTGAGAAAATCATTACATGGAATTAATATGTATTATAATAATTCAATCTTTTATCGCCACTTAACATTTTTTTTGCATTCAAATATTGTCATATTGATAATCAATATTTTCCCTGGCAACATTGTCCAAGATGGTTCTATATATATTAAAGCAATAAGCCCCTTAAAGTCGTGTTTTACAGTGGATTTAGAACAGCTTAGGGGCGTTGTTAGGCACGACGTGGAGCGGAGTTTATTTTATTCATAAAATAAACACCAGCAACAAAAATATAACGTTATTAACACATGTATTCCTCCGCCAAGCAATGTAGTTCCAAAGAGGTTGCTAAGCAACACATGCAGCAACAAAGAATCACAGACGGCAGTTGCGCTGTAACACTAATGTAATGCGGTCACAGGTGTGTGTTTGTTGAGTAATTTACAACGGCTTCGAACGCGGCTCAAGAATCAAGAATCCAGAATTCCAGAATCAAGGACTGGAACTATCCGTTTTATAAAAGCTAGATTTACGATGTTAATTATTACTTAAAATGTGTGTGTGAAAAGGCTTTCATTTGTAATGTTATAACAGTGCTGTAGTTTAGCTAACAAGCTCATTATTGCAAGACGATTTTAAAAATTACAGGCTGGTTGTACATGATCATTCCGACATGTTCAATCATTACCAATATTTATATTATGCAAAGTAGTTAATATTTTGAATATGCATAGATTGATTGGTCATGGTACACTTACTTTTACTGTAGGGCTACTTATCAAATAGGCCTACATAAATACGTGAGGCATGAAATATTGATTGTAATTTGTTTAATTTGTAAGTTATTATCTTACTTTTAGATCATACAATTTTGTGGGACAATTTGGCCATTCCTAATTGGGGGGTGGAGGTGTTCTTGTCCCCATCAATTTCTAAGGCCAGGTCTACATTAATCCGGATACAAACGTTATTAAAACGTTGTTAAACGTGATCAAATACCTCCGATTTCCCAGTCCACACTACAATGCAAAAAAAAAAAAAAAACAAGTGTTAGGCTCTCAGTTTAACTGCTACTGTGGTATGAAAACATTTGCTTGTCTTTCACAGAGAGTGACCATATGAATTGCAGTCCCAGCAGATCAAGCCCCTGCATGGAGAAGGACAACAACAACAACGAAGAATATGAGAACTATGATGAACTGGTGGCCAAATCTCTGCTGAACCTGGGCAAGATCGCAGAGGATGCTGCTTACCGGGCCATGACCGAGTCCGAGATGAACAGCAACTCCTCAAACAGCGCAGAAGAGGAAGAGGAGGAGGATGAAGACGAAGAGGACGATGAAGATGATGAGGATGAGGAGGGCTCAAGGAAAGGTGAGCTGAGTCTGGATGTGAACAGTGATGTGGTCAGAGAGACTGTGGACTCTCTCAAGCTCCTGGCTCAGGGTCACGGGGTCACGCTCTCAGAAAACCTCCACGAGGAGCCGTACCAGGACGACGGGGCCGAGAACATCCACGGCAGAGCCGCCATTGCTGGTCAGATGGGGGAGAAGAGTGACGAGGAAGTTTGTCTGAGCAGTTTGGAGTGTCTTCGCAACCAGTGCTTTGACTTGGCGCGCAAGCTAAGCGAGACCAAGCCATCCGAGCGGCTCAACAATAACCAGCAGGTATGCATGTTCATTTAGAGTTGTTCCCTAACCAATGATAGTGAACGCACGCTAACCGACCATTAACCATTAACTGACAAGATTAGATTAGAATTGTATAGAATTAAGAGTTCATGATGTAGAAATTAGAATTATATCAAATTAGAATGGACGAGTGCCTGTGACACATTAAAAATACTAACAAAAAACATTATAAGAAGGGGTTTATTTTTATATTGGCACATAGCAGCATAAACAACAACAACACATTGAGGATTGTTACACATTGGCAGGGTTGCAAAGTTCACAGTTTTCCTGCACAATTTGAGTACTTTTAAACTGTTTCCCTAGGTACATTTTATTTCCCTCAGGTTAAAGGTTTGACATATTGCATAATTTGTATTTGACTGAATTAAATATTTGACATTCTACCAAAACACTGTGCTAGATGAAAATGGGTAAAATTGGGTAAATGCAGGTGTCACTATCTCAATTTTTCGTGAGTTCATTGAGATTGGTAAAATGAGGTTTTCACTCCTGTGTGTGTAAAATGATTAAAGTGTCCATATAATGTTTTTTTTTACTTAATTTTTTGTGTGTAATATAGCAGTTTGTGCATGTAAACAATCTGCAAAGTTACAAAGCACAAAGTCCACACCTAAGCAAAGGAGTCTCTCCAACTATAAAAACACTTGTCTTGAAGTCGGCATGAGACAGACATTGCGATAGTCTTTTCTTCGATATTGTGACGTATATATCACATTGCTGCCACATACATATTGTTTGTTTTTTTCACTCAAATATGTATTAATAACTAGATGTAATGTTGTTAAAACTATATATTTAATCATAATAATGAGATACTATGTAATTAAAACGACGTATTTACTTATTATAATGAAATATTATATTGCTTAAACTACATATATTGTATGTGACGTATCACGGTGGGAAAAAGATCTTTATCACAGTCCGCGTTCGAAAAGTGGAAGCTTCGAATAATATTGTAAAATAACTTTTCCTGTAGCCTGTATCAATTGCAGTACCCACAGCATGGGATTGTTATGATCTATTGATGTTATAACGTGACAAGCATATTGTTATTAATGACATATGTTGTGATTACGAGAAAAAATACACTATAGCAGCTCATTATTACGAGAAAACATTGTTTAAACTTCATAACATCTTGTTATAAATGCATAATAGAGTGGAAAAAATTAATATGTACTGTATAATATGCAATGCACCTCTCTATATATCTGAGTGAAAGAGCTTCTCGATCAAGAACAAATGTAGTCTTGTACATGAGAATTAATTGGATGTTTGGATGGTTGTGGTTTGCTATTGGTGGATCTCATGTGATTGACAGGTTGCCCCGCCCTCACGCCAGTAAACACATCATCAGAGAAGAGAAGTGACGTCAATGAAAGAGGGAGGGGAAGTTATTTTGATTAAAGAGTACAAGGCACATGGATTATTAAAAATAATGATGTGGATATTTATGATAAATACTGCAATATTCCATGAAAGAATAGGAATGTTCAATTTTGATTTTATTGTGACAACTAAATTTATCTGAAGTGTATACATGGCCATATACTTCCTTTTAAAATTTGTATCATTACTTTATACGTATGTTGGTCTAGATGGATGGATGGATGGATGGATGAATGGATGGATGGATGGATGGATGGATGGATGGATGGATGGATGGATAGACAGTATCCACCGTAGGTGCGTATATAACACAGACAACACATAACATGTTAAGGTAGGGTGACCAGAGTGTAAGTGGACAGAGGGGGTGGGGTCTCCAGGTCTGCCCAAATCCCTGGTTCCCCGAAGCGGGTAAACACACAACATGTTAAAGGGATACTCCACCGTTTTTTCATATTAAACTATGTTATTCACTTAATTAAGACGAGTTGATACATACCTCTCTCGTCTCAGTGCGTGCACTTAATCGCTCTGGCGCGCCGCGACACTTTGATAGCACAGTTCATTCAATAGGGGCCAAGCAGAGAAGCTACCAAACACCTCCACGTTTTCCCTATTTAAATACAGTTACTCGAGTAGTGTAATTCGACCTAGGACGGTGACGCAAAACAAAACGTTGCGCTTTTCTAAGCGTGTATAATGGATGACTATATTGTATGGCGGAATACCATAGCAAGTGCTTGGGAGCACTTCGACTTGACGGAGTAATATCTTCTGGGAGAGAGAGTGGGGGCCGATGAGAGGATTTTTCACGAGTGAAGATATTACTGCGCCAAGTCGAAGTGCTTCCAAGCACTTCCTATGGTATTCCGTAGTACTATGGTACTTGAATTTTTAAATTTTCCCCATTGAAGTCAATAGGGTGTAAATTTTAAAAATAGGATAACACGTTGTAGGCAACACCGATTTTTGTCGCTGTTCTCTGTATTGACAGCACTCCAAATTTACAAAAAATTGAGCTCAATGTTAAAATTGACCGGAGTTCTCCTTTAAGATAGGGTGACCAGAGTGTAGGTGGACCAGAGTGAAGCGGCGTATCTCTGTAACCATGCCGAGTTGGAACTCCATACTCTGGGCACGTGGTGGTCTCCTAGTGACCCACCCACGCCCCAAGTATAGAGCCCAAATTTGGCTGGTTCCCCGAGTCCCGGGAGTAACCTCGACTCTCTTAAATTATCGACATATCATTACACAATCAAAAACAATCACAGACATCACAACAAACAAACAAAAAGTGCTGGACTAGCTGGTGGACCAGCAGTTCTCAAGCAAAACTGAGCTGGAACCAGCAACCAGCATACCGTGCTGGTCCCAGTATACAAAACATACCTTATGCTGGATTTTTCAGCAGGGGCATTAATCAGTCCAAATTGTTTCTGTCAGTTAACGGTTAACCTGGTAATGATCTGCATCCCCACCAGCAGGCTCATCATCTTTACCAAGAGGCTCAGCAGCAGCAGCAGCATCATCAGACTCATGAGGAGTGCCGTGTCCTCGAGCGAAACTACTCCGACATGGTCAACCTGATGAAGCTCGAGGAGCAGCTCAGCCCTCGATCCAAGGCTTTCTCCAGCTGCGCCGCAGAGCACAAGTGCTTCCAGGACTGCGATGAAGACACCACCTCCGTCACGTCCGACCGCTCGGAGGACGTGTTCGACATGACCAAGGGCAACCTGTCACTGCTGGAGAAGGCCATAGCGCTGGAAACGGAGCGGACTAAAGCTTTGCGGGACAAAATGGCGTCGGAAGCAGTCAGGAGAGATAGACTGCGCTTGCATGAGGACGGTTTGAGGCACAGCTGTGCCGAGGAGCGGAAGGCCCGTCTGCACCACGATGGCCTAAAGAAGCCTTACTACCTTAAAGGTAAACTCATATTACAAAACATGACCAGTACTGGAACTCATTTGTCTTTAGAGTTAAGTACCCCATATACTTAAGGCAAAGTATTGTTTTTTGCTTGGGAGTAAAAAGAAGTTCAAAACACCTGAGCAGCAGCTTTACTGAGAGTGCCTTTTAGATGCATAATGTGTGTGCTGTGTGCTTTCCTCTCAAAAACAAAATAAACGCCACAAAAATGAGAAAACAGCAGTTAAGAAAGCACCTGATCATAGTGAAGTGAACATGTTTGCACCAGCTCTGCAATTCGCCTCTCTGGTCAAGTCACGTTACGTCCATTTGTATGCCACTTTATACAACAGATTACTTTAAAGCAGCAGCTTTACAGTATTAAACATGAAAAAACAGTGTCAGTCGCACCTTGTCAGTCACAGTTGCAGAGTTACACCTTCAGCTTCTACTATAAAGCAGCTCTCCAGTGTGTTTGTTCTCGCATTTGACTTTGACTGAACTGGGGTGTGTTAGCCAACTATAGCTTATACTAGAGCCAACGTTATCAGCAGTTCAACTAAATGGTGTTTCCCGAAATCTAACGAACATTCACAAACATCTTCGCAAAGTGTTTGGAACGACAGATCTCGACCTGTGTTAGAAGCAGAGGTTTTTGTTTGCATGACATGTGGACTCAATAAATCCTTATCTAGAGCAAAATAAGCAAGCTGACATTCAGTACAGTCTGTGTCTTTTATTTAGAATATATACAAATGTAATTTACGTGTTTAGTTTGTCAAGAGATTTAAAGCGTTGTTTCTGAAGAGTGCGCATGTGTGAACGTGCTCTAGTACTTAAGAACGGGCCTATGATTGAATCTGGAAAAAAAGCAAAATAACTGAGAAAAATGAGGAATAGTGCTCAGATGTCAGATTCGTAATTTATAGCAAAACATCTAGCATTCATTCGATCTCAAACAGATTAATTAAAAGAAGTTATTACTCCTCCATCTGCGTGACATCATAAACTAATGTGGTTGAACGACCAATTTGCGACAACATGGTTTCGGGAAACAGTCGTGACTAGCTAGTTGATTTCTTCAACGATGCATCGTACTGTGGTAGTGAAGTAGCGAGTTATGTCGTTGTACGGGAAACGTACCCCTGAACAGAAGAAATGAACTGGAGAAGATTTCCACCTCAAAGAAGGAACCAATGAACCAATGATAGTTCAAAGGTGTTTATCAAAAAATAAACTTTTGCAAGCTGTTTAGAATGACCAATACAAACTTCATTTTGCCCTGATGTTGTTCAATATGACATCACATCAGTTATTTCCTGGGCTTTGCTTGAAGTATATCAGGGCCTAAATAGGGCCCTATCAGGGCCTTAGAGCAGTGGTTCTCAACCAAGAGACCAGCGCATTACGGGGCCTCAATAAACTTCCAAGGGGGCCTCAAGATTACTCACTTAAAAACACTTACTTAAAACAATAAAAGAGGCTAAAACAAGTAAAAATCAAGCCTTCAATTATTGTTGTGGACAATTGGGGGCCCTTGAAATCCACAGGTTTGAAATGCACTGCTTTAGAGGACAACCCACTTTCATTGTCCTGATTCATTGAAGTACAAAATAAATGTTGAAAAGGTGGAGCCTCTGCTTTGGGGTCAAGCTAATCAAGTCAGTGATATGACTAACTAATGAATGCAAATAATACCCTCTCCAATTATATTTAGACCCGCATTTATTCACGCTGTTCATGCAATACACATTTTTAACCCTGATTTTCTTCTCCCCGAAAATTAAGGGAGCTCACCGACAAAAGCCAGAAATAACAGGCAAATTGTTTGCATGAGTGACAATTGCTACACTGAAAAAAAATATTTTTTCAGTAAAGGATTATTGCACTTTGTAATATTGAATTAAACATGGAATTTTTAAATAGAAATCTGATTTTTTTTTGTGTGTGTGAAATATACTCCAATAATCTTTGTTTTATTTACAATAAATAATGTGTGAGTTTTCAAAGACGCGATCTAAGAGAACCGACATCGGCAATGACAGGCAGTTGTGAATAATCCACAGTTATGTTTAAGAGTAGCTATCAGAGGACTTTAAAAGTCATTTAGTGTATGGGCAGCATTACTGCTAAAAAGTAAAAAATCACCATTTTATTCCATACAATTGTTGCTTATGCTTAATACAACACCTAATGTGTGTTTTGCATTATTTGTCTTAGTAAGACTATCAGTATGTTAGTGCACATGCTACCAATTTACACTCACATTTTCCTTCTCCACTGCACTGTCCCATAAACACCCCAAATGATAACAAAGACTTGAAATAATAGCATGCGATTATAACATTACTGTATGTAAGGGGAAATTAATGTATTAGGATGAAACCTGAGAGGAAGAATATTTAGAAAATTAGTATCATCACCTTCAACAATGTATGTAATTACAGTTATTTTCTTCTACTCACCCTCATTCGTTCCAAACTGTATGACTCCCTTTCTTCCATGGAACACAAAATAAGAAATTTAAAGCAATTCTTTCCATGCAATGACAAAATACATTTGCAGGGGCCGTCAAGCTCCAAAAAGAAAAAGAAAAAAAGACAGAAGCCATATGCTTTGTGTGAGGACCAGACCAGCATAACTTCATTCAACTTGGCATGTTGCATGTGGTTAACAGACAGGTGAGAAGCAATAGTATTTCAAACCGAGCAAGATTGAAAATATGCATGCAAATGTTTAATAAATACAGTGCACATATTTTAGAGATCTGTGGAAAATGTACAACCAAAAGACATTATTTCATTGTATTAGGCAAACTGAGCACCAACAGTGCTTTTGGAAAGTAGTTTGTAAGATTTGTGACTTTGGTCTTCCTCCGCCTGCCATATATTTATCATTAAATGAACAGAAGTTTGTAAACGTATGTCGGGGCTTATCTTTAAAGAGTTTTCTTCAATGAAAATGTTCACCTATTCAATCAATCAAAAAATTTTTTAACATTGTTTATTTTATTTGGGACTCCTATTTTCATTTTTTTTAACAGTTTAAGTTGGTTTAAAGTTATTGTATGGCTTCAGAAGACTTAATTTCTGTGTGAGTTGCTCCTTTAAACATAAAATGATATCGCCCTACTCTTTTAACATCCCCTGAGCAGATAGGTCAGTTTAAGTGGACAGGTTCAGCGCTCTTCTGCGTTCCTTTGCTCTGAGAGAGGATCCCATACTGACCCCGGGACAAGCTTTCTCAAACATCCCCATGCCTGCAGTGCAAACAGCAGTGGCTTAATGTTGTTCAAACAGGCCAGCATGGCCACATCACAGGCTAAGCTTGTCAGGCATAAGTAATGGCGATCTGCACGGCCGGGAGAACAGCAAATCTCATCCCAGGGACACAGCCTGTGCTCATGCTGCCTATTTATAAACCTCTGCATGGAAATATAGCTCTGGCACTGGAGATCACGGCACGGAGAAACATTCTGGGAAATTAGACAGTGCTGCTTATTCTGAGAAAGTTTCAATAGGATTCCTGGTTTATTCCAAGATTGAAGGATTATTGTATCCACAAAACCGTTGCATGTTCATGTCATACATAATCACAAAGCAGGCATTTAAAGAGGCCATGTGATGCTATTTTAAAAGGTCATCATTTTGTTATAGAATAGGTTAACATGCTTTAGTGTTCAATAAACACATTATTTGTCACATTCTGTACATTATTGCAGCACCTCTATTCCCAGTCTGTCTGAAACGCTCTGATTTCTACAAAGCCCCTCCTTCCGAAAACTCTGTGCTCTGATTGGCCAGCTGACACAGTGCGTTGTGATTGGCCAAACAACTCAAGTTTCTCACAGTGTCTGCTTTTTCTGGGCGAATCGGAGTGAACTGCGGCGCTAATAGAGACTCATGAACACTCACGCCGTGCAGCCTTGCACAGAAGACCAACGGTCAAGAATTTCGTTAAATAATACATTCAATTTCGGTTTGTTTTTCACCCGATTGCAAACCCCCAGAACACTTGGAATATACGCCACAAGATCATTCTGTGATACGTTTGGTTCTTTTCTAAAAAGCTTGATGCTGGTCGCTATTCACTGCCGTTATATGGACGAGCGTGAGCGGGGCATTTTTTTTTAATGATCCTTTTGTGGTCCATAAAGATGGGCATATGGCATTAGAACAACACTGGGGTGAGTAAATGATGACTTGAAAAATGAAAATGATCCCTTTTAGACCTAATGCAGGGATCCAATGTACTGTTACATAAGCGGTTTTATTTCCCAACTGTTCACTTAAAGGAACACTCCACCGGTTTTTGAAATAGGGCTTATTCACCGGTTTTTGAAATAGGGCTTATTCACCGTCTTTCCTACAGTTAGATAGGTGGGCAAATTAATTTTTGTCTCAGTGCATGCATTGTTTTAATTTGGCAGGGCCGCCGCTAGCTTAGCTTAGCATAATGAATGGAATCCTTTGTTGCCATCTAGCATGTCCTTTGTTGCCATCTAGCATGTCCGTTGTATTCACAATGAGTACAAGTAGCGATGCAGATTAAGACTAGGCAATTTCCTAGGTAGATATTGACTTGGGACTATATTAGAGTGAAGCACTGTTACCTGGGCGCAGAGATATCACGCAACACCTGAAATACGTCAACATTGGTTCTCTGTGACCTGCACCGAGTATCTTCGCTTTTGGCTTGAGTTTATTTTGAGAAATTACAGCAAACATGGTAATTGAAAATAATCACTTACTCTGTGGACAGCTGTCCATTGGGTCCATTCCGCGTGCAGCGTTTTTTCCAGTTTACTTTATTGCACCGGAAAAAAAAGTCATCGATGGCAGTACGTTGTCCCACTCGCCACAGCACAGGCAACATCCTCCTCCTGTCGTTCTATTTCCAAAGCACGCAGCTCCTCTTCTGAAAACTCTGGCTCATAGAGGTATGGTTCTGGATCTTGACTGTGAGAAGTCACCCTCTTCGTCTCTCACAAAATCTCTACTGTAGGAAAAATATCCAGCTACTATTCACACCAGTATGTTGACGGAAGTTGTGGGATTTCAGGTGTTGCGTGATATCTCTGCGCCCAAGTAGCAGTGCTTCGCCTGTGCTTCACCCCAATATAGTCAATATCTGCCTAGGAAATCGCCTAGTCTTAATCTGCATCGCTATTTGTACTTGTTGTGAATACGCAGGCCACAAGAAGTAATTCGTTTTTTTTATCACTTTTACTCAGGACATGCTAGCTGACAACAAAGGATTCCATTCATTATGCTAAGCTAAGCTAGCGGCGACCTTGCCAAACTAAAACAATGCATGCACTGAGACAAAAATGCGTTTGCCCACCTATCTAAATGTAGGAAAGTCAGTGAATAAGCCCTATTTCAAAAAACGGTGGAGTGTTTCTTTAAGACATAACAGACTGTGCTTCTGAGAATACTCACCAAGCAGGGATTTTGACATATTCCATGTATACATTAACATGTATTTCACCGATTAGGTTTGAACCTGAAGCCCAAAGTTCACTTCACTTGTCCGTTGTCTCAGAATGTGCGCACAGAAAGTAGGGTTAATGTAGGATTGTTGTCGGTGCAATGTCTGTGCAATTACTTTGTCGATTTATTGTCCTTTTCAGACACATTGTGAACTGCCAGACCTGTGAATGTAGTGAAGAAATTTTAGCAGCGCACAGAAAAATTGTTTTGAAAGTTTTGCTTCATCTGATCGGCTCTTCTGATCTGCCTTTATAGAGACCACCGATCAAACTATATCAAATGATTATCAGCCAATAACGATCAGGCGCCCGATCGGAGCACCCTTAAAAACTATATAATAACCCTGGTTCAAAATGACGACACGTCACTAAATGCTTTCGTTGAATTGAAACCTCTGACTCAGACACTTAAAAATTTCTCCTTTTGTATTCCACAGAAAAAAGTCATGCAGTTTAAAATGATATGAGGGTGAGTAAATGATGTCAGAATTGTCATTTTTGGGTGAACAAACCCTTAAAAACACATGCAAACTTTCATCTGCCGTTGTCCAGATGAGGAAGGGCTGACAGCACGCATGAAAGGACGTTCGGCCGGCATGCACGGCAGACACTATCTTTCTAATGGCAGAATAATGAGGGATGCTTGGCTTTTACACTGCGATAGCATCTCGCCATGGCAGAAATAGCGGCAGACGCTGCCTAACCAGGGGGCATTATGATTTATAAAAAGTGTGGAGGCCTGACAGTTATGGAAAGAGCTCTTCCTTAAAGAAGGCATGAGGCGGAGATGGAAATTGAACAGTATCAGTATGACCGATAACAAACGACAGGACCACTGACTGCACATTAATTATCCACAGACGCTATGGTAATGGGGGCCATTTGCTATGCAAAGCATGGCTTGTCCGGAGCCACAATCAATATCCAGCACTTTCTAATATGTATTCCGCTCAGCTTGGCTTTGCTCGCTCTCCCTCGCTCGTTTGTTTTCTCTCTCTTTGAAATGGCTGCAGAATAGTCTGAGGATTCAGGGCTTATTATCTTAAAGTGCCCCGATTAGGCTTTTTCGGACATTATCTATCATGTAGTGTGTAATATACGTAGCTGTTTGTGAATGTAAAAGGTCTGAAAAGTAAAAAAAAAAAATCAAAGTGCAGATAAACTTACGTAGGTTTATGACAAATTTGCATAAAGCCAGCCTGTGGTCTTCATTGACTGCTGGTGAACAACATCTACTTTTCCTCGCTCAAACTCTGTAGTTGTAGCTGAGACTGGAGGAATTTGGTTTGTGTTGTTGACATGTCGAGAAGACGCGGTTTTCTGCACTGCGAAAGAAAGCCCTCTTTACATGTACTTCCAGAGGATGAGATTGATTCAGTAAAACCGACGCCACATTCTGCAAGCGGTCAACCAATCACAACAGATTGGGCCATCTGACCAATCAGAGCAGAGTAGATCAATCACAACAGACTTGGCCATCTGACCAATCAGAGCAGAGCAAACCAATCACAATAGACTTGGCCATCTGACCAATCAGAGCAGAGCAAACCAATCACAACAGACTGGGCCATCTGACCAATCAGAGCAAAGTAGGCCAATCACAACAGACTGAGCCATCTGACCAATCAGATCAGAGTAGGCCAATCACAACAGACTGAGCCATCTGACTAATCAGAGCAGAGTAGACCAATCACAATAGACTGGGCCATCTGACCAATCAGAGCAGAATAGACCAATCACAACAGACTGGGCCATCTGACCAATCAGAGCAGAGTAGGCCAATCACAACAGACTGAGCCATCTGACTAATCAGAGCAGAGTAGACCAATCACAATAGACTGGGCCATCTGACCAATCAGAGCAGAATAGACCAATCACAACAGACTGGGCCATCTGACCAATCAGAGCAGAATAGACCAATCACAACAGACTGGGCCGTCTGACCAATCAGAGCAGAATAGACCAATCACAACAGACTGGGCCATCTGACCAATCAGAGCAGAATAGACCAATCACAACAGACTGGGCCGTCTGACCAATCAGAGCAGAATAGACCAATCACAACAGACTGGGCCATCTGACCAATCAGAGCAGAGCAAACCAATCACAACAGACTGAGCCATCTGACTAATCAGAGCAAAATGGGCCGTCTGACCAATCAGAGCAGAGTAGACCAATCACAACAGACTGGGCCGTCTGATCAATAAGAGCAGAATAGACCAATCACAACAGACTGAGCCATCTGACTAATCAGAGCAAAATGGGCCGTCTGACCAATAAGAGCAGAATAGACCAATCACAACAGACTGGGCCGTCTGACCAATCAGAGCAGAATAGACCAATCACAACAGACTGGGCCGTCTGACCAATCAGAGCAGAATAGACCAATCGCAACAGACTGAGCCATTTGATCAATAAGAGCAGAATAGACCAATCACAACAGACTGGGCCGTCTGACCAATCAGAGCAGAATAGACCAATCACAACAGACTGAGCCATCTGACTAATCAGAGCAAAATGGGCCGTCTGACCAATAAGAGCAGAATAGACCAATCACAACAGACTGGGCCGTCTGACCAATCAGAGCAGAATAGACCAATCGCAACAGACTGAGCCATCTGACCAATCAGAGTAAAGCCAACCAATCACAACAGACTTGGCCATCTGACCAATCAGAGCAGAGATTGGTCTCAAAGATAAACTCAAAAGAATTGAGGAAATCAATTACATTCATTGTTTAAGTTTACAAACTCAAAGATTAAGTTAGTATTCATTGATTTTGCACTACACAAAATATTTTTTAAATGCTATTTTATTTAAAAATCGGGGCAAATAAACCAATAATCAGGTAACAAGGAGGAGTGGTTTAGACAATAGACAGGACTGAGCACATGGCACATAGAAACAAACATGATAAGCCATGTGCCCACACCAAACATGACAAAACAACAACAGTGTCAGGATCCGAACACCACACTCCGCACATAAAGTATAACGTCTCACGACTCGAAACAAGACAAGAATAAACCACGACGAAGTGATCGGACCCTGACAATCTTCCTCCCAAACATCTTTACTGTAATGTGATAGGACATGTTAGAGTTTTGTTCCTCATTATTCTTCTCAATAACGATTCTCATTAGTTATCTTTATTGTAATAAATTACAGTACAAATGACTACAATCCAGTGCATTCAGCAGTTTAGCTACAGTACCAACACTGTCGACCACAATGGCGTTTGACGCTGCACTGCCATCTATGGACGTGGATCAGCATGATCCTCTCTGGGTTTTATGGACATTTTTCATTATTCAATGAAACTAAATGGAACTTTTCCTCATGTTTCCTCCTCTGTAAGCTGTATGTTTATGCACAAAAAGGTTATGCCTTTTCTCCTTTGTTGGAGAATTTGGGAGAACATGTAAGAAATGAAAGAACATAAAATACATTTTCTTTATGCAAAACATTTCATGATATTCACCCAGATTCATGTGTGTTTGTGACCAATATTGCAATACTTAAGTTGATGTTGTTTCAAGCACATATACAAAGGTTCGAGTAGCACTGCATTCTGTTTCAGCCTCAGCCTAAAACTGAGCCCACGTCTTTCACATGCTCTCATGCTATTCCTGTCTGCTTCGAGATTACTGTGATACAGAAGGCAACATGATGCCTGCTACTAGGTTACTCCATCCTTAAAATTTTAATCAGTGGTAACAGTAGCATACTCACTGTCTCACTCACTCACTCACTCACTCACTCGCTCTCCTGTGCTCTCTCTATTTGAAACACAGCCAACAGCCATCAGGAAGAGATGTCCTCTGCAGATCTAGTCCAGGATACACTAACACAAGAGATACACTAACAAGAGATACACTAACAAGAGATACACTAACAAGAGATACACTAACAAGAGATACACTAACAAGAGATACACTAACAAGAGATACACTAACAAGAGATACACTAACAAGAGATACACTAACAAGATACACTAACACAAGAGATACACTAACAAGAGATACACTAACAAGAGATACACTAACACAAGAGATACACTAACACAAGAGATACACTAACAAGAGATACACTAACACAAGAGATACACTAACAAGAGATACACTAACACAAGAGATACACTAACACAAGAGATACACTAACAAGAGATACACTAACAAGAGATACACTAACACAAGAGATACACTAACACAAGAGATACACTAACACAAGAGATACACTAACAAGAGATACACTAACAAGAGATACACTAACAAGAGATACACTAACACAAGAGATACACTAACACAAGAGATACACTAACACAAGAGATACACTAACACAAGAGATACACTAACACAAGAGATACACTAACAATAGATACACTAACAAGAGATACACTAACACAAGAGATACACTAACACAAGAGATACACTAACACAAGAGATACACTAACAAGAGATACACTAACAAGAGATACACTAACACAAGAGATACACTAACAAGAGATACACTAACACAAGAGATACACTAACAAGAGATACACTAACACAAGAGATACACTAACAAGAGATACACTAACAAGAGATACACTAACACAAGAGATACACTAACACAAGAGATACACTAACAAGAGATACACTAACACAAGAGATACACTAACAAGAGATACACTAACACAAGAGATACACTAACACAAGAGATACACTAACAAGAGATACACTAACAAGAGATACACTAACACAAGAGATACACTAACACAAGAGATACACTAACACAAGAGATACACTAACAAGAGATACACTAACAAGAGATACACTAACAAGAGATACACTAACACAAGAGATACACTAACACAAGAGATACACTAACACAAGAGATACACTAACAAGAGATACACTAACAAGAGATACACTAACAAGAGATACACTAACACAAGAGATACACTTACAAGAGATACACTAACAAGATATACACTAACACAAGAGATACACTAACACAAGAGATACACTAACACAAGAGATACACTAACACAAGAGATACACTAACAAGAGATACACTAACACAAGAGATACACTAACAAGAGATACACTAACAAGAGATACACTAACACAAGAGATACACTAACACAAGATATACACTAACAAGAGATACACTAACACAAGAGATACACTAACACAAGAGATACACTAACACAAGAGATACACTAACAAGAGATACACTAACAAGAGATACACTAACACAAGAGATACACTAACACAAGAGATACACTAACACAAGAGATACACTAACACAAGAGATACACTAACAAGAGATACACTAACACAAGAGATACACTAACACAAGAGATACACTAACAAGAGATACACTAACACAAGAGATACACTAACACAAGAGATACACTAACAAGAGATACACTAACAAGAGATACACTAACAAGAGATACACTAACAAGAGATACACTAACACAAGAGATACACTAACACAAGAGATACACTAACAAGAGATACACTAACACAAGAGATACACTAACACAAGAGATACACTAACAAGAGATACACTAACACAAGAGATACACTAACACAAGAGATACACTAACACAAGAGATACACTAACAAGAGATACACTAACACAAGAGATACACTAACACAAGAGATACACTAACACAAGAGATACACTAACACAAGAGATACACTAACACAAGAGATACACTAACAAGAGATACACTAACACAAGAGATACACTAACACAAGAGATACACTAACACAAGAGATACACTAACACAAGAGATACACTAACAAGAGATACACTAACACAAGAGATACACTAACACAAGAGATACACTAACAAGAGATACACTAACAAGAGATACACTAACAAGATATACACTAACACAAGAGATACACTAACACAAGAGATACACTAACACAAGAGATACACTAACACAAGAGATACACTAACACAAGAGATACACTAACAAGAGATACACTAACAAGATATACACTAACAAGATATACACTAACAAGAGATACACTAACAAGGAGTATTATAGGAGTATTTTTTAAAAATGATATACTGTATTTTACTGGCCCCAAACTTTAGTGCGATAGTGTATATCCGAAATGTATGCAACACAGATTTCCATGCTACATGCCGAATAGTAGCGAGGAAAAATAATTTGATTTGAAAAAATTTTTTTTTTTAAAAAGAGTTGCAAAAAATGGAAGGTGCTTATCATTTTTAGATTGTCAGATATAAATAAAAATAAAAAAAATAAAAAACCTGTTAAATTACGGTAAAACACTGGCAGCTGTGGTTGCCAGAAATGTATGGTATAAAATACGGTATCAACATTTTAGGTTTTACAGACTTAACTTACAATTTACAGTAATAAACTGTAATTCATTATCTGATACAATGTTAATTTACCAACCTATTGAAGTTTTAATATCTGTTTTGTACCTTTGTAATATCCTGACAACCGACAATCAAAGCAGTGATGATTCACATGATCAATCAAAGCTCATCACAAGCAGCTCTTCCACAAGATAGTTACTATTAACAAAAAGAAGCTGCACATTGTCATTCACACACACATTAAACACCATCATGGTAACACACATGAAAAAAAAAATGCAATAAACATTAATTTAACAACATTAAATGTAACATAAAACCCTAGTGTACATAACTGCTTAAAGAAATTAAGAAAACTACGAAGAAACAGTTATTTCAACAAAAATACATCAAATGTGAAGTGTCACGCAGGGAATTGTGCGAATGTCAATTTACGTTTTTTCACTGTAAATTATACAATGAGTTGTTCTTTTTCACTTTCAAAAATGGTAAATTGAACGGTATTTTACAGTAAAATCACATTAATTGTACCATTAGATCTATCACAGTTATTTACCGTATAATAAGGACATTTTCACTGTAGCATTTTTACAGTCTTCTACCGTTAAAATCACGATTTAACATAAAAAAAAAAAATCCCCATGCTGTGGTGCGTTTCCCGAACAACGACATATCTCGCTGCTTAACTACCACAGTACGATGCAGCGTTGAAGAAATCAACTAGCTAGTCACGACTGTTTCCCGAAACCGTATGTCGCAAATTGGTCGTTCAACCACGATGGTTAATGATGTCACACAGGTGGAGGAGTAATAACTTCTTTTAATGAATCTGTTTGAGATCGAATTAATGCTTTTCTATATATCACAGACATGGCATCTGAGGACCATAGTTGGCTGACAATGCTTTTGGGAAACGCACTCCTGGTCGATCATTGTGGTTTCATTGATTTTAGATTTATTCACCCTTACCTGTTGCAAAAACAACTGCGGTGTCACGTTTCAGTCCAATGATGATGAAGCAAAGGAAACTCAGGTGATCCACAATGATGCAAGACAGCGTTCAACATTCTTGTCCACATTCAACCACTTCCAGAGGTCGTCGAGAACGCATTCAAAAAACGTCTGCTCTCCGTCTACTGACCTCATGCGTGAACATTATGAGAAGTGCTCTAGCCACGGGGTTTAAACTTTGGCTGGAGACTCAAGTTCGGTTTGAAGATGTAAAACGTATCAAGCTCAATGTTCTCTTATCATATCTAACACACACTCAGTGTTCAGCTGGTCTTGAGACTCTCAGAGCAGAAACTAAAACTGTGTTTTTCCGTCATCTCCGGTCGTGTTCATATGTAAATTGTGTGATCTTATTTCATCCTTTAGATCGAAAGATCTGAAAAAGCCCATATATTTACTCGCCCATAGACCCTCAGCTTGAAGAAATCAGGACAGAAGTGGTTTGAAAGTGGACAAAAGACACGGATTAAAACACCAGGTGTAAACGGGAATGTGTTTCCCTCGTCTACGTGTGATCCGATCGACCAAAACACATCTTAATACCGGGAGTAAACAGGGCCCTTGAGTCCATGAGAGTGAAACTAAAGCTAAACTGAACACAATGGTGACATGTGGTTGTTTTGTCAGTCAGACAGTATCTTTCTGACTAAGTAGGCAATTCTTGGACCAGACTTGATCAGTCCTCTTGCATATTTATTTCTAAGCAAATGAGTCAATAATAATACTGTGTGTGTGTATATTCAGATTCTTCCCGGTCGGGGAAAAAAGAAAGCCGCTGTCCAACGCCTGGCTGTGACGGCACAGGTCATGTGACGGGTTTGTACCCGCATCATCGCAGCCTGTCTGGATGCCCGCATAAGGACAGAGTCCCACCAGAAAGTAAGCAGACTACGAGCTCTTTCTGAACTTCAGTGCCACGTTTGCTTGCTTCTTCCTTTAAACCTTTGCTATTTTTCATGCCGGCATGAATGAGAAGAGGTCATAATCACTGGCTGACTGTGTGTCTGTATGTGTTTGCCTGTGGGAACCAGTCCTCAGTTGTTTCTGCATGCCGTCCACCTCCACACTAAACACATCTGCTCATGCAGGACCGCTTACCTTTTAGCACGTCCAGTTCCATCGTCCAAATCAATGAGATTTTAGAATGGGATTTAGGTAAAAGCCTGCATAAGATCTGTGGTGAACACAAGCTAAAATAATCAAATTAATAAATAAAAATAAAATATAATAATAAATCATATAATTTACATCATCCAGTATATGAACCTGCTCGTTCCGATGGAGGTCATCTTTCTCTTTAGCTCGATCTGTCTAAAAATGAAATTCAAAATCAGTCATTTAATTCTATATTTGAACAATTTTACACCTGGATGTACAAGGATTTTTGTATTAACTTAAAAACTTAAAGTTTTCTTGAAATAATTTACAAGAAGTTCACACACTGTTTATATGAATGTTGCTATTGTCTCCGGCGTAGAGGAGCAGCCGTCGCAATATCACTGACATGCATGAATGCGTTTATTGTTTCTGTTGGTAATTACGACGCTATCTTAATGGAGGCCAGTTTAATAAGTTGGTTAGATTTCTCATTTTGTTTTAGATGCTCAATTAAATCCAGTTGAATAAACTGTAATAATTATAATCTGATGAAAGAGTTACAGACAGGAAGAACGAGTGAGATTTCTTTTCATTCACCTTGAGCAAATCTCCCGTTAAAACATCTTTTACGTGATTCATTAAAATGCTTTAATATGTGTGTTTTTTTATTCACAAATTAACCAGATGGCAATCAAACTGATGGCTTTGACTACAGACTGAAATTAGTTAACAAAAAGATTTGCTTTTAAAGTGTCCAGATGGCAAGGCAGTTTGTGAGCTGGTGCTGGGGTGGCAAAGCAGGGGCGTTTTTAGATGACCATCGCGTGACATGTGTGTGACACACACACTTACTGAAAGACTGTTTTATTATGCTGGGTCACTTAGTGGCTGTTATTATCTTCAGACAACTTTTGCTGCTCAACACTGGAAAAAGTCAAATGTACAGTTTTTTTAAAAGTTTTTGCTAGACAGATTTTTTTTAAGTACATTTCACATATGGAATTAAGTAAACTCTACTCAATTAAGTTAAGTAAAATAACAAAGAAAATAAGTAGCTTTAACCTGGCCAGTAAAAGTTGTTCTTTAAAAATGTTTACATTTACTTTGCAGTACTTTTTACTCCAACAATATAACTTTTAATTGTACCACACTTTTAAAGAGTTTGTTTTATTTAAAAACATCTAAGTAAATCATTCAACAGATATGGTATAGACGCACTGTTTACGTAATATACGTACACTGTAAACCCAAATTTTTAAGTTGTGAAATTCAAAGTTTAAGTAAGCAGAACAAGCAGATTTTTATTTTGTACTTATAATTGTTCTTAACTTAAAATGTTTGAGTACACTAATTCATACAATTAACTTTCATGTAATCTCAATGCAAAAATTTTTATTAGTATAAACATAGCTAGTTTTAACAAGCTAACCTGTTAACATACTACTTTGTTAACATATTAGCAATAGTATGTTGTACAGAAGCTGCTGTATGAGTGCAATAATATAAATGTATTATTTGCTCTCAAATCAAGCGCATGCGCCACTCGTCACCATGATGGTAACTATCCTAAAACCAACATTAACAGAAATTCTTCTAAATTAGCATAACAAAACATTAACCACTACTAAATATCCCACTTAACATTAATCTTGCACAAAAAAAAAGCATTATATTACTCTTAATTTTAGCATTTACTCTCCCTTTCGAGTGCCATCAGCAAAGCATGCTGGGAAATAGACATCCCAGCCATTTCAGTTAAACTTAAGTTTGTCTAAATTAAAAGAAATAATTTCATAAAACTCAAAACAATGAAACAGTTCAGTTTACTTAAAATATATCAGTTCTGTGAACTTGAAAAAAAAAGACAGTGCTAAATCTCATAAAAGTTAATTTGACTGAGCTAATTAGTTTAATTTAAGTTTGTCGTACACAAACCAATTGATTATTTTGAGCGTTAAGGTTTACAGTGTAAAGTAGTACACACTTGAACACCGAGACCTTAATACTTGGAACACACAATGACGGTAACATTTGATGAATCGTTTTTTAGTATGAATGTGTCATTTTGAGTAGAAATGGAACTCCAGATCACAAAATGTCAAGTTTTCTAAACCTAACAACAAATGCAATGACACAACAGTGTAAATAGAGCTGGAAGACAGCGAAAAATCAACCTTATTAATCATTCATGCCCCAGTGCATGATGGGAACATCAGTATCAGAAAAGTTGAGTAGATCCAGCTGTCCAATCAGAGCACAGTGTGCTTTTCAGAAGGAGGGGCTTCACAGAGACAGGAACTAAACAGAGTTACTGACAGACTGGGAAGAGAGGAGCCGCAGCAACACATATGGAATATGGGAAAGAAAGAAACAATTAATTAAATCAAGCATGAAAACTTATCTTATTAGAGCCCGAAAACAAAATCAAGACTGTAAAAGGGCATAATAGGTCTTCATTAAAGGAAGCTTCACACACACACAGACATGCATCTCAGTCGGTGGAGTGAGCGGATCCTGCCTCTGCTAGTAATGAACATGTCAGAGTGTGTTGAAGATGAGGGTGAGGGATTAAGGAGCTGGTAATGATGAAGATGAGCACCGGAAGAGTGCCGGTCTGCTCGCCCCGGCCCACACTCTCTGCCCCCCCACTCCAGCGTCCTAATGAACAGTCATCTAATTCCTGTCGGTCATGGGCAGAAAGACAAAGACATGTGCAGATGAATAATGGAGTCTGGGATCAGAGAGAGGGAGAGTTGGGGCAGGGATTTCATTGATTTCTGACGTGTGTTTAATGCAAATGAAAGACAAGTGCAGAACTGAACCAATCAGAAGCAGCGACACCTCGCACAGAACGACTGGATGCACGAGCTCGCTCTAGCTGACAGCTTCAGCCGCTGATGAGAATATAATCAGGGATAGAGCTCTCTGTCAACCCGTCTGTCTGCAGCACTCACTGAACACACGGCAGTGTGCGTTACTTACAGCAAGCAGCAGGGCATCGGAGGAAGAAGAGGAACTACAATAGAATAGAATAGAATAGAATAGAATAGAAATTAATGGAATGGAATGGAAAAGAATGGAGTAGAATGGAATATAATAAAATAGAATAGAATGAAATGGAATGAAAAAAAGAGAATAGAAAAGAATGGAAAAGAATAGAAAGGAATAGAATGGAAAAGAATAGAATAGAATAGAATGGAAAATAATGGAATAGAATAGAATAGAATGAAATGGAATGAAAAAAGAGAATAGAATAGAATAGAATAGAAAATAATGGAATGGAATAGAATATAATAGAATGGAATGGAAAAAAAGAGAATACAAAAGAATGGAAAAGAATAGAATAGAATAGAAAGTAATGGAATGGAATAGAATAAAATAGAATGAAATGGAATGAAAAAAAGATAATAGAAAAGAATGGAATGGAAAAGTATAGAAAGTAATAGAATAGAATAGAATAGAATAGAATGGAATGGAGCGGAGCAGAACAGAACAGAATAGAATAGAATAGAATAGAATAGAATAGAATAGAATGTAATAGAATATAATAGAATGGAATATAACGGAACAGAACAGAACAGAATGGAATGGAATAAAATAGAATAGAATAGAATAGAATAGAATGGAATAGAACGGAACAGAATAGAACAGAGTCGAATAGAATAGAAAAGAATAGAATAGAACAGAATAGAGTAGAGTAGAATAGAATAGAATAGAGTAGAATAGAGTAGAATAGAGTAGAGTAGAGTAGAATAGAATAGAATAGAATAGAATAGAACAGAGTAGAGTAGAATAGAATAGAATAGAGTAGAATAGAATAGAGTAGAGTAGAGTAGAATAGAGTAGAGTAGAGTAGAATAGAATAGAACAGATTAGAGTAGAGTAGAATAGAATAGAATAGAGTAGAATAGAATAGAATAGAGTAGAGTAGAGTAGAGTAGAGTAGAGTAGAATAGAATAGAATAGAGTAGAATAGAATAGAGTAGAGTAGAGTAGAGTAGAATGGACTAGAGTAGAGTAGAGTAGAATAGAATAGAATAGAATAGAATAGAGTAGAGTAGAATAGAATAGAGTAGAGTAGAGTAGAGTAGAATAGAATAGAGTAGAATAGAATAGAGTAGAGTAGAGTAGAATGGACTAGAGTAGAGTAGAGTAGAGTAGAGTAGAGTAGAATAGAATAGAATAGAATAGAGTAGAATAGAATAGAATAGAATAGAGTAGAGTAGAGTAGAGTAGAATGGACTAGAGTAGAGTAGAGTAGAATAGAATAGAATAGAGTAGAGTAGAATAGAGTAGAGTAGAGTAGAGTAGAGTAGAATAGAATAGAATAGAATAGAGTAGAATAGAATAGAGTAGAGTAGAGTAGAATGGACTAGAGTAGAGTAGAGTAGAATAGAATAGAATAGAATAGAATAGAGTAGAATAGAATAGAATAGAATAGAACAGAATAGAGTAGAGTAGAATAGAGTAGAGTAGAATAGAGTAGAGTAGAGTAGAGTAGAATAGAATACTCATGTGATTTGTCCCACGACTCACTCTGCATGGTCCGTGTGCATGCCGGTGTTCTTCCATTAGCAGTGCTTCGCATGCCGCTGTTTGCTGTTCTCGTTGTGAGCGTGCTGGTGATAATGACGAGTGTTTCACACTAATGCAGATGACTAACTGTGGGCCTCTAACTCCTAATCTTTCACCCTATTTCTCTCGCCTGCTGTCAAGTTCTTGCAATGTATGAAAATGTTCTTAAGTGCCCTACGCCTGGCTGCACGGGCCGGGGTCACGTCAACAGCAACAGGAACTCTCACAGGAGGTGAGTTCCTCTCCGTCTGGAGGAGAGAACCGCTCTTTATTATCATCTTTATTCTACAGTGGCTACGTTTACAAAATCCTCATATTCCCCCGTTCTCAGCAAATGTCTCCGTTTGATTTCTGGAAGTACAAAGCAGTTTCTAATTTAATATATGCAGTTTCAAAGTCAGTTCTTGGATAATAAATGTGAAGTATGTATTTTTTATGTACTTTCTATTTTGATATATAGAGACTAAGTAAACCATTGGCAGGCTGACTCCCTGAACACTCAAATTGTAGTCTGCTACTGATAACACAGTTTTATAAATTTTAGGCAATCTAATCGGACTACATTGTTATTTCATTTAGATTACTTTTAACCAAACTCTCTTAAGTCATAGATTCAAATAGGATTGTTTTGTCCCTCATTGATATATTCATTGTTATCAACAACATGAAGTGATTTAAACATTACATTACGACAGGGTATAAATTGTGTCAATGTCTATGTAAATAAAAATGTAAAGAGAAAAAAAATAATTAGGCAAAATCAATTAATTATGAATAAAATATCAAATATTTTAGAAGAATAAGAAATATTTGCATGTATATACTGTATATAGATTTATATATCATTTATATTATATATAAATTATAAATATTTTATATATAAATAACAATTTTTTCTTAAATATGAACGTGTGTATTTATATACAAAATAATTATACACAGCACACGCACATTTATTATGTAAACACAAACTTTTATTTTGGATTCGATTAATCGTGATTAATCGTTTAACAGCCCTAATAATATATTATATTATATTATATTATATTATATTATATTATATTATATTATATTATATTATATTATATTATATTATAATAATTAAAAGTACTTAATTTAATCTGATAGCGTAATCCAGATTACATCAGTCACTAACCAGCAGTGGGAATACATGTTTTTTCTCAAAAAGTCGCAGACACGGGTGTGTTTGGGAAACCAGGTCGAAACTTTTTTTTTGCAATTATGTTTGCTGTTGCTAGTGATATAAAAATATAGGCCGCTACAAATGCACATTCCCTCAAGCAGCGTTTAAAACCGCACGTTGCTCTGTGGAAGGCTTTGCGTGTGGATTGGGCCGATGAACTGGTTTGCGCAGTAATGCTCTCAGCGTCAGCCATTAGCACCTCACTGACACCTCGCCAGGGGACACGGCCCACTCCAGACGGCCCTGAAACACACGCGCCAGGCACGACACACACACACACACACACACACACACACACACACACACACACACACACACACACACACACCTCGCTTATACTGGCAAGAGTGAAATTACATTCCTACGGCAGGAAACCTGGCAGCTTGCTTGCAGTTCACGTCATGGATCAAACACACACACACACACACACACACACACACACACACACACACACACACACGCACACACACACACACACACACACACACACACACACACACACACACACACACACACACACACACCTTCAGAAGCCTTTCATATCTCTGTGCTCTGAGCTCATGAGTCATGACACTACCTACACTGTAAAAATTATAATACAAATTTGAATTCCTCCGATACAAAGATTATTGAAGTAATATTTCAGTCTTTCGACTTAACATTTGAATATTTAATTCAATTTGTTACTTGTTTCTTTGTAATTATTTGTGATTACCCATTTCTGAGTGAAGACTTTAAACATTTTTCACTGTAGAAGAACATTGTGTTGCTTTGAGGTTGCTTTTACACACTTTTTTTTTATACAAATTGTCTTTTCTCAGCATTTTTATCTGGTTTTCCAGCACAAATATCTAAACATTCTTACGTAAATCAAGATACATCTGCTTGAGATACAAAATGACATATTACGTCATAATGACATAAAAAATTTAGCGAGTTTTGCTTAAAACAAGAAAAAATATCCAACAATAGGGTAATACAAATAATCTTGTTTTTTCTTTGAATTAAAAGGTAACTAAAGCCCCTGGTCAGAGCCCAGTGGAGACCCCGGGGCCAGTTTCACAAAGAGAGACTTTGACTACGGCTTCGATATAGTAGATAGTCAGACTTCAGATAGACATCGAAATCAGACCGTTGCACAAAGCACTTAAGACTTTGACTATCTTAAGTAGGACTACACTGCAATGCATTCTGGGTAAACTAAGACACTTTTCAAAACAAAAAACATGGCGGATCGAGTAAGCGCATTCAGCCGCTCAGTGCAGTTTATCCCAGCAGAAAATATGTGTTTGTTGGAGGAGTGTAACAGTTACAATGACATTTTACTTGGGAAATTTAGCAGAGTATGTAGTAACAAGAAGAAATGCTTATTTTGGAAAAAGATTGCCACGAGAGTTAACAGCGTTAATCCGACCGTTGAAGTCCTCACTATTATATATCTCCAGTAGGTTACTGCGGTCCCTAAAAACTCCTTCCCTTCTCATAGCTCTCTCCATAACGTCATCAGCAAACCACAAATTATGAGCCATTTTCCCTTTTCTTTCGACTGTTTGTAGTGTAACTGATTGTTACTGCTGGTTGCCAAGGTAACATAGTCTCATTTTTTTGGTCTAAATTAAGTCAGTCTATATTTTTGTGAAACAGTCTAACTTGCATTAGTCTCTGTGCAAATTTTAGACTTGTCTAACACTATAGACCGGTCTAAAATAGCTTTGTGAAACCGGCCCCTGGGGGACGAACCGTGGGCAAAATGTAAAAAAAAAATGGTCTTATCATTTACAATTACAGTCTTATATTCAGACATTTTAGAGATTTTAAAATGTTCATAAATAATATTTACACTCAAAAAAATTACTCTTTAAAATAACTTAATTCAATTATGGACAGTGGTTCCACACAAGCAAATTAAGTTGTATTAACATTAATGGATTTGTTTGACTCTATGTAAGCTCCTTGTGTTGTTACAACACAACTGAATTAAAAAATAGTAATGAACAATCAAATCCATGAAATTGATTCTCTGTAACTTAAACCGGTTAAGTTTAGCGAAAATGCTTTGTTTATATAAAACTGGACTGAACAAAATAAAGTGTGATGAATTTAAATGATTTCTCAATTGAACTTCTAGACTATAGCTATGAACTAATAAGAGCACTTATTAACATTTTAAATGTTAAGTTTTACAATGCTCCTTCAGCCACAAGAAAATATCTTATTTGAATCAGTCCGCAGCCTAACCAAATGCTCAACTCTTCTCCACAATGGTAACCCACTGTAATTTAAATGGTTCTAATAATCACAATGTAATCGAATATTAAACACAATTACACACTATCAAGTCTTCCTCTTTTCTCATTTTCTCAAAAACACATAAAATAACACTTAATTTCAACATTTATTCTCTCTTAATTTAGCTATATGCAAAGCATGCTGGGAACTAAGCACCGCCCAGTTTCAGATAATGCAACACAAATCATTCATGTAATCCAACGCAAACAGATTAAGTAAACTTAGTTTTTTTTTAAATTCCAAAATTAAACCCTTTACATTAGTTTAACGATTTATAATTAAGTATAGTGGAAAATTATACAGGTTAAGTTAATTAAACGCAATATAATAGTGTTTTGGAGGTAAAATAAATATATCTGTGTTACTTTAACAAAAAATAATTGGGTAAAAACAACAGTGCCACAAAACCATTTTTTTGAGTGTAGAGACACGATTATTCTCACAAAGCACAGAATCTCCTCCTCTGCAGCGCGAGCTCGTGTGGGGGCGTGGCTAGTGAGTCATACGTCACACGGCACCACATCTTCCAATAGGAAAATTCAACTACAGTAGCCACCGTTCAGCCTGAAGAGGGCAGCACTCAGACGTTTTTACACCATATATTGTAGAATTAAAACACTTTATACCCAAGTGTCAAAACATTTACTCGAATTAATGAACAGCACTAATAAAGCCCCAGTCTTACAGATCATTGAAAAGTTGTTTCAGGGTTTAGTTACCCTTAAAGGGTTAGTTTAGGCCTACCAAACATATGTCTGTCTCTTCAGTCATTAATTACTCGCCCTCATGTCGTTTCAAATCCATAAGACTTCCGTTCATCTTCTGAACACAAATAAATATATTTTTGATGAAATCTGAGAGTTTTCAGTCCCTCCATTGACAGCTACACAACTACCACTTTGATGCTTCAAAAAGTTCATAAAGAGAAAGTAAAATTTATTCCAGTCCAAATTTTCTGATGAGACTCGATGGGTTAATATGATGAAAAGATTGAATTTATGCTTTTATTCACATATAAACATTGATCAGCGAACATGAACCGAACCTGCTTGAAGCGCTAGAACAAACCTTATTGGCAGATCTGAGAAGCAGAAGATTTCAATTCTTTCTTTATAATCTTTATGGATTATCGAATCTTACTTCTGCTTAATTTCAATACAGCATAAACAAGATCATGTTATATCAGTGATGTGTCTAAGCTGCATAATTTAGCTGTTTGAAATGATGATTTGTCACATATTGACGTGTCTTTGTAAAGCCATGTCCCTCACATTACTTTCTGTTCATCCAGCCTGTCGGGTTGCCCCATAGCGGCTGCAGAGAAGCTGGCCAAAGCCCACGAGAAACATCAGCCGTGTGATGGAGGAAAATCCAACCAGGCTTCAGATCGTGTGCTCAGGTAACACACATTCTCTGTGATGCTCCCCTAGTGGCGAAAAAAGATATAACAAAATACATTTATTTCGTACTAAGTATACTACAATTATCATTAACATATTTACTGACATATCGCTTGAGACTTACTGATATAAATATTATAATTCAACTTTATTTGGAGTACTTTATTGCACAATGCTTAATATTAAGCCTAAAATGTGTTTTAATATCACTATTAGGATATATGATATCTCTCTTTAAATGCAAGATATTTTAAAGTGTACCTAAAGTATACTAGCAATAGTTCCACTTCCACAATCAAATATACTGTATATCTTTAGTTGAACTTCAGCACTACTTCTGGATAACTAAAGTACATTAGGTAGAAAATTAGTTGTTCCAATTCAGCAGACTTTAAAGGGATACTTCACCTCTGGAAAGATGAATGTGTATTTAAAATGGCTCATTTATGTAGAAGAAATGTGAAATTATTTTTTAATTTGGAGCCTTCTAGACTGAGAAAAGCCAGAAAATATTTTTTTTTCTTATGGGGATGAAAGACAACAACTCCCAGAATGCACTTGCTTCGCTGCCCTACGAGGCCACTCCCAAGCCACGCCTACCGGTGAGCGCAGTTAAACAACAAGGCTAGGCTACTAGTGAGTCTCTGTGAGTCTGCCTGGGATTTCGAGATCACCAAAAATGTCCGGGATTCGGCTTTTGCGTTCTACAGTCGCCATTCATCATGTTTACTGCGGCGAGCGGGACGAGACTGACGGCCGCGGGAGAACGACACGAGGCCGGTGGCGTGATTACTGACGATTGTGAGACGCACCGGTCTCGTATCTCTCACGGAGGAGTGGGAATTTTCTTACCAATGTTAAAACGCACATTAACTCAACACTTGTTTAGCGTTCATGTAAACACTACATTCAGATTCACCAATCGGGATGAATTCAGTTAGATTGAAACAAAAGGTGGCGACTGCAGAAAGCAAAAGCCGAATCCCGGACATTTTGGACAATCTTGACGGCCATGTCCGGGATAAAAGGATGTATGGTAACCCCTAGTACTTGTTTCCTTAATGCTTTCTCCATTCTGTGAGTGAGATCGGGTTGAAAACATGTGGATCTAGCGCCTTCTACTGGCTGTAGTTTCTAGCCTCTGGCCAAAAAATCCTCCGATGACGCAAAATGACGATTTTTGCATCATCAGAGGATTTTTTTCCAGACAAAAAGTACATAAATCTCTCGTCTCAGGGGGATATGAGGGAGGGAAGCACGGTCATTAGAAAATACTACAGGTTTTCTACTGATACAAAGCTTAATGCTAAATCCTGAAGTATCCCTTTAAATATATACATTTAGTATACCGACAGTACAATTGCAGGGTATTTTATTCTAAGTACATAAATATATAAATGTATTTGTAGCATGCTTAGTATAAAATAAATGTATTTCAAATATATTTGAGTATTTTTTCATTATGTACGCTGTAAAAACAACAATAACAACAAATCAGTTTTTTACAGAAAAAAAAGTGTATCACAAATAGCTTTTCCATAAGCTGAGATAACCTTAATTATTCAAATTAAAAACATCACTATAAATGATATGATGAATTTCCTGAATTTGCTTATTTGCTAGAACCTGAATATCTTACAAATATTAGCAACAATGTGTGTTGCATTTTCCTGTGCACCGCTTCTAGAGTGTGTAGTATGCACTGGTCATTGGCAGGCGTGATACAGCATGAACTGTGTCTGTTTCAGGCCCATGTGCTTTGTGAAACAGTTGGAGATTCCACAGTACGGCTACAAAAACAACGTCCCCACTTCAACCCCGCGCTCCAACCTGGCCAAAGAGTTAGAGAAGTACTCCAAAACCAGCTTTGACTACAACAACTACGACAGCAGCAACATGTACAGCAAACGGCACTCGGCTGCACCCAAGCTCCACGGCCGGGACACACTGCCCAAAAGTGATGAGGGTGAGACGTCTGCTCTATCACATCAATATACACAGCTGTTCACAAGTCTGGGGTCGTGAGATTTGTGGATGTTTTAAAAAAAAAAGACTCTTCTGCTCACCAAGGCTGCGTTTTGATCAAAATTACTGTAAAATCAGTAATTTTGTCAAATAAGATTACAATTTTTTTTTTTAAATGTTTTTTTAATGTGAATATACAGTAAACTTTATTTTCAGAATCATTACTCCAGGCTTCAGTGTCACATGATCCTTCAGAAATTATTCTAAAATGCTGATTTGCTGCTCAACAAACATTTCTGATTATTATCAATGTTGAAAACAGTTTTTACTGCTTATATCATTATGGAAATGTTTTCAAAAGAACATCATTTGTTTGAAATATAATCTTTTGTAACATTATAAATGTCTCCACTGTCACTTTTGATCAATTTAATATGTTTTAATATGAGTTATTTTCATCTACACCCAAATGCCAGTGTTTTTCTCAGATTCAACTTTCGGAGCCATTTTTTGTAATGACTTTTAACCAAAAGAACCCAAGAAACAGCTGTACAGTGACATATTTATTTTATGTCTATTTAGTTTTTATTATTTTTTTTATTTCAGATTTATGTTTCTAGTGTATTTATGTTTTCAATTTTTATAAAATATTTTATTTCAAGTCAAAACCCAAGAAGACTAATTCACCTCTGGTTCCTTTCTGAATAAGAGGTCTTTGGTAATGTTATGAACTGCTCAGAAGGTCAAACACACAGCAAAGTAATCCAAATGAGCAAGAGGGGAGAAAACACAAGCAAAAAGATAATCCAGAAAACGGACAGAGAATAAAAAAAACCCCAAGACATCAGGATAACGCTCAGAAAGGCAGTGTAATAACATACAAGACTTTGCAAAGAATGACTGAAAACACAGGGCTTATAAAGGCAGTTAAAGGAACACTCCGACTTTTTGGGACTTTAGCCTATTCACCTTATCCCCCAGAGTTAGATAAGTCCATACATACCTTTTTCATCTCCGTGCGTGCTATAAGTCTGTTTGACGCACCCACCGCTAGCCTAGCTTAGCACAAAGACTGGATGTAAATGGTTGCAGCTAGCATACTAATCCAAATAAGTGACAAAATAACGCAAACATTTTCCTATTTACATGTTGTGATTTGTATAGTCACAGAGTGTACAAAAAACAAAGTCACATGAGACACAGACATATTTTAACCGTATAAATACTGGGAACTATGTTCTCTGAAGGCGAAGCACTGCTACTTGGGCGGAGTGATAACCGCAGCACCTGAGACGCGCCGTTGTTTCTCCTGTCAACAAAACCAGCGTGACATCTCAGGTGCTGCGGTTATCACTCCGCCCAAGTAGCAGTGCTTCGCCTTCAGAGAATATAGTTCCCAGTATTTATATGGTTAAAATATGTCTGTGTCTCATGTGACTTTGTTTTTTGTACACTCTGTGACTATACAAATCACAACATGTAAATAGGAAAATGTTTGCGTTATTTTGTCACTTATTTGGATTAGTATGCTAGCTGCAACCATTTACATCCAGTCTTTGTGCTAAGCTAGGCTAGCGGTGGGTGCGTCAAACAGACTTATAGCACGCACGGAGATGAAAAAGGTATGTATGGACTTATCTAACTCTGGGGGATAAGGGGAATAGGCTAAAGTCCCAAAAAGTCGGAGTGTTCCTTTAACAAGGCAATGAGACACGGATGAAATTATTAAAGCATAATGAGTCCAGGCAAAGGGTTATGGGAAACTTGATAACAATTACACATTTTGTTCTACAACGTAAACCACACACCCTAAAACCCCAAACATTCTTATCTATTTACTTATTATAAACCTACGTTTTATAAAGTAAACATAACAGGTTGAAAATCTGTGTTTCCAGTATGGGTGTGCTTTGTAGAGCAATACGTGCAAGTATCATCACGTCATGTTTACCACAGACCTTTTGTTACTCATAAATTGAAAAACCCCATTATAAAATCCATAGGGGAATCTCAAGGGAACCCGTTTTCCGGGTTTTGACGTTTTACCAGCTCTATAACTCTGAACTCTAGTGGGTTTTTGTGAAGGAATTAACAAATTCTGCAGAGGAACCACACATTTAGTTCATCACATAAACAACAACTGTGTCTATACCTATGTCCTCTTTTTCAATGCTAGATATATTTAATTTACATATATGTCACTTGTTGTCCAATGAATATGGATATTTTAAGCCTGTTTTAAGTGTACTTTTTTTGGGGCTGCTTTATGATCATTATCATCACTATGACTCTTGAACGTTTGACTGCTACGGTCTGAGAAAGCTAGTTGCGTTTCATGAACGTTTGGTGAGGAACTAAACCCCATTAGAAAAGCCTCTGAGATCTTCCTTCACTGTATTTCGGAGGTATGGAAATGTATGGAAATGATCTCGAGGCAGATGCATAATGAATGAGGCGGTTTAGGCAAATCACAGTCTGGATTTAGGGCTGCTGCTAATTGCAATTCTGCGCGCAAGACTGCGAGATCCCCGGCCATGCTTTAATGACCAGACTGGAGGGAGAAGATAGAGGAAAAGGAGAGAGAGAGAGGGATGGCAGCAGGACGCCCGGTGGGAGATGCCACTTTGATGCCCAGCTGGTGTTGTGGCTCATTGTGTCTTTTGTCAAACTATAGAGTGTCTCTCCGTCTCTCCGTCTCTCACTTACATCCCAACACCCCCCTCATTATTTAAAATCTCCTCATAATCATCAAAATCATCATAATAAACAAGCAATTTCCTCCTAAAGGGATTTGACTACAGACACTAAAACGTGAGGTTCTGTGCACTTTATTTTACAGTACATGAGCGCACTGTGTACTTACACAAGACAGAACTGAGTAATAGAAGCGATAACACTTTATTTGACAATATCTGTTACACATCTTATATGTACTATAGTAATAAAAGTAAATTATGTATTTACAACCCTAAACCTAATTACTATACATGTTGTTAGTTAATAATACTTATTAAGTATTTGATAATTACACCGTAGGACACCTTAAAATAAAGTGCAACCATATAAGGAAAGTACATCAACTTAACATGGTTTATTATTAGGTTTAGGGATCAATTCTGAGTTATTAGTTGTCAGCCAGATATTATAATTACTATAGTATAGTATAGTATAGTATAGTATAGTATAGTATAGTATAGTATAGTAATTACATGCAGAACAAGACTGTAAGTCTGACATATACAAATAATAGCGAGTGGAACATTTTATTGAAATTTTAAGCACAATATATAAAAAATAAATCTTTAAAAAAAGTTTGCATAAGTGTTTTTGTTGAGTTTCATATTTGATACATCAGTTTTTTATGGCTCATATAGTCTGAGATAGTGAGAACATGGAGTTCAAACTCAAAGAGAAAAACAACACATTTCATTTAGAGGCCCAAACTGAGCAACAATATGCAGTTTAGTGCAGTTGCTGATATTTATATGGGCAAAAAGAAGGATTTGGAAATTCCTGAAATAAAATTAAAAAAAATATTGCCATGGTAACATTTCTGATTTTCATGTAGGCCTAGTTTAACTAAATTAACTGAAATAAAAATGACAAACTAAACAAAATGACTAAATCTTGTAAAATAAAAATGAAAAATATAAAAGTAAATTGAAACTATTAATGAAAACTATAATAGTATCTCAGTGCTAGCCCAATAAAGCCAGTGTAGGTTGTAGATGCAGAAGCTAAGTGTGTTTTGTGATCTGTCCCATCTGTGTGTTAACGTCCCGGCTCTGTGTCCCGTCAGTGAAGCGCTACTGCAAGAGCTGGAGTTCGGCGAGCAGCACCTCGAGCAGCTTCGGGCCCAGCAGCAGCAGCAGCCTGAGCTGTGGAGGAGGAGGAGGAGGAGGAGGAGGAGGAGGAGAGAGCAGCGCCAGCAGCACCTGCAGCAAGAGCAGCTTCGACTACACACACGACATGGAGGCGGCGCACATGGCTGCCACTGCCATCCTCAACCTCTCCACCCGCTGCAGGGAGATGCCACAGAGCCTGAGCGGGAAACCCCTGGACATCTGCACGCAGGTACACACGCGTGTGTCGAGTCAAGTCAAGTCATCTTCATTTATATAGCGCTTTTAACAATGTAGCTTGTTTCAAAGCGGCTTTACAGTAATAAACGGATAATTGAGGGTAACAGAGATTGTTTTGGCTTTATAGCGGTTCTTGAATAAAGATATTTTCCAGGTAAAGCTGCTAAGACATCGTTCTCTCTAAACAGACTTTAAACGCGAACCTGTGAGAAACACTGATGGCGTTCACATGCGTATTAAGAATTAATTCTATAGTTATGCGCATTTGAATATATGTGCGCATGTTTGTAATTACCTACAAACCAAGCTACTTAAACTTAAACTACTTGTCTGGCCTTAAAATTTGTATACAGAATTGTATCACTTCGGGGTAGATACGCGAAACCGAAATTGTCCCAACAACACTTTATCTGTAGAGTGGTAAAGGGATCCTCCATAGGGAGAGGCTAGTTGGCACTTCAGCACTGCGTTGTCATCGGGTCCAGGCGAAGGTCCTTCCTCAGATCTGGATACGGCCTGGATCCGTCAGGCTACGGGAAAACCTCGGGATAAACAAAGACACTAAAATTAGCGTAGATGCCATTCTTCTTATGATGTAACGAGTACATCAGGATTTATGGGAAGTGTTCCCAGTTCCGGCTGACCTAATCTATGCAGACTAAAGAAGTCTATGCATTATGTGAATGCTAGGTCAAAGAGATGCGTCTTTAATCTAGCTTTGAACTGACAGAGTGTGTCTGCTTCCCGGACAATGGTAGGAAGACTGTTCCAAAGTTTTGGTGCTAAATAGGAAAAGGATCTACCGCCAGCAGTCGATTTTGATATTCTAGGTATTATTAACTGGCCGGAATTTTGAGATCGCAATAGACGTGAAGGACTATAATTCATTAAGAGCTCGCTCAAGTACTGCGGAGCTAAACCATTTAGTGCTTTGTAAGTAATCAGCAATATTTTAAAATGTATACAATGTTTAATAGGGAGCCAATGCAGTGTTGACAGAAGGGGGCTAATATGGTCATACTTCCTGGTGAAAGATAATTCCATGTTTCCTAATGTTATCTCCTAATGGTAGCATGTACAGAGTGAACAGCAACGGTCCTAGTACTGAGCCTTGTGGTACGCCATACTGAACTTGTTATTGATAAGACAACTCTTCATTTACTGCTACAAACTGTTAATGGTCAGATAAGTATGATTTAAACCAGCTAATCAAGGTCTCACTAGGCATACTAGAAACTTTCAGGCAGGTGTGTTGGACCTGGTTGGAGCTAAACTCTGCAGGACAGCGGCCCTCCAGGACCGAGTTTGGTGACCACTGATCTAAACCATGCTAGTGCAATTCCACTAATGCCAACATAATGTTCGAGTCTATTTAAAATAATGTTGTGGTCAATGGTGTCAAATGCAGCACTAAGATCGAGTAACACTAATATAGAGATACAACCACGATCGGATGATAAGAGCAAATCATTTGTGACTTTAACGAGAGCTGTCTCGGTACTATGGTTCAGTCTAAATCCGGACTGAAAATCCTCGCAGATATCATTTCTTTCAAGAAAGGAACACAGTTGTGAGGATACTGCTTTTTTTAGTATCTTTGACAGAAAAGGCAGTTTCGAGATCGGCCTGTAATTGACTAATTTTGTATGATCAATTTGCGTTTTTTTAACAAGCGGTTTAATCATAGCCAGCTTAAATGTTTTTGGTACGTATCCTAGAGACAAAGACAAATTAATGATATTAAGAAGAGAATCTATGACATCTGGAAGCATCTCTTTCAGTAGCTTAGTCAGTATCGGTAAAGGGTCAAACATACACGTTGTCGATTTAGATGAATTAACGAGTTTGCAAAATTCTTCCTCTCCTATAGCAATAAATGAATCGAATTTTTCCTCAGGGAGACTACAATTCTCTCGCTGATGCGATTCTGTAGTAAAACGGTTGCATATTTATAATTTTCTCCCTGATATTATCGATCTTATAAGTGAAGAAGTTCATAAAGTCATTACTGCTGTGTTGCTTGGAAACTTCTGGGTTTGAAGCTTTCTTTTTCGTTAGTTTAGCCACTGTTTCAAATAAATACCTAGGATTATGTTTATTTTCTTCTAATAGGGTTGAAAAATAAGCAGATCTAGCAGCCTTTAAAGCCTCTCTGTAAGCAATCGAGCTCTCCTTCCATGAAATCCGAAATACCTCTAGTTCTTCTAAGCTATCTGGGATGCTGAGATGATGAAACTGATTAGGAAGATTATTGATAAAGCAATCTTTAGTGGCATAAGTGATAGCCTAGGTCTAACATATGTATAACACGGCTTTGCAGCCTTGGCTAAATGTAATTTACACGAGACTAGATAATGATCTGAGATGTCATCGCTTTGCTGCAGTATTTCAACGGCATCAACATTTATTCCATGTGATAATATTAGATCTAGAGTATGATTACGGCAATGAGTAGGTCCTGACACGTGTTGTCTAACTCCAATTGAGTTTACAATGTCTTTAAATGCCAATCCCAATGCATCTTTTTCATTATCTATGACTATGTGTATATTAAAATCACCAACAATTAATACATTATCTGCAGCCAATACTAATTCTGATAGAAAGTCCACAAATTCTTTGATAAAGTCTGTATGGTGCCCTGGTGGCCTGTATACAGTAGCCAGTACAAATCTCAAACGTGATTTATTGTTTACACTATATATTTTTACAGCAACACCTCCTGTAAAAATGTAAAAAATTTAATCTTGTGGGGTTGACTCATTTAAAATAATGTTAAAATAATTTAGCCAGGTTTCTGTCAAACACAGGACATCTAGGTTACTTTTGGAGTAAGCAATCAAATATTCAGCAACCCAAGCTTTATCATTGGTTCATCTGTATTATATCTGTTTTTTTATTTGTTGAACATCAATTACATTTTTAACCTTAGATGGGTTTAGACGTTTTTTTGTATTTCCAAATTCGGGGAACAGACACAGTCTCTATATGATGATATCTAGGTGAAAGAGTCTCTATGTGATGGGATTTATCTGACCTTGGTGACGTGAGGCCGCTAGCAGACGGTCGGTTAAGCCAGTCTGTCTGCTTCCTGACCTGGGCCCCATTTTGTCATGTTTTATCTCTAAGACTATGAGCCAAATTACTAGAGAGAAGAGCAGCACCATCCCAGGAGGGATGAATACCATCTCTTTTCTACAGGTCAGGTCTGCCCCAAAAACTTTTCCAATTCGCCACCTTGGAATTATAAGGTTCTATCTGCATTCTGACTTGTTTTGAGATGTTGAGCTTTAAAGTTTTTGCATTCCATTCGACTGTGTAGAAAGAACCTTTTTATTTTCTAAATAAAAAGTTCCAAAATGCACACAACTTAAAAAAACATCACATAATGTAAAGAAGTTGTCACAGAATAAGAATATGTGAATAACTCAATTTTGACAAAAATGTCAGATAGAACCTTATAATTCCAAGGGGACGAATTGTCTATGAATTCTATATTATTTAGCGGACACCACTTCAACATCCAGCCATTGAGTGAACACAATCTACTAACTATCTCATCACTCCTGCGAACAGGAAGGGGGCCAGAGCAAATTACAGTGCTTGACATCGTACTTCCGAGTTCACACACTTTTTAACTTTAACTTTTTAAGGATCAATATTTCCTTCCTGAAACAGATTTTTTTAGAGACATTTTTTTTATGGGTAGATACCTTGGGTACCTATTGGTGCACCTTTAGTGCAATTCATTAATTTAAATAATATATAAATAAATATGGTTGATAATTATTAGTAAAATATTTGTATAAATATAGCACAACATTGCACAACAAAACATTGCTAAGATTTGGGCCAGTCTCAATATTAGATTATAAATATTTCTACTGTAGATTTTGACATCAATGTTTCATCAACACAATCAGTGTTTCAAGTTTGTTAATTGTTTGGTAGTGTTTTCTTCATGTTCATTGTTTTCATGAAAACCAAATCATATAGTCTACATTTGCAGAGACGGGTTATTATATTTGACTAAATCTAAAAACCATTGAACAGTTACTGGAAATATTTCAGCTTTTTGGCAGCTAGTCTTATTTATTGTTGTATGGCCTGATATTGTGCAATCACTATTTCACATACGGTATGATGGCTAACCAAACATTCAAGCAGTGTGCTTCTCCCTGTGTGTTATGTGTCTGGGAGCAGATCATGTACTGTCAGCCTTTGAGAGGGCTGACTGCTAGCATTGTGAAAGGCTGCCGCCTGTCACTTTTTGAGAAAGACGTTCAGGCTAGCTTTCCTCGTGGTTCTGGCGCCACAAACTAGTTTTGGACTAGTTTTCACGGAAGCTGAAATAATGGAGTTTGCAAATGGATCCTTCGGAGGGGTTGGAGATGGTTGCTCTTTCTCTGCCTTTACCCGGGGGATCCAGCATACTCAGTATACGGTGCCCGCACCACTTCGGTGCCTTTAGGAGGTTCTACCAACCCCGCCACCCTCAGTGCCTAAGGGCGAAGCGGTTTCTATCGAGCTCATGATTCAACGTCGATCCCCCCGATTAACCCATGAGATCCCCTGAAAGACTCAAAAGCAAAATTTGAAGGGGGTCTCAAATTTTGTCAAAAATAAAATAAAATAAAAACATTTTATTGTCACTAATGGTCACTAAAATGTTTTTAAGCTCACCATGTCCAGTATTCATAATTCAAAAAATTTATTCACAATCAAAAATATGTTCTATTTTTTGCCAAGCGGAGCAAGCCAGTCCTGTGCACGTATGCAAATTAGCCATATGCGCCAAATAGAAGAACGTTGAGAAGACATACTAAAAATGGCTAGCAAGCGAAAGCTTAACCAGAGTGTATCACTCACCCACTTTGGGTTCACAAACGTCACATCCAAAAAGGTGGCACTCAGAGATGAAGGCCCACTCGCTACCAGAACAGAGGATCCTCTCTCCCACCCAGTGACTCCCCAGAAGCAGATCGATTAATTGAAGCCGAGTGCTTCAAAGACGAAGCAGGTACTGAGGTAACTTTAGCGGCTAGTTCTGCTAGCAAAATGTGTTGCTAGCTGTCACGTATTAGCCGGGACGTCCCGTATATTAGGATTAATATATTCGTTTATTGACTGCAGTGATCTAACCACAGACTGATACAGCAGCAACACGACACATGAGAATTATCATGACACCGCCATCATACAATCACAGCCTACTCACGCGCATCAGACCATACGAATAACAAACTCTAAACTGAGAATTAATCATTATTTTGTGACAAAACAGAATCCTCTGCTGTCTGGTCGCTCCCGGTTCGATCCGGACTCACGCTATAACGGCAAATCCCTTTACAATCACTGTCCAGTTTTTATTTTGGCAAATCAGTTTTGGCGAATTCAAACAACGTGATTATTGTTCATGAGTCCAACATACATCCAGCCACGCAAAAAACAAACAAAAATGCTCGAGAAACATTTCTGAATATTATTAATGTTGAAAAAAAAATGCTGATGATGATGATGAACTTAACCCTTGAGAGTTTTCAATATGTAATATAACTGTTCATATCTGTTCTGTTACAGTTTGTTTCTGTTACAGACATTTGTACAATTATATGAAAAAAAGAAGAAGAAATGATAAACTCTAAAAACTCTAAAAACTAAACTTTTCTCTTTGTAACATCTTTTTCAGGGTTGATTGTAATCATAATGTAACATTTTTGAAAAATAATAATAATAATTCAAAGCAAAAAAAAAGTCCATGTTATCCCCATAAATTAAATGTAGAAATTTGGGTCTTTTCTAAAGTGAATTTTACATAAAAAAGCGTTTTTTTGTATAAATGTGAAGTAAAAACATTAATAAACAGAGTAAAATTACATTTGTTTAAATAAAACTATTATTTTGTTACACAATTACATTTTGTTGCACATGTCTGCATTGTAATGCACAACTTTGCCTCTTGTTATAAAACAATGCATCCAAACAACTTTAGCCAATGCAACCTCCTACGTCAGTGATACTTTACGAATACTATAGCATATCGGATTATAAAAAATTGTTGCGTGTGTGCGTGTGTGTTGTCGTGTAGGCTATATACTGATTGTCTTGGCTTGCATGCATCCATGAAATATTGTAATGTTATAGGCCTATTGCATAGAGAGAAAATTTTGATCGGTATTGCGCAACAATCGGGAGATCGGGACCCCCCCCAATATTGATGGGTAATTCGCACACTGGTGCCGACCAATGTACCGCAGCCTATCGTTTTGCAAGTCTTCTTACCTCCTCTTTCCAGAGATCAGGACCAGGAAAATCTGAACCTTCTCTGTCCAGTAAGAGCACTGGATACATGTGTCCACAGAGCTGCCCTGTTGGGAAACCGGATCAGCTGTTTGTCTGTTTTGGATCACCAAAGAAAGTTCTTCCTGCTTCTAAGCAAGTGTATAGTTGAGGCTTTCTCTCTCGCTTACGAGGTCTCTGGTCAGCCGTCACCTTTGGCTATCAGAGTTCATTCTACCAGGAGTATGCCAGCCTCCATGGCCTTAATTTCGGGTGAATTTACGTGAATTTTTGAAAATAGAGGCATCATGCGCGTGTGTATTATGTGTTTAGTCTTCAAACACGCTCGACCAATCACAACACATTGGTTCATCCGACCAATCAGAGCACATTGTTCTTTTCAGAAGGAGGAGCTTCATAGAGACAGAAACTAAAGAGAGCGTTACTGACAGACTGGGAAGAGAGGAGCTGCAACAATGGAGAATATGGGAAAAACAGGGGCGCGGGAAGATGTTTTAGGTTGGGGGTGCTGTGTGGGGGTTTTTCCCCACCACATTTGTATAAGAAACAATATCGAGTCAATAAAACACGTCAAAACTCCACAAAGCACAACAAGCGTATCGGTGAGAACACTCGTTTAAACAGCAACACCTGGACATTTGACTGCACATCACATTTTTTACATTATTGATACTGCTTGCAATTGTAATGCAACGGAGCAGTCTACGGGACATAAATTATTGAACTTTTTATACTGTCATATACAGTACAATAAAAGAGCGACAGCACAAAAAAACCTGCCTACCTTACACAACACCGAAGGTCGACTAGCTGGCACTCAGGGGTAGAGCGGACAAATTCTTTCCACACACACTGCAATGGTCACAAAATGACATCACACTGTTTTAAAAAACAGAATTCAACATATAAATAACACTTTATTTAATAGCCCACTTAAAGTGTTTATTACAAATTAAATTAATAATAATTAAATATTACTAAATGTAAATGAACAAAAATTTGCATTGCATTTACAATCCTGTGAAAACTAACAATTGTACATGCAGACAAAGGGAGTTTTACCAAACATCAGATGACCTCCTGCTAACGCTCGGACGGAAGATGGATTCGAGAAAAAGTGGTGCTGAACACACCATGGATGTTATTTGTGTGGGATATAGGAATTATATCCTCAGATTAACACACACTCATACAGCACCGATGAAATATAGGAGAAATATACCGAAAATATTTTAAAAATAGGAGGAAAGTAGAGTTGATATTATGTGTGTGTGTGTGTGTGCGTGTGTGTGTGTGTGTGTGTGTGTGTGTGTGTGTGTGTGTGTGTGTGTGTGTGTGTGTGTGTGTGTGTGTGTGTGTGTGTGTGTGTGTGTGTGTGAAACATGGAGGCATCTCTCTCTCTCTCTCTCTCTCTCTCTCTCTCTCTCTCTCTCTCTCTCTCTCTCTCTCTCTCTCTCTCTCTCTCTCTCTCTCTCTCTCTCTCTCTCTCTCTCTCATTTGATCTGCTGTCATTCTGATCTGCCTGCAGTGCTCTTCTCTCGCTGTCATGGGTTTAGTGTGTGTGATGCTTCCTCTCCATCTGCACCTCAGCTCAACACAGTTATTTCAGTAGTGCAGTATTCATGCAGTCCCTCGTCTCGTAGAGGAGCCGGAGCGCTTGTTAAGCATGACTTCTCTGCTGCTTTGGCTTCAGGACTTTACATTGGGCATCAAATGGTGACTTAAAAATAGCACCAGAACAACATTACACTTCAAATAAAATATTACATTGAATTGCATAGGCTCAACATTATGCAAAATGATTAATATGACAGGCTGAACAGGAGAATCCACGTTTTAGCTTTAAATTGTATTTATATAAATATATATATATATATATATATATATATATATATATATATATATATATATATATATATATATATATATATATATATATTGATGGCATGTCCATTTTCTTTGGGAAAGAGTAGAGTCCATCAAAACATCCAATTCTAGTTTTTTTTTATGGAATATTGCAGCATTTATAAATCATTTATTAAATGCACATCTTTTTTTAAATTTATGTGCCTGGTAATCTTGAATCAGAATAACTTCCCCTCCCTCTTGCAGCTTCTCTTCTCTTCTCTGATGACGAGGGCGGGGCAACCTGTCACTCACATGAGATCAGCCAATAGCAAACCACAACCATCCAATCAATTCCCTACAGACAAAATCAAGCCCCACCCACATTTGTTCTTGTTCCAGAAGCCATTTCGCATGGATATACGTCACAATAGGGAAGACTATTGCAATTTCTATTTCATCTCGACTTTAAAACAAGAAGAAAAAATAATAATCTGACAATGGGGTAAGAAACATAAACTTAATTTAATGGGGTTTTAATGGGGAATTAAAAAAATCTTGTTTCAAAGCTTAAAACGTCCACAGTTATTTCTTTGTTAATATGTGCACTTTTGTTATGAATGTTAACCTATATGTTCATCATGTGTGGTAAAAAAAGTATTGCTTATGGCATATGTTGCTGTAGCACTCGCTATAGTACTGTATATAAAACACCCTGCAGTTTTGATGTTACATGCATATTTTGTTGTAAAATAATGCTTGAAAAAAGACTGCGGAATCGTAACGCAACATTCGCTTTCATGTGTTCTTCAAACAGCTGGTTTGCTTCTCTGTGGAGACTTCAGAAGGACACACACTCAAGGAACAAGTGGATGTTTTATGTGAATGGCGTCCCGGATCGTGTCGGAAAGATGATATGTTTGTTCGGAGCATTTGACTGCAGACTGTTTTGGAAACGAGGCGCAGCGTAATGGAGATTTCACAAAGAAACTTTAGTTGAGAAATGAAGCAGCTGACTGTATTGGATCTGACAGCAGAATTAAAAACAGATCATTTCAGACAGAGAGTCAAGAATGAGGGTTGAATTTTTTTTGAATTTGTTCAGTATTGTTTTGTTTTTGTTGATTTGGGATTATTTAGATAGTTGTACTGGAAACCAGGAGAAAAATACTGAGTAATCATTTTACACAGTGGTGTTGTTTCTTTCTCTCCACTTTCCATCCGTGTCTCGCGCTCTCTAATTGGAGCAGCTTTAGTTGGGGCGGCAGCAGGAAGTGGAGCGTTGGGACGTGACCTCTTTGCTTCGCTGTCACTTCCTCTGGGGGTTCCCGTGGTAACAGAGGTCAGGGTGACTGTAGGCAGAGAGAGCTCCTCCTCATCCCTCACTAATTACATCTGATGTCTTCGCTCTGCATAACCGAATCTACTGAGATCCGTTTCGATGGGTCGTGTACATACAAACTATATTCATGATGTACATCCTCATCTTCTTTATCTCTCCTTTACTTTTTCCGCCTCATGAAAATCAAACTGTGCAAATCTTTCAAGCTCAATCCCTAAAACTTAAAATGTTGCGACTGTATTTTTTACGGTAAATTTCTGGCAACCACAGCTGCTTTTTTCAGCTGTAAGTGGAACATAACGTCTTGTTCTCTATTTTTCTGTAACCAACACACACACACACACACACACACACACACCATACATCAGCAGAAACGAGTTTAAGATCCTGTGTATAATCCAGCTCTCACTGAGACCAGAGAGAGAGAGAGAGAGAGGTTTTGTTGAGAGGTATAATGTCTGCTGGATGCCTTCAAAAACTCCTCCATTCAGCCACCGTTATCACTCTGTCTTCACTAAAAGAAGAGGGTGTTTTTAATGGTAATCTGAGTAGAATCTTTGTAAGATATACATTCATATTGCATTCATATTACACTAGATTGTTACATTTTCTGACTGGTGATGGCTCACGTTCAACTCATCACCATTATGCAGTGTGAGACTAGCAGGGCGTTGCTAGGGGGTTGCCATGGTGCTTTCTATGTAGTATATTTTTTGTTGTTGTTTTTTCCATTCACCAGGTAAAAACTTAAGGAAAAATAATCGCACACACACACACACACACACACACACACACACACACACACACACACACACACACACACACATTACTAGTTTTGAATAAGATGCTACATTCCTTTTTTTCCCATATGGTGCTACATTTGACATTTTATTGGGATGGTGTTGTAATAACCAAAAATGGAGATGATCACGTTCACCCTGGTGTTAGATATAAATAAAGTGAATGCTGAAAAAATATACATATTTTATTTTACTGCTGGTCTGTTGAAGATATATGTGTCTTAAAATGTTTTAAGATATTTCAGGTAATGCTGAAGAGCTTGTTTGATAACCTGAAACGTGAACGGTATCACACACAGCAGCAGAGATTTACACACACACACACACACACACACACACACACACACACACACACACACACACACACACACACACACACACACACACACTGTCACGTCACCACACCGCCATCTAGTGTATGGCAGCACACAGATTTCCGTCTCCACCTAGTTCTATAATTTCCCTTTCTTATCTTCATGACAGCGAAGTCTCTGTAAATCCTGCTGTTCTAACGGCATTTGGCTGAAATCTAGAAGTCTCAGTGATGCTGCACGACTGGCAGATTAATTCTCACATCCTCTGGCGTGTTAATTGTGGAAAGACTGATTGATGTGCTCCTCAACATCCAACGGATGCCTTTCCATTTGCATACAAATTGAGTGTGGGGAGCAATTGTGTATTTTTAAAGTGAAGGACTTGATGTGTGAATGTGACAATGAAGGAAAGCTGATTGACAGATGGTTGGATGTGTGGTTCTGTCAAGAAATGAATTTGAACAAGTATAATATAAATGCAGTTCCCTTTCGTAGGGAACTCGCACTGCGTCGTTGAAAACGACTCTTTGGGGACGCTCCCTAAGCGTGCGCCTCTGAAGTATGAATGAAACTAATCCAATCCTGATTGGTGTTGCGTCGTGACGTAACATGTGACGGCATAACCGGAGTGTCGCCGGCGCACACACACATTAGCTTTCGCTCTTCAGCAAGCGCTCTCTGTTTTTGTCTGTCTTATTTGGTGTTGTCTGTCTGATCCAGTCACTGTATTATGGCGAGTGAGCAATTCATTAGATGTGTGCACCCCTGCCCAAAATATATTACGAGTGGGGACACGCATCAGTTGTGCGTGAATTGTTTTGGAGTGTAACACACTCACGGGCAGCTCTCGAGGGGGCTGTCTGTGATCTCTGTGAAACACTCCCTATCAGTACTGCGCTCGCGTTCCCCGTGGTTCAGGTCCCGCGTCCGTTGAGGCGGCGCGGTGACTCAGATCGCGGGGTTCGCAAAGGGATCTTGCAGATGAGGGTGAGACTGCTGCGGCACTTTCTCATTCTTCATCTGAAGGTTCTAAGGCCGGTGACACACTGGATGCGTGGCGTAAGCGTCTCAGCTGCGTGGCGTGTCCGTTTTTATTTCGGCTCCCATGTTAACAGGTTAGAGCTTGCACACTGCTTGCGTGACACGCGCGTCTCAGGCGCGGCTCGAGCCGCGCGGAAAACGCGTGCATGCTAGAAATAGAACCGACGCCTATTTTTCACGCGACACGCAAGCGTGTTGGAAGCGTTTCCATGCAAAATATAATAGGAAAATATGTTTATATGTCATTTTGTACACAAATACATATTAATTAATGACATTTTGATGTCTGAATGTCTATATGTTGACATAAATTCAGATGTAAATGTAATTTAAAAAACAAAAAAATAAATAATTATCGATTTTCAAATGCACCTGTCAAACATAGTCTCTTTTGCCGTCAATACTGTTGACAATGTCCTTTATCAGTAGGCTTTATATGTATGTATGCTTAACATGACGTATAGCCTTCCACAACTCTCTCCCTATATGTGAACAAGGGTGATCCAAATCACGCGACTTGACACTTTCAAGTAGGCTACACTTCGAGTTTGCAACGATAGATGACGGCAGGTTAATTGAAGAGGTGGAGATTGAGAAACTCTGTCACCTACTCTGTCCCTCTGTCACCTACAGCAGCAGCAGCAGCGCGCCGCGTCAAGCACGGTTCTGGTGTGTAAAGACAGAGAAAACGCGACGCAGCCGCCACGCAGCTGACACGCAACAGAAACGCCACGCTCACCCCACGCATCCAGTGTGTCACCGGCCTAAGGCTCTCGTTCATGGTGCAGAAGCCCGCGCTGCGGCTTCTTCTGCCCGTGACGAGACCTCGATGTTTGAACTATCTGCTTCCGAGGGAGTGGATGTGTTCAGCATCGAGGCGGCCGGAGGAGCGTGAGTTAAATTCACCAGCTCGCGTTCCCCGCGGTTCGGGTCCCGCGTCCGTTGAGGCGGCGCGTCGACTCAGATCGCGGGGTTCACGGGGATCTTGCAAATGAGAATGAGACTGCTGCGGCACATTCTCATTCCCTATTTGAAGGTTCTGTGGCTCCCTTTCATGGTGCAGAAGCCCGCGCTGCGGCTTCTTCTGCCCGTGATGAGAACATGATGTTTGAACTATACACTTCTGAGGGAGTGGATGTGTTCAGCATTAAGGCGGGTGAGCGTGAGTTAAATTCACACAGCTCGCGCGCGGCGAATCAGATCGCGGGGTTCGCGATAGGATCTTGCAGATGAGAATGAGACTGCTGCGGCACTTTCTCATTCCCTATTTAAAGGTTCTGGGGCTCCCGTTCATGGTGCAGAAGCCCGCGCTGCGGCTTCTTCTGCCCGTGATGAGAACCTGATGTTTGAACTATCTGCTTCTGAGGGAGTGGGTGTGTTCAGCATCGAGGCGGATGAACGTGAATTAGACTCGCCAGCTCACGTTCTCCGTTGTTCAGGTCCGCGACTCAGATCGTGGGGTTCGTAAATAAAATAAATAATAAAATATGAATTTTGCTGATGAGAGTGAGACTGCTGCGGCACTTTCTCATTCGAATGGTTCTAAGCCCGCGATGCGGCTTCTTCTGCCCATGACAAGCACCCGATGTTAAAATAAAAAATCTTCAACATCGAGGCTTAATAGCGTGTTGTGATCCGTGCTGTGGCCAGATGAAAATTAACTGGCCACATGTTAGACAGGAAGCGCTTAATAAATAACTAAGAAAGGAAATAAGTGAACACTTCCTGCAGCAACAATCACAACATCAGCGCCGGAGCTTACCATTTTTATTGATTTATTTATTTTTCCTGACTTGTATAATGAGTTATCTAAGTCATGGGATAAACCCCACTCCTTCCTCTAGAGCCCCTCCCTCTGGAGTTTGGCAACAGATAAATTTATCTCGCTCTTTTGATCAGAAGGATGACCTGAGGGCCGTCCTTCAGGCAAGAGGGCTTCAGGAAAGAGGTTCTACCTGAAATAAAAATTAGACCCTTTCCCTCCCCCCCGTTGTAGAGCAACTGAGGTTGTTCTCACAGCGGAGCCCTCAGGAAAACTATGTGGTTGCCCGCCGTCCAAGACGCTTCGGGCCACATCAGTTTCCAGCGAACGCATACTGTTGTGTTCGCTCCAAAAAGCTTGAAAAAGGCATTGACTATGGTTACAAAATCGGTCTCGACTAATCCCTGCCGGTCATCTGCTTCAGGGGGTCGAGAACAATGCTCAAAGAATACCCGAAACCAGCCTCAAGGGGCTGGTTCCCGTAATAGATTTTGTTGAAGCGTGTCAAACGCTTACCCAACATATCTGCATGGGTCCTGCGTATAAGCAGGATTGGGTGATGGAACAAAAAGTATACTCTTTACTGGTCAGAGAGGCCATATGATGGGTTCCTCCTCCAGACAGGGAGTCCGGATTTCTCAGCCGGTACTTTATAGTTCCAAAGAAGGATGGAGGGTTCCTGCCGATTTTAGATCTGAGTCACTTAAATCGTTCTCTGAGGAGCTTCAGGTTCAAGATGCTCATCGTGAATCAAATCAGGTCCGAGGACTGGTTTATCACGATAGGTCTAAAAGACGCATACTTCCGTGCTCCATCCTTCCAATATAAAGGAGGTTCCTGAGGTTCGCTTTCGGGGGCGAAGCGTACCAAATTCGGGTTCTTCCGTTTGGCCTAGCACTCTCCCCTCACAAAAGCTCCAAGTGTATGGATGCAGCTCTGGTCCTACTGAGACTTCAGGACATCCTCACACTTAATTGAATCGACGACTGGCCCATTCTGGCTCAGTCTCGAGCAATGGCAGTTCGGCATCGAGATGTCGTCCTTGGCCGTATTCCCGAGCTTGGGGGTGAGACTCAACACGAAGAAAAGCGTGTTGGTACCAGCTCAGAAAACTACGTTTCTGGGCGTGGTATGGAACTCAGATACAATGTGGGCACATATGTCTTCCGCGTGTATCGAGTCCATCTGGGCCATGGCATCCGGGATAAAGCTAGGCCAGGCCATCACTGTAAAGCAATTTCTAAGACTGCTGGGCCTCATGGCAGCTGTGTCCAACATAATACCTTTTGGACCTTCTACACATGAGGCTCCTTCAGTGGTGGCTGATAGCCAAGGGGATTTCCCCAAGGGGGAATCCGTTCCGAACAATCAGGGTTACGCGCCGATGCCTTCGTTTCCCTAATTAATATGGAAGAAACCTTGGTTCCTGTCCCAAGGGCCAGTGTTAGCAGCGTCATGTCGCCGGAAAACCGTTTCGACAGGCGCCTCCTTCACTGGCGTGGGCGCGGTCATGGATGGCCGCTTTGCCAGGGGTCTGTGGCAGAACCATCAACATGTTTGGCATATATTTTGCCTAGAGATGTTGGCTGTGTTCAGGGCTCCGAGGAGCTTCCTCCCAGACATCAATTTATCTGAACCGACAAGGGGGACTCAGATCGCGCCCTCTATCCAGACTGGCGCATCAGATTAATCTATGGTCCCAGGGGAAATTATTATCTATTAGAGCAATATATGTCCCGAGGGTTCAGAATCAGGGAGCAGACATCCTGTCGAGGCAGGGGCTGAGGCCCGGGGAATGGAGACTTCACCCAGAGGTGGTGAAGTTGATATGGCAGAGGTTGGACCAATGGAAGTGGATCTGTTTGCGTCTCGAGAGACGTCCCACTGTCCACTTTGGTTTTCCCTCACTCATCCAGCCCCACTGGGGTTGGATGCCATGGTACAGGCTTGGCTGAGGCTTCGCCTGTATGCTTTTCCCCCGATCGCTCTGCTCCCGGGAGTCCTGGAGAGGGTCCGTCAGGAGGGCATCAGTCTTCTTCTGATAGCCCCGTTGTGGCCGGCCCAAGTATGGTTTTCAGACATATTTTCACTTCTGATAGCTCCGCCGTGGCAGATTCCTCTGAGGAGGGATCTGTTGTCTCAGGCGGAGGGCACAATATTCCACCCTCGCCCGGAGCTGTAGAAATTGTGGGTCTGGCCCCTGAGGGGGTCCAGTACCTAGATGCCGGTCTATCAGCTGGGATGGTCAAAACCATACTTTGCTCTAGGGCTCCGTCTACTATGAGATTATATGGCCTCAAGTGGTAGGTTTTTCCACTTGGAGTAGAGAACATGAGTTAGATCCAGTTAACTGCCCAGTGGCTTCAGTTCTGGAGTTTCTTCAAGATCGTTTCTCTGCGGGTCTCTCCCCGTCCACACTTAAGGTGTACGTGGCTGCCAGTTCGGCGGTCCATGCACCACTGAGTGATGGGCCTTTGGGGAGGCACCAACGGGTCATACTATTTCTCCATGGTACATGGAGGTCAGGTCCTTCCTGGGACCTGGTGGTGGTGGTTCTCGAAGGGCTATCCCTGGCTCCCTTCGAATCCCTCCAGTCAGCTTCGCCTAGGACCTCACGTTCAAGATAGCCTTTCTCTTAGCTGTTTCTTAAAATTATTAAGAGAGTGGGAGATCTCCAAGCCCTGGCACTAACGCCAGCTTGCTTGGGGTTTTGCCCCCGGCAGAGTTAAGGCCATCTTGCACCCGAGACCCGGCTATGTGCCTTAAGTGCATTCTAACATGGCTAGGTCCATGGTCCTGCGAGCATTTCATCCTCCACCTCATGTGTCGGCAGAAGAAGAGAGGTTCCTTTGCTCTGCCAGTCAGGGTTCCGAGTATTTACCTTGAGGGGTCCTCTTCTTCGAGGAGGTCGGACCTACTGTTAGTGTGTTTTGGGTCACCTAATAAGGGGCTCCCGGCATCCAAACAAACCATAAGTAGGCCTACAAGGTGCGCAATTTGCCTTCACCTTTGGCCGTAAGGGCTCATTTTAACAGAGGCATGGCGTCCTCTAGGGCCCTCCGTTCGGGAGTGCCCCTCCAGGAGATCTGTGAGGCAGCCGGTTGGGCTACCCTGCACACTTTCATCAGGTTTTATTGTCTTCACCTCCTTAGTGCGTCTGGCGCACGAGTGCTCTCGTCCTAGCTTAAGTGCCTGAGATCAACTTCACTCTAGGACAGGCTTTTTCGGTGCGTGGCCTAGTGGGTATTCGTTCCCCAAAGAGTCGTTTTCAACGACGCAGTGCGAGTTCCCTACGAAAGGGAACGTCTCGGGTTACGACTGTAACCCTTGTTCCCTGAGGAGGGAACGAGACACTGCGTCGTCTTGCCACGCCCCTTAACGCCTGGGAGCGGCTTGCTTTGTCAATGTGTGTGTGCGCCGGCGACACTTTTATGCATCCGGTTATGCCGTCACATGTTACGTCACGACGCAACACCAATCAGGATTGGATTAGTTTCATTCATACTTCAGAGGCGCACGCTTAGGGAGCGTCCCCAAAGAGTCGTTTTCAACGACGCAGTGTCTCGTTCCCTCCTCAGGGAACAAGGGTTACAGTCGTAACCCGAGACGTTATAATGCTTATACTGTATATATTTTTTATTCTTGAACCAAATACAAAAAATATTCTATTAAAATTCTATGGATTCCACACTCACTGTGGTGGAGTTAAAATAATGCAATACTATATTTTTGGGGAAAAAATATTATTTATTGAAAGGGTCACAGTCTTCTAAGGCCTGTAATGTCTCTAAATGTGCAAAACGGCTCACTTTTCATTTTTTTTAAAAAACGTTCTCTTTCAGCTAATGTCAGATCTTCTGGCCTGTTGAAGGTTATTGTTGTGCCTCTTTGCTGGTGTAAATGATTATGCATTGATTTTTAACAGGCAATGAAGAAGAGTGGAAGAATTAGCAGCTATCCAACACAAAAAAGCATACCATACTGTTACTATTTCTGCAGTGAACATTTTCTTTATGGATGGAATACCAGGATGACCAACTTTGTGTACCTTATAGCAGAGCAAACTGAGTGCAATACTGAATCCCATAATGAAAAGCACCCTTCACCTTCTATGTCCAGGGTGTTGAATGAACTGGATGAGAAATGTTAGCTGGGGTTCTTAACAGGTGCTCCTCGACTCATTATTTAACAAGACATTCAATATTTAGTATGCAAAATTACTTTCTCATAGAAAATCATTACTGAAAACTGGATGGTGCTTGCTGAATTAAACAAGCAATCATACTGTATTGATAATGTTTATCAGAGCATAATGCCTTGCATTTCACATAGCCACTAACAAACTATCCTGAAATATACCAAAAGTTTGGGGTCATTAAGAATATATAAATATAGAAAAATAATTCATACTTTAATTCAGCAAGGATGCATTAAATTGATCAAAATTTATTTCTAATAAATGCTCTCTCTTTTCATTAAAGAATCCTGAACAAAAAATGATCAAACATGTTTGTGGCTGTAATGAGCGCACGACAATCTGAGATAACAAAGAACAGTGTTTTTAACTCAATACTCCAAACACAGCGATCAATAGGAGAATATGACGGGGAGAAAATAACAACCACATAATCATAAACTATACTGGACAATAAACAGACAGAACTCAGGGTTTAAATACAATCAAAATAAGTACAAACAGGTGAGTTAAATCAATAACTAATAATGGCATAAAGAACACAGGCAAACCAGAACAGGAAACAAAGTGAAAACAAAACTAACACAGAACATACACATTGCATTAGTCGCCCCTCCCGGAAGGTACGTCCCTGAGCCGTAACAAGTCCAACCAAGGAGGGAGGGAGAGGGCTTTGGAGGAGGACGAGGGTCTGGCAAAAGGGCAGGACACCGGAGGAGATGATCGAGGGAGAGACCAGGGCAGCGATTATGGTGGGAGGAGCCAGGAGCGATTATGGTGGGAGGAGCCAGGTGGGAACCCAGAGTGCAGCCAGGACGATGACCCACGACGGAGTCAAGAGAGGGAGGAGCCATGGTGGATACTTGGATGAAGACACCAGGGGGACAAAGCCGATGGAGGTGGAGACTCGGGTAGAGCTGAAGAGCTGATGAGCCCACGCGACACATATGGCTCTGGAGACAGAGATGGAGCCGCAGTGATGAGTGTCCGAGGTGGAGCCAGGGTGCCAGAGGACTGAGGAGAAGCAGGTGTGACTGAAGACCAATGTGGAGCCAGAGGGAAGGCGGAGCCCAGCGGAGCTGAAGGGGTGGAGGAACGAAGCATAGCTGAAGGCCCTTAAGTCCATGGTGCTGGCAGTGCAAGGCGGAGCCGGGGGGACGAGGGAGCCCGGTGGAGCCGCAAAGACAGTGGTCCCAGCTGAGGCCGAGGAAGGGGGAGCCAAGTTGGAGCCGAGGTGGAATGATGGGCTTGCCGGCTGGAGGTGGAGCCAGGGGATCATTGTTCTGAGGTGGAGCTGGAGACTGGAAGGCCCAAGGTGGATCGGTGGATTGGCTCACACACCTGGTCAGACTGTCTGTGGGGCTGGGGCCCTGGGGCGATGGTATGCTCAGTCCTCTTTATTAGCTCGTGCATCGTGGCAGGCTCAGGCTCACTGTCTGCAGTGGGCTCTGGCATTCGCTCCGGGCAGTGTGTGGTGGCTGGCTGGGCTCTGGGTCTGGAGTGGGGCTGGTGATGTCCTCCGCTGGGCAGATAATGAATGCCGGTCCGTTGTTCACCAGAACCCACTCCACAAATGCGGCAAAATCCTCTATACGACCGTTCACTGGAAGGCATGCCTTGGACTGAGCGGTCCTGATAGTGAGTTAGGCATCCCAGATCTAAAAAGTTACTTGTATGGTCCTCCAGCGAGTGGTCATTCTGTTCCAGGCAGAGTAGTTGGACGGCTGGTAGGTCCAATTGAAGGGGTAAGAAAAATGAAAAAAAAGAGGAAAGAAAACCAACACAAAAAAATCCTGCCTTAGGTTCAGTATTCTGTCACATTATGGCTGTAATGAGTGCATGAGCGAGCTTTCTTTAATTCAGCAATCCACAGGAAAAAATCACAAGGATAAAATAACCACACAACCATAAACATACCAGACAATGAACAGACAGAACTCAGGGTTTAAATACACAGGGAGAGTAATCAAAATAAGTACGAACAGGTGCAAATTAAATCAGTAACTAATTAGGGCACAAAGATCACAGGCAAACCAGAACAGGAAACACAGTGAAAACAAAACTAAAAACAGAACATACACGCTTCACTGTTTTCAATATTGATTACAATAAGAAAAGTTTCTTGAGCAGCAAATCCGCATATTAGATTCTGAAGAATCATGTGACACTGAACACTGGCGTAATGATGCTGAAAATTCAGCTTTGATCACAGGAATAAATTACATTTTACAATATATTCAAATAGAAAACTTTTATTTTAATTTGTAATAATATTCCACAATATTACAGTTTTTTAAAACATGCATGATCATATATTTGAAATTCTACTTTTGAATTACAGTCAACAGAGAAATATCCATTTTAGTAGTAAAGGTCAAAGGTTCTCATGGTCTGAAACATGTCTCAAAATCATTTGAACTGACTATAAAAAAATATTTACAGAATGGAGAAATTTCAAGCAGTTTATAAATAAAAGCAACGGTGCCGAAACAAGTAATACTAACAAGTCTGTGTCTCTTTCTGGCTTTGTCGTTACAGTCTGATGATCTGGATCCCTTCCAGGACATTTTAGAGGACAGTGCATACACTACTGATGTCGGCATTCCCAGTCCCAAACCAAAATTTCCGCCTTGCAAAGAAAGCAAAAAGGACCTGATAACGTAAGCAAGAATGATGATCACCCACCGCACCATGTTGCACAAGCCTTCACACTGTTCTCTGTCTCTTCCTGTTCTTCTTCTCTCGCTCTCTGCTTTAGAGCGCAGCATTACTGCATGCCACATGATCTAACATAAACTTAGAGTCAGGAGGCCGAGTACTTTTACTTATATAACGCTTTGAGGATTTTAAACATCATTTCATTTGACATGTTCATGGCTCAGCTTCTCTCTAGGATGTGATGTGATTTTAGAACTTAAAGGCACATTTCCGTTTTTTTTTTGTCAAACAATATTGGAATATTTGTATTTAACGTTACTGTCGTAAATACCACTCACGCAGAGCCATCTCTGCACGCACGGCCTGACCCCCTCCCCCTGTATACCGGTACCTGTTCAGTAGGATGGAAGCTGTAACGAGTGGAAATAAGGTGTGGCCCCTTTAAGAGCTGCGCACGCCCTGTTGAACGGTCGGCAGTCTGTATTGTATGCGCGCCTCAAACACCCCATGTATGCGGGTTATTTCTGTTTAATGCTCATTCTTATCGTATTTTTGTTTATCAAGTAACGCTGTGGACGGTAGAATGTGTGACAGACAGTTACATGAGTTTGATTGGGGAATAAAGTGCAAGTTGTGAGATGCCAATCGCCTCCGTGAGTCTGTCTGGCCTCTGTAATAACTTCATCTGTGAGCTATCCATATTGTTCCTCCTGACAAAACGCGTTACAAAGCGTCGGACATCGAACAAGCTCAGATAGCCTCCGAAGATGTCTACTAATCCATCAACAAGAACGCCAGGTCAGCATCGCTGTTGCATCCATTGCTGCTTTTTAGCTCTCGCCAACGAGTGAAAGCCTGACCGAGTGACTCTTGTCCGGTTCCTCACGCGGTCAGTTTCTCGTTTTCTTTTCCTCGACTCTTCCGACCGCGTTTTCTTCATCGACTCTGCCATGATTCACGTCCGAAATGCTTGCTAGAGTCTTCCATAGAGGCTGCTTCATATGTTGTTGTGTGTGACGTCGTGCCGTAAAGCAAGTCATGATTCTCGCGAGATTTGTCAGGGCGCTCCTCTCAAACTTGCATTGCTGGTTTTTCCAGCGGCGTCTTCCCCAGGCTTTGCTTTCGGGATGATTCGCACTACGAGTTCGTTTACCATCGATATGATTTTGAAGCTGTTATATTAAGGCACAATTCTTACATAGTGTGCCTTTAAGCACTCTTGCAGACAGTGAAGCTAAACTGGAAACAATGAACAATAAAAACAGCATCATAGATATTTGGGCAACACTTTGCGTTAACCGCCAATCAGAGTTCAAGTTCAACTAGGCACTTATGCATAGACTGTTACTGGACCCAACAGATATACGAATTAGAGCTGTCAATTTAACACATTTATTCAATTATCTAAAGAGAAACACATTTAAAAATGTTTCTCTGCATGATATATAATGATGATACAAGTGTTCCTCTGGATTTAGATCTAGCTATATTGTATTTATAGAGTTGGCTAGAGATTTAAATATTGCTCAGTTTTTTTCTAGTTTTTATTGTTGGTTGGTTTTTGTTATTTTAAGAGATTTAAATGTTGCTATTAAGAAAATTATACATCGGTCAGCTTTGTTCTATTAAGTGAATTAAATATTGGTACATTTTGTTCTATCAAGATATTTAAAGGACTGTCTGTCACGTTATGTCTGAGTTTTAGTTGGACTCTCAGTTGGTTTTTCATAATATCATTGTTTCATGTTCTGTTTCCTTTGTTGGCATTTTTATTCATTGTTTTATTAATGCACCTCACCTGTTACTCGTTTCTTTCATTGGTTTTCGTTGGTATACTGTATATTGAGCCTCTTTTTATTTTATTTTTGAATTTGTAAATAAAAAAAGAGTGCTACAGTTAGATCCTGCTCTTTTTCATCTTTCCCCTTAACCACGGCTTGACAGAAGAAATTAACCCAAATATGGATCTAGCTGCAGCCCAAATCCTCCTCCTCTCACAAGGTGATCGTTCTCGCGAGGAACAATTTTGAATCCGTTCCACCTCGTCCAGCACACCAACATAAACCTGTGTGCGTTTTTACGGGCAGGTCTGGAGACCTTTCTGAAGTACGTCGACTCTTTTGCAGTGTGGATCTCCCCTTACTATCTATAAGAGTGAGGAGAATCAGCCATCGCCCACAGTCCACAAAGTACCATCTGCTAAAGCAGCTATGCCCCCAACAGAGCACAAGCCAGAGCCCACCGCTGACTGCAAAAACTGAGCCCCAACTCAACAGGAATCAAAAGCCAGAGCTCAACCAAGTATGATCAGGTGCTTGAGCCGGCACTTACATCCCTAATGGAGCTTAACCCTGAGGGTACGCTCACCCCGGAGCCCAAGTTTTTGGAGTTTGACCAGGAGCGAGAGCCAACAGTTCTTTGACCATTTCCAAGTCTCCTTCTTCTTCCAGCACCAAGTCTCCTTTGTCGCCGATGCTCTCGCCCAGCACCAAGTCTGATTTGTCACTCAGCACCAAATCTGTGTTGCTCTCAGCCGGCCTCCCACTTTTTCCTGCTCTGCCTATGGCTTCCGGTTCTTCGGCCCCATCCCCATTGGCTCCCTTTGGGCCTTCGGCTCCTTCTTGGCTGGCTTCACCAAGCAGCTCGGATCCGTCTTAAGCTTTCAGGTCTCCAGCTCCACCCTGGTGTGTAGATCCCCTGGCTCCACCTCAGCCCTCCGAGCCCTGGACTCCACCTCAGCCCGTCGACCCATCGTCTTCACATTGGCGCCACACTCCCTCTGGTCCACTGTGGTCCATCATCCATCAGGCTCCGCCAGGCTCCCTCATCCCTCTGGCTTCGCCTTAGTCAGTTATTACCCTGGTTGTGCCACAGACATCCAGTCCTCCGCCTACAGTCCCTCCACTCCTTTGGCTCCAAAGTGCTCTTCCTTTCCTCCAGCTCCACCATTTACCTCGCTCCCTCCTTCTCCACCTCAGCCCTCCAGTCCATCGTGTCGCCCCGGGTCTTCATCTCTTTGGCTACTCATGGGTCTCCACCACACCCGGCTTCACCTAAGTCGATCAGGCTCCTGGCTCCTCCTTCCTTCTGCCATGGGCCTGCATTCGACGTGTTTTTGTTGGGGATCACCCCCTGGCTCTTACCACCATCATCCCCTGCCTGGCTTCTTCTTCTTCCTTGGTTGTCCTTTCTGCCGCATCCTCCTCCTAAGCCCCCTCTGTTGGACTGTGGGTAATGTCACTGTGGCGAGCAGGACGAGGTTGAGGGACGTGAGAGCGGCGCGAGACCGGTGGCGTGATTAATGATGAACGACACCTGCGCGACGCACCGGTCTCGAATCTCTCACGGAGAAGCGGAAGCATAAAGGAGGAGCGACGACAGTGAAGATCGAGAGAGGAACAGGCCTGATTTTATGTTGTGTTTTTATATTTATTTATTTATTAAAATAATTGAATGTCCGCTGGTTCCCGCCTCCTTCTTCCCATAACATCTAACCTCGTTACAGTCACATTATATCTTTGAGTTTTTGTTGGACTCATTTTTTTTTCATATTATCATTGCTGCGTTCTTGGTTTGCATTGTTGGCTGTTTCTCCTTTCTTTAATTGGTTTCGTTGGTATATATTTAACTTGTTTTCTGTCCGTTTTCGTTCCGTTCTTATTTCTTCCGTTCTATTCTTGTATTATTGAATCCTGAGTATTTGGGTATTTTTGAGTTGTAAATGTATAAAGACTTCTGCAGTTCGATCCTGCCATGACGTGACACTGTCGGTATTGTTAAATAAAGCAAAAGCAAGTGTTAATGAAAATATGATGAGATGTTGCAGATGAAAAGTCTGATGCTGGGGGACATGGCAGGAGAAAGTAATAAAGGAATTTAGACAATGGTTGGTTTTGATGTAAGCAAGTGTAAACAATCCTCAGAAAGGATCAATGAAGATATGAATAGTTGTCTTAAAGGTTGTGTAGGTAAGAATTGTCTAAAGAACTTTTTTTTTAAATTGTCTAAAACTGTCTTTATATACCAATACATAATTAAAATGTAAGTACTTTGAAAAAGAGAGTATAAAAATTGAGTGACTCTAGTGTATTTAATCTTCAAAAAACACAGCTCATTAATTCCTACCGGGACGAAACAAGTGATTGGCTTGCGCGACTGTCACTCTCCGTCGCCATGACTACCGCCGCTATTACTGGCTCTGCCCACACGCGCGCAGTCGCGCACCCGTTTTTAGGTGGGAGTGAATGGAATTAATGAGCTGTGTTTATTGAAGATTAAATACACTAGAGTCACTCAGTTTTTTATACTCTCTATTTTAGAGTACTTGCATTTGAATTATGTATTGGTATATAAAGACAGCTTAAACAAATTTTCCAAATCTAATTAGCAGTCATTTATGCAAAAATGTTGAGAAATTTAAGGTATGGGTTTAATTTTAATTAGTATCATCTTTGATCTGAGCCATAATTGGTATAATGTGATGCCGTCCCTTACTGTGGTTGAAAATATCACAAAGAATTTCCCCACTATTGGAGCAATTCACACTTGAAGTATCTTCATGTTTGCGATTCGTTTGATTAATTAATCAACACATCATATAATTAATCGTATATAAATATATAAACCGGTTATTACGCCTCACATAGAAAGCGTGACTCCATTCTTTAATGGTGGATTCAGTCCAATGAATGTATTGTTTTCAGTTTACTTCAACTATGCTGTCGGGAAGTTATCAGACTGCCTCTCCATGTTAACCCTTTCAATATTTCACCAGACATCCTGGGACAAGTGATAATTTCAAGAGAATAAAAACCATTAAAATGCTTTGCTATTCAGAGGGTTACTAAATACAGAGCAGATGTCCCTTCACTTGCACATTGGCTTTATTGCATTTGCAGTCCATTCTGAGTGGATTATGTATGTGTGTGTGTGTGTGTGTGTGTGTGTGTGTGTGTGTGTGTGTGTTTGTTTGGTTTTTAGTATTAGTACAGGTCTTACCACCAGTTTATTTGACTAACATCTGAACATGCACCCTTTTAGTCTTTCAGGTTGTCCTTTAGCAGATAAAAGCATTCGGAGTATGATGGCCACCAACTCACAAGAACTCAAGTAAGTATCAAACTGCACAGCACAGACATGGCTCAAATTGTTGAGCCTAATTGGTTACAAATAGATCTTTAGGGTGATTGGTCATGTGATCATTTTAAATGGGATTGAGTTTGAATAGTTGTATATGCCTGATGAAAGTCGCGAGCCTGAAACGTTGCTAACAAAATATTGATAGCATAATTTGCAAGTATTGATAGTGTGCGGGAGTTTCCTTGTTTTTTTAGATTGGTTATATTCTAAAAGATAATGTTTTCAGACTTCAGACCCAAAGCATCAGTGGCCACCATAGATATTGAGATGCAACTATAATGCAATGTGCTTCGAAATCCACAAAAATTTGTTTGACATCTAATTTTTCAATATCACTTTGATGATAAATATGTGACTACAGCTTACTACGACTTATTAATGACCCCTGACATTCTCTTGTGAAAAACAAGTACACTTTAGCATACTTTTAAGAGTGTATAAATAATATACTTTAAAATAATATACTTAAGTGTGAACTGACACTTTTCAGACACTTAAATGCATACAATTCGATGAAAATGTCTTATAGTTTAAATTTATATTAAATGCAGTTAGGTAGACTAAAATATACTTCAATATAATTTTTGTCATTTAAATATTTAAATACTTATAATTACACATTTGTAAATTTGCAATTTAGTACTTTAAACATAATAAAGTTCAAATCATAATCAAGTACTTTACATGTGCTTATATTAGTCAACACATCACTTCATACTTCATTAAAGCATGACAATAGATTATTCAAACAATGATTTAAAATGTACTTTAAAGGTGTATTTAAGTGTCTTATGAAACAGCCATGTGCTTTCATTAATATTCAATGATCTGCAAGTAGTGTTTACTTTTAAGATTTGGAGTTCACTACAAGTGCACATTCAATAAAAGTGTGCACACTTATTCTTCACAAGGGTTGATAAGTGTATTGTCATTGGGGTGAATGTCACCGTATAACAGGGTTGAACAGAAGGTGCAGAAACACATACAGTATATTACAGTGAAAGAATGATATCTGAAAATAAAACATCTAAATTTTAGGTGGAATTTTTTGTTCTGCGTAATCCATTAAAATGTAATGATGAATGAGGATATGCAACAACAAATTATAAATTATATTCCAATGAGAAGCAATGTTTTTGTTTTTAAAGGAACACTCCAACTTTTTGGGACTTTAGCCTATTCCCCTTATCCCCCAGAGTTAGATAAGTCCATACATACCTTTTTCATCTCCGTGCGTGCTATAAGTCTGTTTGACGCACCCACCGCTAGCCTAGCTTAGCACAAAGACTGGATGTGAATGGTTGCAGCTAGCATACTAATCCAAATAAGTGACAAAATAAAACAAACATTTTCCTATTTACATGTTGTGATTTGTATAGTCACAGAGTGTACAAAAAACAAAGTCACATGAGACAGACATATTTTAACCGTATAAATACTGGGAACTATATTCTCTGAAGGCGAAGCACTGCTACTTGGGCGGAGTGATAACCGCAGCACCTGAGACGACGCGCCGTTTTTTCTTCTGTCAACAAAACCAACGTGACTATACGTGAGCTCTAGCTCCGCTCAAGTGTTACTGGGACGACAGAGCGCGTTCGAGGCAACAATACTGTAACATTACAGGGGATACATGGAGCCCGTAAACAACTGCAATAGTAGTTACCACCCTATTCAGATAATAATGTCACTAACGTTACATTAGATCTAAGTTAGCTAATGGCACTGTTACAGTAACGTTAGGCTAAACATTTAAAAATATAACAGAACACTTACCGCAGCCGCTCCACTTTGTCCTGTATGTGATATCGATGGGATGGCTGTATCCTTCAGCACACGTTTCATGGTCCTTGTGGCAAATTCCATTTTTTGAAAATAGTCGTCCTCAGTGAAATGTACCGAGCAAACATAATGTCCCTTGATAATCTCATTAGGTGTGTTTTGATCAATATCCAGAGCAAGTAGCTCAGCATTCTTCATCCGGTCAGCGTTTTTAGTTGGAATTCTATGAAACATCATGGTATCACCTGGTCTCCCTGTTTATTGTCACAGCTCTTTACAATACAGCGAAAATCCATGATTGTAAACTACGCTTTTACTATTTATAAATTGCTGACTCTGTAACCCAAACTCTGAACGAACTCTCTGCTCCTCACCTCGGCGCGTCTCAGGTGCTGCGGTTATCACTCCGCCCAAGTAGCAGTGCTTCGCCTTCAGAGAATATAGTTCCCAGTATTTATACGGTTAAAATATGTCTGTGTCTCATGTGACTTTGTTTTTTGTACACTCTGTGACTATACAAATCACAACATGTAAATAGGAAAATGTTTGCGTTATTTTGTCACTTATTTGGATTAGTATGCTAGCTGCAACCATTCACATCCAGTCTTTGTGCTAAGCTAGGCTAGCGGTGGGTGCGTCAAACAGACTTATAGCACGCACGGAGATGAAAAAAAGTATGTATGGACTTATCTAACTCTGGGGGATAAGGGGAATAGGCTAAAGTCCCAAAAAGTCGGAGTGTTCCTTTAAAGCACCATTTTGTTGATATTTCTTTTAATTGGAAAAAAAATCTATGCGTAACGTAACGTGTATTTCCTGTTCTGTTCTGTTTTTGTTTGCACTCTGCTCGGTTTCCACTTGGCTGTGTTCATAATTAGTCCCCTTGGTTACCCATTAACACTTTAGTTTGTTGCTATGGTTACTCATTGATTAGATTCTGTTCACCGGTGTTCATCTAGTTTCTTTTGCTTGGTCCTTGTATTTATATCTCCGTGTTTCAGTTCATAGTTGTCGTCTCTCTTTAACGTATATGTTGAAGTCTAGTTTGTATTTTCTCCTGTGTTCTGAGTATTTTAAGTATGTGTGATCTTCTTCGTTGTGCTATTTGACCAGCGTAACCTGACACTATTAATATCATAAATAATAATATTAGTCAAATGATAATAGGCTATTAAGTCACAGGGACTTAGGGTCCATTTTTGGTATCTCTTAATATTTTAGCACATGTGCAGTTCTGAGGTAGATGGCAATGAATGAAGCTTTGAACGTATATAGAAATTACAGAAGTTCCTGAGGATTTACTTTTTGTTTTTTTTTGTGATTTTGATTCGATGACACACAATGACTTGAACAGAATGTGTGTTAAAACCAGTCAGGATAGTAAGAAATAAGCTTACAGCAGGAACACTGTATGACCGGCATGTACCAGATGCGAGCTCATTGTTTTGTGTCAGATTATTAGGCTGAATTTATTTTCTAATGACTCATGAATGCACTGCTCCATGCTGTGAAGCTTCTTCCCCTCATTTCAATAAGCAGTACATGCCTTTTCCTTTTCTTTGGAAGGTTTGTGGACAGGATAGTGTGAGTTAATGATGGTAATGTAAGGTCAGGTCTTCTTGTGCATGCTGGGCAGTAACAGGGTGTATTTCTGTCCCAGGTGCTCGACCCCGGGCTGTGACGGCTCGGGACATATTACTGGCAACTACGCTTCACACAGAAGGTAATGAACACACTCGCTTGTGAAAAAGAAATGCACTTAATTGTATAAAAAAAAAAACAGCATTTGCCAATAATATTAATGAAATAAAGGGCCACTTGGGTGTAATTAGAGTTAATTTTCATGTTTCTTAACACACTTGAGTTCACTTTTAAAAATGGCTTCAAATACATTTAAAATAATTGTTTTAATCATCTTTTGTCATGCTTTAAAGCATGATATACTAAAGCACTTGTAAAGTACTTGCTTACAATTTTAACTATGTTATTCAATACATTAAAATTTTATTTATATTAAATCTACTAAATTACAATTTCATCATTAAAAATATGTAATTACAAGACATACAAGTTTTAACAGAATGGCATTAAAGTCTATTTTAGTTTAGCATAAATTATTATCAGTACATACAGTACACTTTGACAATACTTTGAAGACGATAGAAACAATTATGAAATTATATATAAAGTCCTAGCCTACTTAATTGGGAATGTTTAATATATATTTAAATACTGTATATTATGTCATTGTAAATAGTATGCAATTAAGTGTCTGAAAACATTACATTCAGTTTATTCTTCAAAAATACATTTCTTTCTATAAGAAGTACTCGTTTTAAATGTATGCTGAAGTGTACTTTTCACAAGAGCTGAAGCAACAACAGCTTGTTTTCTCCCAGTTTGTCAGGATGTCCACGGGCTCGGAAGACGGGAATAAAGATAACACACAGTAAAGAGGACAAGGAGGACCAGGAGCCGATCAGGTACTCCAATCTGCTATAAAACGACAGCAAAACAATAATTATTTACATTCCTGGATGTAAATATTGCAAATATAGTAATTACCCGCAAATTGTTCAAACGCAACCAATGTTTAAAAGCTGCAGTTTTCAAAATTTACAAAATGTTTATAATAAGCGTCATGAATCCATTTTCCAAACCGTGTCTTATCCTGAATTCTGCGGTACACCTATAATAAGTGTTTATATTTGTACTATCATAGTTTTTATTCATATTTTGAATGCCTGTCGTTTTAATTTGAGTTAAAGTTTTAGTAAATTTGTTGTTTTTGTTTTTATTAGTTTTTTTCCCCCCATTTTATTTCAGCTTTAGTTATTTTACTTAAAATGAGAAATGTCTTGGCAACTAGCTAAAAACTAAATGAGTTTAAGATTTTTTACATTTAATTTTATTTCAGTTAAAGTTGATTTTATTTCAAGTAACGAACATGTAAAATGACATTGATTTAGTTTGTCTGACAGAGATCCCGTGAAACGGTGGTTGGTTTGTGTTTGCAGGTGTCCGGTGCCGGGTTGTGATGGCCAGGGTCACATAACGGGTAAATATGCGTCCCACCGCAGCGCGTCAGGCTGCCCTCTAGCGGCCAAACGCCAGAAGGACGGCTACATCAGCGGCTCCCAGTTCACGTGGAAGGCTGGGAAGACAGACGGCATGTCGTGTCCAACCCCGGGCTGTGACGGCTCTGGACACGTCAGCGGCAGTTTCCTGACCCACAGAAGGTGCTTTTTCTCATTTACACTGAAACCCAATAATGCTAATCACAATAACACGAAAACATTTATATTCAATATTTACTTATAGTACATTATTAAAATGCAAGTTGCATGTGTTAATATTATTTTACAGGGCTTGACGCTTACTTTTCCCCCTAAGTTGAAAAAATGTAGGAGCGCAAATTTTGTTTTAAAATGGTTTTAGCTTAATAAGGGGGTATAAAGGGACAATATAAGTAGAATACAAAAAGCACACAAGGTTTTGCTGAAGGGAATTGCTGAAGCTTTTATCATAGTAACCTATATGGTATCACGTATTGAATTAGTTTACAATAAAGTGTAGACCTCCTAGCCGATCTTAATAACTTTTTCCTTACAATAAAAACTCTGAACATTTAAATATACAATAAAACAATACACACAAAAAATGTATAAAGCAAACAAATGTTTCAAACAGATTAAAGTGCAAAAGAACAGCCAACACTAGTATGTAACAATAGGTAAAACTTCAATAAGATCCTATTAGTTAATGCATTAAGTAGTCGAACATTAACTAACAATGAGCAGTTCATTTTAGCTCAATCAACTTTTGATTTTAATAATGTACACTGTAAAAAACTAATACTAATATTATACTGTCAATATTACTGTCTTTAGTTGGGCCTCATGCGGCTAATGCCTAAATAATAATAATAATAATAATTACAAAAAAATATATGAAATGTAATAATTGTTCAATTAAATATAAAAATATTAATCAACAAATGACCCAGTTCTCATCAACAACCCCTGACCCAATTCTCAGTGGTACATCTGACCCCACTTTATCTTTTAAATTTACTTTCATTAATAATAAAAAAAGTCTAAATCAAATCTCTCATTAATAAAAAAAATAATAAATATATATATATATATCTTTTTTTTTGTCTAACATAATAAAAACCCATTCAGATTAAAAGACACGTTTAAAAAGAGCATAACCTTTCAATAAATGTGAGATCTAGTGTCATCTGTGGGCAAGAGGAAAATTAAAAGGAGGGAATACAACATCTTACCGTAAACAACAGCATCATAGAAACAGAGTGAAGGAAATAACAAACAAGAAGACGACCGATACATTCACCAGGCTATTTATATATGGTACCATAGCAGTGCGTTCAGGGCTACGTTGAGGACTGAATACTAGTGAACTGCATACTGTGCTACTGTGTATACTCATATTTAGCATAGTATGTAGTATGCACACTATATATCAGATGTTCTTAGATCTGGCCCTCAAGGTCCACTTCCTGCAAAGTTTAGGTCCAATCTTGATCAAACTCCCCTGTCTGTAGGTTTGCAGTACTCGTTGTTCAGGTGTGTGTGATTAGGGGCGGAGCTAAACTCTTCAGGAAAGGGGACCTCGAGGGCCAGAGTTCAGAACCCCTGCTATACATTTACTACACTATTTGTATAGGTTATTTCATGCATACAGAAAAATGTACATACTGTGCAGTGAACAGTGTACACACTGCAGATACAGGAAGAAGAATACGATAGTATGCTAAACAGCACGTGAGTCCGGTCAATATTTAGGTGAGAGCGCCCTCTGCTGCCCTGACAGGGATGTAGCAGAACATTAATGACAACAAATAATGACTACATGTTTGTCAACTTCTGCTAAGAATTTTGTTCTTGTTTTTTTATGAAAATATAAGAAACTTTTATTTATTCATACCACTTATACTGTTCAAAAGTTTGGGATCAGTAAGTTTATTTTTTTAATGTTTTTGAAAAAAGTCTCTTATGCTCACCAAGGCTGTACTGAAGATTTGATCCAACAACAAAAACAAAGTAATATTGTAAAATATTATTACAATTTAAAATTGTTTTCTATTAGAATATATGTTAAAATGTAATTTATTCCTGTGATCAAAGCATTATTACTTTAGTCTTCATTGTCACGTAATCCTTCAGAAATCATTCTATCTTTTCAGAACAGCTTTTATTTGAAATAGAAATCTTTTGTAAACATTATAAATGTCTTTACTGTCACTTTTGATCAATTTAACGCATCCTTGCTCAATAAAAGTATGAATTTCTTTCCACAACAACATTTTACTGACGCCAGGCTTTTGAACGTTAGTGTAAACTGTTTGAGACTGAAGTAAGCCGTTAGTAGTGTGTAACTGCTGACCACAAAAACTAAACACTGCACTCTAAAAAATGCTGGGTTGTTTCAACCCAATTTTGGGTAAAATATAGACAAAACCAGCCATTGGGTTACATTTTTTAATTACATTTTTAACCCAACATTTGGGTTTGTCCATATTTGACCCAAAATTGGGTTAAAACAACCCAGCATTTTTTAGAGTGTACACAGTCAGTTTATTTTTTTTTTTTTTAGGGGAAAGTGTTACCGGTAATTATCCATATTTCATGCTCCACATTCTCCTTTCTCTCATTGTTGTAGTCTCTCTGGTTGCCCACGTGCCACAGCGGCGATGAAGAAAGCCCGACTATCAGGAGTGGAGATGCTCACAATAAAACAGCAAACAAGCAATGGTAAAGAACAAGTCTTAAAACTAGAAGTACAACAAAACCAGTTTTCAAAATATGCAAGTAAAAATGCAAATTATGACAGTCTCTCCATGTCTGTTATAATACCAATTATAGAGAAGTGGTTTGTAATGCCTGGGAATAATTCAAACCATCCAAGAGTTTATGCGAACACATATGAGTACAATTATAGAGTAAGCATACTGTAAAATGATAGGGTGTTTTTATGTACAGGTGTTTGCTTTTTCTGCTATATATCACGTTTGTCTGTTCTCACTCCAGGTTTAGACTGTGATGCAGATGTTAAACAGCTGGATGAAGACGTTAAAGATTTACATGAATCAAATTCACAGGTGGAAGCGGATATGATCAAACTTAGAACACAGGTGAGGGTTGTTATAGAATGATTTCTATATGCGAGTATTAACTAGTGGTCAAAAGTTTGGAATTGTTATGATTTGTTAATGTTTTTGAAGGTAGTATTCATTCATTTGATCTTTGAAAATACAGTAAAAACGGCAATATTGTAAAATATTATCTGTATGATTGTATTCTATTCGTATATATTTTTAGATGTAAAAATCATGGTTTCCTCTAGAAATAAAATATAATCATAATCATAAGAACCATTATTAATAATTGAACTCCAATAATAATTTCCATCACAGGAATACATTTTAAAATATATTAAAATAACAAACAAGTTATTTTAAATTGTAATAATATTTAACAATATTATTTTTTTTTACTGTATTTTTGATCAAATAAATGCAGCCTTGGAGAGCAAAAGAGACTATTTGTATTTTATTCCAATTTGACTATAAAACTTGTGTTATCTAAAATGTATCTGGAACTTTAGTATTGTAACAACCTTATTTACAGCTAAAATAAATAAATAAAGGTGATATATATCGTGGTTATCACAAAGATGAAGATGAGAGTCCACAGGTTCCAGTAAAAAATGTCTTTAATAATAAAGGAAACTCGGGTAAATACAGACGGTGTAACCGTGTGCGTAAAACAAGCGCTAACACTAAAAACGACCGACAACTGAGAGTGAACGGGGAGGAACTTGCATAGATAATGGTGATTAACTCAATCATCAGCTGTTACTCATTTAGTTTGTGTCCATGGAAACAGATTAGTGGCGGGAAACTATGACAAAGGAAAACATGTGACTAATAAATACAAATTAAAAGTCCATGAAAGCGAAACTAAGAACATACAGTAGGCTATACACATATATTCACTACTACTACTAAGTTTTTTGTTGTTGTTTGTTTGTTTGTTTGTTTGTTTTAAATAATTTAATAACTTTATTCAGCAAGGATGTATTAAATTGATCAAAGGTGACAGGAAAGACTTTAAATAAATGCTGTTCTTTTCAAATTTCTATTTATCAAAGAATTCTGAAAAAATGGTTTCTACAAAGTATGAAGCAGCACAACTGAAAAAAACAAACAAATAAACAGTAAATATTTAAACAATAAACAGGTGAGACAAAAGTGTGTGTGTGTGTGTGTGTGTGTGTGTGTGTGTGTGTGTGTGTGTGTGTGTGACTCAGTACATTACGCCTTACAGTGTAAATTAAAAATGTGTAATAAATAAAATTTGAAACCCACAGTGTACTTACTATACTATAGTCTTAGTTGAAACATTATGTTGTCATACTATGAAGACATTTTTTATCAGAATTAACAAGTGTGTCGATTCATGTCCCACAGATCACCACAATGGAGTCTAATCTGAAGTCCTTAGAGGAGGAAAACAAGGTGATTGAACAGCAAAATGAGTCTCTCCTGCGCGAGCCGGCCAGCCTCAGGCATTCACTGATAAACAGTTTAGCTAATATCCAGCTATCGCAGATGGTAAGGGACCATCAGAATGAGGGCAAGTCCTGGACAAAGAGTGTATTGCTTTAGTCTGTTCATTTAGAAAAGTCAAGAAAGAGCTTTGCTAGGCTTGAGGCCGCAGGTCTTGGCTCATTCAGTAAATTGAGCCTGTGCATCAGCACTACGGCACGACCGGGGTCATTTCAAACTACTCCATACGTCAAAAGTTGTGGCGTCAACTGGTGTAATTGAATTTGACGCATTGTTATTGCCAGAGTCAAGGGGAACTCGCTTTGAGCAGAAAGCCTCTTTAAAAGGCCAGCTCTGGTAAAACAAACAACAACAAAAAAGCATCAACAAGTTTGTAGTATAATATACCATAAAAGTTGGTTTGCTGGAGTTAGCTTAAAAACAATCAGCTCTTCAATCACGTCCACAGACATTTCATTCATCACTAAACCAGTTTATGCCAGTACTATTTTAGAGATTATTGATATACTATTATTGTTTTTGTTAACTCAGTATTCATTTAATTTTTAGTCATTTTGTTTCTGTCATTGTCTTTTTATGTCTATTTAGTAATTATGACGTTTTAGAATTATAGTTATATTATAATTATATTATATTTAGTTTTAGTAGTATTTCAGCTTAAAATATAGGGTACTAGCTGAAATAAAATTAATTTGAATGTAATGTTAATGTTTATTAAGTAATGGAAATGTTTTTTATGGATTTATTTTTTGTTGATGAAAATAACCCTGGTTTATACAGAACGATCTTAGGTCGACATGGCTACAAAACAGATTTCTTCCATTGCGCTTATTTTGTCTTCATTTATGCTCAACAAAACAAGACAGAATTAAAGAATGAATACATTAATAAATGTTTTCGAATTTCATTTCACCACCAAAAACATCATAGCAAGAGAAAATAAATGTGTGTTAGCTTTTATAATGCAACCATACTGGGGTGCGTTTCCCGTACAACTATATAGCTCACTGCTTAACTACCATAGTACGATGCATCGTTGGAGAAATCAACTAGCTAGTCACGAGTGTTTCCCGAAACCGTATGTCGTAAAGTATCGTTCAACCACGTTGGTTTATGACGTCTCGCACGTGGTGGACTAATAACTTATTTTAATTAATCTGTTTGAGATCGAATTAACGCTAGATTTTGTCATATAAGTTACAGACATGTCATCTGAAGACCATTTCTAATTTTTCTCAGTTATTTTGCTTTATTACCAGACTCAATATTTGGCTCGTTCTTACATAGTAGAGCACGTTCGCACATGCGCAGTCTTCAAAAACGGTGTTTTAAATCTCTTGACAAACTAAAAGACGTAAATTACATTTGTATGTATTCTAAATAAATAACACGGGTTGTACTGAATGTCAGCTTGCTTATTTTGCTAAAGATAAGGATTTATTCAGTCTATATCTCATGTAAACTAGAAACTATGCTTCTAACCACAGCTCGAGAGCTGTCGTTCCAACCACACAAGTTTGCGATGCTGTTTGCGAACGTTCGTTGGAACGATGGTTTCGGGAAACACCAAATCGTTGAACTATGCTGATAATGATGGAACTTGCGACCATAGTTGGCTAACGATGCTTTCGGGAAACGCACCCCTGACAGGTTGTTTCTTAAAAGATTTAGATGAAGCCCATTCTCATTTTCTCTCATTTTCCGACTCTCAATCCCACAGTATCAGACTCTCAATCCCACAGTATCAGACTCTCAATCCCACAGTATCAGACTCTCAATCCCACAGTATCAGACTCTCAATCCCACAGTATCAGAGCTGTAATCAGCACAGACTCTCAATCTCACACTATCAGACTCTCAATCCCACAGTATCAGACTCAATCCCACAGTATCAGACTCTCAATCCCACAGTATCAGACTCTCAATCCCACAGTATCAGACTCTCAATCCCCACAGTATCAGACTCTCAATCCCACAGTATCAGACTCTCAATCCCACAGTATCAGACTCTCAATCCCACAGTATCAGACTCTCAATCCCACAGTATCAGACTCTCAATCCCACAGTATCAGACTCTCAATCCCACAGTATCAGACTCTCAATCCCACAGTATCAGACTCTCAATCCCACAGTATCAGACTGTCAATCCCACAAAATCAGACTCTCAATCCCACAGTATCAGACTCTCAATCCCACAGTATCAGACTCTCAATCCCACAGTATCAGACTCTCAATCCCACAGTATCAGACTCTCAATCCCACAGTATCAGAGCTGTAATCAGCACAGACTCTCAATCCCACAGTATCAGACTCTCAATCCCACAGTATCAGACTCTCAATCCCACAGTATCAGACTCTCAATCCCACAGTATCAGACTCTCAATCCCACAGTATCAGACTCTCAATCCCACAGTATCAGACTCTCAATCCCACAGTATCAGACTCTCAATCCCACAGTATCAGACTCTCAATCCCACAGTATCATACTCTCAATCCCACAGTATCAGACTCTCAATCCCACAGTATCAAACTCTCAATCCCACAGTATCAGACTCTCAATCCCACAGTATTAGAGCTGTAATCAGCACAGACTCTCAATCCCACAGTATCAGACTCTCAATCCCACAGTATCAGACTCTCAATCCCACAGTATCAGACTCTCAATCCCACAGTATCAGAGCTGTAATCAGCACAGACTCTCAATCCCACAGTATCAGACTCTCAATCCCACAGTATCAGACTCTCAATCCCACAGTATCAGAGCTGTAATCAGCACAGACTATCAATCCCACAGTATCAGACTCTCAATCCCACAGTATCAGACTCTCAATCCCACAGTATCAGACTCTCAATCCCACAGTATCAGAGCTGTAATCAGCACAGACTCTCAATCCCACAGTATCAGACTCTCAATCCCACAGTATCAGACTCTCAATCCCACAGTATCAGACTCTCAATCCCACAGTATCAGACTCTCAATCCCACAGTATACGACTCTCAATCCCACAGTATCAGACTCTCAATCCCACAGTATCAGACTCTCAATCCCACAGTATCAGACTCTCAATCCCACAGTATCAGACTCTCAATCTCACAGTATCAGACTCTCAATCCCACAGTATCAGACTCTCAATCCCACAGTATCAGACTCTCAATCCCACAGTATCAGACTCTCAATCCCACAGTATCAGACTCTCAATCCCACAGTATCAGACTCTCAATCTCACAGTATCAGAGCTGTAATCAGCACAGACTCTCAATCCCACAGTATCAGACTCTCAATCCCACAGTATCAGACTCTCAATCCCACAGTATCAGAGCTGTAATCAGCACAGACTCTCAATCCCACAGTATCAGACTCTCAATCCCACAGTATCAGACTCAATCCCACAGTATCAGAGCTGTAATCAGCACAGACTCTCAATCCCACATTATCAGACTCTCAATCCCACAGTATCAGACTCTCAATCCCACAGTATCAGACTCTCAATCCCACAGTATCAGAGCTGTAATCAGCACAGACTCTCAATCCCACAGTATCAGACTCTCAATCCCACAGTATCAGACTCTCAATCCCACAGTATCAGACTCTCAATCCCACAGTATCAGACTCTCAATCCCACAGTATCAGACTCTCAATCCCACAGTATCAGAGCTGTAATCAGCACAGACTCTCAATCCCACAGTATCAGACTCTCAATCCCACAGTATCAGACTCTCAATCCCACAGTATCAGACTCTCAATCCCACAGTATCAGACTCTCAATCCCACAGTATCAGAGCTGTAATCAGCACAGACTCTCAATCCCACAGTATCAGACTCTCAATCCCACAGTATCAGACTCTCAATCCCACAGTATCAGACTCAATCCCACAGTATCAGAGCTGTAATCAGCACAAACTCTCAATCCCACACTATCAGACTCTCAATCCCACAGTATCAGACTCAATCCCACAGTATCAGACTCTCAATCCCACAGTATCAGACTCTCAATCCCACCGTATCAGACTCAATCCCACAGTATCAGACTCTCAATCCCACAGTATCAGACTCTCAATCCCACAGTATCAGACTCTCAATCCCACAGTATCAGACTCTCAATCCCACAGTATCAGACTCTCAATCCCACAGTATCAGACTCTCAATCCCACAGTATCAGACTCTCAATCCCACAGTATCATACTCTCAATCCCACAGTATCAGACTCTCAATCCCACAGTATCAAACTCTCAATCCCACAGTATCAGACTCTCAATCCCACAGTATTAGAGCTGTAATCAGCACAGACTCTCAATCCCACAGTATCAGACTCTCAATCCCACAGTATCAGACTCTCAATCCCACAGTATCAGACTCTCAATCCCACAGTATCAGAGCTGTAATCAGCACAGACTCTCAATCCCACAGTATCAGACTCTCAATCCCACAGTATCAGACTCTCAATCCCACAGTATCAGAGCTGTAATCAGCACAGACTATCAATCCCACAGTATCAGACTCTCAATCCCACAGTATCAGACTCTCAATCCCACAGTATCAGACTCTCAATCCCACAGTATCAGAGCTGTAATCAGCACAGACTCTCAATCCCACAGTATCAGACTCTCAATCCCACAGTATCAGACTCTCAATCCCACAGTATCAGACTCTCAATCCCACAGTATCAGACTCTCAATCCCACAGTATACGACTCTCAATCCCACAGTATCAGACTCTCAATCCCACAGTATCAGACTCTCAATCCCACAGTATCAGACTCTCAATCCCACAGTATCAGACTCTCAATCTCACAGTATCAGACTCTCAATCCCACAGTATCAGACTCTCAATCCCACAGTATCAGACTCTCAATCCCACAGTATCAGACTCTCAATCCCACAGTATCAGACTCTCAATCCCACAGTATCAGACTCTCAATCCCACAGTATCAGACTCTCAATCCCACAGTATCAGACTCTCAATCCCACAGTATCAGACTCTCAATCCCACAGTATCAGAGCTGTAATCAGCACAGACTCTCAATCCCACAGTATCAGACTCTCAATCCCACAGTATCAGACTCTCAATCCCACAGTATCAGACTCTCAATCCCACAGTATCAGACTCTCAATCCCACAGTATCAGACTCTCAATCCCACAGTATCAGAGCTGTAATCAGCACAGACTCTAAATCCCACAGCCTTACAAAGTATGAATAGTTGATCATTACTCAACCCTAAAGCGCTTTCAACCAGTCACAATAAGCTTGGAATTGAAATGCTTTTCATTGTAATACATAACAATTCTTGTAGTATCACTCTGGGGTTTTATGAAATATTAATTAAGAGTTTGTCCCTGTTATCTTTGTAAAGGTCTATGCCAAACTGGGTAAAAAAACTAAACGCTTTAACTACCAAATATCATACAGCTTCACATTATTCATTGTCAGCAATCAGATTTTTTCAGAAGCTGAAATTGTGAGCTTGATAATTAAAAACATCTAGAAAGTTAGTCATTGGGCCATAAATGGCATCATGTCCTAAAGAATGTACCGGTAAGGTGTCTTAGATTGGGTGTTCAGACAGTGTCCTGATCTTATATGTATAGAGCATTGTGTCGAGCAGGACGAGGTCGAGGGAGTCCCTCGACCTCCTGCTCGCCACATGCATGTTGAACACTGTAAGCTAATACGGTTTTGTGTTTTCCTCTAGAAATCACTTCACAAAGAGCCTCCAGTCAGACACAACAGCTGTTTACAGTTGCATCAGAGAGTAAGTCCACAGTTTAACTCTTACCCTCACCATACATATATTAATATTTATGTGCTTTCAATATGTCTGTCAATTTTAAACTGGCAGAGCACAGTTGGTGTTGGTCATGGTGAACGTCATTATGATTTGATATTTCATTCATGATATGTCCACCATACACATCAATTGTGTTGTTCATGGTTATTACCATGTTAGTACCTACCAGTGATGCGCGGGTCAATGCATAAACAACCCGCACCCGACCGACGTTTTCAACTAACCCGCCCGCAACTCGGACCGCAAAAAAAAAGAAAGAAAATATTGTACCCGACCCGCTTCTTGACCCGCATTTTTTAAAAGTAGCTAGTAAATGCTCATAGTAGCGTCATGGGCCATAGACGTAGGAACTAGGGGTGCGCATTTTTCTGAATGCTGCATGATATAGCCTAGTGTTTTGTAATAAAGGCTTGATTTATTCATTTATTTCGTTTCATTTTCTTAACAATTAAGATGCTGCATGTGTTTATCCAGTCTAATCGAAGTGTGCGTCTCTCCCCCGACTTTCCCAACAAAAATCCCGCCCCCTCTCAGCAAACACATAAAACTGACATTACTGAGCTATATGCGTTTAAAAGTAGCCTATTAAAACGGCACAAAGGCATTGCTCAGTTCAACGTGTTGGGAAATCGGGCATTTTGTCCCGCGTCAGCTTTTATTCAAAAGTTAATACCGCTCAACATTCAAAAGGTAAATAAGGATTTCCCACTTGCATCTCTACCTGCAGACTGAGCTCGTGCGTCATCCTCACGCCAGTTATTCAGCCAATAAAGTGTAGACCTATGTATTTCGAAAATTGTGTCTATATAAATTACAAAGGTTTAATTGGAATCTTAATTTCCAACGACCCGACCGACCGCGCCCCGAATATCATTAAAAATATTTTTGGATGACTCGTAACCGCGGGTGACCGCAGGCACCCGCTCATTTTGGATCAACCCGCGCATCACTGGTAAACTTATAAACCTACCTATCTACCTGTCTACCCACCTATCTACAGTATAAACCTACATATTTACTGATTTACCTAAATACCAAACTATCAAACTACCTATCTACAGTACATACCTACCTACCTATCTACCCACCTATCTTCCTACCCATCTACCCACCTATTTACATACCTACCCACCTATTTTCCTACCTATCTACCCACATATCTACATACCTACCCACATATCTACCCACCTATCAACAGGACATACCTACTCACCTATCTTGCTACCTATCTACCCACTTATCTACATGTCTATCCATCCATCCATCCATCCATTTATCCTCCTACATATCTACCCACCTATATTCCTACCTGTCTACCCAACTATCTACCTACCTACCCACCGATCTATCTACCTACCTACGTAAATAACTAACTAAAACATAAATAATAACATATTTGTTTTTTCAAATTATGCCGATCTTGTCCCCGATAGGCAGAACACATGATTTAGACTGATTAGACTTATTATAATAAATCTTACAACTAAATTCAGTAGTCAAAGCAATTAACAAGCGTTAAAGTAAAAATAAAAAATAGCACAAAATGTCTACCACATTGTTTTCAGATCTCTATATAAAAAGAATACTAATAAATGACATTCAAATTTGAATCTAATGGCACCAATTTGAAATACCCCTTATGTTTTGTGGTTATTTATACTACAGCAGTTACATTCATTTATTTTAAATTTGTTCCATTTTAATTCTCATTTCTTGAATTCAAATTCTAAATACAAGTCTGCATCCTGTTTGCCCCTCAATTCCAGGAACTGAATTAGAATTTCAATTCTTTAGATTTTTTTAAATATAATTTTTCTAAATTCTTAAAAGTGTACAACCCAGATTCATGTGTTGTTGTCATCTTCCACATACTGTGTTTCATCTGACAGGAGCTTTCCATTGTGTTTCACAGGAGCCAATGAGCGAACAGAGCTTTGACGCATATGTGACCACGCTAACGGACATGTACACCAATCAAGATCAGTATCAGAGCGCAGAGAACAAGGCCCTGCTAGAAAATATCAAACAAGCAGTACAAGGCATTCAAGTCTAGCATCTCACAATGAAGGGGCCACTTTCCTACAACGAAGGAACACAGGGAACAAAAGACACTTTCAGAAAGAAAAAAATAATAATCATATGGGATGCCTCACGTTTTGCTGTTGTAGTTTATCGAACAGTGTTAAATTCATGTTCTTTTAAAAAGTGTTATGCTGACTAAACATCATTTTTCTTTGGGTTTATTTTTCTGGCCTTCCTTTAAAAAAAAAAAATCTGCAAAATAGTTTTGGAAAGCATTCACATTTTGTACGTTTTGTAACGTGAATCATCCTTCTCGCTGCTCATTGATGCACCTTTTAGTGTACAGTATATTATACAACAGTAATGCCACCACTACTGAACATTAGCTTGCTGATATAGAGAGTTAAAGTCACAGAGGTTAGCTTAGTGAAAGATCTACTGATAGATGATTGGTGCTGTTTCTTTTTATCATTAATATCAACGGTTACACCTTTTTTTAATAGTCTACTTTAGACATTCTACTAACTTTGCAACTGCATGTGAACAAACTTTCAGAGTGTTAGGGACTGTCAGGTTAGGGTTAGCATAAGTTGACGTAGTTGCAAAATTACTTATAGTTCTGTCATGACAACTCTCAGGAGATTGGTATGGTAATAGAGATTGGCATAGTAATGGATATGGAAATGTTAAGCCCCTTTCACAAAGAGATTTCAGAAAATACATGGATAATCTGTTCCGTGATTTGTCCCGGGATGGTTTGATTTTGGTTCATTCACACTGCCAGTGATTTTCCGGAATCTGTGAGTGCGTTGACACACATCCCGTAAAGACACGCGACGTCAGGATGTGTTGTAGAAAGGCCAGTCTAATTTTTTAGATTAGACTGCTACTGCTCTTTCCATTATAGTCGTACACTTAGTGAATTTCTTTATGCAGCGTCTTAAGTTTACTAATAATCTTGCGATCTTGAGAAACCACGTCAGAGCATTTTTTCCCGGATTCGGTCGTACACTAACGCATCGCGTACCGTTCCACAAAGCTGGCGAACGATCTCCGCTTCAGCGCGGACAGTAAGTCTCTGCTTCTTTAGTCTATTTTGAAGAAATTTTTTCGTTCTTTCTTTGTTGATTACGAACACAAACTTTCTTCTAAGAGCAACAAAATACTCCTTTACGGCATTGGACTTTTGTTCACACAGGGCGCGCTCCGGGACTGATCCCGGCAATGTTACTAGGTCCCCATCCCGGCATCGATCCTGGCATCAATCCCGGGACGTGTTTGCGTTCACACAGAAGGCACTCAATTTTACAGCATTTTCTTGGGATCAACGCGCTGTGTGAAAGGGGCTTTAGTGTATTTGGTCTTGGTGGAATAGATCTGATACGCTGCAGAGCAAGCACAGAGACTTTCTACAGCCAATACATTCACAGACATTGCTGTGAGTAAATTAGACAAGCTGCTGCTGCTGCACATGTAACAGACATGATTTAACCCCGTAGCAGATCTATACAGGTGGAGCTGGGGAAGGGGGAGGGTTTCTGAAAGCACTGCAAACTGATAACAGCAACACCCCGGTATTTAAATGTTGAGCTGCAGCTCATTGGCCACTGATGCAGCAGCAACCAATCAGGGGTGCGTTTCCCGAAAGCATCGTTAGCCGACTATGGTCGCAAGTTCCGTCGTTATCAGCAGTTAAACGATTTGGTGTTTCCCGAAACCATCGTTCCAACGAACGTTCGCAAACAGCATCGCAAACTTGTGTGGTTGGAACGACAGCTCTCGAGCTGTGGTTAGAAGCAGAGTTTCTAGTTTACATGAGATGTAGACTGAATAAATCCTTATTCAGCAAATATTTAGCAAAATAAGCAAGCTGACATTCAGTACAACCCGTGATATTTATTTAGAATACATACAAATGTAATTTACGTCTTTTAGTTTGTCAAGATATTTAAAGCACCGTTTTTGAAGACTGCACATGTGCGAACGTGCTTTACTAGCCTATGTAAGAACGAGCCAAATATTGAGTCTGGTAATAAAGCAAAATAACTGAGAAAAATTTGAAATGGTCTTCAGATGCCATGTCTGTAACTTATATGACAAAATCTAGCGTTAATTCGATCTCAAACAGATTAATTAAAATAAGTTATTAGTCCACCACGTGCGAGACGTCATAAACCAACGTGATTTTGCGACATACGGTTTCGGGAAACAGTCGTGACTAGCTAGTTTATTTCTCCAATGATGCATCATACTGTGGTAGTTAAGCAGCAAGCTATATAGTTGTACGGGAAACGCACCCCAGCAGCGCTATGTAGAAAATGATGTGATCGCCACCAAATGAGTTAGACCTATCAGCCTGAACCATCTAGAGTTTCACGACAGAACTTGATATTCAGTCGAATTTCTGTTGGTGAGCATCACAATAATGTTAGCAGATATTAAGCAGACGGTCTACTAATGCTCTGATGACTGCTAGTTGACATGCAGTTGCAAACTTACTTATAGTTAGTGGACCTTCGAAAGAAAGCATTATACCATATCAACTATCAATTAAACAATGTGGGGGATAAAAACACTGGTGTTAAAGATCTTAGGAGTGGATTTGGAATGTGAATGTTTAATGGTAAGTGTCACGCCAGGGAAAGCTAATGGTGGAGTTCCTGACACGGCTTTAACATGCAAACGGAAACGCTTTGATTATTTGTGGCTTCGTCATTTAATCTGCATCAGTGTAACGGCAATAGCAGCTCTAACATCGCGCCACATACTGTACGTCTTCACTTGGTCTATTCTTGAAATTACAGTAGCCAGAATGGAACTGTCTCAGCAATATTTGACTAAACCATGTGTATAAAAACGAGAGAGAGATGCAATCTATGTGGTGGGTATATGCAATTTCATGTTTGTAAACAGTGGAAGCTACAGAATCTTTTTACTATATGTAAATGATTGATTTTTATATAAATCTTTTAATACAAATGTTTTAAAAGGAAGTGGAAATTAGGTTTAGAGACGGACGATGCTGCGCAGGGACACCTTCGTTTCCATGCTCGGATGTTTGTACAGTATGGAAACTAACTAACGCAGAAGGAATTTGAAAAGAACACACACAGTAAAGACAATGAACACGGGACCTACAGGGTTTTTGCCCCCACTTTTTTGTGCCAGAAGACTATTTGCACTTATCCCACCTTCGGACGATGTGCAATCTCCAGGTGTCTCTTTGGCACGAGGAAGGCGCGATGACAGACGCTCAACGTTCAGACGAGAGATTACAGGGATTGAGATATTCATGAGGACAATATCTTTACGAGAAATATTGTGCATTTTTAAATAACGATGCTAGTTCGTCGAGTATGTTCTGTATCATACAAAGTAATCCCCAGCAGCACTTTATGTCTAATCATTGTACAAAATCATAAAAGAGTAGTCAATCAAAATAAAGCATTTAAAGAAGAAAATCTCCCAGTGCGATGGGATCGGTGGCTAGAGTCATCAGTAGAGTTTAAAGGGGGTCGCGCCGCTTCGTGCACCCCTCATTTCCATTGTACTATTAGCTGTAGCAACCTTGTTAATACCTTATTGAGAGCTAATGCAAAGGTGCTTGTACTTCACTGGATCTCATCCATTGTACAAATCGGCCCTTTCTTAGGGCTCCATCATTCATGCACAGCATCACATCTGCAGCTTTCTAACAATATAGTAATGCTTTCAATAGAGAAATAGCTAGTATGGGTTTTTGAATCAATTATCGTCATCATCGGTACAATGGAAATGGGAATTTAAGCACAAACATGCTGCTCATTTACTGTTGATGCATAATATTGATTTATTTTATTTTATAAAGGATATGTGACTAATTACCCAAGGTCAAACAAAAGAAGTCACGTATTAGAATGCGATTTTTCATATGAATTATTGTGAATTCACGAGTTTATTTATCTGGAATTCTTCATTTCAAGGTTGATTTGTTTAATCATCAATGAAGACGGGATTTTGTATAAACGATTGTGCTCTCTGTGGAACTGGAGTTTGATTTATTTTTGTACGATACAGCATGAATTTGTTGACATTTTAATTTTACTATAAATGTGTGAGATCACAAGTTGCGGTGAGTTTTCATTTTTAAATTGTGGAAATTTGTACAATATTTGTCATGCTGGATGTTGACACATCGTACTCTGAATAAAGAAAATGGTGTTGCCACAGACTCGAGTAGCCATCTTCTATGATTTATGATTTATTGGAGAAGAAGAAATGCTTAAAACGATACAGGCTTCATAAATTGATGTTTCATGCAAATCCTACGTGGTATAAGAAGCATGTGATTTCCTCTAATAAAGATCTCTATTTATGGCTTTGTTATTTATTTTAAGCTGCCATGCACCAGTAAAAGAGTACCAGTAAGGCAAACAAAATCGTACACATTTAAAAAAAAAAAATCATTTTCATATGTGCATCATGTTTAAACTTTGTGATGAATAGTGCATGCTCATTTAGTTTGAACAACTACCCGATGTATTTGGATTGCATTTCCATCCATTATCTCACAATTTTGAGTGAGTGAGTGTGCATTATGCAGCAAACAAATGGTTACAATTGTAAAATGACATTTCATGTTTTACAGCAGCCAGTGGTAGTAGGCCTATTTAGTGAAAATGACATTTCGTGTACAAATCTAACTTTTGGCAGTAAAAATCAAATGGTGCCTGACAAAAGACATTTTAAAAATCATATCTGATAGTGGGTCAAGACAAAAGCATTGCACTGTGGGAAACACAGCATGATCAATGCATACACAATATATTGATAAGCCGTGCACAAGTATTGTACTGTTCCATTGTGAACAGACTCTTATTATGAAAGGTGTATACTAATATATGACAGAAAAGCAAAAATTATTTAAACGCATAACTTTTTTTTTTACTGTTCTTTTGTAGAATATCACAGAAGTAAAATGCCAAAACTATTGGTAGGCTAATATAGGCCTATTCAATTATAGACTTATATATTCACTAAAAATGTATAATTATTTTTACATTTATTAGCCTAATAGATTTTTTAAATGTAATTAGATCCTATTTATTTTGAGTAATAGATCATGGGTTTTCAATCTTTTAGAAGATTCAACGGACACCCAAATATGATCATCCTCGTGTGAGGGACCCCCATCCTAAACTTTTAAAGCAGTTATATATTTTAATTTATAAAGACCTGTGGAAAGAACTATTCTCTCTACTCTAGTAATGTACTGTAATATGTGTTATCCAAATCAAAATGTGTTTATTTTTATATTTAAAAAAAATCTAATGTTTTTATTTATTTAAATAAGAACATTTTATTTAAATTAAATTGGTTTGTTTGTTTAGTTGATTAGCTCTTTATATTATTATTTATTCATTTTGTATTATTATATTATTTTTACTTTTCTCTAAACTTTTTCCAAGATCCCCTTAGCACTTCCTCGATTAATGGTTGAATCCCAGTTTGCATACTCGGACTACGTACTACGCAAATGCCGGTACTTTGAAGTGTGTAGTAGGCAAAAGTTTAGTAGGATGGGCTTTTATCGTGCACGATTGAGGAGGCTGTGATTGGTCTCTCATGCCGTCTAGTACACGGTCGGTAACACTGGATTCCTGCACACTGCTCTCCGGCGCACTGGCTGGTCATGGCGTTGCGGACTGTCCGAAACTTACCCTGCTTTTTAAGTGTACTCGGCGTGTTTCTCCTCAGCTGTGGCCCAAACCCGGTGTCCTCATGTCCGAGCCGCTGTTTATGTTTCCGTACCACTGTCAGATGTATGCATTTAAACCTGGAATCAGTGCCCGCTGTTCTTCCTCAGACCACAATCCTGTAAGTACACTCTTTTTTTCTCTCTGAGACTGAGAGAATCAGAAACTATAGTTTTTGTCTTATGTGCTTACCTGCTTTATCCACCTTAAGAGTTACAAATGACTTGTTGTCAGTAATATAATCATTGTTTATGCTTTGCGTTGAGCTCATCGGTTACATACTGAGTACAGAAGAATTTGAGTGGCAGTGTTCCTGATTTACGTTTCTCATCTGGACGAGTCTTTGTTTCGCGGATACATACAGCGGTTGTGTCTCACAACTTTAACCCTAACCCTACCTAGGCAGCATTCGAGTCACAGGCGCGAGTCAGCTACACATGCGCATCCAGACTCAAACGCTGAAAGCAACTTTGATGGCCAAAATGTTGCACCTATTTTTTATGACATCGGGTCTATACACACTTGCGGTCATAAACACCGTAAAACATTTGCAATTGCTTTTTATCATTAAATTAGAAACATCAAACATTTATTTTAAAGAAGGTAACTGTAAAGCCTATTGAAAATCTATGTTTCTGCCATTGAATAAAAAACTAAAAAGGTATACGCTAATTCAGAATTTATTGCAATTGCATGTTATAAATTCATAATTGCGAGATATAAACTCACATTTGCATGTTATAAAGTAAGAAGTGCAAGATAAAGAACTTGCATTTGCATATAAAGTCATAATTGTGAGATATAAACTCTCAATTCTGAAATTTTCCTCTGAATTTTATATCTTGCTAATCTGACTTTATAACTAATAATTGCGAGTTTATGTCATGCAATTCTGTGGGGGGAACAAGCTTCCATAAAAATCAAAGTGCGTAAATAAAGCTCTGTTAAAAAAATGCATTTTTTACAACACTGCAAGTGTGTCCTATCAGGTAATCGGAAGTTCTACACACACTTGAGGTTTTCACACCCATTAGACACTTCAAACACCAGAAATACGTCATGCAAGTGGACAAGTGTAAATGCCTGCAGTTGCGGGTGTTGGCACAGGCTCATAAAAGTCCTTAAATGCTGTCTAGATAGGCAGCACACTAGCTTTGAAACAGGGGCTCAAAACCTAGTGACTCTAACCGGTCTGCACACAACCCAATACAGATGAGTGTATAACACTGTGATCTACTGTACTTAACACACACACACATAAGTATAATACAGACTTCACCGACACGGTTAACAAAACTCGGTGTTGACAGTGTTTGCACAGAAAGGTCAAAACCTTTGCATGTGTGTTTGTCATTATGTGTGGACTGCTATAGATCAGTTGTTCTACAATGGTTAAAGTGAGTCATGATCACTCTGTGTGTGTTTGTGTGTGTTTATGTTGGGTAGTTATGATTTGGACAGATCCCACTCATCAAAAACAAGTTCATTTACTTTGATTGGTTATATTAGAGGGGTCATGACATGGATTTTTTTTTATTGTTTTAATATGTTCCTTGTTCACTTATAATGCTACTAAAGTTCTTTACCAACCGGTTTTAGGAAACAAATATAAATGTGGAAAAACGATTGTTTACAACCCTCATTCTGACCCTGAAATGATCAGTGTTTAAGGCTTAAGGCTTGTCAGTAAACGGCAACTGTTATGATTGGCTAGCGTCATAGGAAACAGTATGAATGCCCACTCACTATTGCACGCGAGTATGTTTTTTGAAAACATATATATACATATAAAATTTATATACATATAAAATCGTCATTTACATTGTGAAATCTTTTACTTGCAGTTTGCGATGTTGCTGCTGTCAGATCCAATACAGTCGCTGCTTCCTCTTTCAGCAAAAGTTTATTTTTTACTGTGCCTCTTTTGCGAAACAAAATGCTCAGAACAAACATATCTGCACAAAATAAATGCAGTAATAGAAAGAAACACACAGGTGAAATACATTGAAATTTATATGTATTTGAAAATTTGGTCGGGTTGAAGTCATCCCTCCGGATCTTCTGCATCCACTCAGCCCGACGAAACGGTATATAACGGCACACAACAACGAAGTGCTGAGGCTGTCACCCTCCGAAAGGCAAGTCGCCTCTCTTGAATCCTAAAAACACTCATTGTGAAAAAATATCTCTCTGGTAATGGAACTCGGTCGCTGTCGGATCACCGGAAGTACTGGCCCGCACACTCAGGGTTCAAACGTCAACGGTCGCCATATTGTGCACGGAGCGAATTAGTTCTCTTGTTACCTCGGTGTATATGTACTTCCTGTTTTGTTCAGTTCTTTGTCGGTGATCGTCATTATTAAGTGTGGTGAGCGTGTATGTTCTCCTGAGATTCTCCAGTGTTTCTGTTTGTGGATTAAAGACTATTTTCCGGACTATTTTTTTCATAGTTTGACTGGTCCTGCGACTTATAGTCAGGTGCGACTTATATATCAAAATGAATTCAGACTGACTGAGATGAACCAAGAGAAAACATTACCGTCTACAGCCGCGAGAGGGCGCTCTAGTTAGCGGAGTTGTTCAGAAGCGACACCGAGGAAGAAGTCAATGTGTTCAGTGTTGAGGAATGAGATCAGGAGCTTGGTGAACTTGCTGACCGGTAACTTGTTGGACCCGCTGGCTAATGTTAATTTAACCAATTCAGCCCCACAGATATATGTTCTGTGTGCTGTTGTGTCGCTGAATAACTGTTAATGTGTTACGCTAACATACCGGACACCTATTCAGCTGTTGTTCTGTGTGATATTGTGGAGCTCCATAACTTGCCTTTCCAGATTAAATGTCTGTTCTTGGTCTTGGATTTTGTGAAATAAATTTCTAAATAAATGCGATTTATAGTCCAGTGCGACTTACAGCGGGTGAAATAAGTATTGAACACGTCACCATTTTTCTCTGTAAATATATTTCCAAAGGTGCTATTGACTTGAAATTTTCACCAGATGTTGGTAACAACCCAAGTAATCCATACAAATAAAGTTCAGAAATTAAGTTGTTAGGGCTGGGTGATATGGCCTAAAAAAAAAAAATCCCCGATTTTTTCATAAGAAATCCGATTTACGATTTAAATATATTTTTTCCCCCCCTATTTAAAATCAATCTGCAGATGACAAATAAATTGTTCAAAACAAGTTTTAGCTTTATTTAATTATATAAAGTGCAATCAGAAACAAACAACAAGCCAAGATGGGAGGCCCTGCCTTTGTAAACAGTGAAAATGTAACATAACATAACATAACATAACATAAAATGGGTGTAAATGTAAAAAAAAAAAAAAACACTTGCATCAGTTGGTGACTAAACAGAATTTTATTAAGTTTAGTGACAACACAATGTTTACATGGTACACTGACTGTATGCTACTGTTTTTATTAGGCTACTGCTTGACACAAACTTCACAATTTCAATTCTTGTGATCTTGATTCAATATCGATTCCTTTGGATAAATATTAGGTACAGTAGATACATTAATGTTTTGTTAATTTTTCTCTCCCCAAAAAAAGGCACCTACTGTAAACATACAGAGCCCTGTCAGCTGGTATTATTATTAAAGGTTAAAAAAAACATCTCAAATTTATTTTAATGCGTTTTTTATAATGACAACATTATTATTTTAATGATATAGGTCAAATATATAATAAAAATGTAATATAGTTATCATATTTAGCAAAATACTCCTCTCTACAGACAATTGTTTAAGTCCAACTAACGTGTTATGGTCATTAAACGGCTTTCCTGAGGTAAACGTTACCCGACTGTTCTCCAGCTGTTTATGGACCTCTGTTCGCGGTTGAAAAACACTTGATCGATCGTTTTTATTACATTTCGGTAAGTTGAACTGTATCTTTCAAATTACCTATTGATCATTCGTGTTTATTTATGTTAACTAAGTTAGTAGTACAGATGATCGGTTTACGTGCCTCTTGAACTGAGATCTGTCTGCGATCTGTCACGTCACATTTACAAGCACCAAAACGGTGTTTATTGTTTGAATTTTGTAATTAAATTGACAGAATCTGAGAGCTGAGAATTTGTTTTATATCAACAGTACCGTAAACCTTCTCTGTCGGTGTCAGTGTCCTCTTTGCTTCGCGATTTTCTCTGCGTGAGAAAATGTATGGTGTGAAAAGTGACTCTGCGTGAGAAATGGATGTGTGGCGTGAGAGCGAGTGGAAAGTGACTCTGCGTGAGTCTCACGGTGAATGCGTGAGAGTTGGCAGCCCTGCAGATTCAGTTTGTAAATGTTTTTGGCGGGTGTGCTTGTGCAGCCGCGGTCTTGTTCATTTGCCATGTTGTTTGTGTAGCTCTATGGCAAACGCGCTGAGCGCGTTCGGAACTACGGCAGCCCAGAGGGGAGCGTCGGCGGATATTATAGAGAAAACCGATTTTCATTCAAACATATCGACGTACACTACACATTCAAATTAATCGATAAAATCGATTTATCGCCCAGCCCTATAAGTTGTATAATAATGTGAAATGCCACAGGAAAAAAACTTATTGAACACATGAAGAAAGGGAGGTGCAAAAAGGCATGGAAAGCCAAGACAACAGCAGAAAACTATCAGTAATTAAAAAAGCACTCCGTCCTCTGTCAGTGCAAATTAATATCAGCTGGTTCAGTCCAAACTGATGGCCTACAAAAAGGTCTCATTGCCAATGTGCCACACAAGACACATCTCATGATGGGTAAAAGCAAAGAGCTGTCTCAAGACCGTCACAACCTCATTGTTGCAAAACATAATGATGGCATTGGTTATAGGCGTATTTCTAAGCTTCTAAATTTGCCTTGACCAGGTGTTCCTCGCAAGATTTCTGACAGAGGAGTGAAAATAATAATCAGAAGAGTTGTCCAAGAGCCAACACCAAGTTGTATGGTGTTTTATGGTGATGTGCAGTGCCTTTTATCCTCCAAACATGGTGTGTATTATGGCATCCAAACAGTAAAATTTTGCTCTCATCTGACCACACTATATTCTCCCAGTATTTTACTGGCTTTTCCAAATGTTGTGCAGCAAACATTAAACGAGCTTCTACATGCTTGCAATGGAGTCTTGCGTGGTGAGCGTGCACACAGGCCATGAAGGTGGAGTGCATTACTTACTGTTTTCTTTGAGACAAGTTAACAGTACCTGCTAATTGCAGGTCTTTTTGAAGCTCTCCACAAGTGGTCCTTGGCTCTTGGACAACTCTTCTGATTATTCTTTTCACTCCTCTGTCAGAAATCTTGTGAGGAGCACCTGGCCGAGGCAAATTTATGGTGAAATGATTGTCTCTCGACTTCCGTATTACGGCCTCAACACTGCTCACTGGGACATTCAGAAGCTTAGAAATGCGCCTATAACACAATGCCATCATTATGTTTTGCAACAATGAGGTTGTGAAGGTCTTGAGACAGCTCTTTGCTTTTACCCATCATGAGATGTGTCTTGTGTGACACCTTGGCAATGCAACCTTTTTGTAGGCCATCAGTTGGGACTGAACCAGCTGATATTAATTTGCACTGACAGGGCGGATTGCTTTTTAATTACTGAGTTTTCTGCTGTTGTCTTGGCTTTCCATGCCTTTTTGCACCTCCCTTTCTTCATGTGTTCAATACTTTTTTCCTGTGTCATTTCACATTTACACAACTTAATTTCTGAACATGTTGGTTTCCGTATGTATGGATTACTTGGGTTGTTACTAGAGGTGGAACGGTACACAGAAGTCACGGTTCGGTTCATACCTCGGTTCAGACATCACGGTTCGGTACGAGTTCGGTACAATGGAGGGAAAAGTAAAACAAAAATGCAGAAGGCAATTATTTTTATTCTGCATGTCTCAGGCTGTACCACCTATACAGTCTCTCCCCTGAGCTAGCTGACAGCCTGCCCTGAAGTCTGTAAAGTAAGATGTAAACAAAATAAGACAATCAGCTATAAAAACTGAAAATACATAATCTTTTATGTGAGGAAGCACGAGCGCGAAGGTGCGCGTCAAAAATGTCGGTGTGGGTGGTCGTGCGCGTTGGGTGGGCAAGGCCCCATTTCGCGTGGCGGTGTGCAGTGCGCTGCTCCGCATCCGAAGATGCACGACTTCGAGCCAAATCCGGCCGAGCATGTAGATCTCACCGCACCGGCACCCAGTTCTTGCGTCTAAATGAGTTGCTTACATTAGCTAAACGAGCCTACAATAGCAGACATAAGCTCTTTAAATAAAAATAAATGGCCATGTTTTATAAAAAGGTTCACAAAACTAAATAAAAATGTACAGTAGGAATTATATAAGATAACATTAATTTAGTTGTAAGTTACGTTCTCATATCCATTTTTTTTTCTAATGTCACAAGGAATAAGCTTAAAACATCCTCCTCATTATAGACAAAACATTTATTCAATCAAGCTCCAAAAAATGGCTCATTTTGATATAGTGCGATTTGTGATGTCACATGGCCATATTCATCTGCATATGCCCGCCTCCAGAGCAAGACATCGACGAATAGTTATACATCATCGCACCATAGGCCCCGCCCACTGGTGTTCAGTCGCTTAAACGGCTGACATTTCCCTACAACTGGATGTCAGCGTCGCATCAAAAGTAAACAGAACCCATTATAATCACTGGCGCTGTCTGCGGTCACGGTTGTGGTTGCAATCCAACACCAATGATAAAGGAATTCAATCTACCGTATTTTCCGGACTATAAGTCGCTCCGGAGAATAAGTCGCATCAGTCAAAAAATGCAAAAAATATATTTCCAAAGGTGCTATTGACATGAAATTTTCACCAGATGTTGGTAACAACTAGGGGTGGAACGGTACATGTATTCATATTGAACCGAATCGGTACGGGCGCCACGGTTCGGTGCATGAATTTACACGGAGAATACACGGTATAAAAATAAATAAAACTTGCGTGCAAATTTATTAATGTAATGCAGAACTACTGTTAGAAACGCGGGTTCTGTAGCCCTGCCTTAAGCTAGGTTTGCGCTGTCTAGGGTTTGCGAGCCTCCGCTGCGCGCGCGCCTCCCTAAATGGACGAGGCATTTATAGTTCGCGCTCGCCGGTGTACTATTCTTTGAAACGACAGCGTTTGCGACTCTGTGTAATTGTCCTCTAAACCATCAGGAATCAGCGATGAGAAGAAGTAAAGGTACACTCGTGAATGTTTATTTTAGTACACTTTAGTACACCAAAACCACGCTACAAAAGAATCGTGCAAAGCAGTAAACCAGAATTTCTGACGGAACCTAACAAAATCATAGGGCCCTATCATTATAAACATTTTTTTAATGACTCAATTGTTAAAGTTTTTAAATTCAGTTGATTAGACATGCTTTTTGATTTTTAACATCATTTCATTAAACCATTCAAATTGATTACAGAAAATTAAATAAAACTGAAAGCACAGCATTTAGGAAAACAATTTTTTTAGGAACAATTAAATGAATTTCAACTTTGCTCTCTCTGTATCACCGCTTATGGTTTAAAGGAATAGTTCAATTAAAAATGTAAATTATGTCATCATTTACTCTACTAGTACTCACCCTCAAGTTGTTTCAAACCTTTATGAATTTCTTTCTTCTGCTGAACACAAATAATATTTTGAAGAATATGGGTAACCAAACAGTTGATGGACCCCATTGACTTCCATAGTAGGGAAAAAAATACAATTGAAGTCAATGGGGTCCATCAACTGTCTGGTTACCGTCATTCTTCAAAATATCTTCCTTTGTGTCCAGCCATCCATCCATCCATCCATCTTCTTCCACTTATCCGGGGCCGGGTCGCGGGGGCAGCAGTCTAAGCAGAGATGCCCAGACTTCCCTTTCCCTAGCCACTTCCTCTAGCTCTTCCGGGGGGACACTGAGGCGTTCCCAGGCCAGCCGAGAGACATAGTCTCTCCAGCGTGTCCTAGGTCTTCCCCGGGGTCTCCTCCCGGTGGGACGTGCCTGGAACACCTTCCCGGGAAGGCGTCCAGGAGGCATCCGGAACAGATGCCCGAGCCACCTCAGCTGACCCCTCTCGATGTGGAGGAGCAGCGGCTCTACTCTGAGCTCCTCCCGAGTGACCGAGCTCCTCACCCTATCTCTAAGGGATCGCCCAGCCACCCTGCGGAGAAAGCTCATTTCGGCTGCCTGTATCCGGGATCTTGTCCTTTCGGTCATGACCCAAAGCTCATGACCATTGTGTCCAGCCGAAAAAAATTATTCATACAGGTTTGAAACAACTTGCGGGTGAATAAATTATGAACTTTTTTACGAACTAATCCTTTAAAGTGCTGCCTTTTGAGGCTTTGAAGAACAGTAATTGTAACAGTAACCGCATTGTGTTACACAGACTGACTGACTGACTAACTGACTGACTGATGCATGAATGAATGGCTTTTTCAGCAACTTCTTTAATGACGTCTTTTATGTGAGTCACTGTGTTAAAGGTATGGTGTCTGTGTCACGATCTCAACAGGAACAGCATTTAATAACTCATGATTTGATACTGCTGTAGAACATCACACCGTCAGTCAACATATAAACCAAACTGTCCTTTCGAAATTCAGAGCTGGTGTCTTATAGATGAGAAGACAGAAAGAGTGGATCCCAAATCGCTCCGAATTTGCAATGCATTCCTCTTCGGCTGCTTTTAATAGTCCCATGTGACAGTTGTATGCATTTGTTTCCAGACCCACAATGCATCTGTGCGACTGCAAACAGACAGAGGACTGCATTCAGATTTGTGGCTGATTGCAAAGGAGTGACATAAACTCAACAGGGGTGCGGAGTGCTCTCCATTAGCTTAACTCCACATCTGTCTGCAAGATGCCCATGGAGAAACTAGACTAACATAATAAGCCTCTTGACTTGCCTCTTGAAAACCTGAACTGAGGCCAGTGCATTATTACACTGCTGAGGTCTGTCATTGTGTCTGAGCAAGAGGAAAGTGTGCCGTAAAGACATATGGTTCATTGATATTTTCAGCTTTACGCACTTTTTAGACTCTTTTAAAAACTTTTGATTTTGTTTTTGGGCTCTACTAGAATAGATTTTCATGCTTGATGTTTTTAAAAACAAAAAATTTCCCATATTCTCCATTGTTGCAGCTCCTCTCTTCCCAGTCTGTCAGTAACGCTCTGTTTAGTTCCTGTCTCTATGAAGCTCTTCCTTCTGAAAAGCACAATGTGCTCTGATTGGTCGACTGGAGCAGTGTGTTGTGATTGGTCAAGCACTTCGAGTGTGTTGGGGAAATTACCATAACCGCCAGTTTTAACACACTATTAACTAACTCAACCAGGCCCCGCCCCTTTATTCTGCGCATTAATTATTTAAATGAGGAATAGTGTGACGTGTTCGTTCCCGGAAGAAACTCGAGACTACAATGGAGGCGTTTCAGGAGTTCAGAAACACTGACACTGATATAGAGAAGAACTGGGAGCTTTTCATGCTCAAACAGCAACATTACACATAAAGAAAGATGAACGTAAAAAAGCACAATACTTTTTAATGATATAGCGATGTGTTTCTCCTCCACTTCACAGTTGAAATAAAACATTTAATGGTAGCTGTAGCCTAATAACTTGTTTTCCTGATGGATTTATTCAAATATTAGCCTAAATATTGAAGAACAGGTCACATAACACTAATGAATATGTAACAGACAGTGTATATATTTAGCAAAATGCTCCTCTAAAATATTTTTTTCTAGCTGACTAACTACTGTCATTGAATGTATTTTCTGAGGTAAATGTAACTTTAAGTGACATATTGTTCTCAAGTTATTGACATCTTTCCGTAGTTGAAAAACTGATTGAGTGATTACATGAGACATAATTAATTTCAGTAAGTTATACTGTATCATTCAACATTCCTTCTAATGTTTCAAATCCTTCAGAATTTGAAAGCTAAAATTTTAGGTACAAATCTTATTGGGATTATTGGATGGGCAGGCACACTACAAATATAACGTTTATTAAAGTTTTGTTCCCGGCTTCACGCATAAACTGAAACCTGCATAGATCTCAGTTTATCCAAATGAAGATTGATTAAAAATGCGAAAACGAAATAGAGACTGACACCGTAAAAACGTGCCATTGGAGAAGCACTAATTAAACAATATTTTCCTCCCTGAAAAACAGTTTCGGACAAATATTTCCGGTTGTAGAAATGTTGGTGCGCCACTAATGCAAAGATCGATTTAAAGGCCTCATATGATAGCCTGGTCCTACCAGACTCTCGTACATTTCATTTATACAGAGAGTCTGGCCTCTCTCCATTGACAAGCGTTAACTTCCTTGTTGGCGGGTACTCGGTTGAAGTTTAAAACTATTGGATCTGCCCAGAGCCACTCTGGATCTGCCATAACCAATCACTAATGTTTGGCCGTGACGTATGACGACTCAAACTAGCGCACAACCTCCACATCATCGTTCTCAGACACTCCCTCTGTTCGCTGGTTGGACCGGTAAAAAAATTGATCGGAGAACACCCAAGAATATACCGCAATCTTAGACGTAGTACTGAAGGAAAATGAAAATTGAGCAGAAGTACGTAGGAGGGCGGAGCCAGGCTACTCATATGAGCAAATATACGCCTATTACTAACTACAGCAGGTCCTAATGAGCAGGTTTAAGCCTGTCTGATTCAACGATACACAGTTTGTTGCTAGTTAAACTTCTGAGAATAAGTACCAGTGTGACTGTTTAGTCTGTCTTCATTTCCTGGTGTTGATTTACAAAGCTGCAATAAAGTAATTCAGTCATTTCACAGCTTGATAGTTGAAATGGTTGCTGGCGCGTGAGTCTGTGATGCAGTTGCCGTCAATCTTTGGCTTTCCAGTAAAGCGTCTCTCCCCCCTTACCATATATTATGTAATACACACAAATGTGGCCGGAAGTATTAACAATTGGATCAGAATGAATATGATAATTTGGGCAGCTTTTCTGAGTGAATTATAAAATGGCTGTAACATTATTTTATTATCACTTAGAAGGCATGCTTTTGTTTCACATGAGTTCACCATTACAGAATGTTCAGTATGTGTTTAAATGAGCGTAACAACATCCTGTCCAGTCTGGCACAACTAAACATTGTATCTACAGAGCATCTCTGCTACTGCTGGATCATGTATTTTTCACCTGCAAAAATGATTCTGTCAAGCTTCACCTCTTTACCATATGTGGCAATACTGCTTTGCATGATTTTTAGATGACCAGATGATGAACAATGAACTTTCCATCTAACTTTTACTGCTGAAGTTTAGATGCTGAACAAGTACAAAAGCGTTTGCTATAGATAAGCAGCTTTATTTTGAGATTCATAATTGGAGAAGCAGAATGCAGTTACATATCTCTCAACTTGTTGACCTGATCTGTCCATCGATGCAGGGATGTCCTGATCAAGATTTTTTTTCCCCGATCCGATTATTGAATATTGAGTATCTGCCTATACCTACCGAGTCCCGATCTGATACTTGTATTTTCCTACTGCTTGGTGCACACTTTAAAGTACATTAAAGTTATTATAATCAATCCAATGTATACAGGGCCAGGCCTAACAATCAGTGCCCCCTGATTCTAATATGTAATCATACATCTTGAATGTTGTTTCGTTTTAGTAGTTACATTACTACTTCTGCATTTTTTACATTATAGAAATCGTTTTTGCAGAAAACTGTCCTAAATTAGGCTCCCTATGGGAAGTCTTAAAGGGATGGTTCTCAGAAAAATGGAAATTTTGTTAGGGAGCTTTCACATCTGTAGTTCGGTTCATTTGGTCCTGACCAAGGGAGAAAAATTATACTTTGTAGCATTTTTCAGGGATTTTGGTTCCTTTTCACACCACATTGATTGCTCTGGTCCGAATCAGTTGATGAAACGAACCAAAATGCAGTCACGTGACAACATCCACATCACTCGTTGGCCAGATGGGTCTTTTCATAACTGCACTTCGATTGGTCAGAATTAACGTGCGGGAAAATTCCGTCAGAACAAACGGAAGTAAACAAAGAGGAGGAAAATCCGGCAGACAACACGCCGCTTTACTATGGAGAGACGACTTTGTGTAGTTTATTATATAGTTTGTCTACACCACTTTAGGCAAACAATAACATTTGAGAATGAAGCGAGGATGCGGCTTGAAAATAATGTTTTATGCAATGCACGCGGCGAGTCACTTCAGGAGGAGGCGTGCATTAATGTTGCTGAACAGTGACATAATGCACAGCGCCGCTGACTACGGCAGCTGGTTTAGTCCAAAAATGCGCAGTTATTTGGCAGTTGGGTTCGTTCAAAGTCGGATCACGTTCTCACCAGAAACAAACCGCTCCAGAGTTCGTTTGAAAGCGTACCGACCGAGATCACCTCTCCGAGGAGGTCTCGGTACGCTTGTTTGGTCCGCTTTTGGTGCGCACCCGAGTGCGATTGCTGCATTCACACCTGCCCAAATGAACCGCACCACGGGGGACAACGAACTCTAGTGCGATTCAACCCAACTAGGGGTGATATCAGCTAAATTGGGCCACTTTTCGGTAAATCGTTTGGGACAATAATACAACACCATATATGCCCTTTCCATGTGTTTTTATGATTAATAATGACTGTTTTTTATAATTTTGTGTTGAAATTATTTAATAAAATATAATTATTTAGGCCCTACAGTTCTTGAAACATCAGCTGTGCCAACTTTTTTTTCATGAGCAGTTTCAGGTAAAATGGGCCAGCTGTTCAGGTAAAATGGGCCAGTCAAACTGCAAAGGGAAATAGTAATTTATCATCAATTTTAATTTTAAAACACAATTGCTTATACAGCCACATAACATTTAAAGTGCATTAAACAAAAATATTCATATGTGCCATTAAAAAAAAAAAACATTTTGGGTGCAAACCCACATATTAAAATGTGTGTGTGCATGTGTAAATGTGTGTGTGCGTGCATGTGTGAGTGTGTGCGTGCATGTGTGAGTGTGTGTGTGATTGTGTGTGAGTGTGTGTGCGTGCATGTGTGAGTGTGAGTGTGATTGTGTGTGCGTGTGTGCATGTGTGTGTGCGTGCATGTGTGAGTGTGCATGTGTGAATGTGTGCATGTGTGAGTGTGTGTGCGTGCATGTGTGAGTGTGTGTGCGTGCATGTGTGAGTGTGTGTGCGTGCATGTGTGAGTGTGTGTACGTGCATGTGTGTGTGCGTGTGTGCATGTGTGAGTGTGTGTGCGTGCATGTGTGAGTGTGTGTGTGAACATGGAGAACAAACCTCATTGGTTCTTGCTGAAGCTCAAGCGTGATGCGCAACACGAGAATGAACCTCATTGGTTCTCGCTGAAGCTCAAGCGTGATGCGTAACACGAGAATGAACCTCATTGGTTCTCGCACATCAAGCGAACATGAGCTTCTGTTTACCACAACTGAATGTCAATGAATGTTTATATGTGAATTAGGGGTGTAACGATATTCAAACCGAACCGAAAAACTGCGATACTCTCATTTCGAACCGAAAGCGCCCCAGCCCCTACTGCCCCGCCCAGCTCTCACTTCACCTTATGTCACAAAACAATTTTTTCTGACATTTGATTAAATAGTAATTAGTAGCCTACACTTGTAACAACTAATGAAAGCTGTATTTTTACTAAATATACACTAATTTTTGATTTCCAAGTGCATGTCACGTTATATTTGGTGATCGATCACGCTTGGCAGTTAGACTGCAGTGTTTCCCACACATATACTAATTTGTGGGCGGTGAGCCACAGAAACACCGTCCGCTACATATTACGTTTTTTGGTGGGCGCCAAAGTGAATTTTTATCCCGCCAAAGCCTTATTTGATCGGTGCAAATCGAACCGAACCGAGCCGAGGCTCCAAAACCGTGATATGAACCGAACCGTGGCATTGGTGTATCGTTACACCCCTAATGTGAATAAAAGCCTAAATTCAATAATCAATTCAATAATCATATAAACCGATCACGTCTCTTCAGAAAATATAGACTTCACCGCTAAATTCATATAGATTCGTTTTACAATCTTTTTGAACTTTTTGAAACGTCAAAGTGGTAGTTGCGTAGCTGTCAATGGAGAGACAGAAATCACTCAGATTTCTTCAAAAAAAAGGTAGAGCAAAAGATGAACAAAAGTCTTACTGGTTTGGAACAACATGAGGGTGAGTAATTAATGACAAAATTTATTTATTTTATTTGGGTGAACTATCCCTTAAGACAGCATTAATGTATTATTACAGTCACGGAACAGATCTTGCTTTATTCAGAGGTGTCACCAGGATCCAACATTCACTCATTGCCGCCAATACAATTTCCTTCAAATATATGCAAATTTTGCATGGCTTGTGTGAACAGGTAAAAGTTGAGTTCACATAAACTACTTTGCATGTTCTTTGTAAAACACAACATCTACAGATAGCTTTCTAATGTTTTGATACAATATCCTTATTTCTTCCAGTTTAATCTACATCTGCATATCTACATCTTGGCGACATATTTAAAAGAAGATACACAATTTGAAGGACAATTTGTCCTTCCTCTTCCTGAGACTTTGGCCATCAGTTGGTTTTCTCAGAGAGGATCTGTCGAGTCCGAGAGAGTTAGTAAGAAAGAGGGAAGCGGCATTGTGTGGAATTTGCTGCAGTCAGGTTTTGTCAGGCACTCATTCCCAGTGCCATTGTGGAATGCAAAGCCAGTAAAATCCCTAAAGCTTTGCTAATTTGGACAGAGGAGATATGGACCCAGATAGTTAATAAAAGAACACTCCTCTTCCTGTGCCAGTGCTGTGGAGAAAGTTTGCTACACTATTCCAGCTTTAGAAAGCTGAAAGTGAGGCCAATTGTAGAGACGGAGGACTTCTGTGAGCCGAGTGTGAGCACTTTATAATGCAGGGTGCAAGAATGTAAATTAACCCTAGAACATAAATTAAGCCTTGTTCTTGTTTGGCTTAACCCTTTAGGCGCCAGAGGTTTTTTCCTAAAACTTTTGATTTTTACATCTTAATTTCAAAAGGCTATATCTTAAAAGTGATAAAAGATAGAGACTTTCTGTAAATTAGAGAAATATTAAGGATGACCCAAAGTTTATGTAGGGATTACATTTTCCCATCTAATTTGCATATTATGACGTCATATGGTGGCGGTCATCTTGGATTATAGTATTTTCATGAAAATTCACAAATTTAAATGATAAAATGCAGCACTTCTTTCCCCCCAAAATGTCCCTCACCTTCTGTATGCTATATTGCACAATACTGAATGCTCAGGTAAATAGTAAGTAGTAAACAAACTGTGTAAATCATTACTAATAAATGGTAGAAACAAACCGAATGCATGTAGTGGATTTTCCATTTACTACATACAGTAGGCACTCTGATTATATATATATATATTACATATATATATTATTCATATGACACACAAACACAAGTAGACAAGACCTGCTTAGTTGCCCCGTGTCCACACCACCTCTGCTCCTGCAACGAGCAGCGCGGGCGCGGCCAGATCTCTCTCTCGCGCGCGCCGAGTGCGCACAGCTCGGACTACTGTCATTGTCATTGCGACTCCCCACCCTGCCTCCACGTTGCCCCATAACTGTCCTATGAATACTTTGACCTCGTCTAACATACCCAGTAGCTTTAGACAAAGTCTCCACCACAATAATGTCGCCGCGATTGCGGAGAGGCACACGGTCACAAGACAAACTACATGGCTAGCGCGGTAAAAAATCTCCCGCCTCGTTCCCCACAACAATAACACACCTGCTAACTTCGCGATGAACACTCCGACCCCGGGAAACATTGTTCCCACCACTGACATCGGGCAAAGGACCATCTACATTGGGCAAAGGATTCACTGTTTGTGCTTGGTGTAACGTACGGGCTATACTTTCACTTTCATAATCACCGTCAACTTCTGAAGGCAGATATTTCCCTTCAGAACCAGGGTCCGCGAATAGATGACCCAACACTTCATTGTGGGTAAGCTTTATTGATGCAATTAGATAATAATAATAATAATAATTATAATCTAATGCAAATACTCGCTGACGTTGACAATATTGCTTTGATAAAATGGCTCACTCGCACACTAGCTCCGCTTTTGTTCGCGCTGATTCAATGCGCTCTAGCTCGAAGATTTTGTATAAAAGCATGACGTTTTTTTGAGTCTGGGGTGAAGTATAACATGTCTGCCAACTAGTGGATGGGAGGTCGAAGGAAATTTGACACCCTATTTGACAAAATCGGCCGTTTTATTCAGTGCCGCATCTTGTCGAGTAAACTCGACCGTGGCGCCTAGAGGGTTAAGCGAACTTATCAGCGATTCCCTAGATGATTCTTGGCAGTCCATCTGAAGCTTTTGACTGTAAATTATTTGTTTTACTGCACTCAATGTTTTGTACATGACAAACACATCTTTGTCCGGCCAGCTGTCTGTGTGGCTTTTATTAAAGGGGAGGTGTAATGCCCTTTTCACAAGATGGAAAATAAGTCTCTGATGTCCCCAGAGTGTGTGTGAAGTTGTAGCTCAAAATGCCCCACATATATTTTTATATAGCATGTTAATATTGTCACTTTTTTGTGAAAAAACACATAGTTTTTGTGTCTGTCCCTTCAACAGCTTATTTTACCTCACAAAGACATGCACTGAAAAGTTCAAACACTTTTAGCCTTTTATGTTCAAACCGGAGTCAGACAATGATGGAGAGACTCAAGAAGAAGTGACAACATGTAGAAGCAACAGGACATCTCTGAATGGTTAGTTGTTGAATTTATGTAGTTTATGTGTAGTTATCTTTTAGTCATTGATTAGCATATTTTGTCATGATAATCTAGAAATCGTGTTCAGGGGGCGGGGTTTATGTAAATTTTAGGGTTCATGATGTCACTAACCCGGGAGGAGTGTCGTGTAGTTCCTACCAGCCGTTTGTTGTAGTTCTTAAAAAAGTATTTCTTTAAAAGCAAATATATTCCTTTGCTTTGAACTTTGAGCGTTGTAACTTTGCAGATGATGTTTATGCTTTAACAGCAACATTATACACTAACTAAAGTTAGAAAAGTGAAATCATAATTAACCACCCCTTTAAGTCCATATATCAGGTTGATGCATGCTGAATGTTAAAGAGTGACTGGAAGAGCATCTTTTAACCATATAAAGCCTACTGTATAATGCTTAAAACTCACACTTTATTGACACGATCAAAACTTTGCTGAAAAACCTGTTGCACGCAATTTACTGCAGTCTCTCTGTCGTCTTGATAGTTTAGCCTTTTTTAGCAAGTAAAAGTAAACATACTTATGTTTTAAACATAAACGATGCTGTCGGCTGCTGCTAATCCGTTTGGAAATAGTCATTTACTTTTTTTTTTGCACATTAAGGGCCATATCTTGCACCCAGCGCAATTGACTTTGAACACCGACCGACGCATGTATCATTCCTATTTTGCACCCGCGCACAGCGGACTTTTCCCTCCACAGACACACGTCGGTAAATTAGGGAATGAACTTGCGCTCGCGGGGTGGTTTAGCGAAAAGAGGAGAGTGTTCCGGCGCAAAACTTCCCTGGTGCTATTTTCCAGTTTTAGAAAACAATTGCGCCACTGACCAGGAAAAAAACAGTCTAAAGACAGTGGCGCGTTGCGCATTAGTGATATGGTATTTTAAGGGCGCGTGCTTGGCCATTATGTAGCGTGTTAACGCGCATACACTTTGATTCTCTAATATAAACAGATGCAGCAGTTTTCATTTTTGCAAATCATACATTATTACAAGGAAAAATATTAACACACGAGGGAAATCATTGTTGTGTCCGTGAAGATGTGAAAAAAATCTATTTAGATTAAAAAAAATAAAAAATCTAGATTAGGCTACATATTTACCCAATTTATACGCCTGTTTAACCGAAGCTAATTTGGTTGGGTTTCTCCCATCATCCCCAATGTCACTTCTCTGTGTTTTACGGCGCTGGCGAGAACGTCGTTCTCCTCGGCTGTGAATCGCTCCTGGCGTGCGCTGGCAAACCCGCCGTTATAATAGCAATCCGCCATGGAACAAGCGCGCCTGCTCTTAAAGGGAATATGAGAGGACGCTCTGATTGGTTTATTTCACGTTACGCCCAAACCACACCTATGACTAATGAAGCTACTTCAGACCAACACATTTTAGATTTGCGCCGGGATCCGCCCACAAAGTTACTTGCGCTTTGACATTTGCATTTCAGATTGTTAAAATAGGGCCCTTAATGTTTTGCTTTATATTTTTACCAAGGCTGAGTTTAAATTGCCTTCACATAATGTTACAAAAGTGTATATCTGGAGCAGAAACAAAATCATTGAATTTTACCCTTAGATTTAATTTTCCCTGCATTGGTTTTCACTCTTGGCGGGTTCAGAGAAATGTCCACTCAGAAGATGAACTAAGGCGAGGGAGTATTTTGAAAGTCTAAAACTTTTCCATTTTCTTCTGTCATGTCAAACTACTATAACAATTAAGCTTGCTATAGGCTTTATACTACCGTTTATGAGACACAATTATGTGAAGGTTAAACTAGTAGACTAGGCTGTTAGAAAATTTCTGTTTAAACATTAATGAAATTAGTTGTTGTGCACATCCCTAATTTCAATATCATCTTATTAGACATTTATTGGCAGATATAGAGTGACATTTGATATTTTTATGCATTTTATGTAAGTAGTCTTATATTGTTACAAATTGATTTACATTATAAGCGATCAGATTTTCATCTAACTTGTTGCCATATAAATATCAATGTATCAATATATATGCACCAAATTGCACATGTTTGTTCAGTTTGGGCCTCTAAATAAAATGAAGGTGTATTTCCCCCTCCTCGAATACGAGCTCCACATTCTCACTATATCAGACTATATGAGTCATAACTGGCTGATGTATCACATATATATCATGACCATCTCAGCGTTGATGAGATTCTGCTCTTGCTGTATTTGTGTCAGATTGTGTTATCGTGTCGCTCTTGCTCTTTATCATCCATATCATACATAGTGGGGAATTTCCTGTGCAATCATTAGGCTGGACGTGAGCCTGCAAGGACCAGGACCACATCCTGTTTTCTGTTGACATGCATTCCCCTGCTATCAGGTCACATTTCTATTCGTCCACACAGTGTCCGCTCAGAGACGCAGGGACTGCTCGGCGACACCACACTATCAGATGTGTGTTTCTGTTGTTGTTTTTTTACTTTTGTAAGCGAAATCATAACAGAGAGGTTTTAGAATTGTTGTTTATTGCCTTTATTCTCCATTATAATAATCATATATTATCACTGTTTTTTATATTGTCAGATGCAAAGGGTTTGCACGGGCGAGTAGTACTACTAATAATCCAATATAGTGTTCTTGTAATATATGTGCAATTATTTTTTTTTGCTAAGCTTAAACAACGAGAGAAAACAATCAAATGAAAAAAATTGGTATGCAATTTTATTATAAAATATTACTATAATATGTATTTATTAATATTTGTTTTTATAATTGAATAAAATAATAATATAGAATGGGTTCCATAAAAAAAAAACTGAGATCAGAGGAGTGAGGTTTACTCGCACAGCGACTACTAGCTGGCCTCCGTTACATATATATATATTTCTAAATCAGTCTATTGTGATTTTTTTTTCTCTTATCCTCATGCAAAAATGGATCGTAAACCTATAGCCTACATTTTAAGCTGACATTTAAAAATCATCTTTGATTTCATTAAAAATCATCTTTGGTTGCATCTTCTTCTGTCGTGATGGGTTTGCATCTGTGTTTCATGCTTGTGTTCGTTCGAGGACTGCGGATCTGAACAGACTTTGTTATGGATATGTTGCATTATGAACCATATCATCCGTCTCGGGCTCTTTCTGGACACATATTGCATGTGCTGTGTACTTTTGATTTTGAAAGTCACTGCTGCCAAACACCACTGCTAATCAATCCAAGCTGTATTATATGAGTTAAGCGCTCAAACATGTGGCCAAGATAGCTGAACTCAGGCCCAGGGGACAATGAGTCACAGCCCAGATACTGTTACAATCTGTGAATAGTCTGTTGTGCCGTTTTGTTCTCCAGCGGACAATAAACTTGACTCATTATGTAATAATTACCAAGGCTCAAATGCAGATGAATTGTCCCATCAACAATGCACCCAGATTGCTGTGCTTTCCTCTTGAATATATCTGTTGTGTGTTTTGTTACATTGTTTTATTAAACTTACATGTTCCCCTGCTGAGAGGAAGTCTGGCCTGCTTTGCTTTGTCTGTTACTCTGTGTTCCCCAGTTCACTCACTGATAAGTTACTAGGCAACTTTGAAAACATGATGGGTTATGTCTTTGACAAAGTTACAGTGTATCTTCAGATGTGGTGAAAATAATGGCTGTTGCATTTTGACTTCCTTTTCGATATTTATGGACATAATGTGAACACGCAAGAACAAATAATGTAAGCATGCTTTTTCCCACCAAATGCAACTCTAAACGTAAACTATTATGTTAACATGATTTTTAACACAGCTTTTTTTTTTTTTTTACACAATTTTAAAAAGCGTATAATCTGAAAATGACAGCCATAAAAGTTTGTATTGTAATTTTACAGTTAATGATTTTTTTTTTCATAATAATAATAATAATTAAATATTTTTGTTTTACAGTGAAATGTTATCATTTTAATCTCTTATTTTGTTTGATATTTTTATGTATTATTATTAATAATAATAATACAAAAATATTATTTTATAGTCATTGATATGTCACAAAATGTTCGCCATCATCCCTAAAAGCAAGCACAGCAAGCTCCAATTTCTCCCGGTCACATTTGTTCTATGTTCTAGTGGACTCTTAAGTTATGTCCTAAATTATATACTATAAACTATGCACGTCTAGTGTATGAATTTCACAAGGTTATTTATTTTGTCATCCAACATCTGAGTCTAATACCCCTCCCCCTCCTCTACTTTTAAGGAGAGCTTTTGAGTGCATGAAGTGTTCAACAATCCACTCTTTGTTTTTTCTTCTTCTGTTAATGAAGTGCATGATTTCTTTTCTTTTGGAATTTTCAGTGTGAACACTACTCACATTAATTATACTACAAAATGGCTCAGAATAATGCATAAGTGCGTGATTGGGACACACCTTTTGTTTGAAGTTTTCCTACGACTTTTTTTGTTTTTTTGTATTGTTTTATTGTTTCTAAGTTTCCATTTCCTGTGTTTTGTCCGGTGTTCGAGTTTGTTTCCTTGCACACCGATTATGTGTACAGCTTTGCTCATTATCCCATCATAGCCTTTTGTTTAGTTCTTTGTGTGGTTTTGTTTCATATTTTGGATTATTTTTATATGTACATAAACTACAGTGATATGGTGAACAAGTGTTTCATAATAGATGTTACTATATTTTGGATATTTGAATAATTGTAATACTATTGACCAATCAGAAGCCTAGAGGAGAATTCCAAAACGATCTTATAATCGTTGTTTAATACACACTTTATTATATGGCTATTTACCAAAAAATGTAAACATATCCGCACTGTGTATTACATGGCCGTAACTGTATCACTAATAATCAAAAATCGAAATCTAGTCTAACAACTAGGCAGTATAAAGAGATATCTGTGTAATTAGGCTGGTTTAGGGCCATGTCTGCCATACAATAATGTTTTATGCTTGTGTTATAATTGCCTTGAAACATATTGAGGAAGGTGCTTTAAAGATGCATCTCAGAGAGGGTTTTAGGGTAGTAATTTGTCTCCTTTAAGGCTATTTCAACATTAATTCAGATACATTTGAAAACAGCGGTTTTGTTTCAAAACGCTCTCTATCCACACTAGCGTTTTCAAGTGTTTTCCAAAAGTTTCTCATTCACACTGAAACAACGGAAAACGCTAAACTCACCTTACTGCGCAATAAAGTTATCATGCTTTACTTCTGGCAGGATCATTTTATTTACTAAATTATTTTACCAATCACTGATGCGTCCAGGTCCCACTCAGTCGCCATTATATGTTTGGTCTAAAACGCAACTGCTCTCATGTTTTTTCAGCAGGACATTTGCGAGTACATTTTCTGTCATCTTTGCAGGACTGCGATATGAAGAATGTTCAAAGTAACATATCTTTAGCAACAGTGTGACAGTGAATAGCACATACGTAACAGACACAATACCGGTATAAACAGATATCTATCACATGACTAAACATGCGTCATCGTTTTCAAATATGTTCGTTTTCACGGTCCACACTACTATGCGAAGCTGTGTTTTCAAATTTGTCCACTTGGGAAAGCGTTTTCAAAAAGCTCAGTTTTCGCAGGACAAAAACGCCGTCTTAGTGTGGACGGAAGTAAAAAGAGAAAAAGATCTGTTTTCAAACGAAAACATATTAGTGTGGACAAGGCCTACAGCTACAATCCTAAACAAAATCTCAATAAGCTCACTAACAAGCGTCTCATGTTACAACTGTAACAGTGGTTCCCTGAGAAGAGGAGCTAGACACTGCATCTAGGATGGATGCTATGGTTACGCCTGGTGTCTGAACCACGTGTGAAAACACTCCAATTTGATTAGTTGGCGACAGTCCGTGACATTATTAGCGGAACACCCAGAAGTATAACAGGGCGCCGGTAGTACACGTCATCAACTTGCAAGCAGACCCAATGGCATGGCAACGAGAAGCAGTGTCTTGTTCCCTCTGTCATGGAACCATGGTTACAGTTGTAACCTGATACGTTCCCTTTCGTATGGGAACTTGTAACGAGGTATGTTTTTATGGGGAGAAGGATGCGGGAACCGGCGAACATTCAAAGACTTTAATTAATAAAATAAACAAATACAAAATGAAAGTATAAGCCAGCAGCCCCTTGCGGACGACTGCTGGCCACATAAAACAGAAACAACACATCAAATAAAATCAGGCCTGTTCCTCTCTCGATCTTCACTGTCGTCGCTCCTCCTTTTATGCTTCCTCTCCTCCTTGAGAGATTCGAGACCGGTGCGTAGCGCAGGTGTCGCTCATCAGTAATCACGCCACCGGTCTCGCTCCGCTCTCTCACGTCCCTCGACCTCGTCCTGCTCGCCACAGAACTCTACGCTGCATCTTGGATGGACGATATGGGGAACAAATATCCATTCTGCGGGGATGCCTGCTTTACTAGGTAAAAAAAATGCCCACGGTAGGCATAGCATACATTGACTCAACGGATCACTTAGCCGGAGTCAGAGCGTCCATCCAGGGCGCACACATACACGGACCGTCTAGTGGTAGTGTTCCCTAAGCAATTATCTTCCAAAAAAATAGAAGATCCCTTCTATGCCTAGCAGGAAAATGCCCGGCTTGAATGAAACCTTCCTCCCTCGCCAGCGGGCTACTACAGCCCTTAAGGCAGAGCTTTACAGAAAAAATGGCTAGGCTGTGACAGCCTTTTCTTGTCTGACACAGCTCTCAGGAAACGCCTGCCACGGGAGGTTTTTTGTTTAGTTTTTTTATTCCTCAACTCATTAGTGTTGTCAACTCACATGAGAGTTAAACCGCTCAATCAGGCATTTAATAACCCACTTTTCAGGGAATCAAACCCCTACTTAGAAACCAAGCAGTAATTGGGGAGAGGGAGCAAACTAAATAGCAGGAAAACAATTGCCATGATCATATTTAGTTTCATTTTTGCATTACCCCAAAGAGGGAAATCAAAAAGGGGAGCGAATGTTACTTTAGAACTAGGCTACAGACTTAAGAGCTGGAATTCATAAATGGGGAAAGAAGTTAAATGAGGAAGAAGAAAAAGAGAAGATGAGAGATGTTATTTTTCACCAGCATTTGGGTCTTTACCAAAGCACTTCCTATGAATCACTTCCCTGAGGTCCTGTCTCTTCTTCCTCGCGTCTCGCCTCCTCTGAGCTTGACTCCTCGAGGAAGGAGGAGCACAGGTGGCCACGCTCTCCCTCCTGTCCTCAGACTGTGGCGGGCCTGAACCCCTTGAGGTTTTTAGACGGGGATCTGGATTGTTACGGGATGTATTTCCTAAACGTTGCCAACTGCGCCCTAACCTCTCAAAACTTTCTAACCACTGTCTCTACAGATGAGCCAAAAAGTTCAAAGGGCAAGACTGTGGCATCGAGGTGACATTTTTTTATTTCTCTCTGATGTCTGCCAAGTTCAGCCACAGATGCCTCTTCTTGACCACCATTGCTGCCATCGAGCGACCGATAGCACCAGCTGTTCGTTTACTGATCCAGAGAGCTAGATCTGAGTTCAGCAACCGCTTAAGGGGACAGTCTCTGGTCCTGATCCATATTTTAGCAGATCTACCTGGTAGGCCTGTAACACTGCCATTGGGTCAACACACCCTGATCCAACAGATCGCTCAAGCCTGCGAACGAGGCGCAAGAAAGAGCCAGCCCTTCTCTAACTTTTCAGCAATCCCCACCACTGAAGCCGAGGCAAAGCGGGGCCTGAATAGGGACAAACGTGAACAGAGCTTCCTCATTATGAATTTATCAATTAATTTATGAATTTATTAATGCTTTTGGTCCTCTCTCATGCAATAAACGCACATGTTGTGTGTGTCCTCAGGTGTCAATAACCTGGGACACAGAGGTATGTCCTAAAAACGCTTGCTAGAATTTTCCATGATGCTGTCTTCACCACACGCTAACAATACTAACGGCTGCTGAAGACAAAAAGCTGCTGACATGTGGTACGGTCGCCCTCTTATACTTTCAGGCTAATGACGTCACAGACTGTCAACAACTAAACAGATTGGAGTGTTTTCACACATGCTTCAGACACCGGATTTGCTGATGGTGTCCCCATGGCGTCCAACCAAGACACAGTGTAAAGTTCCCATTCGAAAGGGAATTAGTTGTTTGTTGGATGACTAGTAGATGACACTTACACATATCTTTGTAAAGAATGGTATGAATCTGTTGAGTATGTTGTGCAGTGCACTAGATGAGCTCAGTCTTTGTTTAGGGTGAGTCCTGAGGCAGGATGGGGGTCTGCTGGAATCTGTGCAACCGTGTCTGAGCATGTCTCTGTGATGGGGGCATCCCTCAACTTAAGGCCTGTCAGGCAGGGCCATTTGTCTTCTAGCATTTCAGAAGAACAGATGATTCGGATAGAAGTGCAGTGAGAGAACATTTCGGGGTTGCAGGACTCCAAGGAAAATGTAAGCAAAAAAAGCCTTGGCTTAGTGTCCTGATGGCAAGAAGAACATTTTCCAAAATCTCTTTCACTCACTTAATCATTTCATTTGGCAAAAGTGAGAAAACAACAAAGATTTTTATCTGTAATTTAGTGGTTTATACTTTCCTTATGTGACGATTAATCAGGGAGGTTTCCTGTTAATCTGTGATAGAGGACCAATTTACGATGTGTACATTGGTAGGGAAGTGTCTTGTTTTATCTGGGCCAGACATGTGACCAGAATAAACCTATGGATTGATTATGTATAGTTGTCATTGCCTATTAAAGGGTTATGAAACCCCCTGTTTCAGCACCAGTCAGTTCTTACCACAGTCTTTTTTTTTTTAAATGCTACAAAAATGGCCTTGGCAAGCTACGGAGTGGAGAGGGAAGAGGAGAGACCGACAACACAACAACAGCATCTAATTCAGACTGTTTTTAAAGAGTTAAAGGCATACAAGCTTCCCACACATGCACGCTGCAATTTACCATTACACACAACACAATATGCACAATTTTGTAAGCTCACTGTAAATTATGCAAATACATGCATATCTACTTGTCTATTTGTCATCACACATGTCTATTTGTCACAATTTAATAGTACATTTTAATTATGTTTTCTGAAGAAAAGACACAAGCAAATGCTTTTAGAGTACACTTGACCATGTAGATTTGCAAAGAAGAACAAAGGTACAATTAATTGGTGAAAAACATATACATTCTTCAGAGAAAGGCATTTAGCCTGTCTGGTTAATGTTCTTTAAACAGAAAGATTCAAGAGTTAATTAGCGGGAGAAACAAATAATGAAATAACTGGTCATTTCTTTTTATGTTATAAAACTTTTAAAAGCAAGTTTGTTTAACTATATAAACTGTATAGCTGTTGAGTTGTCAGTCTTTTCTGCCCTTGTTTTACTTTTGACAAAATTTTATCCCAAGTTCTAGCTTATAATAAAATGTTCATCTTTTAGTATTATGGTTTCCTGTGATGTTACTGTTGACAATCTCTGTGGACAATCTCCCTTTTTGGGTCAGTATAGAAATAGTAACAATCTAACTCACTAACTCACTGCTGTGTGTGTATCCAAATTGGATTTGAACCCAGCATTTTTTGTTTACTAGTCTATTTGATTCCAAATGATCAACTAATAAAACTGATTTAAATGATCAACTAGGCTAATCATAATTTTGTCCACATGCGTTCTCCTGAACTAAATTCTTGTACACGTGAGGTAAGAATGAGTTTACCAGAAGTTATATTACAGTGTTTCTCGATTGCTTAAACACATTTCTTGAAACTGCCTCGTATTCTCAAAGCAGTAAACACAAATCCATTTCGTCTCACCCAATTTCCCGAACATCCTATTTTCAGGTCAAAATGAAGCTCTATACTCAACCATTGACTCTTGCTGAAAAAAAAAAAACTTTGCCCACAGACATCACACACAAGCCCTTACACACACACACACACACACACACACACACACACACACACACACACACACACACACACACACACACTACAACAGTCTTACACACTGGTGCAATGAATTCAAAACAACATTTCCAAAACTGGTAAGTTATGTTGCTTCTCCTCCACCTCCTTTTTTTAAAAGGAGCCAAATATCAACCAGACAAGAACAATTTGGATGAAAAGCTAAATATAGTGTGTTAATACATCAAAATCAGATGAGTATTTACCATTTAATTCCTCAAAATTAAATGCAGCCAAGAAACAGCCTGTCATTTAGACCGCGTATACTTATCTGATTGAGTATTCATGATAGAATCTCAAGCACAAAAAGAATCAGAAATCATAGTTTCCAAACACCCATAATTAGTTTTCACACATATATTGGGGACCCGTAATCTACGCGTTACATTGGCAAATGCGAGATCCGAGCCACTTGACTGTTATTGCAGACCCGTAATCTACACTCTGCCTCAGCACACACGAGATCCGAGCCACAGAATCTTTATTGCAGTCTGCAGACCCGTAATCTACGCCTCGCCTCGGCAAACGAGAGATCCGAGCCACTAGATTCTGCCAAAACTGGCCCGCCAGCAACAATATCTGGCCTGCGCCCGCTGCCAGATTTTTTTGATAGCGACTGGTTCTGAAATAGATCTGTCATGACAGCAACAGTTACTCAATCACTTCGTCTTTGGTTTATTTTGCCCTCAAAAATAAGTATGAGAACGTTTTTGCAGCAATGCTTTATTTTGAGATGAATTGAGAGCTTTTAATTTGAAAAGTTCTGAAATACATTCCATAGAGTCTGTGGATCGCTTCGTTGCAGATAAGACATTATCTTAGACATTATCAGCTTTGCATTTACAAAACTAGGTAGGATGAATGCATAGATGTCTTTCCATTCTTTGTATGCCCTATTTTCGCTGTCAACTTTCCTCTTTAGGCTCTTTGATAGTGCCATTTTCTCTCACCAGCTAGCTTAAATGTTAACATCACTCTGCACACAACATGCTAACAATAAAAAATGCAGTTTAGTACGCAAGGATGCCAAGGAATAATTCCGAGTGTAAAAGTAGGCTACGTCAAATAATTATTACAATAAGTTAGGCTCCATTGTGTAACAAGCTCATTTAAATTATACACATTTATTATTCACAATATGGAAAGAGGAAATAAAACATAGTTCATTAAGTACATGACTGGACTGCTTATTCAAGTCCCCTTTTATTTTTTTATTTTTTTTAATCCATTCCACATCTCCCACACGTGTGTTTTAGCAAGGCGGTCTGTATTGCAAGTTGGTGAATGAAGATACTTGCCAGGTTACATGTCACTACTGCTTTATTCATATATCCAGTGTAAAACCTGGACACCGCCACACAAATGTGGCTTTTTGTTAATGACTGTCCTACTACCAGTTACAAATGACACTGTAACAGTCGGTCACAGGCAATTAGTTGCATCAAGTACAGATTGTTTTATTCAATTTAAATAACACATTTCACTATACATATTGTTTCAAAACAGCCGCACTGAGACCTTAATGCTCTGTGTGAGCAAACCAAAGGCAACCGTGGCAAGAAAGAAACAACCTCTGAGATTAAGCATGATGAGGGAGAAATCTTGAAAGGATCGACATTCATGGTGGCTTAAACAATTGTCTAAGCCAAAGTACTAAAAAATTGGGCTACACTTTATTTTAAGGTGTCATTGTTACAGTGTTATTATTATATATTTAAGTACTGAGTAATACTAAGCAACTACATGTACTTACTATTGGGTTAGGGTAAGATTAGGATTTGGTTGAGGGTTAGTTGCATGTAATTATGCATAATTTACTGTTATTACTATGGTAAGTACAGGTTATGTAACAAGGACACTGTAAAATAAAGTGTTACCGAGCATTGTAATGGTCACTTGTTGATTTGTTGTTAAATCAAATATAATAGTTGGTGATTGTAAGTTTGGAGCCCAGTCTGAGATTACTGGAGCGATCCGAATAGTGGTCAGGGAAATATCTTTCACTTGCTGGCTTAGGATATGACTGATATTAGATACGGAGCTGGAAATATAGGTGTTAGGCCTATAGGTGTGGGATAATGGAGATTGTTGGTGGTGGGTCAGCTGGATCTGACCAGGACAGGAGCTTATGAGGTAAAATCAGAGAAAATAGTGAATAGTTAGTCTTAGTCCCTAATTATAGTTCACAAACTCTGTTATATCCTGAGAATAATAGTTGGGATTTCAGCAGACCTAACAATACAGCACAGTTGAGCGCATGTCTATAAAAAGATAGCTATATGGCTGGCTAGACCGATATGTCTAGACTTTAGCAGAGAGAGTGTATTCTAAATGTCAGGGGCCATAAAGGAAAGGGATAGAGGAAGAGATTGAATATATTTCAACCTTACTCATAACATGTGTTGGGAATAATTTAAATACAAAAGTCTTTGTTACATTAAGGGGGAGTTATTGGGTTTCTGAGGAATCTGTACTTTAAATCAGAGCATTTAAATACAAGTATCACCATTTTATAATTAAATTAAATGATTTATAATTGATAATTGAGTAAGTAACAGGCCACCAAAGTAGCTGTGAAACTAGATATTTTGACACTGTTTATGTCCTCTGGACATGGTAAGAACTCTGACTCCTGCATCTTGAATTTACAAATGCTTGAACCTATTCATTATTTAAATGCCACTACGATAACATGCTGTATAGGGACACTGACCAAGTGGCTTTAAATTGATGAATTTCTGTCAAACACCCTGAAAAGTCTAGACACATTATATTAAAAGAACATCTTGAAATGTTTGGTCTAAATAACATCTAGTTTTTATCAGAATTTGCAGAAGGACAGAAGTCATAAAGTCTTTAAATGTCTTTAATGTACTCTAAGAAAGCAGTGAAATTACATCTAGTGTCAAGGACATAGAGCTGCATGTCATAACAGTGTAAGCTAGTTCCTTGTAATATGAGCTGATAAATGTATGCAATACATTAAAGGGCCTGAGACAGAGCCTTGTGGTACTCCATACTTATATGTCGGAGTTTGATGATGTATAATGTTATCGGTAGCACTGACATTTTAATTTGTATTCAGAACCACTACAGCAGATACATATTTTCTGCTATTCTCCGTTTTTCAAGAGGTGTTGAATAAATTAAATTAAGCCTGTTAATGATTGTCACGAAAGTTATGTCATATTCTGACAACGCTGTGTGCATAAAATACCATGGCAAATGCAATAACATACACTTCTTTTTTGATCTAATAGTGTGTTGTTGTTTTTTTGTTTCCAGAGATTTGAGATTCAACAAAATCAAGGATTTACAGCCAGGCTCCTTTAGGCGGTTGAAGAATCTCAATACACTGTAAGTGTCCATGTTTTCTAAAGTCTTGCCACCTTGTAAAACTTACTCTATGATATGATTACTGTTTTTGTTATTGGCATTAACTTGCTTTTTTGGTTTCATGAAACCAAACTAAACATAACTAAACATTTTGGATCATGTACATTTGTTTGACACATGTATTATGCATGGCCATCTGTTTTAATGTCTTCTTAAATGTCTTCTTTTCTCTTTCTTTAAGCCTTTTAAATAATAACCACATCAGACGAATCCCAAGAGGAGCCTTTGAAGATTTGGAAAACCTAAAATATCTGTGAGCTTTTCTTTGATTCTGATTTGACTTCTTATGGAACAGATTTGGTTATAGATTCTATGAAAAGTATAGATAGAAAGTGTGGAATGAGTGATGCTTATGCATAATAGTGTGCTAGAGTTGAAGCAGTAAAGTAATATTGACTCTTAAGTACTGTTGATTTGATTTTGAACAGTTTATATTGACTCTAAGTACAGTTGACTCTTTAACCACTGACTGAAGGCACATCATAAAGTTTAAATGTACATTATTGTAGGTGTTGTATGATATATCTTCCCTTTTCACCAGTTTTACACAGTAAAGAGTTGAGGTCATGGAATGAAGCTCTCAGAGATATGGGGAATGTAACTGTCTGCACTGTGAAATTATCTGTCTGACGGCCCTGACCCAAAAGTGCAGAGATCAGACGGAGATGGAGTAATTGCTCTCTGCTTAGGCGTTGCACAGTTCCTGTCTTTGTTCGTCACAGGGCAATTCGAGAATCTCAAACTTTAGTTGTGGTGAGAGCAGCCTGTGTTTATATTTAAATAGTCACTTGTTTGAAATGTTTCACACCTGGTTTTGCCTATATAACGTCTAAATTCAGCTGGTCAGATAATACAGAAAGAGTAAAGTACGTGTAGGTGAATTTAATAAATAAAGTAAATAAATAATATTGTCCTTAAGAAAATTAAGTTTGTTTTTAGAACCACCAAGATTTCAATTTGGCATTGACATTATTTTTTAGTTGTCACATCCATCCCCACCCCTATATCTTTTAACTGTAATGCGAAAAAAGTTTTTAAATCAAAAATAATGTATACATCAAGGTAGTATTTGTTGTAATGGCTTTAATTTATGCTGATTTCACAAAAAGATTACAGTAATGAGAATCTACTGAGAATCCCCATTACAATGAACAGTGAAAATTACAATGGAAAAAATGCATTTAATGCATTCAAATGCAAAAAGACTTAATGGCCCTAAAATTGGCTTAATTTACTAAATGCAAAATATAATTTATTTTGGTTTCCTTTTGATTTGGGATGAAAAATGACCTGGATATGTTCTGTGATTAACTCGTTTACTTTTTTTTTTCTGCATATTTTTTATTGGATCTATAAAAATTCTGCCAAAACAAGCAAAGAAGTAAAAATCTGTCAGTGTTTACATAACTAAACAACCTTTTTTACAATTATAATACAAAAATATTTGTATAACTCAATAGTGATGTTCCACTGGACTTTGTAAAGTCCAAATAATCTCTACGAGAGGCTGAAAGAAATGAGAGGAAACTGTTATTTTAGTGCTGGTGGTCTTAAAGTCACTCCAGATAAACATACTGAGTATTATAATTCTCAGAGTGAGTATTAATCCATTCATTAACTCCTCTTGGGTGGTGCAATCACCACACATAGTTCACACAGTCATGATGTCCAGCTGTGGAGTCGTTTGAGCGCTTCTAGGTTTCCCCTTCTGGATACCCGAGCTGCGTCCAGTGGTCTGGCTAGTCCTTTAGACAAAGTGAATGTAAAATGCTCTGAGTGGCTGCTTTGGCATTTTACTACTGTAATTCAGGTACTCTCTAGACATTGAACAGGTTACAAAAAATTCTTAAATCAAGATGCATTTACTAAGTAGTAAAAGGCCATAAGATATTATGTCTTGTTCTTGTTTTCTGGCGAAATAAATCAAAATTCAGTGAATATTTGCTTTAAAAAATAAAAATTATCTGCCAATGGGGTAAGAAAAATTATATCGTTTCTGTTTGAATTAAAATTATTTTTCTAACCCCATTGGCAGATAATTATTTTTATTTTTTTTAAAGCAACAAATCACTTAATTTAGATTTATTTCCCCAGAAAACAAGACATAATACAGGGTTCCCACGGGTCATGGAATTTCTGGAATGTCATGGATTTTTTAAAGGTCTATTCCAGACATTGAAAGTCAGGGAATTTTATATAGTTTTTGTCCAAGTCATGGAATATCAGGGAATTTAGTTTGTTGCTTTAAATTTTAGTTTCCATTTATCAAAATGTAATTTTTCTATACCTAATTTTTTTATCGCTCTGTTTCACAGATCTTTCTACGGAGCCCCTGAGGGGACCTTTGCAAAAAAATAATTATACGGACTTTTCGCGTGCACACGCGTTACAATTTCCGGTTTGGTTATAGTGTCATTACTACAAATGTGGGAAAAGGGATGAGATGAGAGTGTGCTTGGAGCATGCCTCCAGAGATTTGTCTTATTATAGGGAGGTTGTTTGTGGACTGTGCTATACTGAAAGAAAAAAAGCATGAATATCACATGAATATCAGGTCCCACATCATTGATTACATAATCCGAGAGTAGCCTATTTCTTTTCGTTTTGAATTGTTTCGTTTAAAGACATTCCAAGCTATCTTCAGATGTATTTCTCATGTATGTGAGGCATACTCAGAGTTTCGGTTAATTTATGATGAGATGTGCTCCAATTCACGTGCAATGCAAGTGACCGCGGCGTGCCTCCATGATTATGTTGTCGGCTATATATTTGCTTCTCATTTATTAAATACAGGCCAAAAATGATTTAAGATACAATGTATACAAAACAAATTTACTTTAAAGAAAGGCTTTCTACAAAACAAAACAGCTCGGTGCTCCGTAAAACAGCAGCCTGTTTTGCCGTTCATTTTAGGTCATGGAAATTCATCTTTTTAGTCAGTGAAAGTCAGGGAAAAGTCAGGGAATTTGACATTTGGTTTAGAGTGGGAACCCTGATAATATCTTATGGCATTTTACTTTTCTGGTAAATGCATCTTGATTTAAATTTTTCAGTAAGTAAGAAAAGCATTTTTTTGTAGTTGCATGTTAAATTAATCCAATCCATGTTCAATGAAAATTATTTGATGATGCAGCAATAAACTACCATACCTTAATGCACGTGTTTTTAAACTTTGCTCATTTAAAACATAATCAAAACAGTAATCTATTTTAATGGAAAAAGTTCAAATAAGTGATCAAGTTACAAAAAAATATCAGGAATCAGGAATCGATGTCGTATTGGCCATAAAAATCCTATTGGTGCATCCCTAATTTTTACTAATGACCCCATTATAGCAATAATATTCTACTGGCATATTTGCAGATTCTTAAACAACTTGAACAGCTCTCATAATTCTCATAACTTAGGTTTATTTGATCACGTTTTGCAATGTTTAATACTAAAGAAAAGTGTTGCTTGTATATGAAAATCTTGCATATGTGTATGGAATATATACATGTGTATGTATATATTTACATGTGCATGTATATATGCTGCAGCACATATCTGCCGCATATACTTCCTGTGGGATGGTATCATCGTCCTCAAGGTCAGTGGATCATGTGATTGAGCCCTCGTTCTCAACAGCCCTCTGTCCCTAGACAGGGAAACCGCAAACATGAATTCCTGTTTCCCACTGGCCACCACTTCTGTGTTATCAATATGCAGTCAATATGCAGCAGTCTTTTTTTTCTTCTATAATTCCTTCATTATATGATATTAAAAGTTTATTTTGACCCGTTTTCTTTTTTCTGTGAGTGCATGTGTGTGTGTGTTTGACATTCAACCCTAACCCTTGTGATATCCCTGAATATGTCTTCCAGCTATTTGTACAAGAATGAAATTCAGGCAATCGACCGAGAAGCTTTTAAGGGGCTCGTCTCTCTGGAACAACTGTAAGTGAACCTCTGCCCTGTCTAAGTTTACTTTCCATGTTAATTCTTGCTATAGTAACCAAAATGTTTGGTAAGGATCTGAAAGTAAAATGTTAAAGGAATAGTTCACCCAAAATGAAAAGTGTTATCTCTTGAATAAATAAAATGTATGTTCCTCACACAAAGATATTGTATCGCTTCAGAATCACTTAAAAAAATTGTATGGACACTATAATTATATTTTTATGGTGAAAAATACATTCAGTCCCAACTTATAGTAATTGCACTGAAAATAACAACAGTCAAAATTGATCTTTTTGTATTACACAAAAGAAAGAAAGTCATATAGGACTGGTGTGTAAATGATTGCAGAAGTTTTTATATTTGGCTGAACTATTCTTTTAAAGGTATGGTGAAAATTGATCCGTGTTTTACACAAAGACATTTGATAAAGCACAATGCCAAACTGGGGAGTGTAAATCCTAAAACAAAATTACATTTACATTCAGATTTTACAGAGAACCTTAATAAGAGCTCATATTTTCTTGTATTGTTCCACTTTTTTAGTTATTTAGTGATATCTGCTAATATGTCAGGGTTTGATAACCTGTTCATAAAATTCTCGCTTGCAGCTGACTAGAATGCAGATACTGATGTAAGTCTTGGGTTATGTGCAACTGTTATTCAGGCATCAATTATTATATATATACACACATACGAGAGAGAGAGAGAGAGAGAGAGAGAGAGAGAGAGAGAGAGAGAGAGAGAGAGAGAGATAGATAGATAGATTATATTGTATATACTGTATATATAAACATTATTATGAGTATGACAGGGAAACATAAGCACACTTTACAATCACTTAAAGTATTTCTTATTACTCTCCATAACCTTTTGTTTCTGTTATTGTTATCTTCATTTAAACCCACAGCATTTTAGCCTTGTAGCAAAAGCTATTTACATTATTTTAAAGGTGTCATTTGATGATTTGTGTTTTCCTTTTCCTTTAGAGTGTAATTTATCTATTTTTTGAATGTATAAGATCTGCAAAGTTACAAAGCTCATATTTCCCCACAAAAGGGATTTATTCTAACAGAGCTGCAGACATTACGGTAACTGTTTATCTTTACAATTGCTTTAGAAGCCTTTTGCAGCTGAAGCTCGCAGTTATGGTAGGAGGCATTACATTTCTGACACGTGTTGAGGTGTTTGGCCAATCAGAGCACTCTAGAGTTTTTGGAAGGAGGGGCTTTGTAGAAATCAGAGCGTTTCAGACAGACTGGGAATAGAGGTGCTGCAATAATGTACAGTATGTGACAAATAATGTGTTTATTGAACACTAAAGCATGTTAACCTATTCTATTACACCCAATAAACAAAATAATGACCATATAAAATAGCATCATATGACTCCTTTAAAGAAAATTAAATAATGGTCTTTATTCTGGAATGGTGCACAAAAAATTATCAATGATAAAATCAAGTCTTGTCCTATTATTTTTTTATCTTGGTAAAAATACACAAGATTATGGAAGGTTCTGTGTTAAATCACATTAGGCAAAAAAGATGCTGTGTAAATGACGTGTTCAAAATGAAGGCAAAAATCTGTGGAAAAGCATTGATAGAGTGTTTGATCTAGATACCATGTTTATGGGAAGTTAAACGTATGATTCTCTCTCACAGATACCTGCACTTCAACAACATTGAGTCATTGGAGCCTGAGTCTTTCTCTCATCTTCCCAAGCTTGAGCGGCTGTGAGTTTTGCATGCATCTCAAACCTCAAATCATCACTCAGATCTCTACAATGTTATATGTTTAGTCAACTTCAGTTGCTCCCCATCCCAGTCCTTCTGCTATGCATTCGGGGCTCCAGATGAGGGTGAATTATTGATTGTAGCATCAGAGGGCGGGCTTATGCCTTCCAATATTAAGGACTCTGCTGGACTCCAAACCTTTGGGTGTAGAAGCTCAGTCTGAGTCCGACACAGAGTTGGCAGCCATACTTGTCTGGGCCGAGAGGCATCATGCTGGACTGGAATCCTCAAAAACAACAACAATTGGAGTAGATGTCAAAGTTTAAACAAATGACTTCTTTTATGGCATGTGTTGTGTTTGTCCTGTCCTGGTCACAGACTTTATATGCCTGATTTGTGAATATACAGATTTGAATCTGTGCCCTTCTCATTGACATCTACTGCAGGTTTCTTCACAACAACAGAATTACTCATCTTGCATTAGGAACCTTCTCCCACCTGCAGTCCATGAAGAGACTGTGAGTATTACTCAAGCTGGCTTTATTTACGGATGGGTAAAGCATTAGGTTGCTCTTTATTTGGTCATCAATTAGATCTTGAAAAACTCAAAGTTGGTTGCGTTCCACTTTAGCCACCAAAAATAAATAAATGAGACATAGTGCTGAGAGTATTTTAAATGGTTTGTAATCAAAACATTTGGTGCAGTGTAATATTTGTATCATTGAGATCCTATTAGATTTTTTATTAATATTTTGAAATTAATATTTTTGAAATACATTTTTAAATTAAATTTAAAGTATTAGTATTTTTGTGTTGTCATTTTTATTAGTTTTTAAAATATCTGAATACATTTTTATTTCAGTTTTATATTAGTTTGTTTGTACATAAAATTAAACTAAATAAAAATGAGAAATGCTGCCTTTGCAACTAGATTAAATATAATCATTTAAGGTTTGGTAGTTAATTTTGTTTCAGTTAACATTATTTTATTATAAGTAATAAAAATGTTCCTATGGTTTTAGGCTTACTTAACTCTAGTAATAACCTTGATTTAAGGCCTGTTCACGCCAGGAATGATAACTATAAAGATAACTATTAGCATCCACACCAGCGCTTGATATTGTTCTGTTTATTCTAAGCACATGCTGCAGTTTTGTTGTTTGCTTTAAATGCTCGAGCTCTGAAAGCAGGATGGATTCTGATTGGCTGTCAATGTTTTTATTGTTCATCAGCCGGAAAAAATATGTTGGAAAGGGATTCCAACAATATCATTATAGTTGTGGTGTGGTCTCTGCTAATCTTTAATATTGAGAACTATTTTTAGAACTATATATTTATCGTTATAGTTATCGTCCTTGGTGTGAATGGGCCTTTTGTGTCATAACTTTAGATGAGGATGTTAAAGTCATTTTTAAATGTTTTTTTAACAGGAAGTTGTTTATAATTTTAGGGGTTTAAATGTTTTGATGAACTAAATAACTTAAAATCTATTAGAGATCAGTGCAAATTTAGCTGATTTTGGATTGGTGTTCTAAAAAACTTTTTATCAACTGATCTAGATAGTAAAACTTGTTCTGCAAAACCAGGGTTAACATTTGAGGTACACTTACTGCAGGATTTACAAAAGTGTATTGAGTGTTGCATTTGAATATTGTAAGACTTTTCACAGAATGAGGGTTACCATCTTGACTCAAACACACTTATTTATCAATGTTGTTTTCCGATTTGCTACAAGTGTAAATTTATGCTTCACAAAAAAAAAGTAAACTGTTTTATTTTAACCAAAGAATTGCCTTAATTGTATTTTAATTTTGTATTTGTGGGTGTTTAGGCGCCTCGACTCAAACACGCTGCACTGTGACTGTGAACTGCTGTGGTTGGCCGATCTGTTGAAGCAGTACGCAGAGTCTGGTAACGCTCAAGCCGCAGCTACTTGCGACTATCCAAGCCGTTTGCAGGGACGCTCGGTCGCCACTCTCACTGCAGAGGAGCTCAACTGTGGTGAGGCCATTCACGCACATAAACACACTTCACAAGCCAATATACACGTTCTGTTCAAATCAAAATGATCAACAGGCAGTAAATTGTTGCAATATTTACAGCATCTGCCCCCATTCGCCACATCCACATTATTCTACTCCATGGGACCCACTGCATGTCTTTGAACATGTTAGTCATCATAATAAATAACAGATGCTGATCTGGTTTTGTGATCTGGATTATGGAGTGATTTCCCAGATGTATCATTGTTTGCATGCTACGCCACCTCCTCGTCACATGTTTGAGGGAGTGAAGGGTCAAGCGTAACTTTTCATTTCAACCATCTGTGAAACAAATACAGGTCATCTCTACTGGGCTTTTGTGAGATCAAAATTGTCGGCTGGGAAAAAGCCAGCTCAGATTTAAATATTGGGCTAATTACCAGTTCAGTGTTCACAAAAAAAAAAAAAAAAAAAAAAAAAAACCGGTAGAAAAGGTGTGGTTCATAGTAAAAAAGCTTAAAAATGTTTCAGCCATTTTTTTTTTTTTCAGTTAAAGTTGATAGTTAATTTTTACTTAAATATATATATTTTTTAAATAGGCCTAGTTGGTTTCAGGTTTTTCAATACCTGTAAAGTGGATTTGACAATGTTTTTTTGCAAATAAAATACAAGTACTTGTCTCTCAAACACAAGTACTTGTCTCTGATTTATGAGCTCTGAGATTCTTAAGAAATCTCAAAAAGAGCTCGCTGGTCCCGAGTCAGCAGATTTTATTTCTCGGTTTAGAGATAGATTCAGTGCAGGAGACAGCTATGTTGTCAGCATGGAGGGCAGCGGATATACACAGCTGTCTGTTTCAGTTTCAGCTGGGCAGGCCAATGCGTTTCCTAACCGTTTTGCAACTGCGGGGGCTTATGGCCTTATGATAGCAGTCATTCGGCTGGGTCTCCTCTTTATGCGTGCGTTCCAACACTGGGCACTAAGCAGTGGGCTGGATGCCATACGCCATTTAAACAGATGGGTGACGATAAAGCCATTGTGCGTTCAAGCTCTGATCTCCTGGGGAAACCCGGATCTGTTGACAGAGGGAATTCCCCTGGGTGGGGTTTTGTCACGTGAAGTAGTCACAACAGATGCGTTACAACATGGATGGGGAGCTCTGTGTGATGGGAGCTCTGTGTGATGGGAGCTCTGTGTGATGGGAGCTCTGTGTGAGCATCACAAATTATTTGGAATTGCAGGCGGTTCTTCTGGCAGTGAAACACTTTGTCCAGCACTTGCAGGGTAAACATATATCTCTTCTCATCACAACAGTGGTGTCGCATATATACACAGGCAATGGGTTACTCGCTCTCCTCCCCTGTTTCAATTGTCATGGATGCTCTTTATATGTGGCAGCGGACAATTAGCGTCACTCAGGATAGTACACGTCCCGGGCCATCTAATGGTGCTTTTGCACTGCATGGTACGGATCGGCACACCATGGCTCGGCTCACTTTGGCTCGGTTTGCTTTTCCGCTGCAGTTTAGTGCCGCTTCAAAGTGGGTGGGATTATAGACTGATCTTTATAGTTGCTGAAAAATGTTTGCATTCCTGGTCGCCCCATCCAGATCCGCTCCTCGGCTACCACCGAGAGGAACATCTGCACCTCGTCTACTGACCACGATTCAGCCATTTATTTTTTCAATTGTTTAACAAAAAAAAGTTGAACAAATGAAGCTGGCTGTTGCTGACTGTTTAAATCTAGCAGGTTTGGGGTCTCATGTCTCAAATCAAATGACGCTGGTAGTGATGATTCTTTCTGACCAATCAGTGATCTGCAGTGTTAACACATCACATTTTAGTATCGTTTTTTTGGCTTGGAACCACAACCGAGATGGTACTATTTAAGCGAGCCGTACCATGCAATGGAAAAGTGCCAAAAAGTGAGCCGTACCAAACCGTACCATGCAGTGGAAAGCACCATAAATGGTGGAGCAGAACTGCTGTCCAGAGGGGGACCACAGGTCAGGGAGTGGCGTCTGCATCCTCTGATGTGGCGCAGATCTGGGATCGGTGTGGATCTTTTTGCATCTGCAGAAAACACTCACTGCCAGCTGTTTTTCTCGATCACGGGCTGGAGCACTCGCTGACCCTATGATGTGTTTACGCAGTCAGAAATGATACAGCCCATCCTGGACAGGGTGCATCGGGAGGGTCTGTCACTGATTTTGGTGGCTACTTGCTGGCCAGCGAAGACATGGTACACGTTGCTGTCAGGAACACTGCGGTGTCTTCCCCTATCCAGAGACCTGCTGTCCCAGAGCACTAGGGCGGCACTGACAAGGTTGCTTTATGCGTTGAAGTGGCACATGTTTGAAGTTGGGTGCGGGCGAAGATCTTTATCGCAATATCAGTGATATCCCGATTGCAAGGATACTAACTTTTTTGCAGGAATTGTTGGAAGGTCAGGAAGTACAGGAAGGTCGCTCCCATTCCACGTTGAAAGTTTATTTGGTGGTCATTTTGGCTCGTCATGAGGGCATTAATGGTGCTCTGCCAATTCCAAACCTGCTTGCCTTATGGTTCCTTAAAGGGGCATCATAGGCCCGTTCCAAAATCACTGGTACCGTCGTGGCACCTGATTGTAGTTCTGGAGGTTATGTGTGAACCTCAGTTTGAGCCTTTAGAATCCTTGGATTTAAGGATGCTGTCTTTTAAAACCAGCCTGGCGCTGGCATCAGCGAAACGCCTTGGTGATCTCCATCTGCTGTCACTGGCAATTTATGTCGGATGGGTCAAAAGTGGTGTTGCGTCCTAACGCGGCGTATACGCCTAAAGTCATGTCGGGAGCATATAGTGCTCTCGTTCTTGCTGCCTGCCCTGTGAAACATCTCTTTTGACTCAGGAAGACAGGAGACTCCATGCTTTGCGTATTGTGCGAGTTTTACACAGATAAATTGAGCAGACACAGGCTGTGTGCTCTTCTCACCAGCTTTTTGTATGCTAACCTGATCCGTGGGAAGCCACTATATAAACATTGTCTTTCGCATGTTTATATAGTGTTTATATAGGCTATTTCTATAGAAAATGAGAGTAAAGGGTTGGCTCTGACTGCAGGGGTGTGTGCGCACTCAACGAGGTGCATGGCGACGTCTTGGGCATTGTTTAGAGCAGGGGTGCACACACTTTTTTGCTTGATGATCTACTTTTTAAAATGATCAACACAATGAGATCTACCAACTAAAAAACATAGTTCAATTGAAAAAATACACTTCAAATGCTTTTTGCTACTACTGCATGTAATCCTGTAATTAATGTGAAAATTAATAATAAATGTTCATTGTTGATATTATATTTTAACACTAAACTCAAAATACCTACAGCACAACAGATTACAATAGCCAGGGCATTTACCTTTTTCTGATGACTTGCACTGGATGAAATCAGACAGTTTTGTATAATCCGGGCAGTAGCTGCTGATAGCTAGTCTCAAACAGGCCTGCAAATTGTCATTAGTCATGGTGGACCGGTGTTTTGATTTGATAATCTTCATGTGAGAAAAGGCTGATTCACATAAATAAGTTGAGCTAAAAAGTGCAGTTAATGAGGTGGCACATTTTCTAATATTTGGATACTTTTCTTCAGCAAGAAGGATCCAAAACTGTCCACTGGCCCTCGCCTTCACCCGAATGTCAGTCTGCAATCCTCCAATGCTGATGGGTTCATCTGAAACCGCTTTCCCATGTCTGAGGCCAGAGAATCAACTTCATGCTCATCTCCAAATGGAAACCACATGAATGTAGCCATTGGCTCAAGTAAAGAAAAGTCTTGAAAACGTTTGTCAAAGTCTGACCTGACCTTTTCAGTTTGCTCAATGTAGCGCTCACTGTCAAGCTGTGCAGGCTCCTTCCCTTGCTTACGCAGTTCAGATGCAATGTTTTGGAAGTTGCCTGTGTCGTGACGCTGCAGCTTAGATGTGAGTAACTGTAGTTTTCGTTTGAAAGCATTAACTGAGCTGATCATGTTGTCCACCATCTTCTCTTTACCTTGTATCTCTAAATTTAGCTCGTTCAGCATGTTAGTCAGGTCAGTCAAAAAAGCCAAATCTAAAAGCCACTGCTCATCCTCAAGTTGTTTGTACTCTGTATTTTTAGTAGATAGGAGAAACTCCTTTATCTCAGGCAGTAGCTCTCAAATACCTTTCCAAGAATTTGCCCCTGCTTAACCATCTGACATCTGTGTGCAGCAGGAGATCCGTGTGGTTGCAGTCAGCTTCCTCCAAATACGCACGAATCAGCCGTCTCTGAAGTGAGCGCGCGTATTGAGCAGATGATTTTCATGGACACATCCATGATCTCTTTCATGTCCAGCATTTTCGCACATAGTGCTTGTTGGTGAATTATGCAATGATAATTAAGGAAGTCGGGAAAAGCATCCTCCTCCTTGCATTTGGCAATGAATCCGTTGGAACGGCCGACCATCAGGTGCTCCGTCAGTTGTGATTGACACCAATTTAGACATTGGTAGCTGTGTTTTGTAGACAAAGTCCTTAAAGGGCACCTATTATGACATTTAAAATGTTCCTAATGTTGTTTTGGGAGTCCCCAACAACAGTTTTACATGCATGCAATGACAAAAAACACTTTTGTTGTCGTATAATATGCATTTATTTTTACCTGATTTGCTCACCGACTCCCAAATGATTCGTTCAACGACTCATTTTTCCAAACCCCTCCTTTGCGCGACGCTAATCTGCGTTGATTGGTCAGATGACCCAGCAGTGTTTACAGAGATAATACTTATTGTTTAACACGGAGTACAATGATGCTTTTATCAATTAAATTGTGTTATAATAATGATTATAGTCCACTGCTTTGTAGTTTGTAGTAAAAAACTAAAAATAAGATAAAGAATTTTATGTTAGCGAGCATAGCCCAGAGTTCATATTGTAAAAGCACCATCAGTCTTTGTTTGCATTAGCCCGATGCATAAACATAACGTTTTTACCAAAAAAAAAAAAAAATGCAGTTACGTTACTACGAGGTATTACTCTATTCTTTAAGACAACTCCGAAAACAACGACAAACACTTCATATCTCAATACAATTGTCATTGAAGACCTAGAAGCTAAACGGTGCTTACACAACAAACAAAATAATTATTAAGTATGCTACATAAAACATGAAAGCAACAATTATTAATAACACTTACAGGTTGTGATACGGAGGAGGAAGCTGATGCAAATACACTTGGAACTGAACCTTCCTTCAATATCAGGCGGCTCGCGAATCCAAGTTTGATTGCATTTAAGTTGGTAAAGCAACTTCGTCTTCAAAATGGCGTGAACAAAGCACAAGGCTCGGACTATACCTCTGTGGTATAGTTGTGTATATATGAATTGTAGCCACTTAGTCTTCAAATGCTCCTCCTTGGGCAGATGAAAAAAGTTGGCTTTTGAGTCGCACTCCGGTCGCACTTCAGAACACAGCGTCTCGTCGCCATGATGTTTTCAAGGTTTCCCTGCTGGCCTTGGAGCGCAATAAGTGGGCGTATCGTATTCAAATAACTTGACAAGTTGACGTCATCTAGTCAGAGAAAAAGCTTCGGTCTTCTAACGATTCATAAAAATGACTCTGAGTCGACTCTTAGTTTTGAAGGACAATAACTTTATATACGGTGCACTTTCATATTTCAAACTTTGCAGGATGTTTTTGTTCACTTAGATCTATGTTACACACTACATGAAAGGTACATTTCAAAATTCCATAATAGGTGCCCTTTAAATGACCGAAAAATGTCCTCTCCCCAAAGTGTGTTCTTTCATAGGCAAACGTGTTAGCATTTCCTCTCTCGCTGTCATGTCTCTAAACACCATCCTTATAAAAACACAATTGTGCTGTATCGCTAATGTCCGTGGACTCATCTAACTGCAGAGAGAAACATTCACAGTCAGTTATGTCCTTTCTCAGTTGCTGTGTCAAGTCATCAGCCATCATTTCACAACGACGTGTAACTGTATTTCTCGAAAGTTGGACAGATTTGATAGCGGACACAATCTCAGATTTGTTTTTAAAATCCCGAAACGATGAGTCTGCTGTCTCGACAAACGTGTCTTTTATCATTTGTCCATCTTGGAAAGATTCTTTATGTTTGACGATGGCATGACTGGTATGACCCGGAGGCTGCCTTTGCTTTTAGGCCTGGGCGAGTAAAAAGTGACCGTTGACCAGTTAATTGAGTTTTCAGTTCTTTCACCTTTGTTCTTCTAAGCTCGCTTCTTGCAGGAAAATCTCATAGTTCTCATAGTTTTTATGAAGTGTCCGAAAATGTCTCTCAATGTTTCTTTTCTTTGGAAGAGCAATACTTGTTTGGCAGATCATACAAATGCATTTAGAAAAGGACATTGTGAAAAAAAAATCTTCCTCCCACTCCGCATGGAAATGGTATGTTTTTGGCTTTTTGCTTGGAATTTATGAATGAATGAATGAATTTGTGTACGCTACCGATTACGAATACTGCTAGCTTCACAATTTCGCGCTCTGTTCTCCGAAGCTCTTGGCAATGGAAAGTGTGAAGAAGCAAATTTTATTCGTCAAGTGCGAGTCAGACAGAAACTAAAAGGAGAAGGAAGGACAACGCTTTATTTTTATTCAAATTTAACAAAAGCATATATTAAAATGATGTTTAATCTACCAGCATTGTCTTTGCGATCGACTGGTAGATCGAGATCGACCTATTGGGCACCCCTGGTTTAGAGGTATGTCTTCGGAGGATATTTGTGTGGCTTCCAGGTGGGTTGTTTGTTCGATTTTACAGACTGGATGTCATGGCAGTGACGGTGGCTCAGATGGCGCATACTGTAGGAGTTTTAAACCAGGAAAATCACTTGAAAAAGAAAAAGGAGTATGTGACGGTGCTGGACTTTGTGGGGAGTGAATATATGTCCCACAGGCCCGCCGATTGAACGGACTGATTGGAAACATTAAGTTATGCATATAACTAGTTCCCAGAAGGAGGGAAACGAGGTACAACATTTCTGAGCCCAGCGCAGTCGGAGGCTCGATGAAGAGCTGGACTGAACGAGGGAAGCGACGAAGGTCCGCCCAAGTCGGCATGCGTCATTGGCCTTTCAGGCGTGAATAAAGGTGTCTCCCATAGTCACGTGTTGTCAGCTCGTATCCCTCATTCTGGGAACAGCAGTTATATGCATATGCTCAACATTTTCATTGTAAATTATATGGTAAATCACAGTTTTTACTTCCTAAGACCATACAATTTACATTTTTGTGCAGTAAAATGACATATAATGTGACGTTAAACCATTTTCTTCTAGTTTTCTGTAAAATAATTAATTTATTACAGTGCTTAGAAACTAAAGCCTTTTATAATTTCAAGTAGTCAAACTACTGTCAAATTAGCTTTTTGAAAAAAAGTAGTTAACTACATTACATTGACATTTTACATATTGATAAAAAACTATATTTTTTTATTATTTACACTAATTATTCATTTTTAATAAATAATTTAGTTAATAGTCTTATGTTCATTGAAATCAAACTTATAATTAGTATAATATATATTATGTTACATGATAATAACTATAATAAATATACAAATATATAATCAGTTTTACTTTTAAGACTACAGTATGTCTACATCTTTTAGTCTGGAATTGCATGGTCTCTTCTGGGACCTCTGAGGTTTAGCCACAAACCACTGCGGCTGTTGTGCTCGATAGACTTGCTCAGGCTTGTTACAGTATCAGCCCCCCACAAACGCCCCTATAGGCTCTGTAGAAGAATGGGATTAACACAGTATGGCTTTTCCACCCCCTCTATACATAAAACACAGCACACATATGCCTGAGGCACCTGTCAAAACAGAGCAGGGCAGCACCAGCCACACAGACAGACCACTGCAGTTTCTCTGAGGAAATGTCGTACCGCCACACTGCGCAAATCAAGAAGAGAAAGCAAGGCGTCATGAATCCAATGTCTATCACAAGTGCTTTGAGATGGAGCAGCGAATGGGTTAGTCATGAAATCTGAGGGATACTTTACCCCCAAAATGTAATAGTTTGCTCATTATTTGCTCAAAACCACATGATTTTCTTTCTTTCGTTGTACATTAAAGCAGATATTTTGTTAAGTGTCCAGGTTGCTCTTTTCCATATAACAAAAATGAATGTGCATGTGAGCTTTCAAGCTCCAAAGGACAATCAGTTACCAAAACCGCCGGTGTGTTACTCCTTAATAAAGGGATACAAGGAGACTGTTACAAGCAAAATAGTTTTATTTATTAGAATACAGAAAGTACACTATGTTTTTAAATATTTCTGCTTCAAATGTATTTAATAATTCATGTTGGGGGTAACTATAAGCATACTTTAAACTGTATATAGACTACGGCTCAAAAGTTTGGGGGATGTTTTCAAATGTTTTTGTAAGAACTGTCTTCTGCTCACCATGACTGCATGTATTTGATTAAATCTACTGTACAAATTTAATATTGCTAAATGTTATTTACAAATTGAAAATATATGTTTTAAATTCTGTGGTGGCAAAGCTGAATTTTTAGCATCATTACCTTATTATTAATCATTCTAATATGCTGATTTGTTTCTTAAAAACATTTCTGATTATTATCAATGTTGAAAACCGTGTGAAACCGTTTTTTTTTTTTTCTTAACAGTTTTGATCTTTTGTAACATTATAAATGTTGTTAGTCACTTTTGATCAATTGTATGCGTTCTCACTGAATAAAAGTATTATTATTATTATTATTATTTAATCTTACTGACCCCAAACTTTTAAACAGTATTGTATAATAACCAGGAAAAAATGGTTTGAGTTTGAATAGTTTGCAAGAGCGCAATTTAAACAATAAAAGTGACTCGTGAGTAGAAAGACCAAAAACCTCTCTACTCCCATTTAGACACTTGTTAGCAAAGACAAGTAAAAGCTTTAAAAAGTAAATCACAAGGGGTATTACTGATGCATTTTATCTCGTTGAATAAAACGTCAAAAAATATATATATATATCTTGAACTTGTTCACCACAGACCTTATTTCATGCATTTAAGCATAAACCCATTGACTTCAGGATGATGGAAAAGGAACTTGTTTCCAGGTTATGGTCTGCAAAAACCCATCATCCCTGCAGCACTATAGAAATCTGTGCCATTTTTGTCAGAATAATGTGCGAGTATTTTGACACTGTGTGCAACCAGACATTTTGCCTTGGCTTTGGCTTGCTTGGTTGGAGACATTTAATGTCCAACAATACTATTGGTCTGCCTTACTTAAGGTGGATTGTCCTCTAAGACAATTGTTTTCTAGAAACAAACTTTGTTGTATTATTTTCATGCTATCACTGTGAAGCTGCTTTGATACAATCTGTATTGTAAAAAGTGCTATATAAATAAAGGGATTTTTATTTTTTTATTTTTTTGGTTTCTCCAGTTGAAACAGTTTAATAGTTCTGTCAGACTTTTCAGGAATATATTTTGCCATGTGCACATCGGTGTTTGTGGGTAAATGTTTGGGGTTTGGCATGTGGCCGTTGTGACCATAGACACAATCGCCGACCTCGTGCCTGGCCGTCAACCAACACGGGCAGCCAAGCCAGAGGAGAGGAAGTGAGGCAAGAGGGAAATGTCAAACACATTGCCACTACAAATAGACCTTCAGTGCTGAAATTCCAATAGCTTTTACAGACCGAATTAAACTCATTTTACTTCTCCTCTGCTTTGTCCTTTCTGGGACACTTATGTTTGGTTTCATCTGAATGTGTCTCTCTTGTGGAGCAGAAGTTCCCCGGATCACATCTCAGCCACAGGATGTGGACGTAACCTCTGGGAACACTGTGTACTTCACATGCAGGGCAGAGGGCAACCCCAAACCTCAGATCATCTGGCTCAGAAACAAGTAAGCTTCCACCCTTAATGTACGTGCTTAAAGGAAAAGTTCAGCCAAAAAATACAATTCTGTGTTCATTTTTTTCGTCTTTATGTTGCTCAAAGCAGAAATTACCTTCTTTCTTTCATGGAACACAAAATAAGTATTACAGGCTGTCTGGAAATGACAAAAAGCACCATAAAAGAAGTCCATGTAACATAGTATTTCAATCATGATCAATCTTTAAATAGTTTTAAATAGTTTTTTAATGGATATGACAATGTTAATGTACCTGGTCTTATCGGACTAGATAGTATGGACTTGATACTTGATGTCGAGTTCACGCGCATAGGTTTAGTTACCTATGATCACGCGCGTGAACTCGACAATCGACTACTTTGGACTTCGACTGAAAACAGGATGTAAATACAGGTATTTGCGCTGGCTGAAATAACATCATTTTTATTCATATCTTTCACATCTACTGCAGTCAGATTCACTCGTGTTCACTCTAAAAGAATCACTTACATGGCTGGGCACTTGTATGACAAATCAAGGATGTTAAGAGGCTAAAAGCAGGTTTAAAACTTGCCCCATTGAAGTCAACAGGGTTTTTGTCAATTTTTGTCGTTGTTCTCTGTATTGACAGCACTCCAAATTTACAAAAAAATGAGCTCAATGTTAAAATTGAGTTCTCCTTTAAAATGGCCACAGAGCAGGAAAAATATTTTTGTGACTGTATGAAACGGGGCGCTTTCAAACCATATTTTTAAACCTGTCTTTGGTTCACTGCATTTTAAAGGAGAAAATACTCAGCAAGGGTGTTGACTTTGAATTTGCACCAGTTTTTTCTGAAAGCATATTAAAAACACCACATAGACATACTGTATAAAAAAACATGAAATACTTGATTTTTTTTACCACAGTGGGTCTTTGGGACAATTTATAAATAAACTTAAGCATGCAAAATGTATTATTTAACATACAAATATACAGTGTTGTGCCTGAACGCGTTCATTGAACGATAGTTCATGAATTCGTTCATATTTTGGGGCGAACGTGAACTGAACGTACTGTATTACTGCCTGATGAACGTTACTGTGAACTCATTCATTCCGGTGTCGGTGAACGGCACGCTCCCTCAGTTTAACTTTGTTCAATAGGGTGCCAGATTTCTATAGAGCCTTCCAGGCAAAAACCGGCTAAAACACCCCGGAAACGGGCCTTAATATGTAGCGGAAAAAACAACCAATCTGGCACCAGCCACCAGCGTCTACTGACTCTCTTGTTCGATCTTTTTCATCAAAATGAACAAATCTTTTTTCCGAGTCATTTCGTTGATTTAAGGGGCTTTAAATTGTATAATATTAACTGGCAAATTCCCCGAACACATCCACTTACGCAATCTTGATCATATTCTGAATTATTACGTCATTATAATGCAGTCAAAAATCGTTTACAGGGAACATAAATAATTACTTTACCTTCAGAGTCGTTCGTTCATTTGTCACGTGACAGGCGCAATGAATGGATTCATGAACGACTCATCACTAAAATCAAAACAAAAAGCAGCATGTAGGCGTCGCATGATCGTTTAAACGAGTTTCATAACAAGGTCGGTGAGGATGGGAAACATCTGACGCATAGCTTCACTGTTAAAACTGATAAAATAATTGCTGTGGTTCTATATGGGCTGTGGCAATCATTTTGAAAAATAATAGCTCGCAGCAACATGAAAAAAAAACTAGTTCAACTACTTTGAACTAGTTCATGTAGAAAGTGAACTTTCCCAACACTGCAAATATACATTTGTCAATAATATGATTTACACACTAAATCCAGCAGAAACTCTAGCACAATCTGCATATTTTTAACAGACGTCACTAGCACCTGAAGCTCAAAGCTATTTGCTGCTGCCCAGTGTTTTCCACTCCTCATTTGCATAAAATTGAGCATTTCTTAACTTTTGGCCACACTCAATAGCTGCTTTTCCACAGTCGGGCCGAACTGGTTTAAGAATGGTAGGGAAAGGTTGCTGTTATATTTCCACTTGAGCTTGGTTCGGCACGGCATGATTACCAACCGTTCTCGGTTTACTCGATTACGTTTTTTGTAATTGCACTCTCTCTCATGCTAATCTGCTCTGTTCAGTAAATCTGGCCCCTAGAATGTAGTTGCATGAGACGCATTGACTACTTTTATGGTGCTTTTTTGAAAATTTGGAGTTTGACAGTCTGGACATTCTGCTATTTATCTTCTTTTGTGTTCCATGGAAGACAGGAAGTGATACAGGTTTGGACTGACATGAGTGTGAGTAAATGATGACAAAAATAAATGTTTTGGTTGTTTTATCCTCACCGTGTGAAGGGTGTATGCGTAAACAGGAAAGTCTTTTTTTTATCAGCAATGCATTGAACATGAGGGATGACACCCGTCTCAATCTACTGGAAGATGGAACCTTGATGATCCAGGACACGCGGGAGACGGACCAGGGCGTGTATCAGTGCATGGCCAAAAATGTGGCTGGAGAGGTGAAGACCTCAGAGGTCACCTTACGATACTTCAGATCACCTTGTGAGTGTGATGGGGTCCTGTAGGTGATAATAATTCAACTAGAATAACTAGATCCTCCACAAACTAGCTTGACCCTATTTAATTCAGGCACAATCTATAGTATCGATTACTCCTGTAAAATGTATCATCTCATATACACAGACAAAAAATTGTGTATGATTTACTTTGTCATTATTTGTGAAATTTATGACTGAAAATTGTTTCAAAGAAACAACTAACACATTCAATTTAAAAAAGTGTAGGATTTACTTTGAAAGAAATTTACTTTGCTTTTCATAAATTGCTATAAAATTTCACAAATAATTACAAAGAAACAACAAAGTAATGCATTGAATTTTTACATTGAAACTGTCTCTCAAAAAATTGCTTGTAAATTTCAGAAATAATTACAGAGAAACAAGTAACATATTGAATAAAAAATGATGTAGGATTTAATATGAAACAATTTCCCCCTAAGAAATTGGTAGTGAATTTCACAAATAATTACAAAGTAACACTGAATTAAACTCAATTTTGTACATTTCCATAGATACTATTAGGGTAGCATGCATGCCAATCTGGTAAAGACCATTTAATGGCAGACTTTTTGCACACAGCAATCCATTTTTGGTCCTTGCCTTTGTCTCTCCAGCTCGACCCAGTTTTGTGATCCAGCCGCAGAACACAGAGGTTCTGGTCGGGGAGAGCGTGACCCTGGAGTGCAGTGCGACGGGTCAGCCGCAGCCCCGCGTGACCTGGACCAAAGGAGACCACACGGCCCTCCCAGTGGACCCCCGCATCAACATCACTCCTTCAGCAGGTCTCTACATCCAGAATGTCAATCAGGCTGATGGGGGACAGTACACTTGCTTCGCGAGCAACAACGTGGACACCATCCACGCCACTGCATATATTATAGTACAGGGTAAGAGATGGGAATTTTTATTTGTGAATATTTTATTTTTATCATGATTTTGTTACTCATATTTTTTTTTTTGTTCACTGATTCTTTAGTTTCTTGCATTGACATTTTATTTACGCATTTATTCATTACCTTTTCTTAAATTCAATTAACGGTTGTCTAAAGGTGTCATTTACTGTGAAGTTAAGGTGGCTCTGTGCCACCTTCAAATTCAGTGTGAAGATGCAATATGCGGCATTACACTTACGGTAATTTAATTTCAGTTTCAGGGAAAAATGTCACAGTGACGGAAAGTGTGGTAAATGAAAGAACAGTTTATTATTGTATAGTGTAAAACATGAAAAAAACGTTTTTTTTTGGCCAGGATTCTGTTAACCCAAATCAGCGTCTCAGAGCGGCTCGGTTCACAGTAAATTCTGCTCCACATTAACTCCATCTTCATCTACTCTGAGTTTGAGTCGCCTTAATGGGCATTTGGGAACTTAAAGGTCCCATGACATGACATTTTCACTTTCTAAAGTTTTTTAACATTAATATGAGTTCCCCTAGCCTGTATATGGTCCCCAAGTTTCTAGAAATTTCAATCGGTGTAAATCGAGCTTTTGCTATCTTTCTCTGCCTTTTGAGAAAGTGGAAGCTCAATCGGGCTGATCTTGAATCTCCTCCTTATGACGTCATACGGAGGAAATGTTACCTCCCCTTTCTCTGCTTTGCCCGCCCAGAGAATATTCCCAGTCCATGAGAAAATGAGCTGAAGTAGGAACCCGTGCGCGCGATTTTAGTTTGTCCACGAGAGATATCATGGCTTTTGAGCGAGCGAACCATAATAATTGCTCAATAATTGGATGTACAAATGAACACCGAAGCCTTTTTTTAGTTCCTTCATCCAAGCCCCAGAAGAACCAGTGAATTAATTTCATTTTCTCTGGAAATGCGCCGACACAACTCCCCAAAGTTTTGGATGTCTGCGGCAAACATCTCACCGACGACTGTTTCCTCAACTTGGGTCAATACAGAGCTGGCCTCGACGAACGTCTGAAAATAAATCGATCGAGCTACCAAGCAACACTTTCTGATGTGTAATTGTTCAAGTTCAGACAGGTAATCTTTCTTTCAAATCGTTGAATACTGTTTATGCATCAGTAGGTCAAGCAGTGACTAAAATATCAACTTCACATCGTTTCTTTTAGTAGGACGAAAATAATCGTATTTAAATTGTGAATAAATTATATACAGAAAGCGATCAAAGAACAATCTTTCCACACAGCGCGAGTTTATCTGGACACTTGCCAAACTCGTTATGGGTTAGCTACACTGCACAACGAAGCTCTTAGCTACTGTATTTACATCATCGTGTTTGCATTGGTGAAAGCATTAGAGAGAGTGCAGAAACTGCGTTGCAATGATAATATCTTCATTCTCACGATCAACAACAGACTGTCATCTGCTCAATGCTCTTCACGGCAACATTTTATGTGATGGGAATAGATCTAAATACTTTAAAAACTTCTGACGATTCGCTAATCTTGATAGCTGTAATAGTAAAAACGTATAATAGCTGTTATAAAAGTATTCGAGCAAGTTTCACATGTAATAAGTAGCTATTTCATATGCAAGCATGTCAGCCAATCACAGCAGTGGTCGGTTACACTGAATCTCACACAGACACGCCCCTTCAAATCAGTTCAAATCAGAGGCTAAAATCAGGCTAGGAAAAATGCCTTTTATTTCTATATTATGACTATTTTTGATCTAAAAAACATACTAACATTATAAGGGCAACCAAGGAAACATTCTAAAATAATAAAATAACCCCATGTCATGGGACCTTTAACATTCGCCAGCCATCTTCACATACTTGTAATGAGAACTGTTAATCAACAAAAGACAAGTTTGACTTGAAATTGCAAGAAATTGCAACAGTCAAAAATAATAGTATTGTTAGTTTACAGTTGTAGTGTAAAATACAATTATTATTATGCAAATAAATTCATAACCTATATAATGTGTTTTTTTCTGGATTTTTTTGGGTTGATATTCTCTCTCTATCTGTTAAAATAAACCTACCATAAAAAGGATTGACCCTTCATTTATTTGTTAGTGGGCAAACTTAAAAAATTTGCAAAATTATCAAATAATTATTTTCTCCACTGTATGTTGTAGTTTAGATATATTTTTTAAGATGCAAGAAGGCGGTTTTACAGATGCTAGAAATATGGCTTTCAAATGAAAGGTTGGTATCAAAGAGCACACCCAGGTTAACTGACCATGAAGACTATGAAGACTTGACAGAGCAGCCATCAAGTGTTAGACATTATTCTAGGTTATTATGTGCGGTTTTTGGTCCAATAACTAGAATCTCTGTTTTTTTCTGAATTAAGTAGTAGGAAATTACTAGTCATCCAGTTTTTTATATATGCAATGCATTCCGTTAATTTTGTGAAATTGATACGTTTCGTCAGGGCGCAAAGAAATATAGAGCTGAGTATCATCAGCATAACAGTTATAACTAAATGCCATGCTTCCTAGTGATATCTCCTAAGGGTAGCATGTACAGAGTGAACAGCAGCGGTCCTAGTACTGAGCCTTGTGGTACACCATACTGAACTTGTGATCGATATGACATCTGTTCATTTACTGCTACAAAAGGTCAAATAATTATGCTTTAAACCATGCCACTTATGCTCATTTTTTAGTCCATACAAAATAATGATGTGGTTGATAGTGTCAAATGCAGCACTAAGATCCAGTAACACTAATATAGAGATACGACCACGATCGGATGATAAGAGCAAATCATTTGTAACTAATGAGAGCTGTCTCTATGATACGGTTGAAATCCTGACTGAAACTCCTCGCAGCTATAATTTCTTTCTAAAAAGGAATATAGTTGTGAAGATACTGCCTTTTCTACTATCTTTGAAGGTAGATTCAGGATTGGCCTGTAATTGACTAATTCTCTAGCATCAAGTTGTGTTTTTTTAATAAAAGGCAGTTATTGTTATGTAAAAGATTAATTAATGATATTAAGAAGAGGATCTATGACCTCTGGAAGCATCTCTTTCAGTAGCTTAGTTGGTATCGGGTCTAACATACAAGTTGTTGATTTACTGTAGATAATTTAACAAGTTTAGAAAATTCTTCCTGTCCTATAGCAATGTATGAATGGAATTTTTCCTCAGCGACACTACAGTGCACTGTCTGATGCGATACTGTAGTAGAGGTTGCATAGTTATAATTCTCTCTCTAATATGATAAATTTTGCAAGTAAAGAAGTTCATAAAGTCCTTACTGCTGTGCTGTTGGGAAACGTCTGAAGCTGAAGCTTTATTTCTTGTTAATTTTGCCACTAGGATTGTGTTTGTTTTATTCTAAGAGAGTTGAAAAAATCTAGCAGTTTTTAAGGCCTCTCTGTATGCAATAATGCTTTCTTTCCATGAAATACGAAATACCTCTAATTTTGTTTTCTTCCAGCTGCGCTCCATTTTTCTGGCTGCTCTCTTGAGGGCCTGAGTGTGCTCGTCGTTCCACGGAGTTGGACTATTTTCCTTAATTTTCTTTAAGTGCAAAGGAGCAACTGTGTCAGAAGTGCTGGAAAAGAGAGTGTCAATAGTTTCTGTTGCAACATCGAGTTCTTTAGTAATGTCTATATTTTTATCTGGTAATAATACAATTAGTCTACATCATGTATTCTGAAAAAAACACACAAAAAAAACAGACATAATGGTCATATTTGCTCAGTCTCATTTATTTCACTCCTCAGCTCGTCCTCAGTTCACAGTGACCCCTCAGGACCAGTCTGTGCTGGAGGGTCATACAGTCGACTTTCCCTGCGAGGCCAGTGGCTACCCTCAGCCTGTCATAGCTTGGACACGCGGTGGTGAGATCATATTATGCCTCCTCGACTGTTTGACTTATTAGAGTTTTGGAGTTTTTTCAACAGTTTCAAAAGTCAGAATGGTCAGAATTTTTATCTTGTAAAAAACTGACCAACTGACATTTTCTGTTCAATGGGCAATGTCTTATAATATTAATAATAATCTTAAAAATATATATATTTTAAAAAATGTGTTAAACTAAAATATACTTTAATGTAATTTCTATTGAAATGTTATTGTATGTCATTTAAATATATTTGTACTTACACATGTGTGATGAAGATGCAATTTAGTACATTTAAGATATATTATCTTTAAATAAACATTTATCAGTACATTTATAATTATATTCCGGTCAACACGTCAACTTTAAAGGATGTCAAAAGATTATTAAAAAAATAGTCATTTAAAATGGACTTTAACGTAAAGCTTTTCATTTAACATTATTACAAACCGCACTTTTTAAAAGAGTTATTAAACGTACGTATGTCTCTTTGAGTTCTCTTAAGTGGCCTTTTATTTCAATAAAGAAATATTTCACCCAAAAATTTATATTATTCCCATATCGAACACAATCTGAGTTATAATAAATAATATCCTGGCTCTTCCCAGCTTAGTAATGGCATTGAATAGTGGCTGAGTTTTTGAATCTCCAAAAAGTGCATAGATCCATTATAAAAGTAATCCATATGACTCCAGTGTTCCGGCTGAAGGGAGACCTCTGACCCGGTGTATGACCTAGCTCCTCTGTCATTTTAGATGCTTTTTAGATTTGAAGTTCACTACAGGTGCACATTCAATACAATTAAGCGCTCTTCTTTTTCGCAAGGGTCTGATTATGATTGGATGAACAGCGTTCTAACGCTCAGCCTACACTGTTGCATGTGCTGTAAACATGATTTTTGTTTGTTTTCACAAACTGAGAGATGAGTCAGAATCAACAGCATGCCATAGATACTCTCAACAGAGTTTAATTTGATCGGAACGTTCCTTTAAAGGTTACAAGGACACATTTAAATATTATTGAATTGTTTGTCAGTTCATCAAATATTTACAAAGTTTGTTTTCAGCCAGGAAAAAATCACTAAAACTCTGTCGTCTTACCATAGGCAGCCCCCTGCCTAATGACAGACGACACGTTGTTCTCTCGACGGGCAGCTTGCGTATCAGCCGCGTGGCTCTTCATGACCAGGCCCAGTATGAATGTCAGGCGGTCAGCCCTGTTGGCACTGCCAGAGCAGCTGTTCATCTCAACATCCTACAAGCCGGTGAGACCCTGATCTCAGCACAAATTACATCCTGACATTGATTATTTCATCAAGTTGAACTAGAGGTCGGTAGCATGTCCAAATTATATCACGGCATGAGCAGTTCTGTTCACAATTACAGTATATATTTCAAAATAGTCTATAGTCAAATCTGCACTGTGATTATGCACAATTGAATAATCCAGTGAATTAAATACTTTCCAAATGAAGAATTTGATTTTTTTTTTTATATATATTTTTTGGAACATGAAATCAGAATATTATAATCTAATCTAAAAATAAAAGATTTGATTATTCAAAACAGCTCCGGCATCAGTGCAAAGACTTCACATTATTAAACGCATGAGTTAAAAACAAAAGACCAGTGTTATTTTAGCATCATTGATATACTAGTTTTTGTTAATATTTTGAATTAGATTTTATTTTTATATTTTGTTTAAATTTTATTTTAGTTAGTTTAGTGAGTTTGTTGTGTTTTTGTCTTTTTTGTCTATATAACATTTTTAATTTCTACTTTATTTAGTTTTAGTTGTTTTAGTACTTTAAATGAAAATGAGCAATGTTGCTTTAGTGACTACCTGAATGTTTTTTAAATATTTTATTTCAGTGACCATTTTTTTCCATTTCAAGTAATGAAAATGTTTTAGTTTTACTTTGTTCAAAATTTGTTTTAGTTAGCGATTAGTAACCCTGCAAATGAATCAAAAAAGTAAAATCAATATTATAACATATCTTCAACAGTAAACAAGTTAACTCCTTCACGTTGTGCATCATCTTGATGTTTTTGGAGCACAGCCTTCACATATATTTTTGCATTACTCCATGTTTCTTAGTGCATGGCTAAAAGTGCTGCCCACAGATTGATCTACTTTGGTACAACACAAACTAACATGGTTAATTCCTGATTCAACCATCCTTTGGAACAAGACTAGACATGGTATTAACAGGAGGGAAAGAGGGTTGGCTCCATAAACTAATTTGTCATTTACCCACATGCAAAGCCTTCAATTAGAACAACAATACTCCGTAAAGTCTCAATGACAGACGTAAGACCAGGTCCCTTCATGTAAGTGCCTTAAAACCACCTCTTAAGCTTTATTACAGACTTGTGGAATAGCCAGGAAAGCATGCAGCTTTGAAATTCCCACATGGCAAGATGTTTTCCATGTAGTAATGGTTGTTAACACACTGCATAACAACCGCCTGTATTTACTTAAAAACCAAGGCACAGGTTTGGCTCATGGGCGCTTTTATTTAGAACAGGCTTACGGGAAGTATCTGAAGAAATGGGGAGAGTTAGGAGAGAAAGAGAAGAGAGTTGTGAGAAATACTTCTAGTTAGAACAGCTGCAGAAAGAGTGAGTACAGAATAAATGAATGTTTAGAAGTTCACGAAAGGAATCGGTCACTCATGAATTATATAATTATATCATTTACATATGCCACCGCAAACCTGTATATTGGGCAGAATGTCTAAGCTGCTTTCTTCCATACAATGAAAATGGATTCTGATTCATACAAAATTGATCTGATTCATACATTTTGGATTGATCAGAATTCATACAAAATTCTGATCAATCCAAAAAACTTAAAGAAAACTTTCATAAAAGTAGAAAAACTAGTCCATTCAACTCATACGCTGTACTCCAACTCTTCTGAGACCATCCTCACTGCTTTCAAATATCATTTGAGTATCACAATTAGTCATGTGAGGAGAACCAAAGATGCCAAACTTGGTAAAGCATGTCAAAAAGTGCCATTTCTAAATGAAAACAAGTGTGAACAAGTTTTAAGAGCTTTTTTGGACGGGTATATGTTAAGTGAACAGCTTAAATTTGCATCTGTACTTCACACTAGATCACAGTTAGTGATACTCTGAAATTAACTTTATACCAAAAGACCAAAGCCGAGATGAAAGTTTTAATTTGGCAGAAAACTGAAATCAAAAATAAGGTTTATTTAATAATCAGTTAATTAATCAAGTTAACTTAATAATCAAAATTCAAATAGTTGCACATAATGACATTTTTGGTCAACTTTTTAATTATATATTTGTTGTTGAAATATAAACATAATGGTGGCTGTAAAAAAAGTTGTTGTTTTCATGACATACAGTACATACAAGTATTAAATACTGAAGACAGGTTAAGTAATATGATGTAATATGTACTGTATATGTAATATATTTAGCAAAATGCTCCTCAAGCTTTTTCGTGCAAACTATTGAGCTATTGACATTAAATGGTTTTCCTGAGGTAAATGTAAAGTTACTGTACGTAATACATTACAAGCTTCATAAAGCTCGTTGACAAGCTGTTTTATTGACGTCTTATCGTGGTTGAAATACTAATTGAGCAGTTACTTGAGACATTATACATTTCAGTAAGTTCAGGTGTACTGTTTCTTTCAACACACCTCCTGATGTCATTTCATGCTTTATATAGTAGTATCAGTTCACGTGCCACAGCGATCTGTCCCCACCACACATTAAAGATCATCGAAATGGTATTTATGGTTTGAATTTCATGATGAAATTGACCGAATTTAAAAGCTGAGACTTTGTTTCATATTAAAAGTAACAAAGCACAAAGCTTATTGAGATTACTGGATGGCAGGCGCACAACATTTATTATTGTTAGTGAAGTTTTATTCATGAAATAACTGAAAACAGCATGGACTAAAAAAAAGTGAGAAATCAATGTAGTCAACCTGGCCTAAGCATCCACACAGCTGACATGTTTACCTGTTGTAGCATATCAACATTGTGTGCATGAATAGAGACTGACTCATTCAAAACACGCAGGTGCAGAAGCGCTAATTAAACATTACCGTGTGGTCAATGATTGCCACACTTTGTCGAATTGTCGAAACTATTCCGACAATTCATTTTCGCTTGAATATTTTCGGTTTGCAGAAACTTCACCACTTATCACAAGACTTTGGAATATAGTATATCGAGCTTAGTACAGAAAGCAATCACTGACCACTTTTAGTTGTTTGGAAAAGACCAGCTCAGACATTCTGCTTTAAGTCTTATTGTGTGTGTCACGAATGAAAGAAAACAACATGAGGGTGTGTAAATGATGACAAAATGACAGTTCTTTTAAGCAGAGAGAGTCAGCACTGACTTAATAGTTCTTTGCAGTTAGTGGGAAATACTTCTAGAGTACTATAAAACAGCTGTAAAGGGGGTGATTATGCACCATTTTAGCCCAAGTCCCCTCCGAGGATCACATGACCCAACTCATAGCTTTGGGGGTTAAAACATTTAGAGAAAGCTCTTTTAACAAACCAATCCACATTGACCTTGAAGACTCACATATGCCTCTTGCCCTTTCATTGACTTTATAATTACAGAACCTTTACAATCGCCAAGAACTCAGGACCATGTATGACCTGTGCATGATCTTTTCATGTTGTACATCATGCGCATGTGTCATGATAGATGCAGCTGTGTTTCTGGCTGCACGCTGTAATCATTAACATGTGTTTTTACGTCATCAGTAACGCCTGTTTTCACAAGCGCTCCAAGGGATTTGACTGTGGAGTCTGGATCAGATGTCCAGATTCCGTGCAGCGCTCAGGGTGAGCCCACACCTATCATCACATGGAGCAAGGTTAGATCAATTGGCTGCCACATTCCCCAACAACTGGTCATCCAACCATTTCTGCCACTTTGGTCCCAATGGGACTATTCTGACTTTGTAACCAGACTCATTTAAACAATATTTGGCCCTGATCTACAGGATGGAGTCCAGATTACAGAGAGTGGGAAGTTTAATATAAATCCAGATGGCTATCTGGAAGTGCGTGACGTGGGGCTTGCCGACGGGGGCCGATACGAGTGTGTAGCCCGCAACTCAATTGGATATTCATCATCTAGCATGGTGCTAACAGTCCAAGGTAAGAACTGAAGGCCATAACCACATATTTAGGATTTGGAGGTAGTTGATCAAACGTAGTTGTTTAGTGATTTACCATTGAAGAACACATTTTTGGTCGACTGCCAGTAGGTATAATGTTTTTTGCATTCAAAAATACTTGGATGGAACATAACAAAATTAGTTCAGGGGTCTTGACTCCAGATGAAAATCTAGACTGCCGCAAGCTGACAGATCCTTGAAGGCATGTAAGGTATGTTTAACTTCGGCTCCGGCTTGTTTTAACCAATCGGTAAGATTTGCCAATTGTAGACGGGCGGAGTTCAAATAGAGTATTTTGTGTATTTTATCACAGATGAAATAGATTAGATGCAATATTTGTCAAATGTGCAGATGGTTCAGACATTTTCATGAAGCAATTAGCGGAGCTGAGGGTGTCTGAATAAGCATGAAAACGTGCTATTCTGAATCCGACCATTCGTGAAAGAGCTGTGTCTGTAGAAAGCACTGATGTCGTCATCCAGCTCAGTTCAGTTCTCATCCAATAGTGTCATTGCAGTCAAGTCAATGATATGGCAAAATATTAAATGTCCTGAACTATGCAAGCCAAAGGGCGACTGTGGCAAACTCCATCGGTGACAGAATGGAGGGAAAAAAAACCTTGGGAGAAACCAGGCTCAGTCAGGAGACCAGTTCTCCTCTGGCCAGACGAGCAAACATTGTGCGGTATAATTCCAGGCTGCATTAAAATTCAGATTGTGGATTGAAATCATTCAGATATTTCGTCCAGTTGAAGATCGGGATACATTACGCCATCATTTGGTGGAAGGGGGTGAGTTGAATCTGGCCATAGAGTCTGTAGAGGACTTTCTGGTTCTCGTGGTCTTCGCTGAGGATCTGTGCCAACGAGATCGAGTCAACGAGATCTTCATAGGGGTCTGTCTCTGAGCTCGTCTAGTTGCCATGGACTCTGCTGACACGCCTGTATTTTGCTATTGTTCAAATGGTATACTACACAGCACAAACTGATCGACCTTTGCTATATTTGCAGCCAATGAGATTACTTTCTCAACATTTCAAAAGTCTGGTTCAGTGTTCGTTGTAAGCTAGTCCTACAGCGTGCTATCAGAGTATGCCTGAAGTCTTCCACCTCCCCAGCTCCACCTGCCTAGATCTGGTATGGGGGTCTTTAAGGCCCCAGTATACTCACAGTGGCGTTATTTTATTTGAGCTAATTACCCTCCTCCCTCCCCAGCTCCACTCTCGACCAGTCAGGATTTGGCATTCTGATTCCCCTTGAAATTCTCGATTATGTTGTACTTTACAATCTTGAATTAAATATAATTTAATGCATGGATGTGCAGGGAGTTCTCGTCCAGAACGGAACCATACCGCCAATCCAAACTGTATGCTAACTGTCAATCATATTTGACGATAGTGGTCCTGGCAGAAATGTGCTGTGCACCTTCCTCTCGATAACACAGTAAACTCAAACAAAAATGACAGCAGTGAGAAAACAACAGTTCTGATCAAGCATCTGATCATAGCAATGGATATGTTTCCACGAGCTCTGCAATTCAGTCAAGTCACGACATATTTATTTATTTTGCTCTTTATGCAATAGCTTGCTTTAAAACAAGCAGCTTTATAGTATTAAACATGAATAAATAGTGTCAGCTGCTTTCAATTAGAATTACAACTTTATTTTCTAAAGTATTTTCATGTGTACAGCAGCTCTCCTGTGTGTTCATGTTTTTACTCGCGTCTGACCTTGACGGACTGAACAGAAGAAATTAATTGGAGAAGATTTCCATGTTGAAGAAGGTGGAGCCTCTAAGACACACCCAGCTAATACCTAATCACCACGGACCAGTGCTAGTTTGAAGGCGTTTAAAAGCCAGAGCAAACTTTTCGGGAAAGCTGTTTCAAACTCCAAATGAACTTCGGTTTGGTTTGATTAGGTTCAAAGTTTTGTTCAACTAGATTTTGACACATCAGTTCGTTCTTCGATTTTTGCTCAGCAGATCAATTACGCCAAGACCTCACCATACTGACAATCCTACAATTATAACTGTCATATATATTAAGATGCTAAGAGTCGTCATGACTGAACAACTTTTAACCTGACAGAATCTGCAGACACAATACAAGAACATATTCTGTGTGGATGGCTCCTAAATTTACCAGATTGACACATTTGATTGAATGAATTGCTTTGGACTGTAATATATTGACTTTTGTAATGTTTATTTACTCATCTGTCATATTATATTATATTATATGTATTAGACTTTCTTCAATTGGGGCCTTTTCTCAACAAATATTTGAAATGTGATTCATTTGAGTTGGCATATCATGCAATTAATTCAGTTACGTTTTTATTCTATTGACAGCCAATAAAGCATCTTCAGAAGCTATCCCATGTGATTATAATTTTCACTAAACTCCAAGCTTTTATTTATAGTGATGTTTGTGTGATTCTAGTCCCACAGGTGAGCAGGGAGGGTGATCCATTTGTCTCGACGTCCCTTGAAGAGGCCATTCGGAGCATAAACAGCGCAATAGACTCCACCAGGAGGCAGCTCTTTGACGGGTGAGCACTCGGTGCTGCAGGCAAAACATGCCAAGAAAACAATTCCTACTGCTGTGAGTCACAATGCCGTAACCCATCAGGAATTTTCTGGGACCATTTATGCCTTGGACAAAGGCTGGTCACTGCGGTGCGATTCCTAATTTCTCACTGGAAGGGGACCCTGCGCTTCGAGCTTGTTGGTGGGGGAAGGGGGGGCGAGGTACAGTGCTATGCATAAGTTTAGACACCCATGCTAAAGTTGACTAAAAAGAGGAATAAAAAATCATCTTTTGGAAATTGAACTTAATGCCTTAATTTAAAAAAATAGGAAAAATCCAACCTTTAAGGACACCAATTTTCTTTGTGAATGAATAATGTATCGTAAATAAATAAATGTTCTTCCTTAAAATACAGGGTGCATAAGTTTGGACACCCCTATGTTAAACTCCCATAGAGGCAGGCAGATTTTTATTTTTAAAGGCCAGTTACTATATGGATCCAGGATACTCAGCATCCTGATAAAGTTCCCTTGGCCTCTGGAATTAAAATAGCCCCACATCATCACACACTCTTCACTATACCTGGAGATTGGCATGGAGTACTTTCCATAAGATCATCTCTCAATGCAAATCAAACCAGCTGTTAGGCTAACTGAAATAAAACCATGCCAATCTCTAGGTATGGTGAAGGGTATGTGATGATGTGGGGCTATTTTAATTCCAAAGGCCAGGGGAACTTTATCAGGATGCTGAGTATCCTGGATCCATGAAGTAACTGGCCTTTAAAAATAAAAATCTGCCTGCCTCTATGGGAGTTTAACATAGGGGTGTCCAAACTTATGCACCCTGTATTTTAAGGAAGAACATTTATTTATTTACGATACATTATTCATTCACAACGAAAATTGGTGTCCTTAAAGGTTGGATTTTTCCTATTTTTTTAAATTAAGGCATTAAGTTCAATTTCCAAAAGATGATTTTTTATTCCTCTTTTTAGTCAACTTTAGCATGGGTGTCTAAACTTATGCATAGCACTGTATTTTGTCTGTCGAGAACATTGCCAGATCACGTTAGAGTTGCGGGCTGGGCTCATTGAGCTCATTGAGAGTGTTTTTGTTTCATAGCTGGAGAGGGTTGCTTTAAAGACTAATGCTTTTTGTATGAAGTCTGAGAGATATTGTTATCCTAGTAAAGAGAGAATGCCAAAGATTTTTCCTTACAAACCTTGAATGACCGTTTTAAATTTTAAAAGAGTTGTCATTTTGACACAGCTTGCCAAGACATTAAAGCATATTCAGTCCAGGACAACTGCTCATGGGTGAAAGCCTTGAAAAAATCTGCCCATGTTTTTGGCACAAATTTCCTCAGATATATTGTTGTAACCTGGCGCATTCTTAGTTCACAAGAGATAATATGTGAAGTGAAGCCAACTCTCTGAAGGATAAAAATTATATGAATGCTGCAGACTTTGATGTTCTTTGGGTCTTTTGTTTGAATCATCCCCAACAGCTTTGGAACAAATTATTACTGTTGACGTTGGCATAGCGCGTATTCTTTGTTTGATCTGGTTCTCTCAAATAACCCCAATAAACACTGAATTAGAGTTGACAGTTTATTAGTTATTCTGGCATATATAAACGAGGTTGTTAGGCTGTGTAACATTTTAAGATGCCACTTATTAGAAAATGGTTGCAGTCATATATTTTGCTCAATTAACGTTAGTTTAATGTGTTATGGAAATTTAGTGAGCATACTTTTTTCTTTTTACATTTAAGGCTGCGAAAACTACTTAAAGGTAGGCAGAACCAATGACTGCACTTTGGGGGAAATGCATTTGAAAGCTGTGTTTAGAGTGAGCTTCAGTTGAAAAAAGTGGATGATCCAAGTTGTCCAAAGTATGGAAGCACTTTGTATTACACGCTTGAAAGGAGGTCATGTGCATATGTGGCCATGTCAAGTGCTTTGGCAGATTGATGATGCTGGTCAATGGTGTTCAGATGTGCTTTTCACTAGAACATCATTTACAAATTCGTTGTAATAGTCTGTCACCATTCTAGCATAATGTGTGTTCCTGCAGAACATTCAACCTCTAACTAAATAAGTTTGTGTTTTTTATTTATAATTTTGTGAATTTAAGCAAGACACTATATGCAGAAACATTGTTTTTAAAGGCTTTCATAACGTAATTTTTCAGACTAGTGGAAATAAAACATCCCAAATACACTTAAGTGTGTATTTTATTGCACTATATATATTTACCTCTGTAGATTTCACTTAGAATAAATACATATCTTTAAAGGCCGTTTTCTCAAAATTAATATATATTCTGAAGGTTTTTATTGAGGGGTTTGTTTATATATCATTTAAATTACATTTAAATATACAACATTTTATTCCTAAAAACAGTGTTTTCTGATTCATGAAGTGGTAAAAAGAGATTTCCAAAATCCCCTCTGTAAAAACCTACTAAACTATGGCAACAAAATGGAAGAATTTTATGGAAATGTAAGCAAATTAGTACATATTTAATTAGATAATGTTAAATTTGCATATTTAAACATAACATTTCAGATTGCAATTCTTTATATAATCAATCAGCTGGGGAAGTATGATGATATCTATAAAAATGTCTTGCCTAAGGTTTGAAAACTGTTTTAAAAAAGAGAGAGAATGATTTTGAATCGATTGATTAATAAGAAATTATGAGATTGATCTATCTACTAATCTGTCCGTCAGACATAATACATGTCTATAGTTTGCGATTTTGTATTCTCTTCCAGAGTGAGTCTGAATGGCTTTTGTGAATGTGGAAGTTAATGTGTTCTCCACCATCATCAGATCTCCTCGTACCCCTGCCGAGCTCTTGGCTCTGTTTCGTTACCCTCGGGACCCCTACACAGTGGAGCAAGCCAGAGCTGGAGAGATTTTTGAGCAGACCCTGCTTCTTATCCAGAGGCATGTCAACCAGGGCCTCATGGTGGACACGAATGGAACAGGTATCTCACACCGCTCTTTAAATGTTATATATTTTTTGTTTTTTAGAATAAAATGACAGACTAATATATGGCAAAAGCAATGTCTGCTTTACTAAATGGTCAGCAGACACTGTGGCGCTTCGTGCTGCAGAAGACACGACTCACTGTTTTTTCTGGTTATGACAACAGCACAGCTTTCATTGCCACACTATGGCAAAATGGCCCCACATGTTTGGACAAGCCTTGCCCCAATCTGAGCATTTACCCTCCGGACACATTTACTGACGCAAATACCATGAAGGGGTCAACACAACTCTATCCAGGCACAATTACTTGCACCTATCACTGACTACCCTTGGGTAAAAGAAGTGCACTTTAGCATACTTTAAAAAAAAAGAGTATTTATTATGGAAGTAATGAACAGATCAAGTGTGAACTGAATATAGTGTTTTCAGACTCTTAATTACATGTTATTTACAATGAAATGAAAATGTTTTATAGTTTAAATTCACGTTAAATGCAATTAGTTCACATTAAAAAAAAGACGTGTGTTAAGAAACAGTCATGAAAGTGTACTCTCTTCACACTTGTGTCTTTAATTTCATTAATAAATTATCTGCAAGTACAGTTTTTAAAAAAAAAATACTTTAATTATTACTTTATTATATAACTAATCATTATGATTTGAAGTACACTACATGTGCACATTCAATTCAATTAGGCGCACTTCTTTTTCACAAGGGTAGTCTACCGTAGAAAAACGTTTAACTGTCATCATATCGTCTAGTCCAATTGCAGCTTATTGTTGCCAATAATCATCCACTTAGACGGCAACAGACAGTTATATTTATATGTACTGTTTAGGGGCAGGTTTATCTAAAATGGTTGTAAATACAATAATATATATATATAAATAATTATTTAATATAATTAATAGAAAACAAAACAAAAATTGCTGAAATTAGTGCAGACTTTTGTCATGTGTTAAAACTTCTTAAAAAATAAGGATTAAGATGTGGACGCTAAAATGTGATCAATATTTAAGGAAGATATGTTATCACTTAATGCTTACACCATGTGCGATTTTCATTCCTTTCATTTCATTTTCATGTGCGATTTTGCGAGTCATTAAATTTATATTAAAGAGTAGAGTTTCTAAGAACTTGGCAGATGTGTTCTAAGCCAGGGGTTTACATACTGGGGTCTGGGGACCCCCAGGGGGCAGAAAAGGAGTGACAGGGGGTCCATGGAAATGTCTAGAGAAAAACTGTGTAAAATGTAAAAAATAAATAAATAATGAATAAAAAGATTACAATAAATAAGTAAATAAATAAATTAGACTAAAATAAAATATAAATATATGAGTTAGTTATTAATATATGAAATAGATTAAATTAGATTAAAATAAATAAATAAATTTTTTGATGAATATAATTTTTTTTTTTGGTTAAAATCGAATAAAACAGATAGATTTAACAGTACATTACTATAGTGAATAGTAAAATATACTAATGTAACTTAATATAAACTAATTTTAGATTTATTATATATTGTTTTCAGTGTATAAATTGGGCCTTTAATAAATTGGGTTCCATGGTTCCCTGAGAATGGGAACAAGACACTGCTTCCTCTAGAGGACACTATGGGGAATGCTTCCGTCATGACCGGTGTCTGAAGCACGAGTATAAACACGACAATGAACTTGAATATAATGACAGAATTTTGGGTGAACTATTCTTTTTAATGCCTTTCATTACAACTGCATTTATGTCTCTTTAAAAAATTAATAGGAGCACAACACTAAATAATGATGTCTTATTTTTTTTGGTAAGATACTTTTTTAAATGTGGTCAACCTTTTACAAGATGCCCACTCTTTCCTAACTATTTTACAGCCTACCGCTACAATGACTTGGTGTCTCCTCGTTTCCTGGATATGATAGCTAACCTGTCTGGCTGCACGGCCCATCGACGCATCAACAATTGCTCGGACATCTGCTTCCACCAGAAGTATCGCACTCACGATGGCACTTGTAATAACCTGCAGCACCCCATGTGGGGCGCCTCGCTCACTGCCTTTGAGCGCCTGCTAAAGTCCGTCTATGACAATGGCTTCAATCTCCCACGTGGCACCACTGAGAGAGGGCACAACGGTTTCCCTCTGCCACTTCCACGTCTTGTCTCCACCACCATGATCGGCTCAGAGACCATCACCCCAGACGATCGCTACACACACATGCTTATGCAATGGGGCCAGTTCCTGGACCACGACCTGGACTCAACCGTCGTAGCCCTCAGCCAGTCGCGTTTCTCCGATGGACAGTTGTGTACCTCGGTGTGCACCAACGACCCACCTTGCTTTCCCATCATGTTTCCACCCAACGACCCACGGCAGCGGCGCAATGGAGCACGGTGCATGTTCTTTGTGCGCTCTAGTCCCGTTTGTGGCAGCGGAATGACCTCTCTGCTTATGAACTCTGTGTATCCCCGCGAGCAAATGAACCAGCTCACATCCTACATTGATGCTTCCAATGTTTACGGCAGCTCGCATCACGAGGCCGAAGAGATTCGTGACTTGGCCAGCCACAGGGGCATGTTGCGCCAGGGTATCGTGCAACGCACTGGCAAGCCGCTGCTCCCCTTTGCAACTGGGCCACCAACAGAGTGCATGCGGGATGAAAACGAGAGTCCCATTCCTTGCTTTCTAGCTGGTGACCATCGTGCCAATGAGCAGCTTGGGTTGACGGCTATGCACACGGTTTGGTTCCGTGAGCATAACCGAATAGCCAGTGAGTTGCTTCGTCTCAACCCCCATTGGGATGGTGACACCATTTACCATGAGGCACGGAAGATAGTCGGAGCCCAGATGCAGCATATAACCTACAGCCAGTGGCTGCCTAAAATACTGGGTGAGGCTGGGATAAGGCTAATGGGTGACTATAATGGCTATAATCCCAATATCAACGCTGGTATCCTCAACGCTTTTGCCACTGCTGCCTTTCGCTTCGGTCATACGCTAATTAACCCCATTTTATACCGGCTCGATGAAACCTTCCAGCCCATTCAGCAAGGACACATCTCACTTCATAAGGCTTTTTTCTCACCCTTCCGTATTGTGAATGAAGGAGGCATTGATCCTTTGCTCCGTGGTTTATTTGGAGTGGCAGGAAAAATGCGAGTGTCCACTCAACTGCTCAACACAGAACTCACCGAACGCCTTTTCTCAATGGCGCATGCGGTGGCACTTGACCTTGCAGCCATGAATATCCAAAGGGGGCGTGACCATGGTATACCCTCATATAATGACTACCGGGTGTACTGCAACCTCACCTCCGCACAGACTTTTGACGATCTGAGGAATGAGATTCAGAATCCCAGTGTCCGAGAGAAGCTTCAAAGGTTAGCCACATCCATTGTTCTTGAAAGCCACATTTAACATTTACTTGGTGTAACGGTCTGTTCTGCTCCCAGGCTCTATGGTACACCTCTAAATATCGACCTGTTTCCTGCACTGATGGCTGAAGAGCTGGTGCCTGGCAGCAGACTGGGACCAACCCTCATGTGTTTACTGGCAACCCAGTTTAAGCGCCTGAGAGATGGTGACCGGTAAGACTTTTTTAATTCAGTTTTAATTGAAGGTCTTCTATGTGCAATCTGGTAGCAATCACATTATTTACATTGCACAAACTGATCGGTCTCCGCTGATCCTGCAGCCAATGAGATTACTTGCTCAACATTTAAATAGTCTGATAGTGTTCGCTGCAAGCTGGTCCTACACCACGTTATCAGTTTCTTTGAAACCCTCCACCTCCCCCAGCTCCACCTGTCTAGATCTGATACAGGATTTATGTATGCATATGCACGCAGCATCAGCATATCTTACATTCTCACAGCAGTGTGTCTGTTTATCTATTGGCAGTGGCAAGTCCATACTTGCTACTGCCAACTAGTGTTGTCATGTTTGAAATTACTTTATTTCTTCGGATGAACATAAACGGAGATTTTTGGAAAATTAATCCATCTCTGTAATCCATATAATGCAAGTGGATGGGTACCTCAAAGCTGACACTTCAATAACCATGCAAAACTAATATGAGGGTAATCCACATGTCCCCAGATGATGAATCAATGTCTTGTGAAGCTAAATGATAGGATGTGTGTGAGGAAAATACTAATAGTTAAACTTTTTTAAACTATAAATCGTTTCCAGCAACCTGTGTCATTAGTTTCATTTACTCGAGAACCTGTTGCATTATATAGACTCACTTCTTAAAACCTTTATTTGTTATCTACACAAGAAAGAAAGTCACTTTCTCAAACGATTCATTTATATGATTGTAGGTTTTGGTATGAGAACCCTGGCTCCTTTAGTCCAGCGCAGTTGACCCAGTTGAAGCAGGCGTCGCTTGCCCGGGTGCTGTGTGATAATAGCGACAACATCACCCGCGTCCAGTCAGATGTCTTTAAAGTGGCTGACTTCCCTCACGGTTATGGAAGCTGTGACGATTTGCCTAAGATTGACCTACGTATGTGGCAGGACTGCTGTGAAGGTACGAGACTTGGACTGTATTTCCCCCAAAATATAAAATCAGTTTGCCATGACATGATATTTGAGATTTAGCATCAGTTCATTTATTGGCCTCGCATCAGTCTCAGGGTTATATTTAGTTCCATTGTGTTTTTGTTCATGAATCTGTTTCTTGTATGTTTTTTTCAGCTTACCGGTAGCTTTCATCGTTTCCTAGTTAGTTTCTAGTTACTGATTATTGTCAGCTGTGTCTTGTTTAGTTTCCTTGTTAACTCGTGAGTATTTACTTTTGGTTCTGTTCAGTTCTGTTCACTCCTGGTTCTGTATGTCAATGCCACCGCCAAATTTTCAGCAGCCATTGCTCCAGTCTTCAGTGTCAATATGCTGACTTGATTCTCTATTATTATCAATTATTATATGGTTCTTGTTATCAGTGTTTACATTTGTATTTACTGCTTAATATTTTGTGAAAGCAATATTGTGAAAGAAAAAACATCAGGTTTCTTTGATTGAATAGAAAGATCAATTTATTTTAAATTATTTCTGAATGATCGTGTGACTGAAGACTGGAGGAGTGATGCTGGAAATTAAATTAAATTAAATTCATTAAATAAAAAAATATATTCAAATAGAAAAAAGTTATTTTTAAATTGTAATAATATTTCACAATATAACTGCTTTAATTGTTTCTTTCATCGAGGTGAGCATAAGAGACTTCTTTCAAAAACATTCCAAAAAATCTTAATTGTTTCTAACTTTAGTGTGTATTTATTTGTTTGTTTGTTTATTTATTTATAAACTCTAAATTCTAAAATCCATGACAAGAACATTTATATTAATTTTGACTCCCAATTGCTATATATTACTAAATTGAATTCTCTTGAATAGACCATCTTGGAGATTGAGTACTGTACATTAAAGGCCAGTAATGGTGTAATGCTTTGGAATTCGGAGGGATAACTGATATTTCGCCTACTAGAAATGTTTCCCGATCAGCATCTTTTGTTTACTTTAGTATGCGTTATCAGATGGAAGAGTTCAGTTGAATTAAAGGTTTATGGAAACTTCAGAGAGGCTTTTGATTCTTATCTCACAGCCATATCCTCTGTCCTGACACGCTGCTAACTACAGGCCCATCAATGTAGCCATTTATCTTACATTGGTCCTATGGAATTGCACTACAGTGCTCTGTTCTGACAATCTCCACCGGTTATGTTTAGTTTTTTACTGTGCATGTTATTCATTTTAATGTACAGCAGTATCTGATGTGGTAAACAGTGAGTTGATTCTTATATTCAAAGAAAAGGAAAAATAAGTTCAGGGTTTTGAGGTCCAGCAAATGTTTTGCTGAAAGTCTTAGGCCTCATCCGCACTACTGCGTTTTAGTTTAGAAACGGAGAATTAAAACGAATAAGATCTCCGTCCACATCAGCGTTTTAGCTGCGTATTAGAATTGATCTCCGTCCACATTAAAACGACTGAAAACGCGGATCACGTGACCATTCACCAACACTGGGCATACGCGTGCCGGTGTAAACAGGCGCATGTAGGCAGTGATAGCGTTGTAAAATGCAGAATTTACTTGCACAACAGCTGCTAGCAAAGACATCAACGTCAGTAACGCTTGTAATTCGTTATCCATGTTGCAGTCACTAGCGTTACGTAGTCCAGGCTGTTTTTGTATGTTTTCTTCCCGGGGACGGGTCATGTGATGGGTGTCTGACGAATCAGGGAAGTATACGCCATGACTGATGACACCCAATCATAGAGCCGAGCGTGAGCCTCTGCGTCATCGTTTGTAAAGTCCTCCGTTTTGACCGTCTTCACTAAAACGCCCTCCGGAGATTCAAAACGCAAAACGGGGTCAGCAGCGTTTCTAAACTTCTCCGTTTTAGTTGAGGTCTTCGTTTTTGCCATTGTAGTCTGGACGGGAGGTGCAAACGTAGCAAAAGGTCTCCGTTTCTAAACGAAAACGCAGTAGTTAGTATAGTATCCTTAGCAAACTGTGGTAGTAACAAACTCTGTCTGCCATATTTCTAATAACTTGATTACAATTAATTATATTGTATTATAATGTAGTATATTATAAAACTCTAGTAAACACAACGTTTTAATATATTACATTAAATCATACTGTTTTGGTAATGAGTTTCAGAACCTCGAAATACCTTCATCGAGAAGGAGGATCATATCAATATTAATTTGTCCAGTTGTGTGACAATTTCTCAATATTTTCTCACAGTTTCCGTACATTCCGTACATTCACGCATGCTCAATCTCTCCAATTTATTCAAACAAATACTTTATTTTATTTGAGAATTCGATCTAATGTCCGGCATATAAAAAGTAATATTATCCATCATCAAATGATTTCTTGTTTAGCAGTGTATGCTACAATATGCAACACACTAGGATAAAGCATTCATAAAAGCAGCATGAGAAAGTAGAACTGTCTATTGGTGGCTATTATCTACAGGTCCTTTGTCAAGTGTGTAGTGTCCCATTTGGCAAAGGGTCATCTTCTGTCTTTACCCTGTGGCCTGTGTTTGCAGCACTTCATATATATATATCACTAAATGACCTCTAGTTCTTTAGGCTCGTATTGTTTGATATTTGAATCCCTGTAATGTTCGTACTGCTGTTTTTCCTGCATCAAATAAAAGGCTGAATATCTTCCACCTGCAGACTGCCGCACTAAAGGCCAGTTCAATGCCTTGTCATACCACTTCAGAAGCCGCAGGTCAGCGGAGCACAGCTATGCAGAGGAGAAGAAACCTGCCAGCAACATCACTGACAACAGCAGGTCAAACTCACATTCTCCGTTTACTGTCAGCCTGTCATTTTACATTCTAATGAAGTTATTGATAATAGTTATTGTAGCAATGGCAACACTTTACAATAAGGTTTACATTTGTTACATTGATTAACATGAACTAATAATACAAAATTCTGCTAAAGCATTTATTAATCTTAGGTAATGTTAATTTCAACAATTTCTAACACATTATAAAAATCAAAAGTTGTTGATATTATGTAATGGGCCCTAAGTTATCTAACAATGAAGAGCTGTGTTTTTATTAACTAACAAAGATGAATAAATACTGTAGCAAATGTTATTAGTTAATGCATTAACTAACATTAAGGCTGTGTGTCCACCAAAGCATTTTTTCCAGAGGCTAGCTAATTTTACTAATTGGTTTCAATGGGAGCATCTATTTCACTCTGAGCCCTGAGCAGTTATTATTATTTTTTTGTTACTTTGTTAAACACTCACTTTTTACCCAACCGTCGAATCACAGTGGAGCAGGGGTGGGACAACAGTGACGAACCGCCACATCATGCTTGTACAACGGCAACAGGGACATCAAATATCAGTAACACTTCCGCAGATATTCCGTTTCATAGCACATATAGCGTCTCAACTGGAGGAAAAAATGCTCCGCCGCCGAAGCGCTCTCACAGCAGAAAAAAGCTGGCTAAAAACTTTCAGCTGGCTAAAAACTTTGGTGGACACACGACCTAAGTAATGTAACCATAATCCATAATTGTAATTAGTCTAAGAACATGGATTACATGTTAGATTACAACATTTTGGATTATTTATTTACTTGACTTTTAATGAATTTTGTTTTTCAGCACTTTGGAAGATGCTCAAACTGCAGTAAACGTAACTGTATCACCAAAGTCAAGCACTGAACCCTCCATTAAGGATTTCCAAGACTTTGTTGCTGACATGCAGAAAACTATCACAAGTTTACGAAAACAGGTTAGGACACATGATTCACATTGCAATGCCAAGCTGCAATTCATATTTATCTATTTATTTAAACCAGGCGTCACCAAACTCAGTCCTGGAGGGCCGCTATCCTGCAGAGTTTAGCTCCAACCAGGTCCAACACACCTGCCTGAAAGTTTCTAGTATGCCTAGTGAGACCTTGATTAGCGGGTTAAGGTGTGTTTAATTGGGGTTGGAGCTAAACTCTGCAGGACAGAGTTTGGTGACCCCTGATTTAAACCTTCTGTAAACCTAGTCGAATGTATTTGTGAATGAATCATTCCTTTTGTTGTTATTCTGAATATACAAGGATGATTAAGATCTGCTCAGACACATGCGTTTGGCGGTGATGGTGAGATCCTGAAAATGTTTGTTTTACTGTCTAGTTTAACAGGCCAAAAATCAAACTTTCCAGACGCTCTGATTTGAATCAAAAACACATGGCAATCTACAGTGACATTACAAATAATATCTGCCTTGTTTCTTATGTCCACTTCACGCCGTATGTTGTCCATCAAATATAAGTAAAGCAATCCTCTGTGAACTAAGTAGAACTTAACGATGAACTAATTCACTATTCTACAGATGACTGTATTTTTGCCAAGTTCCTGGATCAACATCTTTTGTGGCTGTCAAATAAACATAGTCCAAACACAATCCTCAACGTCAACCCTGCCCTAAAATCTTAATAGGAAGGTTTTTTGAGGACCAACAATAGATGTTGATTCAGAAACACTTTTTGCTGGGCAAAATAACAGATTATACATTATATCCCCTATTTGTAAAAGGTACCTGCTCACAGTTAATAACTGATTATATGACCTTCACCTTCAATCACTGCAACCAAAGAGCTCCAGTTGATTCTTTTCTTTTTTCTTTTTTTTTCTTTTGATATACAGAATTAAGATATGTATTGGTTCAACTTTTTTAATCGCTAATCATATTACAGTGAGTTCTAATGAATTACACAGTGACAGCTACGAGTTACTTACTTTAGATACTAACACACAGTAAAACCCTACAATTCTCTCAAATATAGATTCAGCAACGATATTTAATTTTAATTTTTATAGTTCATAGTATTTAGTTTAGTGTGTCTCCACTGTCACGCTTTATAAAGCAATAGTTTGTCCCAAACGTGAAAATTCACATTATATACTCGCCTTCATGTAGTTAGGGTTAGTTGCTTTGCTTTGCTTTAGTTAGTTGTTGCTTTGGATAAAAGTGTCTGTTACCTGCATAAATGTAAATGTAAAAACTTGATAGGAAGGTTTTTGCTTTCTTCCGTGGAACACAAAGAAGACTGTAGTTTCCACACAACTACAATGAATGGAGTAGGACAGCTTTTCAAGATTACACTGAAGCTTTTAAGCTTCATTAAAAGTGTACAGTGCATACACCTCATACATAAAGTCTTCTAAAGCCATATGACGTTTGTGTGAAGAACAGTCCAAAATATTATAGTTATTTAGTATTTACTAGTGGTGCACTGTATACAATTATATAATCAATGTCATCGTAACATGCTTTTCATCAAAATATTTATCAAAATAATATAGGCTAACCAATTTTTTAAGATTCAGCTAAACAAGTTTTTTTTTTATTATTTTTTTTTTTTTTTTATTACTCATAGCCTATTTGAACTTTACATAAAAATGTAATGCAGCAATTGAGCTTTTGTTGAATTAGGAAAAGAAGGGTGTAGAGAGACTTTATCAAACCATTTCAGAAACGGTGAGAAAAGAGGTGAAGCTGCAATATATAATTTGAAAAAAGTTAGTTTTTTGAGAATTTTTCTCTCTGTTGCAACTGACAGATAAAAAGACTTGAAGGTCGTCTGAGCAGGACAGACTGTGCAGATGAGGACGGGAGAGAGCGAGTAGATGGAGAGAGTTGGAAGAAGAATCCCTGCACCATATGTCAGTGTAAAGTAAGTTCATCAGTGCACTGAAACTCTCTGTCTTGAACGTCTGGCACTCCGATACCAGTTTTCCCCAAATACTGTAAATCTTAAGGTGTGGTCACAGTTGACTGTGCTGCATACATCGGCACGTAAATGCGGTAGAGTGAAAACAAATGCACAGAAATTTAGTTTTGCACTGCATACCAATGTTCAGGTATTATGTACTATGACGTGAATCTGTATAGTAAAGTATAATAAAAAATAATTTATCTGATGTATCGCGATTCCTCTTTATCAAAAACTTCACATGATATGCGCTGTGGGAAACACCTTGGTTACTATTGTAACATTTGTTCCCTGATGGAGGGAACGAGACATTGTTTCAATTTATTGACACTAGGGGTCTTATTTGGCCCCAGATACTTTCAGAGAAGACCAATGAGAATTGGCGAGTGTCCCGGCCATTTCAGCAGTAAGTTCAGCGTTATGGCAGGATGTCCTACCTGAAAAGGAGAAGCATTATAGACACAGTGACTGGAAGCAGAGCAAAGCTCTACCCAGGGGAAGACACAGGGTTTACTGGTAGGGAAACCGAAACAGTGGAAAATACATAATATGGGATTGCCGTCAGGGAATGCACGTTATCAACCACGTTATGGACCGATTAGCCCAAATACACGGGCTCACCTGAAAAATGGCATACCACAAGTAATGGGCCTGGTAGTGAATTTCTACGTGAAACTCGGCAACCGATGAGTGCTGAAGGTTAGAAAGATGGGTTTGTCAGATACAGGGAAGGGTTAGGGTAGGGTTAGCATCAAAAAGCGCACATTATCACCTTTAGGAAGGGGAAAGGCGCTGTGTCCAAGCGTTACACCCAGCCAATTGCCTGCAGTTTACCTGTTCGTACCCGATAACACATGGGATGAGATTGTAGAATCTTACAAAGGTATTGGGTGTAGCCCAGTCTGCTGCTCTACAGATGTGTGTTAGAGAGAGGCACCATTCGCTAGTGCCCAGGAGGATGCAACACTCCTAATGCACACCATGGGTTTGGTATGCCAATGAAATGGCATCCACAATTAAAAGGGCAATCCTCTGTTTGGAGACAGCCTTCCCCTTCTGTCCCCCAAAACAGACAAAGAGCTGCTCAGAGCACCTGATGCTCTCTGTGTGGTCCAAGTAAGCATAAAGGGAGGCACCTACCGTACACGCAACAATAATGCTGGATAAGCCTCGTCACGAGGGAGCGCCTTCAAGTTCACGACCTCACCACCTGATTCCTAAAAGGGGTACTGGAAACTTTGGGCACATAGCCAAGGCAATTCCAGGCATGTTTCGCTGACAGAGAATGCCTGCAGGCCCCCAACCCTCTTGGTGGAAGTGAGCGCAATCATGTGGGCCATCTTCAAAGAAAAAGTGCTTAACTCAACTGATTTTAGAGGCTCGAAAGTGGCTCTCCATAGAGCCAGCAAAACTACAGAGATTTCCCAAGAGGGAATAAGGTGCAGCCTTGGAGGATTTAACCTCTTGGTGCCTCTGAGGAACCTGATAATTAGGTAGTGCTTCACTTAAGGACTTACTGTCCGCTGCATTGTGATGTGCTGCTATGGCGGCAAAATACACTTTAAAGGTGGAGGGGGACAGCCGTCCCTCCAACCTATCCTGCAGGAAGGAAAGCACCGACCCGACTGTGCATCTCTGTGGGTCTTCACATCGGGAAAAACACCAGTTCGCGAACAGACGGCACTTCAAAGTTTACAGCCGCCTCGTCGAGGGAGCTCTGACTTGAGTGATAGTGTCTATCACCACTGGTGATCGTCTACTTAAGTCTTCCGTGTCCTGTCCAGGGGCCAGACCTGGAGACTCCAGAGGTCTGGGGGAAGGTGCTAAATTATGCCCTGCCCCTGAGAAAGAAGGTCTTTCCTCAGGGGAATTCAGCCGGGAAGTCCAGGTGGGCCAGTTTGGCGCAACCAGCAGGACCTGTTCTTTGTCCTCCCTGACTTTGCACAATGTATGTGCAACCAGGCTCACTGGGGGAAACGCAAATTTGCATAGGCCCCGGACCCAGCTGTGTGCCAGTGCGTGCGTACCGAGAGGGGCCCCAGGCAGGGAATACCACAGCGGGCAACGGGAGGATTCCTGTGAAGTGAACAGGTTTACCTGTGCTTTGCCAAATCAATTCCAAATCAGTCTCCACTGTCTTTGAAGCGTCACTCGTCATGAAAGCACGTTCAAGTTCAACTAGGAGATGAGTGGCCCGCAGTGACTTCAGTCACTGCTGACTCCAAAGGAGGAGATGGCGAAAGAGTCGCAACATGCAATGTGAATGCCTTCCGGACCAACACATACGATCAACGGCCGTAACCTCTACAGGGCCGGCAGTACCTCTAGCAACTTGAGGCGGTTAATTAGTTTGAATGCACCCTTTTAGATCTCCCGCTCTAGTGTAGATAGAGTGCCATTTGAAATGAAAACTAGATTGGAAAATGTATCCAATTTTTGCATGCAGCAGTTTCCAATAAAGTTACATAAAATTTTTGTTAACTCAATTGTTGCGGTCTGTCTCTGTCAGGGGGCCCAGGTGACGTGTTTCGTGGAGAAGTGTCCACCGACAGCATGTCTGAATCCCGTGACGCCCAAAGGCTCATGCTGCCCCATGTGCCTCAACCAGCCTTCACAACCACAGGATACAGAGCATCACGTATAACCTCAGGACACTTAACCCATGTGACCTTGTGCTCATGCCTCCATTTGGTATATAGTTGTGTTTCAGGTTTTTGTTGTTGTTTGTCATGTATTGGTTTTTTTGTTTGCATATCCTCAGAAACCCACTACAAAGAACCAAAAATACACTGCCTTAAAAAGTATTTGAACAGATGAATGTGGGACCCTGTTTTCCTCCTCAGGCCTGTTAACCGGGAGACGACTACATTTTTAATTAGCAAGACCAGAGATGGGCGACTGCGGTTCTAGAGGAATGTTTATCTGCAGAGTTCAGCTTCGTCCCTAATCAAACATGCCTGGAAAAGCCACAGTCTTCAGGATTACTTGAACATTACAGGCAGGTGCACTCAAAACAAATATGTTGGCCTAAATGTAAGAATACCATCCATTTGGATCACAGAGTTGTAAGATAAAGTATTAAACTGCATATTTGTCAGTCATACATGAAACTATGTGGAATCTAAGCTATTTGAATGAATTCATTAAAAAAATATGATTATTTAAATAAAATAAAATTAATGCAAATGGTTAATAATAAACTTTGCCATGATTTTTTTAAATGCAGAATGTATGACTGACAAATATGCATCACAATCTAAATGGATGTAAATTTTATATGCAATCCTAAATTTAAAACCTAAATATATTTTGAGTGTGTGTTTAATTGTGGGTGGAGCTGAACTCTGCAGGACAACTCTGGTCGAAGCATTCTCAGGCTGGAGATGCTGCAGAACTGGTGCTATCATTTAAGTGATTTACACGAGTCTTACGAGTGTTGTTTTATGCATTTAATTGTTTTGCAATATGCAATGCATCATACAATATATACACTCATTATGTGCTTTTTAAAACCACCATTTGAGCGAAAACTTGTCGTTTTGTAGTTACGCTTTAAAAAATTAAACGTTACTTTTACTTTGTTGCATAGTATGATATTCTGGACATATGTAGAACATTAGTTCCCACTTTGTATCTTCCTCTCATATGGAGAAAATGTGAATACCTTGAAAACAATCTTTGCAATGGGGAAAACAACTCTACTGATCACCAAATGTTTGTTTCCCTTGGCAACTGCGGGTTTTCTGAGACCTGGACTTTGGGCTTTATCTTGACAGAAAGCTGTTATTGATGTTTTTGGTTTGGGAGCGACGGAGGTGAAGAGTTTGGGAAGTGCAGCACTGATCTGAAGTCAGGCTCTTATCTAAAGTGTTACTCTACTTTTCTATAACACTCCATTCTACCAGCACAGTATTTATATCCTTGTCATGAATGAAGGTCCAGATGTTTCCTTTCTTTTCAAACAGTGTTTAGAGATGTACACAGTTCTGCCTCGTCGCAATACATGGCCTAATGGTTAGAGAGTCAGACTTGTAACCCAAAGGTAGTGGGTTTGATTCTCAATACCGGCAGAGCCGCAGTGAAGGGCTGCCCACTGCCTCGGGTGTGTGTGTCCACGGTTTGCAGTGTGTGTGTTCACTACTCCTAATGTGTGTGCACTAACTTGGATGGGTTAAATGCAGAGGACCAATTCTTGAGTATGGGTTACCATATTTGGCCTTTATGTCACTTCCTTTAAATAATATTGTACCATTTGAACTGGTTCATAAGAGTCATTGGTTTGTGAGTCGGTCTGCACTGCTCATGCTGTATGTTTGAGGACTTCAGTGTTGTCTATGAGTTTTTGTCATTACTTTCAAGCGCCCAGTATTTGTCATGTTCAATGCAGACTAAAGACTCAACGTTTTGCTTTGATCCTGTAGAAAAACTAGTTTAGTAGTTTACTACCGGTCGAAAGTTTGGAATAATTAGAAATACAAAAGTTTTTTTTTGTGTGGAAGTTTCTTGTTTATGCATTTATTTGATTAAAAAAAAAACACATTAAAAACAGTCATAATGTGAAATATTAATACAAAAATCTATTTTAATAAATGTAAAAATGTAATTTATTCCTGTGATCAAAGCTGAATTTTCAGCATCATTATTCCAGTCTTCAGTGTCACATGATCCTTCAGAAATCATTATAATATGATTTGATGCTCAGTTATTATCAATTATTATTGGTGCTCAAATGTTTATAATGGTTCTTATTAAATTTTTCGTCATTTTTTCAGGATTCTTTGATGAATGGAAAGTTCAAAAGAACACTATTTATTTGAAATAGAAATTATTTGTTACATAATAGAGTGATTTCTGAAGGATCATGTGACACTGAAAACTGGAGTAATGATGCTGAAAATTCAGCTTTGATTTAAATTGAAATAATATATTACAATATTACTGTTTTTACTGTATTTCTGATGAAATAAATTCAGCCTTGGTGAACAGAAGAGACTTCTATCAAAAACATAAAAACATTTTAATTATTGCAACTTTTGACCAGTATGTCTAGTTGTAGTAGTTTTTTAGTAGAAACTTGACTCTATGAATTCTACAACTCTTCTTTTGCTGAATGTAAGTTTCCCCTATACTGTATTGTAACAAAGGCCAATCGTGCATCTGTTTTGTTTAGTGGACTAATAAGAAGTCCAAGCTGTGTCAGTTTGGTTGAGTCTTTGGAAGTGTCACTGAAATGGAAGCCGTACCTGAGCTGAGGACTGCAGTGTCTCTCTGCCCTTCTCAAAACATTCCCCTGTATCCTGATGCAACGTCTTCAGCGTTACAGAATGCAGATCATCAGAATCACAGTTTGCTTGTACAGTTATGTTGCCGCTGGTTAGTGATTGGTTAGTGACTGTTATAGTGTTTGACTGTTAGTTTTACCACGCTTGACCTGTGTTCAACTCTTTTATCTCTGTTATGTGACTCTGTGTCAGTGTTTTATTACTCTCAAACAGCCTTCCTTCTTTCCTTGATCTAACAACCTCCTGAAGATCCTCCCCCAAACCAAACTGCCCATCTGCCTTGGAAATGCACTGCCCTGCCAGACTGAACATGCTCAAACAAGTGGGCAAATTGATTCTTATCTTTTGTATTGTATTTTTGCCAAAGACTGTTTGCACTGCAACGTATGCCTTTCAACAATAAAATGGCCACATAAGTATCATTGACTGTTTTATTTCCAAAACTTCACCACATTTATTTATTTACTGTCTATAGCACTTGTTTCAAAGCAGCTTTACATGAATAAACAGGAACATTTATTTCAGTGTTGATTCAATTCAGTTCAATAACAGCATTATCCATCTCAATTCTCATCCAATTCATATTTTGTTCTCATCTAGTGCAGGTAAATCGATAATATTACTGAATATTAATTGTCTGTAAACCCTTTCTTTTAAAATGTGTGAATACTGTAGTTCTGTACAAAGCCCAGTTGATGTGACTGTGCAGTGGGTTCATGGCTTAATCTTGTACATAACAGTTTCAGATTCAGGAAATCTTGTTTGTGGTGAAACATGTACAGTGCATCCAGAAAGTATTCAGCACTTCACTTTTTCCACATTTTATTATGTTACAGCCGTATTCCAAAATTGATTAAATTCATTATTTTTCTCAACATTCTTCAAACAATACCCCATTATGATAATGTGACAGAAGTTTGTTTGAAATCTATGCAAATTTATTAAAAATAAATAATAATAAAAAAATCACATGTACATAAGTATTCACAGCCTTTGACACTCAAAATTGAGCTCAGGTGCATCCTGACGCGAGGAACGGACACGAGGATGCACAAATAAGAAATGAGAAGCATCAGAGGCTGCATCACACATCAGATCTGGTTAACAGAAGCTCAAGCATGCTTGCTTGGCATGTGAGAACCAATGAGGTTCATTGTTACACTGAACGTTTGAGCTTCAGCAAGAACCAATGAGGTTCATTCTTGTGTGTTACACAGAACGTTTGAGCTTCTGCAAGAACCAATAATGTTCCTTCTTGTGTTATGCAGCACATTTTAGCTTCTGCGGGAACCAATGAGGTTTGTTCTCACGTGTCAAGCAGGTTCGGTTGACCTTCTGTTTATGTTCGCTGAAAGTTTATATGTGAATAAAAGTTTAAATTCAATCTGTTCATCATATGAATGTATCTCTTCAGAAAATGTGGACTAACTAACCCGTTCAATCCATATGTATTATTTTAAGTTCCATTTATGAACGTTTTGAAGCATTAAAATGGTAATTGTGTAATCTGTCAATGGAGGGTCAGAAATCTCTCAGATTTCATTAAAAAAAGGGGGGGGGGGCAGTTCTCCTCTGGCCAACGAACGAACAGTGAATGATTATAATTCAGGCAGCATTACAGGTCAGAAGTCAGACTGGATATTATATTATCCATCTGGTTGAAGATTGGAGTCACGCCGGTATGGAGACGGGTTTGTTGAGGATCAGTGCTGATGGCTGTCGTGTCGGTGAGGCCTTCACAGGGGAGAGTCTAGTTGACACAATCTCTGTTGACACTTCAGGGATGCGTTGTGGCCGTGTCTAGGCGCAGGTCCTCCATCTGATCTGGATACGGCCCGGATCCGGCTGACTACCTCATGCGTTGTAAACTCAGTTAACTCACATGTGACAAAGTTCGGTCTGTTTTTTTTTTCAAACCTGTAGATCATTTACTGTTTTAAAACAGGGTTTTAATTGTTACAATTTCTTCTTCGTTTTTTTTTTTTACTTTCAAAAGGCTACATTTCTAAATGGACCAAAATTTGTTAATACAAGTCATGAGTGAGTAACCTGTCCTTTCATTGGTCAGAGTGCACCGGTTTATGTTCCAGGATTCCGCTACTACGAGTCATCCATCAGGATGGATAGACAACAGCTACGTCTTTGTGTGCTACTGTTTCACACAGCGATTTAAGCCCATCCCTCGCTAAATGATATTTTATTAACAAAGTTCGATAGGAACAGGTTCAAATTGCCTAACCAATCAGAAAGAGATAAGGCCTATATATATATATATATACAGAGCCAACTATATGTTTATTGACAGTTGTCTGCGTTGGACCCGCCCAATAGCCGTTATGTCAGAGATCAAACTTTTCCTGTCCGATGACGATTCCATCTTCTCCCAGAATCCTTCGGCGCATTCCGCCGTTACAAGGAGCACCCACACTCCATGACGCCTAGACCTGCCATCACCTCCACTGGTGAGACACCCACCATCTTCCTCATCGTCTTCTTCGGAGTCTTCATACACCTTGGGCCAGCCAAATATACCTGCAATTGAGAAATGGATACTGCTGGAATCAAGGAAAGCACTGATCAGCGCGGACATCCATTTCTCAAGACGTTTGAATAAATCTCAGCTATATTATTTTTATGTACAATCAGCTTGCGCCCCTAATAAATCCTCTTCACCCATAAGGCCGCCAATAAAGCGAACAAAGATCGTAGGGTCCAGAAGCCCCCACCAATGGCCTACAGCAGACCCTAGTGTGAGGATAATCTAATTTGATTATTTGTAAGTGTGAACTCTTGAAACACCTTGTAAAGTTGCATATTTTTGTGTGTTTTGGACAGTTGCTCTGAAATCTGTTAAAATGTCAGTTAGGCATTTTACTTCGCCTTTGCTCCAGGTTAACCCACGATTTATTTTGAGAGGCATCAGCAAAACAAACACTGCTGCTTTTCACGCATCCTATGTAATTACCTTGTGATACAGCCTGGTTCGTTGGGTTGGATTGCTTTCTTTCCACAAGCGAACTGTTGCAGAGTATGTTTTCAGGCGGGCCAAGACCAGTTCGTCCAGGGGATCTCGGACTGCTTTTTTTGGTGCGGATCCGAGTGTGATTGGCGTGTTCATATATGCCTTAACGAATGGAAATAAGGGAGAAATGCGGCAGGTTACAAAACAGGTGTTTGAATGGCAATGTTGCCTTGTGAAAGTGAACCGAATCAAGATAATGTTGCAACATTGTATCAATTTTCATTTAATTTAGTTTCGCAACAAAGCAAACGATACAGGTGTGAAAACACCCTAAAACTAGGGTGACCAGATTTTTCATGGTAGAATACAGGACGGGATGGACAGGCTCTCTCTCTCTCTCCCTCCCTATCATTTCATTCAGTACGATACCACATTGAGTTATTTTTTCACAACTGAGTATAATAACTTAATCAATTCTTTTGAAGATCCTCTTTAAATGTACACGCTTCTTTGACATCTTCGCATCTGACATGATGATCTCCACGTTCTCTAATATCCCACCTTCACTAACGGCAAGTTAATCGATAATGAATTGTAATTGGATGGTAATTTGTTCTCTAAAATATACTATGACGAGATTGGCTACCTTTGATTAGGCTATTATCACGTGACAGAAGACTACTACTAAAGAAGAAATACGGGACAGAACATGATTTTTTCGGGACACTAAAAACTGGATATGGGAGTGTCCTGGGAAAAACTAGACACCTGCTCACCCTACCTTAAACTCATTATTTAAGTGATGAGGGATAGATATCATTATATTTACAAGAGATTGAAGTGCAGGCTGGTGCAATTCTTAACAGCTAGCTTCATTGAGTTTCTCCATCTCTCCCCTCTTAGAACTGAATCTCACAACTGCTCTGTTTTCTTACTGATATCACAGAGAATAGAGGAGACTTTCTCTCTCACTGCCAGGGATAAATGACTCCTGTAATGCACCAAGGCTTCCACAGACAGAAAGCAGCACCGTCCTGTAATATAACGCCATGGTTTTAGGTTAAGTATATTTAAAGAAATAAAGACAGGGTGGAAAAAAAGATCAGCACTATCTTTTCCGCCTCAAAAAAGAGAGCAATCTGTGCAAATGTTTTGTTGGCTTGGAGGAGAACACATTCTCTTCACATGAGATGTTTTCTTTTCAGGGTTCAGTCTGGGATTTGAGCCAAGTTGCACAATTAGGCCACAAAGGCTCCCCATCTGCTGGGCTTGGATATGAGTGTGTAGGTCCCCATAACGTGGCCCCTGACTTTAGAGAGGCTTATCTCTCTGTGGGGACTCCCAACTCACAGAAACGCCTCCAAGTGGATACAGGAGAAAAAGTTTGATGAAAACGACTGTCCAGAACTTCACATGCTCAGAGATTTCACTCCCAGAATCTAGTGCATAATGAATTACACATCTGAAAGTGGAGCAGTAGGGACGATGGATCTTTAGAGGTAATGGTTTCAATGGATGCAAACACCACACAACACCAAAGGAAAAACATAAAGAACCAACATTTTATTTTATAATCCTTTCTATGGTGCACTTATAATGTTAGTAGGGTAAAAAAGAACAAGTCAAAATTTTGAAATAAAAGGCAATTTTCTACCCTGATTTTAGCCCATTTCAAGGGGTCGTATGATGCAATTTTAAAAGTTCATTATTTTGTTTATGTGGTGTAAAAAGATTGAATGTTTTAATGCTCAACAAACAAATAATTTTTTAGATACTGTACATTATTGCTACACCTCTTTTTTCCAGTCTGAGGAGCCCCTCCTTCCGAAAAGCTCCAAGTACTCTGATTAGCCAGCTGACCTAGTGCGTTGTGTTTGGCCGAACACCTCAAGCGTGTGTCGGACCAGCCCCCACAGACCTCCCACTCCTCTAGCATGCCATGTGCCGTAGAGCTGCCGAGTGATGGCGTGGGTCCCTCTAGTGGTGTAACCTTGTGTCTCATTTGGCGCTCCAGATGAGGACCAGATGTCAATCGCTGCATCGGAGAGCGGGTTATTGTCCTCTGGAGAGGATGATGAAGCTGAGCACGTTCCTGAGAGGCACCAGAAGGTTAAATACTTCCAGAACGGGATATACTGGGACCTACTGAGACCTACCTACAGAGAGCTCCCTTCAAGCCGCTTGAGTCAGTCGAGCTTAAGACAGAGAGCAACCGTTAAAGACGCAATTGTATGATGTGATAGTATGTCCCAAAGCTTGTCTACTCTTCTGCCACACACTCAAAAGTATGCACTTTTTCTTCACATAAAGAGTACATTCTTTTAGGGCATAGTATAAGTATATCCCATCAGCTCGGGCCGCACCCGGAGGAGACTGAGACGGTGTGATAGGAAGCGGAAGCGTGGCAGCCGCGGAGGGCTAACAGCTAAGCTAAAGGCTAACCCTTGCAGAACGCCGCTTCCATCCATCTTGCTCGCCAACGTCTGCTCCCTGGAGAACAAAGTGAATTACTTGAAGCTGGATTTAATTACAAATCGAGAGATGAGAGACTGCTGTGCCATAATTCTGACTGAGGCATGGCTAAACTCCTCCATCCCTGACGATGCTGTTAGTATAATAATAATAATAATATATTTATTTTGTATAGCGCCTTTAAAAGTAGCTTTCTCAAAGCGCTTTACAGACAAGCATAACAACAATTGAATAAACACAATGAAGATACAATAAAAAATAAAATAGAATAAAAAAAATAAAAAAAATAAAAAAATAAATAAACACATAAAATCAAGTTCAGGTAAAAGCAATCCTAAAATAAAGAGTTTTAAGACGAGATTTAAAAGTCACTAGTGTATTTGCTTCCCTGATGTTGGCCGGGAGAGAATTCCAGAGCTTAGGAGCATAGACGGAAAATGCTCGGTCACCCCACGTATGAAGCCGTGTCTTCGGAACAACCAAAAGACCACTCTGTGAGGAGCGCAGATTGCGACGTGGTGTGTATGGAGTATGGAGGGGCTAACAACTTTCCGGAAAACTGCAGGATCTGTGTCAGCATTACAGGACTGTTTTGAGTGCACGGACTGGGGCATGTTCAAGGAAGCTGCAACTGAAAACCAATACACCAACGTAGAGGAGTATGCTGAATCTGTGTCTGCATACATCCTGAAATGCATGGAGGATTTCTCTGCTACCAAGACCGTCATCACACGGGCAAATCAGAAACCCTGGATGACCAATGAGGTACGTGCAATACTGAGGGTACGAAATGCAGCGTTCAAGTGTGGGGACAGAGAGGCGCTCAGATCAGCCAGAGCCAACCTGAACCGTACCATCAGAACAGCAAAGCGCTCCTATGGTCAGAAAATCCAGGGATTCTTCCAGGACCCGACAAACACCAGACGCATGTGGCAAAGCATCCAGACCATCACAGATTACAAGGCTGCTCCTTTACCCTGTGAGGACAACATAGACTTCCTCAACGCACTCAATAACAACTTTGGTCGGTTTGCAACACTCCTGTGAGGAAATCCACACCTCACTCAGACGAACAGGCACTCAGACTTGAGACAGCTTATGTCCGGAGGACATTGAGAAGACTGAACGCACGAAAAGCAGCGGGCTCCGATAACATACAGGGATGGGTGCTCAAAGACTGTGCTGACCAGCTGGCTCATGTCCTCCTGGACATATTTAACACTTCGCTGACCTATGCTGTTGTTCCATCCTGTTTCAAGACTGCCACCATCATACCAGTGCCCAAAAAAACAATTTCATCACTCAACGATTACCGCCCTGTCACACTTACTCCCATCATCATGAAGTGCTTTGAGAGGCTGGTGAAGGATCACATCATCTTCAAACTCCCCCCATGGTTTCGTACTGAGCCCACTGCTCTTCACCCTGATGACCCATGAGTGCCGTGCCAGGTTCAGTACAAACCACATCATTAAGTATGCGGACGACACGACAGTGGTGGTTCTCATCAGGGATAATAATGAACTGGCCTACAGAGAGGAGGTAAAACACCTGGTGGAATGGTGTGACACAAACAATCAAATCCTGAATGTCAACAAAACAAGAGAGATTGTCGTTGACTTCAGGAAAAAACAGCCAAGTCACACCCCCCTCCTCATCAACAACGCCGCAGTGGAGCAGGTGAGCAGCATCAAATTCTTGGGGGTGCAGATCACAGACACTTTGACCTAGTCTCTCCACACCTCAGCTCTTGTAAAGAGAGCACAGCAGCGTCTGCACTTTCTGCGTCGGATGAGAAGGGCAAACCTCCGCCCCCCATCCTCATCACTCTACAGAGGCACAATAGAGAGCATACTGACCTGCTGCATCTCTGTCTGGTTTGGGGCCTGTAACACCTCAGACTGGAAACGTGTAGAGTGGTGAGGACAGTGGGGAAAATCATCAGGAGAGCACTTCCTTCCATCCATGACACTGCTTGCAGACGCTGCCTGACCAGGGCTCAGTCAATTTCAAAGGACCCCTTCTACCCCAACCATGGACTGTTCTCCCGGCTGCCCTCTGGCAAGAGGTTCAGCAGCTTCAAATGCAGAACATCCAGATTTCACAACAGTTTCATCCCCCACGTCATAAGACTGCTAAACTCCTAATAATACCTCCCCCCATACATATGACACGAGTCACTTACATGGTCACTGTGAACCATATTTGAAAAGTAATTTTAATGTTATATTGTCCATGTATCTGTTTTTTTTACTGCAATACATCCTGCTGCTACAGATATTTGCACTAGTCATAATTGTTTCATAATTGTTAAAATGTTATACTGCGCATATTTTTATATTGTTCATACTTATATTTATACTGTCTTTTTTTTCGGAGACTTGCAACGAAATATCGCTCAACTGTATATTGTGAATGTGCAGTTGAATAACAATAAAGTCTGTCTAAGTCTAAGTCATAAGTAGGCAAATTGAGACCCAGCATCAGAGAAACTCTTTGTCTGCTTTGGATGTTAGCAGAAGGGAAAGGCTGTCTCCAAACAGAGGTTGGCCCACTGGATAGTGGATGACATCGCCTTGGCGTACCAGACCAGACTGAGGGCTCACTACACTCAGGGTGTTGCCTTCTTCCTGGGCATTGATGCATGGCGCCTCTTTGGCAGACATCTGCAGAGCTGCGGGCTGGGCGACACATTCGCAAGATTCTACAATCTCCTAGTGAAGCCAGTTTCTTCCTGTTTGTTGGGCACAAAAAGGTAATGTGTGGGAAGGCTGGCTCTGTGTTTCTCTTGCAGTGCCATTCTCCTTTAATGGGGGGATACAAGCACCTACTTGCACTTCAGGTGAGTTCGTAAATTAAAATTGGTTCTCAAACACTTTATCTGAATAAATAAAGGTTAAATAAAACAAAAAAAAGTTCCCCACTTGGCGAACCCTGAATCGAGTTCCTCCAGCATCCTTCGGCATGCATCCGACTCCAGGCCCAGTACTCATGTGCATGATGCCCATATGCTGTGAATCCCCATGGGTAATCCCATATGTGTACTGCTACTATCCACGATACGATTTCCCTGTCGGTAAACACGTGTATTTCCCTGGGCAGTTATGCTCTGCCCTGTCTCTTTATCTGTATCCAGCAAGCAATAGCCATCATTTCACCATCTGGGTTAACTATAGACCCAATTTAGTCTGACTATGAGTAACCCACTTCTAGCCAAAATAACCTTAAATTTGGTTACATGTCGTTTTTGCTAAAATAACTTGCAAGATGTATGATATTCCATCATGTAAGCAAAGTCAACAGTAATTTCAGTGTTTGGTTTCATTTCTTTGACATGTTCTATGCGTAGCCTGTGCATCTGTACTTGGGCTATGATTAGACATCTATTACATTTTCACTGACAGCCTTGTTTTAGCCTAGATGTTTGGATGCCTATTAGACGTCTTTTAAACGCAAAATTGCTTGCTGGGTAGTAGCTCCTCCCTGGCTAGGCAGGACCTACCGCAGAGATCTTCCATATATAGTACTGCCCCACGGGTCAGTCCATATGTGTAAGCTCCACACGTTACCTCCCTTCGGGCAGGGCGTGGTCTCCGTAGAGTTCCTCTCCATTGGATTAGGCACGTTTCCCCAGCAATAACAACACTGGTCATGGATTAAAATCGTGGGAATTGAGATCCGAAGCACTCTTCGATGTGAAATGTCACGATAAGAGGAACAGCAGCTACGACCATCTCCAGAGTAAGGCCTGTCCCTTTCATCCCTTTAGTATGGAGGACTACTCTCATGGGCTTACATGGGGGAGTGGGTAGGTTACAACTACAGTATGTGAGAGAAGTTGCCAAAGGGCATGCTACAGCTTGACAGCATCTGCATCTCCAACACTCATAACAGTTCAGTGGCTGTGGCACTTTCCATAGGGACCCCAATACATCAGTACCGACATAACGTCAAACATGACTGACTGAATGGGAACGTCTAGGTTACTAATGAATGGCTGGGATCCCTGTCTCGGCTCCTCAGAAAAACATGAATGAGAAGTGCGTGCTGTGAGTATTTATACCTGTATGTCCGGGTAGGAGTGGGTCAGCATGCAAATCTCGTTGGCCAATGTCCATTGGCTTGTTTACAGTAGTTACCACTTGAAGGTGATTGGGCTCCCAGGCGAGACCCCAATACGCCCGTATCAAAGGTAACGTTTAGACGATTTTGGTCGAGGTGATTTTACAAGTCTGGATCAGTGTTTTCTGTTAGACAGAATGGGAGGCTTTGTAACTCTGCAGATCGTCAACATGCACAAAAAGAATGTTTGATTCTGATTGGTTGACAAACATTCTAAAGTGTGCAGTATGCCCACCCACTTTTTCAGCAGCATTCATACTGGGAAAAAAAATTCTCCATATGGATTTTTTTAAAAGTCTTCGTTGAAGCGTTCTAAGCCATGAACAAAACCAACCAAGAGGTGAAAAACAACATTACAACATTTATTTAAAGCAAAAAAGTATCAGACAAAAAGACAAAGTTACAAGACTGTGAACTGTGAAAAAAATTACAATTTCATGAAGATTTAAAAACAAAGGTGAAATATAAAACTGTTTATTTAAAGTTGTTGATTTTATCTATAGATAGGCTACAATATGAAGAAGGCCCCATGCCGCTACGCGTGGGCATTTTAAAGTTGTCCATTTAGGACATGTCATTTTTGCAATAAAGACATTTTAATTAAGGAGTGCCTCGGCTATCAGAGATATCTTTTCTCTACACTGCCTCTTAAGATGTTCTACCTTGGACCGAAGAGCACCCAAATCAAACTTAAAAAGGATTGAGCACGTCATTCATCTTGAATCTATAGGCTACAATATGTTTTAAGTTAATTGCAAGTGTGTGTATATATATATATATATATATATATATGTGAATATTTAATTATTTTTACAGCTTAGTGAGACTCAATTACAGCATTTATGGTGCTCACCACAGCTCTCTGACCTATGGAAGAATTTTCTGTACAGCATCATGGGTAATGTAGTTTTTGACCACAAATTCCGCTGTTAAACAGAATAGTAACAGACAACGAACAGTCTCGTATTTTTAATGCAAAACAAAGTTATAGGATTATTTTAAAAACAAGTTGAAATAATGTGAACAGATGGCTTCACCAAAAGCATATACCATTGATTAAAATAATATGATTTTAATAATTTTAATAATTATTTTAATAATTATTCTATGATTCTAATAATTGATTATTGATCCTATGGAGCAATGGAGTTTTTACTTCTGAACCCTGACTATTGTACTCTGAGTACTGCAGGGATGACATGTTTTTGTAGGCCAAATATTAGCATTTTAGCACATTTGGTTCAATCATCCTGAACTCAAAAAGTTTTTCTCAAGTGTTTTTTTGTTAAATGCCTGAAATAAGGTCTGTGTTGAAAACAAGCTCAAGATATTTTACATTTTAATACATCGACATAAAATACATCAGAAAGACCCCTTGCGATTTTGAGCTTGAGCTTGAACAAGGCAGTTGCTAAACGACACTATTTGTTGATGGACACATTAAACATCACGGCGAATAGGTAAACTCACTAGTTACTTTCACAGCTTCATTGTCTCTAACTATTCATGCAAACTACTAGCAAGCTATTCTAACTCAAACTATTCTAATATGGAAAACATTTTTAAATAAAGACTGAAAGAGTTGTCAGAAGCTTAGTGATTGTGATGTTGAAGTCATGTGACCGTGGTGCATCGCATTTAAAGCCTACGGTTTTGCTTTTGACTTCTGCTGATTGTATTTGGGCTTCAAAATTCATAAAAATTGTGTTTACTTATGAAAACTATCATGATAAACAAAACATGTTAGAATCATAAACTTTTGTTGGTCACAGGGCTTATTTTCTGCAATAATTTTCTGAGGAATCAGTACCAGACAAAACTCTTAATATAATTTTTCCATTGGCTTTTACCCTATAACCTTGTCTGCTGTTTTAAATAACACTTCCAGTCACCTTATCTCACTATGGAAATTATTTGCTTCCCAATAGGCCATTTTAATGTCCATATAAGAACGCCTTCAAAATCTCATACATCCGTACCTACTTTGCAATGAATAGCTAAATCATCATCACTCCTCACTGTATAAGGCTAGGGACGCATGCAGTTAGGAAGCATGAATAGAATGGGCAAAGATTCTGAGTAGATTTAAATGCCTTTTATAATGTATTATAAATTGATGGAGTTTATAATCGGATTTTAATCCATTGTTGATTTCATTGATCTATTTGAATTTTGAGGGGAGAGTCTCGATTATAAAAAGACATCTAGAAAAAAAAGAAGGGGAAAAAGTTTGTGCCCTTGCAGGGAGTTGTTAGACAGTTGCTTAGTGATGGCAAAACACAGGCTTTCAAAGCTTGTCAAAATGGTGCACATTAGTGCCATCTGGTGGTTAAAGGCCTGTCAAAGCATCTCATTAATGCAACCAGACCCAGAGATTTTGGAGTTTATACTTTGAAAATACTATGTCAAACAATAATGGTATCTAACCGATGTGATGGCGTGTGAGTACTTGGATGGAAGAATACCATCAGCATTATAGGCCATTAATCAACCTTCAATGAATAACACAAGCCTTGTTAACATTTGCTCATTTGGTAGGCGTGTATCCAAAGGGACTATTGCAGTCAAGGTATACATGTACATTTAATTGGGTTATCAATTCACTGGGAATTAGACATATAACATGACCATTGTTGGTGCAATGCGTAAAGGAATACATTTACACGTTTAGTCTAGAACTATTCCTACACCTAGTACATAGGTAAGGGTCATGCAGGTATATATATATATATATATATATATATATATATATATATATATATATATATATATATATACTATTTATGTAATGCATGAAAATGCTAGTGAACATGACTATGCTTGTGAACATTTAATCGGCTATTACTATCTGTGTTTGAGAATATTCTCACAAGGGCCTGAGAAGGCAGAATTGCGTAACAAAATATAAAAATACAAAGCACTGCACTGTCCAGGATTGCAGGGTATTTGAGTTGCTGAGGTAATGATTTGGACCTTTAAAAGAATAATCAAACAAAGAAAGTGTAACAGAATTAATTTACCTTGCAATGCTAGCATATAAATTATAACAAAGTTCAAACACACACACAATGCTAAGTAAGTCACTTAATATAAAAGGATCAAATGCATAAATGTACAGTAAATAGAAGCTATACTCTAAGGAATACTGTGAACAGCAGGTCATAATATTTTGTATCCATTTGCATTGATGTCCACATGTCAGAAGTGAGACTTACAGCCTGTAGTCAATCATTTTATCCTGTGAAAATAATTAATTCATGCCCTAAAATAGCTTGAATGTAACTCTACACCCTTGTATAATTTAATACGTGGATCGATGAATATGCAAATTAGCCCCGTCTCCACTCAATCACACCAGTTCAGAATACCTGATCCACTCTGTCAACTTTACTGTAAAAACGCTACATATTGGTAAGTGGAAATAGTGGTATAAATCAGCCATATATGTAGAAACTGATTCAAAAGAAGTGGAAGAATGAATTATACAGGCTCGTACTGTGTACAACTCCATGTATCAGAATGGTAACGCGTTTTATGTATCGCTCTCTCTACGTCGGACACAAAACGGTAATTGATATGATTAGACCTTGGCTTGAGAAAAGCTGTGTCCCAATTTAGTGGCTGCATCCTCCGAAACAAAATAAAAGTTTCAATTAACAGTATATGTGACAGATTGAAATATGTATTTTATAAATCCCTAAATCTGTGAAATATTGACAGCACTAGTCACGCTACTTTGAATGTGTGTAAAATGGTTTATAAATGTAAATAATTAATGTGTATGTAGTTTTGGGTTCAACTGAAATCTATTAGTTTGGCACAATGCGACGTGCAACCGATTACCCTTGTCTTGTTGAACACTAGGGGGAGAACCAAGGGGGTAATCCAGCATCCGGAAAGCGTACCTTCCAGAGGGGCAGCCATTGGCTAGCAAGTCATCACCTGCTGTTAGCATTCCATTGACTCTTTGTATCTTACGTTATGGCCCCGTAGAAGCTGTTTTTGTAAAAATAGGCAAACGATTGCATCATAACCACGCGACTCTCTGTCGCACAGTCGAGAAATTACCGTATAGACAGGAGGAGAAGCTCGCAGGCAATCGGGGGGACGTGGAGGCATAAAGTCCGATAAAGTCAAGGGAGAAGCCCATAGAGAGTGATAAAGTTGCTCCTGCTGCTAGCTCATGCTAATACTCACGCTCTCAGTCTCTGCGAGATTCGGAAGGGAATTCAGATTTCTCTCGGCACAGCTACTAGAAGACTTACAGCTGTCAGACAGGTTGCTCACGTCACATCTACGTCGTCGAGCTCAGTTTGAGGCGGCGCAGTACGCTCAGCCATCAGGAAGTGAGTGCTTCTAATTGACTTCACTTTTCTCCATTGAAATCTATGGGGTCGCTGTGTCCATTTCTTATACTGTCTTTGGGGAGAACTCGCTCGCAGGGTTTTTCCATTTCACATAAAGTTCGCAGTGGGGAAACATCAGTGAGTTTTGTGTTTAATTTTCTCCAACTCTATTCAGGTATTAATTCCAATGATTTGTTAAGTAAGGTTGTATATTGTTTAAGAGTGTGCAGATGTGAGTAATCTATCGATTGCGTGTTGAGTTAAATGTTTTAAAGCTCATTAGTTCAGAGGTGCATGAGCTCAGAGCTCCATTTTGAGCATTAATGCCAAGAGGCCTAACTTACCTACGGCCGCGAGACCACATAAAATGAACATTTAGTGTGTATGTGGTACGTATGTTTGTTTTTCATGTTTAATTCTGTATATTTAGAGCTGATTGTTTGATTCCCGGGTATTGAGAAATTTAAATGTGAAAAGTGAATGAGAAAGAGAATTTTAGAGATCTATGCATTTTCATATAAAACAATTACTTAAAAGAGTGTATTTATTACATGTTTAGAATATGTTGGTACTCGTTTATGTATTCATCTAAGGAGTTGACATCCAGATAATTATAAAATGCCTTAAAAATACTTAATTGTACTTTTTGTACACTTTAATAGTGTTACAGTATGGATTAGAAGTGCACATTATTAACAGCACGTGACCAACTGTTAAATGTGTGTACATTTTCAGAAAGAATGATGAATGATGCCGTTTTTGAAAAGTTTATTGTCAATTGCTAAAGATTCCACATAAAGTTTGCAGTGGGGAAACATCAGCGAGTTTTGCGTTCAATCTTCTCCCCCTCTATTCAGGGGTACAACATTTTGGAGGCACCGCTGGGATTCACTCTTCGGAGAGCAGTTGTCACTTACCTGGCAGACGGCTCCTGATGCAGTACATCCCCTAAAACAACCCAGATCAACAGTGGAGTGGAAAGAGTTCCTGCAGTAAAGGCTAGACAGAGACAAAGAACCATAAACCTGAGGCCGAGATCATTATGTGAAATTCAACAATTGGAAGAAGTGATTAAAACAAAGCATTGTCCAGCCTCAACTACAAATAGCTGCACACCCCCAACATTTAGTGAATGTTCAACACTCTAGTCCACCTTGGCGCAGAGAATTAAACATTTCTGGACAAATTGGTGACCCAGGTCAAAAAGAGAAATCAACTTTTTCAAGTTTGGCACACCAGATTAAGAATGGTCTAAGCAGAGGCTACCAAGAGTGTGAGATCGTTGATGCAGTAGTTCGTGCCATCTCTCCAGGCTTACAGTTGCGAAGCTATTTAGAAGGAAAACCAAATCTGATTCTACCTACCCTCAGACGAATTCTGCGCTCCAAGAGAAAATTGCCACTGAACTTTATAAGCAACTCACCTCTGAATGCAAAGCTAACAAAGAAACACAGCAGAATTCTCTTATGCGTGTTCTTGACCTGCTCCAAAAAATCTATTTGCATCCCAAGAAGCAGAATCAGCCATCAAATATGATCCAGCGTTAGTTCAAAGCATGTTCTTACATACTGTACTCACCGGTCTCCAAAGTGACAGCATTAAAGTAGACATGCAGCCCCTCCTTCTGGACACCAAAACCACAAACATTCAACATTGCTTGTGCTAATGAGGCAGAAAGACAAAAGAAAAAGGCAAGGCAAGTTTATTTATATAGCACATTTCATACACAATGGTATTTCAAAGTACTTTACATAGAATAAATTAAAATAATCAAAAGAAATAAAAATAATAAAACCGTTTAGAATAAAAAAATAGTAAACAGTCGGACTGTGGCACAGTGCTCATTCAGTAAATGCACAGCTAAACAGATGTGTTTTGAGTCTGGATTTGAATGTGGCTACTGTAGGAGCACACCTGATCTCTTCTGGAAGCTGGTTCCAGCTGCGGCTGGCATAATAGCTAAAAGCGGACTCTCCTTGCTTTGAGTGAACCATTGGTATTTCCTGCTGATGTGATCCTAATGATCTGAGTGATCTGTTAGGTTTATATTCAGTGAGCATATATGTAGTGTATTGAGGTCCTAGGCCATTGAATGATTTATATACCAGTAATAATACTTTAAAATCAAACCTATATGTAACTGGGAGCCAGTGTAAAGACCTGAGGACTGTTGTGATATGTTCATATGTTCTGGTTCTGCTTAGCGTCAACTGTCTTATGGTCTTTTTGGGAAGGCCAGTGAGGAGTCAATTACAATAATCCACCCTGCTGGTGATGAAAGCATGCACAAGTTTCTCTAAGTCTTGACTGGAAACAAAACATCCAATTCTTGCAATATTTTTCAGATGATAGTATGCTGATTTAGTTATTGCTTTGACATGACTACTGAAGCTAAGGCTCTAGAGACACACCAAGATTCCTGACTTGATTTTTAGTTGTTTGACCTCTAGAGTGAAGGTATCACCTTGAGAACTTCATCTTTGTTTCCAAACGCAATAACTTCAGTTTTGTCTTTGTTTAACTGAAGAAAGTTTTGTCACATCCAGCTGTTTACTTCATCAATGCATTGGAACAGGGAGTCAATGGGGCTGTAATCGTTAGGCGATAGGGCTAAGTAGATCTGTGTGTCGTCTGCATAGCTTTGGTAAGCAATTTAGTTCTTTCTCATTATTTGGCTCATTGGGAGCATGTACAGGTTGAAGTACAAGTTGTCATGGATGTCCATTCAGACTTATGGTCTCCTATACTCACATAATAACCTCTCCCTCCTAAGTATGACAGTTTTCCAGCCTGTCAAGAAGTATGTTGTTATCGACAGTGTCATATGCAGCACTGAGGTCGAGTAGTACCAGTACTGATAATTTGCCTGTATCAGTATTTAAGTGAATATCGTTTATTATCTTTATGAGCGCTGTCTCTGTGCTGTGATGCAATCGGAAACCAGATTGAAAATTGTCAAAGCAATCCATTCGAGCTTAAGAAAAAGAAAACCAATGTGCAGGACACAACCACTGTTGTCCATGCAGTTAAGTCTAGTGGTGAACCCACTGATAAGAAACCCAGTTTGACTCAAATTGCACCAAAACCATCTTCTGACGTGCTGACAGAACTGAAAATGGATATAATAGAAAACACTATAATAAACACGGAAATAGCTCAAATCAGAGAATCGTTGCAACAACCACCTTTTGCTTCACCCCAATGTCCCATTCCTGCACGTAGAGCTTCCGACAGAGAAAGTATTCAGGGTCAAGTGCAGCCATATATGGGGCATCACCGGGTGCTAACCAAACGAGAGTGAGTACTCTCTCGCATCGCCAGTCCTTTGTATGACCCGTTAAAAAGTACTCCAGAAGATAATGTTCACATAAGAGACAATCAGAGAAAATCAAAGAAGAAATGCATAAAAACTGGTGTTCCATTGAGTAAGCCCATTACCTGGTCTGATCAGCATCAGAGCACTCTTGAACAAGTAATTGACTGCTTGCCTCTAATCCAGCCCTCTGTATTAGCCTTCCCTGACTTTTCACAACTGTTTGTCCTGCATACAGATGCATCAGCTCAAGGCTTGGGTGCAGTATTGTACCAGTATAAAAATGGAAAACTTTGTGTGATTGCCTATGGATCCCGTACTCTATCTGCTGCTGAGAAAAACTGCCACCTACACTCAGGCAAGCTTGAATTACTCGCTTTGAAGTGGTCAATCACCGAAAAAGTCAGTGATTACTTGTATTATGCCCCAACGTTTACTGTATGTAGTGACAACAATCCCCTTACATATGTCCTGTCAACTGCCAAATTGAATGCTACAGGTTGCAGATGGGTGGCTGAATTGGCAGATTTCCACTTTACAATCAGATATCGCCCTGGCCGAGAAAACATTGATGCTGATACGCTATCCAGATTGCCACTTGAGGAACTATAATGAAAGAGTGCTCTGAGGAGTTGTCGTCAGATGTAATAAGTGCAACAATTCAGGCTGTAGAAGTTCAAGAAGGACCCAGCATTCCATGGTCACTCTTAATGAACTGTTCATCAATTGAAGCCGGTCCAGCAGCTCCGACAATACCTCCTTTGTCTGTAAATGAGATCAGAGAAGCTAAAAATAAATTACCTGGATATTAGTCCTGTATATCAATGCAAGCTGTTTGGAACAAAACCACGAGTGAAACAGCTAAAGACATACAGTATAAAAACAAAAAGTGCCTGTTTCATGAAAAAAAAAAAACGTACCATGAATAAGGATAGTATCCTTTGCCGAACCACTTCAACCCGCCCACAGTTGATCCTGCCAGAGAAATATAAAAGAACAGTCTTGCAAGAGCTTCATGATGAAATGGGCCATCAAGGTACAGATCGCACTCTTTCACTCATTTCCATTTCCATTTCACCCGATTCGCCCAAGCATACGCCACTACATTCAAATCAGGTAAAACAGTTGCAGATTGTATCTTCAATGATGTCACCTTAAAATGTGGCTTCCCTTCTCGCATCCACCATGATCAAGGTGGAGAGTTTGAGAATCAGTTGTTTGAACAGCTCCAAAAGTACTGCAGCATGAAAAGGCTCCACAACGACACCGTATCATCCGCAAGGCAATGGCCAAGCCGAGCGTTTTAACAGGACACTGCAACAAATGTTACGAACTCTCACAAAAAGCCAAAAGTCAAACTGGAAAGACGCTTATAATTGTATCCGCTCTCAAGTCACAGGGTTTTCTCCTTTTTACCTGCTATGTGGAAAGTCTCCAAGGCTGCCTGGCTCCAAGGAGTACCACACTGTAGCCAATTGATCGTGTCCTCGAAAACAATCTAACACCATGAGGAGAACCTGGTAAACTTTGCAATTTCTGGGAATATAGCATCGATATAGTTGTGCGACAGATGAGTGGTGAGCTTCCAATTTATGAAGTTAAGCCAGAAAAGGGAAAGGGACAATCCAGAGTCCCCTTGAAACTGCTCCGCATTAAAAAATCAGACAGAAAGTAGAGCTGAAAAAGCCTAAAATTAACTATGTGGAGTCTGATAAGGAGAGTGAAGATGAACTGGACTGCCGTTATGCATCACCACAAGTTTTTCAACCAACCCATGTTGTTGAACCGGAAAGTCTAGACCCACTACTCACCTCAGAGTCTGATGAGCATCCAAATGAGGTCCTGGAACAAAGTTCCTGCTTCCATGTCGTCAGCAAAAAGTGACCGAGATGGTCAAGAGGCACCTGCGGAGACCGACAGTGCAGAACAAGAGTTTAACCCTCTAAGCGCCAAAGTCGCAAAATTGCGACAAGACGTCATACTTAATAAAACAGGCTGTAGATCCTAATATGGTGTAATATCTCGTTTGTATTCCCTACCACTAGATGGCAGACATGTAATACTTTGATTCAAGACCAAAATTACGTCATGTTCCTATTCAAAGTATTGGAGAAAACAGCAGAGCAAGTGAGCGCTCGTGTCATTGATGCGGAAGCAGTTCAGTTCAGAGCGTCTGAGTAAATTGTGAGATTTGTGAGAGAAAATCATCAAATGGCTAATAAAAACTTGTATCGTGAGGATGTGTTGCAAATGTTATTCGCCGATTCTGACTCTGAAGGGGAATATTTGCCTTTTGAAAATGACGATCGCGCTTCTCCCGGTAACGTTACATCTTTGCCGCGAAATGGTGCAGCTCGCGCTTCTCCCGGTACATCTTTGCCGCGAAATGGTGCAGCTCGCGCTTCTCCCGGTACATCTTTGCCGCGCAGTGCTGACAATGACAGTAGTCCGAGCTGTGCGCACTCGGCGCGCGCGCGCGAGGAAGATCTGGCCGCGCCCGCGCTGCTCGTAGCAGGAGCAGAGGCGGTGTGACACAGGGCAACTAAACAGGTCTTGTCTACTTGTGTTTATGTGTCATATGAATAATATATATATGTTATATACATACAGTTATATACATATATATATATATATAATCAGAGTGCCTACTGTATGTAGTAAATGGAAAATCTCTACAGCAAAAGGCCAACCACTAACGTTACCTGCATTCGGTTTGTTTCTACCATTTATTAGTAATGATTTACACAGTTTGTTTACTACTTACTATTTACCTGAGCATTCAGTATTGTGCAATATAGCATACAGAAGGTGAGGGACATTTTGGAGGAAAGAAGTGCTGCATTTTATCATTTAAACTTGTGACTTTTCATGAAAATTCTATAATCCAAGATAGCCGCCACCATATGACGTCATAATATGCAAATTAGATGGGAAAATGTAATCCCTACATAAACTTTGGGTCATCCTTAATATTTCTCTAATTTACAGAAAGTCTCTATCTTTTATCACTTTTAAGATATAGCCTTTTCAAATTAAGATGTCAAAATCGAACGTTTTAGGAAAAAAAACTCTGGCGCCTAAAGGGTTAACTTACCTGCTGATGAATGTTGTCTGCTGAAAGTGACCAAGAGAGTGAAAGAGAGCAAACTTACCAGCTGCCTACAAGGGAAAGATACCCACCAAGAGTACTTGCCTATGATGAACTTGGTACACCGACTTATGATGTGAAGCAACTAAATGGGATATTGCAGACACCACAACAAAACTTACCTTACGTGTCTGCACAGTGTCTGTCAACATGGTTGTCACCTGTTCAGCAATACTATAACCAGTTGTCTTTTGTGTATCCACTAAATGGGAGTCCCCTAAATGGGGACCATGAACTGTTAAACTTACAATGAGACTGTGAACTTGAAACATAAGGATTCTTTGCATGATAAACTGTTACATTCTGGAACCTTAAGAACTGATGGACTGTTCTGGCTGAACATTGTCTTTAACAGTCATTGAACTTTGAAATTGAGAAAATTGAGAAAAAGATTTTGGCCCACTCCTCCATACAGACCTTCTCCAGATCCTTCAGGTTTCGGGGCTGTTGCTGGGCAATACGGACTTTCAGCTCCCTCCAAAGATTTCCTATTGGGTTCAGGTCTGGAGACTAGGGCTGGGACGGTTACCGCAATACCGCGGTTACGTGACGCCTACCGCGGGTCTGAGCTCGTCACCGTCATCACCGCAAAAAAACCCCACCTGAACATGTGTGCACGTTGTGTCTAATGACATGGATTAATTGATTCTAATTCTAATGACATGGATTGTGTCTAATGACATTGTGTCTTACATGGATTCAAGGTTTTCTAAACAAAGTGTATCAAACGATGGAGAAAATCCTACCTTTCAAGAGTTGGGGAAGGCAATGTTTCATGACGCATAATATAGATTCCATTCTAAAGATGTGCGGATGGGCTATTATTTCATCCGCAAGCGCGTCACAAAACTCATCCGTTCACCATCCATCCGCACCAACGTTTTTTGACCAATTTTCAAAACCGCACCCGCCCGCAATCCGCGGATTGTTTAAGGTCTATAGGCGATGCAAGGCGCTGCTGCCGCGAGGCTAGACAGCTCCTAGCTGTTCTATAAAGGAGACTGATCCAATGCAGCAAAGATATTTAACGACTAAAGCACGGGCGCCTCCGCGTCCTGATTATATGTATGCTATATTTGCTTCTTATTTATTAATTCCAGGCAATTGGCTGATGAAACATTGATTCAAATTAAGATACAGTTTATACAAAATGAAATTTAATTTAAAGAATTTTGTTTAATGAAACAAAACTTAATAAACTGGTCAAAATCATCTCTGACCCATCTTATGATCCTACTCATGCTGTTCACTTTTCATATACCGGTAATAAACATAGATTCAATTAAAATAATAAAATAACTATATTTTATGTAAACATAAATATGGAATATAATTTAATTTTCCATATATTTAATTAATATAATTACTGCCTGATGAAAATTTTACTATTTCAAAGTGTGCTCGTTTTTTTCTGAGGTAACAACATATAACAAAGTCTGTCTAGCAAAAAATGTAATGCATACCTAGCCTATATTTCGTTTTGCCAGCACTTTATTTAGAAATCATTCCATTTCTGTTCTAAATGTGAAATAATAAATGTAATAAACGTGTTCCTTATTATGTTGAATTGCCTTAGCCTCTGGTGTGTGCGCTGGTGTTTGCGTGAAATTCTGTCGGGTGGGTGGGATTTAAAGCGGTTTACCGCAATACCGCGGGAATTTCTTGCTTTTCAACCGCGGTAAGAAAAAATCCATACCGTCCCAGCCCTACTGGAGACTGGCTAGGCCACTCCAGGACCTTGAGATGCTTCTTACGGAGCCACTCCTTAGTTGCCCTGGCTGTGTTTCGGGTCGTTGTCATGCTGGAAGACCCAGCAACGACCCATCTTCAATGCTCTTACTGAGGGAAGGAGGTTGTTGGCCAAGATCTTGCGATACATGTCCCCATCCATCCTCTCCTCAATACGGTGCAGTCGTCCTGTCCCCTTTGCAGAAAAGCATCCCCAAATAATGATGTTTCCACCTCCATACTTCACGGTTGGGATGGTGTTCTTGGGGTTGTACTCATCCTTCTTCTTCCTCCAAACACGGCAAGTGGAGTTTAGACCAAAAAGCTCTATTTTTGTCTCATCAGACCACATGACCTTCTCCCATTCCTCCTCTGGATAATCTAGATGGTAATTGGCAAACTTCAGACGGGCCTGGACATGCACTGCCTTGAGCAGGGGGACCTTGCGTACGCTGCAGGATTTTAATCCATGACGGCTTAGTGTGTTAATAATGGTTTTCTTTGAGACTGTGGTCCCAGCTCTCTTCAGGTCATTGACCAGATCCTACCGTGTAGTTCTGGGCTGATCCCTCACCTTCCTCATGATCAAGATGTTGCATGGTGCCCCAGACCGAGGGAGATTGACCGTCATCTTGAACTTCTTCCATTTTCTAATAATTGCGCCAACAGTTGTTGCCTTCTCACCAAGCTGCTTACCTATTGTCCTGTAGCCCATCCCAGCCTTGTGTAGGTCTACAAAGTTATCCCTGATGTCCTTACACAGCTCTCTGGTCTTGGCCATTGTGGAGAGGTTGGTGTAAATAACCCTCAGTTATTTGAATTAGTTTTGGGCATTAATATATTATTCTGATATTCTCGTAATTCTATATTTCTTAATATTGTGTTTATTATATTTTGGAAGTTTACTTTGCACTCTTAGTTATTTAACCTATAAAGACCTTTATTTTGAAAGGCGGCTTGCCGGAAAGGCAAACAGATCGCTCGCGCACACAGATAGATTGCTGACAGACGGAGACACGGAGCCATGCGGTCACGGATTCACAGATCTGAATTATAGTATTAAAGTCACCTTTAAAGTGAATTTAGGCATCTAACGTTACGTTAGTCGCTGTTTATTTTTATTTTGTAGTATTTGTTTTTTGTCTGTTTGTTTTAGCACCTGGCTGGAAAGGAGTACAAGGTATACATCATGTATATTTATGCACTTGTATAATGTTACATAGCAAATCTCGTTGATTGTTTTATGTGTTTGTTTGATTCATGAGTAATTTAAGTTGTTTATGATAAATGTTAGTATTAATTTAGTAATTTTGTTGCTATATCTTTGTTTAATTTATATGTACGTGAATTATTCACACATTCCAATAATGTTAAATCATCTGTTCCAGCTCTTACGGTGTTGTGATGGCATTGTGAAGATGTAGTGAAGGTATTAAGGACAATAAATCGACAACATCAGTGAGAGAGCGAATTTCTTTATTCAACCGGACTGCTACAGTAAGAGCTTATACTCCTTGATTCCATTTGCTCCATGTAAAAGATGACAGACCAAGGATCCAAGTCATGCACTCCTGTTGGTGTAAAAACAGATGAAGTACGTCGCTCTGATCATGAACGAATTCCAACAGAAAAGATGCTCGCATATCAAAAAGAGGAGTCACAAAAGGCAGAGAGAAGGCTCATGCGCGTATATGAGCAATGGAAAGCTGAGGCTCGAAAGGCAAGAGGGCAGCTGAAAACGGGCATTCCTGAGAGTCAGCTAGCAACACTTATAGACACATTGGAAAATGAAAGAGACAATGTAATGAACGCATACATGAGAGTTCGAAGTTATGTTACTCCTCCCACTGATACAAGAAGACGGATTGATGCTTGTGATGCTGTGACGAAGGATATAGTAAAGATTGCTTAAGAGAGGATCTCAGGTGTCGATGGAGACATAGACGGTGAAAGAGTAAGAGGGAATCTTCGTGAATTGCTTGATCGAGATTATGCTCGCTCTGTCTGCGGTTCTACGGTCTCACGTATCAGCTCCAAGTCAAGTACACCCATAAGTCAACCTTCACTGAATTCCATACTGCTGGCTAAACGAATAGAGGCAGAAGCAGAGCTTGCAGCAAAGGAGGCAGAATATGCAACAATAATGGAGGAAAAGGAGTGAGTTTGAAAGATTACAAGCGGTAAAGGAGGTGAGAGCAGCTAGAGCCAGACTAAAAGTGTATGACAAGGAAGAAATAATTTCCTCTACTGATCAGAATGACGGGCTGCAGCAACCTGCAAGCATTCCCACACAAGACCCTGTGTATTCATCCTCGATTAAGCCAACACTCAATGAAAATGCATCATTGCCAGTTCCCAATGCTGATGTGTCTTACCTTGCACAGGCTGTTCAAGACAGTATAACGCTGAATAGACTTTCTATGCCAGAGCCTACTGTCTTCAGTGGTGACCCCATTCACTTTATTGAGTGGAAAGCTTCATTTCAATCACTCATCGACAAAAGACATATCTCCTCAGCAGACAAGTTATACTACTTGAAGAAGTATGTCACTGGTTCCGCTCGCAAAACTCTAGAAGGCATGTTTTACAGAAATGATGAGGAAGCTTACAAGGATGCATGGCAAAGACTTCAGGAACGCTACGGACAGCCGTTCATTGTACAAAGAGCATTCAGAGAGAAACTCGCATGCTGGCCCAGAATCCAGCCCAAGGACGCTGAAGGACTCAGAAATTTCTCAGATTTCCTGAATGCATGTAAAGACGCCATGCCTCATGTTAAGGGACTGGAAATACTGAATGATTGTGAGGAAAATAGAAAACTCGTCAGTAAACTTCCTGATTGGGCGGCTGCCCGCTGGAATCGCCAAGCTACGCAAACACTGAGTGAGACTCAAGATTTCCCACCTTTCCATGATTTTGCTAAGTTCATGTCAGTTGAGGCTGAGGTAGCCTGCAACCCAGTCACTTCCTTCTATGCTCTTCACACTTCTGAAGCTAATAAGGATAAACAAAACCTCAAGGTTAGTGAGAACAAAGCCAATGTCTTCCACACTAAGATAATCACACAATATGAGAATCCAAAGCACACTGGTAAAGTCTCTAAACCATGTCTGTTCTGTCGAAGCAGTGAACATCAAATTCATGATTGCCCTAAATTCTCTGCAAAGTCTCTTGAAGAGCGGAGACAGTTCATAGAAGATACTAATCTGTGCTACGGATGTTTGTAGCTTGGTCACAGTGCCAGAGACTGTCGTTCCAGACATAGCTGTGATGCCTGCAAGGGAAGACATCCTACCTGCTTACACAATGACAGCTTCATTAGAAGGGTGAAGTCCTCCCCTGCCCAAAGCACAGAGAACACACACGAAAGGGTTGTAACTATGTCTTTAAGTGTAGAATCTGGATGCACATCTGCTAACACCTCAATGATTGTACCAGTGTGATTGTCCTCACAAAATGACCCAGCCTCTGAGAAACTCGTCTATGCTCTGTTAGACACACAAAGTGACACTGTCTTCGTCGAATATGCAGTAAGTCAAAGTCTAAAGGTTGACTCATGCCCAGTGACACTTAGGCTCACTACCATGGTTGGAAGAGATTCGTTAATATCAAGTGAAAGAGTTTCCGGTCTTCGAGTCAGAGGTTTCAATTCTACAGTAATTCTAAACCTTCCCTCTGCATACACCAAGGAATGTATCCCTGTGGATCGCGCTCACATCCCTACCAGTGAGACTGCCAGGTGTTGGAAACATCTTGCTCCTCTGACAGACAGAATTTCCCTGCTTCAAGACTGTGAGGTTGGTCTATTGTTAGGATATAATTGTCCCAGAGCTTTAGCACCCAGAGAAGTGATTCTTGGAGCAGACAATGAGCCATATGCTGTTCGCACGGATCTCGGATGGAGCATCGTGGGCCCTTCCTTGATACATTATGAGTCACAAAGCGGTGTTAGCATGTGTCACAGAGTATCTATTAAGGAGATTCCTTCTGTAAGCCAGCTGATGTTATCAAAGTGCTGGAGTCAGATTTCAAGGATACTAAAGAAAACACAAGAGTGGTGTCTCAAGAGGACATTATGTTCTTGAATAAACTGGAAGAAAACATCAAAATGAACGAATATAGCCACTTGGAAATGCCCCTTCCATTCAAGAAAAGACCTTATCTTCCAGATAATGAGCCTCTTGCTGTCATGAGACTTCAACATCTAAAGCGGAGATTAATTAAGGACCAGGAGTACAGAGATCATTATGTGAAGTTCATGGAAGATGTAATAGAGAATGGTGACGCAGAAAGAGTCATTGACGAAGGAAAGAAAGGAGAAAAATGGTACATCCCTCACCACGGGGTCTATCACTCGAAGATGCCAGGGAAATAACGCGTAGTCTTCGACTGCTCTGCCAGATACAAGGGGTCCAGCTTGAACGATCATCTATTTACAGGCCCTGACTTGATGAACAGTCTTACTGGCATTCTTTTGCGGTTCAGACAGTATCCAATGGCCTTGATGTGTGATATTGAGCGCATGTTCCACCAGTTCCATGTGGACAAAGCAGATCGAGATTACTTACGATTTTTATGGTGGAGAAATGGAGATTTCGACTCACAGCCTCAAACGTTCCGCATGAGAGTACATCTATTCGGTGCCTCGTCGTCCCCTGAATGTGCTAACTACGGACTGAAGCATCTTGCAAGAGAAGGTGAACATCTGTACCCCCTAGGTTCACAATTCATTATGCGAGATTTCTACATGGATGATGGAGTCTCCAGTGTTGAATGTGCAGAGAAGGCCATCCAGTCGGCACGAGAAGCTTGCCAGGTTTGCGCACTAGGAGGTTTAAGACTGCATAAGTTTGTGTCCAACAACAAGGCAGTTTTGGAGAGCATACCACCCTCTGAGTGTGCTGTGGACATTACAGCTGTCAATCTGTCCCTCACTGACCAGCCTTTGGAAAGAGCCTTGGGCATTTACTGGCAACTGGATCATGATAACTTCAGATTTCGTGTCAACCTAAGGGACCAGCCAGCAACCCATAGAGGCATACTGTCTATAGTGGCCTCATTGTTCAAACCCCCTAGGGTTTCTCGCACCATTCTTGATCAAAGGAAAGGCTGTTTTGCAAGAAATGTGCAGAAATGGCGTGGGCTGGGATGATCCTTTACCCGATGGTTTGCGGCCAAGGTGGGAGCATTGGAAGGCCGATCTTGCAAACTTAGAGAATATCAAGGTGCCTCGTTGTATTGTGCCTGCTGGATTTCAGAGAATCACAAAGAGAGAAATTCATCACTTCTCGGACGCCAGCACAAGAGGATATGGCCAGTGCTCATACCTTAGGCTCGAGAACGAACAAGGTGATGTCCATTGTTCTTTGCTCATGGCAAAATCTAGAGTAGCCCCACTTAAGGTCACAACAATCCCTTGGTTAGAGTTGACCGCTGCGGTTGTGTCAGTTGCAGTGAATGATATGTTAAAGGAAGAAATGAACATTGCAGATGAAGAGGCATATTTCTGGACTGACTCTCAAGTGGTGTTAGGCTATATAAACAACGAAGCTTGCCGCTTCCACACGTTCGTCGCTAATCGAGTTCAGAGAATTCATCACAGTACAACTCCTCAACAGTGGCGATACATTCCCTCAGATGAAAATCCAGCAGACTATGCATCATGAGGTATGAGTGTTAATGATCTTGTCACTTCTAGCTGGTTCAGAGGACCAAACGTCTTGTGGGAAAGGCAAATAGCTCCCCCTGTGGATGTTAACACACAGCTTCCAATTGGAGACCCTGAGGTCAAGAAGGCTCAGTCACTGAACACGCGAACGGTACAGTATTCCTGCTTATCCAACCGTCTCACAAAGTTGTCCTCATGGTCCAAAGTCATCCAAGCAGTTGCACGTCTACTTCGTCGAGTCAGGAAGGAAAAGTCAAGTGACCACAGTACAGTGGCAGAACGTGAGGATGCTAAGTGTATCATCATCAAGGACTTACAGAGTCAGATGTATGCAGAAGAGATAGCCTTACTCTGTAAGGGCAAGCAACTCCCACGCAACAACAGGCTATGCAATCTAGGCGCCTTTGTCGACCACGACGGATTGCTCATGGTGGGAGGGAGGCTTTGCAATTCTTCTGTCCCTAACTCCATTAAATATCCAGTGATAATTCCAAAGGAACACCATCTTACAAAACTTCTGATCGCTGATTGTCATGAAAAAACTGAACATCAAAGAAAAGGCTTGACTATAAAAACAATGTGACTTTGTCTTCAACGCACCCCATTCAAGTCACACAGGAGGAGTTTGAGAGAGACAGATTAGAACGGTGAGAAGTGTTCTTCATTCCACTCTGTCCTTATCTTCTGGAAGGCTTGATGATTCTTCCCTTCGGACCTTCTTCTACGAGGCTATGGCAATTGTAAATAGCCAACCACTCACAGTAGACAATCTGAATGATCCTAAAAGTCCTGAGCCCCTTACCCCAAATCACCTGCTCACTTTGAAAACTACCCAAGCTCTACCACCCCCTGGGAAGTTTGTTAGAGAAGATGTATATGCTCGCAAAAGATGGCGCCATGTCCAATACTTAGCTGAGCAATTTTGGGGCCGTTGGCAGAAGGAGTATGTGTCTAACATTGCAACCAGACAATGCTGGCTCACACCAAGTAGGAACATGCAAGTTGGAGATATAGTCTTGGAGAAGGCAGACGATCTGCCCAGGAATGAGTGGCGCTTGGCAGAAGTTATTGAGACTGTGGTTGACAAGGATGACTTGGTGAGAAGAGTGAAGATACGTTTTGGAGACAGAAAACTGGGGAAGGATGGTAAACGTCTGAACAAACCTTCAATAGCTGATCGCCCAGTGCAGAAGCTGGTCCTGCTGCTAGAGGCAGCCTGAACTTCCTGACATATCCTTTGATTTATGCAGTTCATAGTAGAATGTTTAAGTTTTCCTTTTACATCTAGCCTTAAACATGGGTAATTTATTTTAGAAATCATTTGTGATTTAAGTTTGAGATTTGTAGTCAGTCACTCATGATTTGGTGGTAGTGTAAATAACCCTCAGTTATTTGAATTAGTTTTGGGCATTAATATATTATTCTGATATTCTCGTAATTCTATATTTCTTAATATTGTGTTTATTATATTTTGGAAGTTTACTTTGCACTCTTAGTTATTTAACCTATAGAAACCTTTATTTTGAAAGGCGGCTTGCCGGAAAGGCTAACAGATCGCTCACGCACAGAGAGCGCGCACACAGATAGATTGCTGACAGACGGAGACACGGAGCCATGCAGTCACGGATTCATGGATCTGAATTATAGTATTAAGGTCACCTTTAAAGTGAATTTAGGCATCTAACGTTACGTTAGTCGCTGTTTATTTTTATTTTGTAGTATTTGATTTTTGTCCGTTTGTTTTAGCACCTGGCTGGAAAGGAGTACAAGGTATACATCATGCATATTTATGCACTTGTATAATGTTACATAGCATATCTCATCGATTGTTTTATGTGTTTGTTTGATTTATGAGTAATTTAAGTTGTTTATGATAAATGTTAGTATTAATTTAGTAATTTTGTTGCTATATATGTCTACTGTTTTGTTTAATTTATATGTACGTGAATTATTCACACATTCCAATAATGTTAATTCATCTGTTCTAGCTCTTACGGTGTTGTGATGGCATTGTGAAGATGTAGTGAAGGTATTAAGGACAATAAATCGACAACATCAGTGAGAGAGCGAATTTCTTTATTCAACCGGACTGCTACAGTTGGAGTCTGTTTGATTGAGTGTGTGGACAGGTGTCTTTTATACAGGTAACAAGTTCAAAACAGGTGCAGTTAATACAGGTAATGAGTGGAGAACAGGAGGGCTTCTTAAAGAAAAACTAACAGGTCTGTGAGAGCCGGAATTCTTACTGGTTGGTAGGTGATCCAATACTTATGTCATGCAATAAAATGCAAATGAATTATTTCAAAATGTGATTTTCTGGACTTTTGTTTTAGATTCCGTCTCTCACAGTTGAAGTGTATGATAAAAATGACAGACCTCTACATGCTTTGTAAGTAGGAAAACTTGCAAAATCGGCAGTGTATCAAATTGTTCTCCTCACAGTATATATATTAGTTATAACTGCCTAAAAACTTCTAAAATGTTCACCATGGTCAATTTATGTACATAATTAAGTCTAAATAGTATAAACTAGCCTATGTAAAATCACATACTGGTAACATATAAGTCAACATTTGAACCATTATTGTATTATATATATTTAATTTTTTCTCTTTACTTTTTTATCATTAAATACATTAGATTACTCGATTAAATTGAAACCCAATACTTACTAAATTTAAAAGCGTAATCTGACAATTTTGTCCCTGGCGCTCAATGAATTCTGGGGGAAGGCTGCGACGGATCCTTCGGATGTATCTGTAATCACAGGAAAAGAAGGATGCATTTGCAGGCCGCATTTTGAAGGAGCCTTCGAAGGACCTTCAAATTGGGACAGCCTTCGTCTCGCCGCGGTGATGCAATCGGCTATACGCTCCCCTTTAAACGAGTCTCGGTGCGTCCTTTGAAGGATGCAGCCCCTGAATTGGGACACAGCTTACATTATCAAACAGCTAATAATTTGTTGCTAATGTTACACAAACCATGTTCCCATACTCCATCTGAGTCAATCAGCTGACTCTTAAAAATCAGCATCCTTAGAAATGTTTTGAACAACTCAGAACATCAGTGGTGAAAGGCATATATATGAAGGTAAATGAGTAGCAAAACTCGAGAGCACGTAGATGTGAATTTGAGAACTTGTACAATAAATATTTGTACTTGTATGTTCAAATTTACACTCACAGCTCTGATGTGAAAACCTGTAAAATAAAAATCTGAAGTTGAATATTGAAATTTGTACTCGCAGAGAATAGTCACAAACCTGTAATCTGAATTTGAAGCTGCAGACAAGTAGTCACAAATAAAATGCCATTCACAAAAATACAATGACTGACACAAACGTGTAATATATATTTGCACTTCTTCTTACATTCATATTCCCAGTACAACCTCAATTAGGCACTTGCAACTCCTCAAATCTGTCACTACACGTTCAAATTTCGCGCCTTGACGTTTGCTACTCTTTTCGCGATATATGAGGTGCAAAACTGACTTGTGCACTTGCAACTCAGAGGCGCAAGAGAAGGGGGGGGGGGGGGGGGGTGTTTAAAGGAGCCGTTCTATTGGCTGGCGCCTAGCCAATGAAATGGGTCTTCTATTGTGCGTGATGATGTCATGAAACCCGCCTCCTCGTGGACTATCTGAAACACTAACATGGCTTAATGCACACGCAAGCTGATTTTCACAAGCAATTATTTTTGACTTGGTGTTTGGCTTTTAAACATAACTTCTCTCCTCACTCGTTTTTTTTATTTGGAATAATAAATATATTACACACCAAACAAAAGCTTTATTTTTTAAACATTGGTCTGAGTCTGATATAGCCTACTATTAGTTGTCAGTTGTTGAATTCTGATGGTGAGTTTTGGGGTATTACTGTCATAGAATATTTTATTGTAATCAATTCTATTTCTGACAAAATTTTATCTCTATTCAGAAATCAGGGCTCTTAGTGTAATGCAGTAGGAAGTAAAGTCTCCAAACATTTGTTTTTAGATAAACTTGATTTAAAGGTGCACTTGGTAACTTTTTCAGCTTAATAAATCCGTTTAGAAATCATTTGGATGGTTAAATAATCTGTTCTGGTGAGAATGGTTACTTTCCCCGCTCCCCCCAGCGTTCCCAGGCAGAAAACCAGCCTTGCAACATTGGGACTAACGTCCCGGTAAGTTGAAAATAGGAAGTCTCGTGAGAAGCGAGAACGAGCGAGAAAAGAACGAGAAACACGAACTGCTTTATGATACTGTGTATGATGTATTACCCACCTCGGTAGACATGCTCCAGCTCCACACGATAAAGTTGGTGCGTCTGGGACTCATTTGTTCACCACACCGGCTCCGACCATAACAAAAGCACATGAGCAGCGGTAGAAAGGGCGAGGAGGGCGCCGGCGCGCCGCAAGTGACTTTACGACAGTGATGTGAAAAATATACGCACCGCAGCTGTAGGGGGAGCTAGTTGACAAAATCAGCAAAGCGGTGGCTAGAGTTACCGAGTGCCGCTTTAATTAATGATTATTGCAGTAACCAATCGATTAGATCTCTTTTTGTTAATATTTCTTCTCCTCCATCTAAATTTGTTTGGGTTATGTTTCCCTCATTTGAGTGGGAACAATATATGTTATCGATTTGTTTTTGTTATTATGAAAATTGTATATTCATCAAACTAAATGGAGTAACTCAAAACCCAATTTTGCTAATTTTAAAGCAGCCTTTAAAATGCAGTTTGAGTCTGTAAAGTTTTTAAAAAATCAAAAAGCCCAGAGATCTGTATCTCTGCTAAATTAATTTAACATAGCCTATGTTTGTGATGCCCTTTATTATTATTTTTTTTAAATGTTTGTTTGTTTCTTTTTATTTAAATTATTGTTGTGTTTCAAGTTATACAAAATGTGAAAATGTGTATAAAAAATGAAAAGAAATGTGACAAGACCTTGATATTGATTTCTGTAATTGTAAAAATTCAATAAAATATATATATAAATAAAAAATAAGGTGGATAGATATCCCCCATTTAGCAAAAAATAAATAAAAATAAATAATGCCTTTAGACTGATATTAAAATAAATAAATTATATTATCAAACTCAGTAAACACAATACAAATAATCAACAACACGCGTTTAATTGTAGGCCTACATTACGCATTTTCCTAACAGAGAAATCCAAGAAAACGCTTAATGAGGCTTAATGGCTGTATAAAAATGCTTTGTAAAAATAAAAAACACACAATTCATTATTATTAATAAAACAGGCAGCAGGTTTATTTGCACTGAACACAAATTTGCTTTCTTATGTCATAATCTGGGCTCGTCTGCTTTATAGTAGGCTATGCTTAATTACTTTAGTGTTTAGTGAGTTTGATAATATCATTTATTTATTTAAAATCAGTCTAATGCATTAAAGGTAGGGTAGGTAGGATTTATATAAAAACTTTTTACCAAATTTGATTAAACTTTCTATATATATCAATGCATAATTAAAATGTAAGTACACTGATAAAAAGAGTATAAAAATTGAGTGACTCTAGACCGTTTAATCTTCATTAAACACAGCTCATTATTTCCATTCGGGACGAATCACAGGATTGGCTTGCGCGACTGTCACTCTCCGTCGCCATGACTACTGCCGCTATTACTGGCTCTGCCCACGTGCGCGCAGTCGCGCACCCGTTTTTAGGTGGGAGTGAATGGAATTAATGAGCTGTGTTTATTGAAGATTATATACACTAGAGCGACTCGGTTTTTTATACTCGCTATTTCAGAGTACTTGCATTTTAATTATGCATTGGTATATAAAGACAGTTTAAACAAATTTGAATAAAAGTTTTTTTTAGACAATTCTGACCTACCCTACCTTTAAGCCATGTTAGCGTTTCAGATAGTCCACGAGGAGGCGGGTTTCGTGACATCCTCACGTACAATAGAAGACCCATTTCATGTAAGAAGAAGTCCGAGTGCAGATGAGCGAGAGAGCTCTCGACCGACTGAAGACTAGAGAGAGAGTGGGAGAGAGTTCAATTTCTAAACCGGGACCGGGCTCCCTCCAAGTGCCAACTAGTCTCTCCCTATGGTGTATATGATTAGCCGGAGGAGGTAAGAGAGGATGGCGGCAGCAGGTACGATGGGAGTTGTCATAGCACTCCTTGTTTATGTGCTATTTTTGGACAATTTAAGATATAGACTCAACGACACTGCCTGTTTCTCATCACAATCCAAGTACTACAGTGCTGGCAAAAAATATCCGGAAACAATCTTACAAGTCCCACACAAAACTTCGAACAACAAACACATTGGATTTGGGAGACATGCCGTTGCTGTGGCTTTTGTTTTTCCATCTCTCTACTGCTCAATTAAAAGCAGGAAAAGCAGTGCACGTACTCTACAAATTCCTCAAAGCCTCACGCTTATAATCGCCATCTGCCTACTTTTATCCGGGGACATACACCAGTGTCCGGGACCCCTCAAAAGACTGGCGGAACGTGAACCCCAAACTATCATTGCGTCGGCCGCCAACAGCTATTTTGGACATTATGGCATTGGCTCAGACTCACCTGTGGGCCTGGGGGTGGGGGCCGGCGTCTTGGAGTGCGGCGCCCTGCGACCGTTGGCACGCGCCGGAGGTCCCGAGGGGACTGCAGTGGGCACGTTGGATCTTGTGCCGGGGGTGCCCTCGGACTGTGGTGGAGTCGGGATTGCGGAGGGAGGATTGACGGCTGAGATGCAGTCAACAATAGCCCTCGATGCATCCAACACAGCGGCAGCAGGGAATACTACTGCTAGCGTATCGGCTAAGAGGCTACAAACAACTGCAGCATGCATTGATGGTCATGTGACATTGGCTGTCAACATGACAGCTGAATTGGAAACAACGCCACTTATGCCAGGGATCCAAAACGGGTTCGTACCTGACTGCACTCAGACTGCACCAAAACCCTGCCAAGTTATTAAAAAGATTAGAAATTATGTAATGAGAAGATATCGAGAGACAAATATTTTTAACACATTAAACCATGCTAATTTAATATGGAACAATAAAAATAGGCCAAAAGGGCTTCTTTGTGCTCACCTTAACATACGCAGTATGCTCCCTAAACGTGAACAACTGGACCATATTCTCAGGAATTCAAATATTGATATAATAGGCCTATCAGAAACTTGGCTTAAAGAATCATCCCCTGAAGCTGGTGTTGTTTTCCCTGACTATAATGTGTTTAGAAGGGACAGAGGTAAAGGAAGAGGTGGGGGTGTACTGCTGTATGTGAAAAATAATTTGAAATGTTTACAACTAAGTGTGCCAAGTGAGATCAAAATTGAAAATGTTTCAGTCAATATCTCCCTCTCTGCAGAGATGAGTTTTACTCTGGTTTGCCTCTACCGTCCACCATCAGCCAAAGTTGACTTTTATGAACAACTGCAAGCACTACTTAAACATCATACAATACACAACAAGTCCAATGAAGTGATTGTAATTGGAGATTTCAATGTGAACTGGGACTGAAAGAAAGACAGGAAAACACTAAAGCATATAATGGATAATCTTAATTTTTCCCAACTTAATTTTGTCCAGCAACCAACAAGGATTACGAAACACTCTAAAACTACTCAGCAACAGACCTGATAGGATAATTAGATCGTACAATTTCCTGACTGGTCTCTCAGACCATAATATTATAATTTTCTCTAGGAAACTGTCCAAGTCGAGGGTTAATAATGATTTCCTTAACCCCACAAATAATAGGTCTCCTTATGAGTTTATACCTAACAGTCAACGACAAAATGTGGCCACAGCCCTGTCATCACTGGATTGGGATACAATCTTGTATGATGACAATTCTGAATTATTTAGCAGTAAATGTATTAAATCTCTGAAGGATGTTATCTCAACCCACTCGAGTAAAGGGAAATATAAATGTAAAAAAGGTGCCACTTGCCATGGTTGAACAATGAATGTAAAAGTCTGATGTCAGCTAGAGACGTTCTATTGAAGCAATTTTTAAAATCAGGTCTAACAACGGACCGTCAAAGGTTTACCCATATGCGAAATAAAGTAACACAGAGTCTAAGACAGGCCAAAGCGAATTTTTTCATTAAAATAATAGAGAATGCAAACGGCAATGGAAAATTAGTATGGCAAAACCTAAACAAACTGCTTGGTCGACATCTAAATAATAACAATAAAGAAATGGAGCTTCAAATTAATGACTTGATTATTAAAGATCCATTCTCCATAGCCACCAATTTGAATAGTTTCTTTATATATTCTGTGAAAGAGATTACACAGCATTTTGATTCGTCTCTGTGTCTTGACAATGTCCCTGATCCACATCAGCCTGTATTTAAAATCACTGAAATCTCAGACTATGAAGTAACAAAAATTATTGTTGGCATGAAAAATTCAAAAGCTCCTGACGCATTTGGCCTTAATACATATTTTTTTAGAGAGTACAAGGATAATTTAATATGTCCAATAACCCATCTTCTTAATATGTCCTTTAACTATTCTATAGTCCCTGCAGATTGGAAAGTGGCTGCAGTGACACCAATACTTAAATCAGGTGCTATAACAGACATGTCAAATTATAGACCTATCAGCATACTTCCCGTTATATCAAAAATAGCAGAGAAGTGGGTAGTCAGACAGTTGACGGCTCATCTGGAAAATGTCCAACCTTCATTACATCCATTACAGTTCGGTTTTCGGACCCATCACTCCACTGATAGTGCCCTGTGTGTGTTAACAGAAAACATAAAAGGTTTGCTTGACAAGAGTCCTTGTGTCGGGGCTGTCTTCTTAGATTTGAAGAAAGCCTTTGACTCTGTTAACCATCAAATTTTAATATCTAGGTTGACTCAATTTAACATCTCTGATCAAGCACTTTTTTGGTTTAAATCCTACCTGTCCCACAGGAAGCAGTATGTGGTAGTAGATGGTGTCAAATCTCCTTGCTTAGATTCTGGAGTTGGTGTCCCGCAGGGGTCTGTTCTTGGGCCGGTTCTGTTCTCTCTTTTTATCAATAACCTACCAAATTCATGTCCAAACGTCTTCTCGCAGATGTATGCGGATGACGCAGTAATTTACACTCAAGCAAAAACCATCCAACAAGCAGCTGTTGATCTCACATCTGCCCTATCTTATGTGCAGGACTGGCTCAAGAATTCATGCCTCATATTGAACACCAGAAAAACTGTATGCATGTACTTCTCAAAACGTCATGTCGAAGTAAGCAGGTCAAATGTCTATTTGAATGGAGAGGAACTTCACCTGGTCTCAGAATTCAAATACCTTGGGGTAGTCCTTGATTCAACACTTTGCTTCAAAAATCATGTAAAAAAAAAGTAGCAAAGGTCGTCAAATTTAATCTTCAAAATTTTTATCACATTCGAAATAATTTAACAATGGATGCTACTAAAACATACTTTTATTCGATGATTATTTCTCATTTTGATTACTGTCTGACTACCTGGTCTCTTGCTTGTCCCACAACACTTAAAACCATAGAAAGTCTATATAAAAAGGCACTAAAAACATTAGAAAAAAACCGCTATCGCACCACCACTGTCAAGTGTTAAAAAAACACAGATTACTAGATTTTCAAAATATGATTAATTTGAAAATGGTCTGTTTGATATATAAGGTCCTTCACTCCCTCGCTCCGCCACCTCTGAAGGACTTTATTAAATCCAAAGAAAATTCTCTGAGGACCACACGAGCCTCTACTAGAGGAGACTTGATAATACCTCACAGGCATACCACCTTCGGTCAGACGGTCCTATCTGTCCGGGGTGGGAAGTTGTGGAATAGTCTTCCTCTAACACTAAGAGAATGTACTACCTATATGTCACAGTGTCTGGTGGTCCCCTGGGTTTAACATTAGAGGTCTCAGTTTTCACGGTGTCTAGGCATTTTCACTACATTTCCCATAATCCTGTCTGTCACTGATTGTTCATTTCCTTCAGCTGTTTCTCGTCACCTTGTTTGCACTTGTGTATATATACCCTGTCTGTTCAGTGTTTGTCACGGAGTCCTTGTATATTGTCCCCACACTTCTGTTCGTGTTTTCTTTGGATTGCCTGTTGTTTTCGACCCTTGCCTGGACTGTTTGTGAGTACGGATTACCCCTTAATAAATACTTACTGCGATTGGATCTCCCTTGTCTCCTTGAGTGTGGATCGTGACACTATAGCTCATTTAAAGTCTCACTGAAAAAATGGCTATGGGCAAATCAAAGCTGTACACATTAGTATGTATGTTTTATCCTTTTTTAAAGTGTTTTACGTTGTAATGTGTATATGGATGAGTGTTTGTGAAGTAGAATGTAGTCTTGTTTGAATATTGTATATAGGACTTGACTGTAGATGTAAATTTTAATTTTTACAATGTTTTGTGAGCTGTGTGATCCTAGTACGTGGGACTACGGATGGAAATTAGCCCTTGGCTATAATCCGGCATTTTTACATGCATGTACTCCATGTTATGTTCATTAAAATGCATTGTCCCAATCAAATAAATAAGAAAAAAAAGAAGTGCAAATATATATTACACGTTTGTGTCAGTCATTGTATTTTTGTGAATGGCATTTTACACATCTGTGACTACTTGTCTGCAGCTTCAAATTCAGATTACAGGTTTGAGACTATTCTCTGCGAGTACAAATTTCAACTTCAGATTTTTATTTTACAGGTTTTCACATCAGAGCTGTGAGTGTAAATTTGAGCATACAAGTACAAATATTTATTGTACAAGTTCTCAAATTCACATCTACGTGCTCTCGAGTTTTGCTACTCATTTACCTTTATAGTTCATCATAACAGCGTAATATACATCATATACATAAGTCACCCACTATATTGCTAAATCTACTTGATATAAAAAATATAAACTGTATATACTGGGATGACCTGGTTTCTCTTGAGACTTCTCTGCTCCAGGAGAAACTCAACAATGGTGTTGACATGAATTTGCACATGGTTTGTCTTAAAGCATATTAAAAACACCACATAGACAACATTAACAACTTGATTTTTACCACAGGGGGGTATTTGCCCCCCAATTGCCTTGCTGGCCTTCAAGGTAAGATGGAAAATTCTCAGAATTCATAACAATTCTGGCAAAGTTCTCTCAATATGTTCAGCATGTTCTTTGCAAAAGAACATCATTCATGCAACGTTTTATGCAGAACATTTGAGTTTCACGTTAATTTAACGCATCTGAACGTTACGTCTAGATTGTTTAATCACGAGAACTGAATAGAGCATTCAGAAATACTAGCAAACTAAGCAAAATGTTATTGGAACATATTTTTGTTAGCTGGGCTTCTTTAGCTACACTCTAAATCTAATCTACTCTGGGCTTCTTTAGCTTTGTTTATATTGAACAAATCATGTTTTCTGATCCCTGCAACAAACTTTTTTCATGAATACATATCACATGCAAACATGTTCACACACACTTTATTTGATTCCACATTACAAGTCAAATTTTATTAGGAATAAAACAATTTTAATAGTCCAACCGATTAAAACAAATCAGCACATTGTTATGGATTATACAGCTCTAAGGGTATAGGAAGCATTGCCTTTTCCAAATAAACATGCTTCCTATAGCGGCTGAGATTGAACAGTACTTTGCCAACTGTTTGGCCCAGGGGCGTTGCTAGACCCCTTTTACTGGGGCACGTGCCCCAGTATAAATCTGCTGTGCCCCAGTAAATCTGAAGTTTGAGTTTAACAAATTATTTTATTTGTCAATGTATTTAATATAAATTATATTATAGCGTAATATAAATTATCTATTTGCAACGTAGTAATAAAACAATCAACGCTTGTAAAAGTAACGCAGTTTAACCGAAAACTGAAGCTGACCCGTGCGACAGAAATCCATGTCCGCGCGCGTCTGTGTTTCCTAGCAACTGCAGCGCGCACATCTGAGCACACCGAAGTCAGTTGGCATGCTGTTTAGGTAGGCTATGAAAACATGACAAAACAAAAGTTTGTAAATAATAAAAATAATCTTATTTTTATTAATTATATGCTTCTATTATTATCCAATTTGTTGGCCTTTCAAACACCTAAAAATGCACAAATGTAGGTCCGAGAAATCCAAATTTTCTCTGGGAAGCATGCCCTCCAACCCCCCTAAGTTAGCCAAACTACCCAGCCTGGTGTTTTTGCAACAAACGCCTCTGCCTGAAGCACTGTATAAGCACAGAAAATAAACACATTGTTGTGTTCTGTACTGTCTTTGACTGTGTGTCAAAAAATCATTCTTTCGGATATGAAATTTATATTTCATTGACCTATCGGTAAGCCCCGCCCTCCTTAGTTACTGTTGCTATATCAGACAAACAATGGGGGGGCCTGCAGCATGCAGAGGGGTGAATGGGTGGAGGGAAACCACAGTGATAAGTTGTATTTTGTAAGAAGAACCTGCAGACATGCTTTTACATAGAAAGTCAGGATCTCCTCACTGATGGTGCCATTGCTGTAGATGGTGTGTGATACAGAGTGATCCGCGCAGGGCAGTTTTTCCAACTTTCCCTGGAGTTTTAGACCGGACCAGTACTCCATATGTTGGGCTCTTTGAATAGACAAGAGAGTCTGCTTTGATGTTCTAGGCTGGAGCAGGTAAACAATGTTGTTATGGTGCAGCCTGGCTTCCACGATGGCAGATGGGTCCTCTACGACTGCATCAGAGACCTCAACAGGTTGGTAGTGAGAGGTCTTCTTCAGTTCAGTACCTGTCTTCCAGCATAGATCGTTTAAGTCTGATGACACACCAAATCACTGTGCCTGTCCATCCAGCTTTCCACAGGTCTTTCTTTTAAAACCCAGGAAGCTATCTTCCTCAACGCATGCGTGTAGCACCTTCCGTCTTTTAAAATCCAGCAATAAGGATGCTCTGGCCATTTGCCTCACGCTGACATCATCACAGTTTAGCATGTTGGTGAGGTGAGACTGTCTTGTGGCTGTGTACTGTGTACTCCCACATGCAGTTTGCAACTCCAAGCCCCCCGTCCTGTCTTTTCTGGAAGATAAAACATCTTGTGGAATGTGTGTTGAGACAAAGCCATTTCTTAACCACGTTTACGGTTTTGTTGTCCATTTCACGCAATACTTTTTGTGGAATATGGACATTTGCAAAAAGATTTTGAATTTTAGAAAAAGCTATGTCTCTTATTGCTTGCACTTTTAGAGTAACAGGATGAAGTGATGCATCAATGAGACCCAGTCTGGTCATAAACTGATGTGCCATGTCACCCAGATAGTTAGATCTCATGTCTAGTGTACACTCTGAGTGGCTGGTCTAAGATGATAAAAGAGGGGGGTTGGTCAACCCTTGATCTATACCAACGGTTGCCACCACTCCTCTCATAGAAAACTACACATTTACTGTGCTTTACTTGTAGGCCACACCATGTCAGGAATGTTTTAAAGAGAAAATACTCAGCAATGGTGTTGACATGGATTTGCACACGGTTTGTCTTAAAGCATATTAAAAACAGACATAAACAACATTAAAAACTTGATTTTTATCACTTTTAAGTACTGTTTATTTTTGCCTTGCTGGCCTTCAATGTAACATGGAAAATTCTCAGTACTCACACAAATTCTGGCAAAGTTCTCTCAATATGTTCAGCATGTTCTTTTCAAAAGAACATCATTCATGGGAAATTTTATCCAGAACATTTGAGTTTCACGTTAATTTAACGCGTCTGAACGTTACTTCTAGGTTGTTTAATCATTGATGAGAACTTAATAGAGCATTCAGAAATACTAGCAAACTAAGCTAAATGTTTTTAGAACATATTTTTGTTAGCTGGGCTTCTTTTATTTTTCCTTTTTCTTTTTTACTGATTGCCTCAATGGAAGAATGAAAGTTGTATCTAATATATCCACATATACCCTAGTCCCACTAACATCATTCAGCAATAGTAAATGGCTGGCAATCCTTAGCAATCATGTTGAACAAATCATATGTTTTCTGATCCCTGCAACATTAACTTTTTTCATTAATACATATCACAGGCACACACACACACTCACACACACACACACACACACACACATACACACACACACACACACAGTTAGCTCCATTGTTTTCAAGATATTGTGAAAAAAGAATATAACAGATTTCACACCGACACGAGCAAGAGACAAACAGCAGCTGACACCGGTCTACTCGCCTCATCACTGAGTCCATCCTGTGCTTATCTTTAACTGTCTGGTTTGGTTCAGCCACCAAATCAGACAGAAGGAAACTACAATGCACAGTTAGAACTGCTGAGACGATTATTGGCACCCCCTTCCCAACCTCTAACCATCTCCAGAGTTACATTCCCAATAACGATATGTTATTGGGAATCTTATTGTTACTTGTTTATCATTGTGTCAGTGTTTTATTTACAGACTTTAGCTACTGTAGCTTCTTTGCACGAAGAACAACATAGTGACGAAACGCGTTTGTCTGTTTAGGGCCACTGTAGAAACATGGTGGTGCAAAATGGCTATTCCAATGTTAGGGGACCCGTGTATGTAGATACAGTGGGGAGAACAAGCATTTGATAGACTGCCGATTTTGCAGGTTTTCCTACTTACAAAGCATGTAGAGGTCTGTCATTTTTATCATAGGTACTCTTCAACTGTGAGTGACGGAATCTAAAACAAAAATCCAGAAAATCACATAGTATGATTTTGAAATAAAGTCTGAAGTTTGCCAATTACCATCTAGATTATCCAGAGGAGGAATGGGAGAAGGTCATGTGGTCTGATGAGACAAAAATAGAGCTTTTTGGTCTAAACTCCACTTGCCGTGTTTGGAGGAAGAAGAAGGATGAGTACAACCCCAAGAACACCATCCCAACCGTGAAGTATGGAGGTGGAAACATCATTCTTTGGGGATGCTTTTCTGCAAAGGGGACAGGACGACTGCACCGTATTGAGGAGAGGATGGATGGGGACATGTATCGCAAGATCTTGGCCAACAACCTCCTTCCCTCAGTGAGAGCATTGAAGATGGGTCGTGGCTGGGTCTTCCAGCATGACAACGACCCGAAACACAGCCAGGGCAACTAAGGAGTGGCTCCGTAAGAAGCATCTCAAGGTCCTGGAGTGGCCAAGCCAGTCTCCAGACCTGAACCCCAAAAAAAAAACTTTGGAGGGAACTGTAAGTCTGCATTGCCCAGCGACAGCCCCGAAACCTGAAGGATGTGGAGAAGGTCTGTATGGAGGAGTGGGCCAAAATCCCTGCTGCAGTGTGTGCATACCTGGTCAAACACTACAGGAAACGTATGATTTCTGTAATTGCAAACAGGTTTATGTACCAAATATTAATTTATGCTTTTCTGATGTATCAAATACTATACTTATGTCATCCAATAAAATGCAAATTAATTACTTAAAAATCATACAATGTGATTTTCTGGATTTTTGTTTCTAGATTCACTCACAGTTGAAGAGTACCCATGATCAAAATTACAGACTTCTACATGCTTTGTTAGTGGGAAAACCTGCACAATCGGCAGTGTATCAAACACTTGTTCTCCCCACTGTAGAAATGGGTCATTCTTAGGTAATAAAAACATAACGGTTCATTATGTAAGGTCTTTATAGTTATAGTTACATTTATCAACTTATGAGGCTGAGCAGAGTAAGCTCATATATATTATGAGAAAATGAAAGCGTTTTTCTTACCTTTGATGCATGTAAACCTGTTGTAGGAGACATCTAACAAACTTAGGAAACTTTAAAATGGCATAATAGAGGCACTTTAGAAGTGAAATGTGGAATGAAAATCTCCACCCAATTCCTTTTAATCTGAAGTGGTCAGCAGAACGAAGATGTGTTTCTTGCAAAAAACTAAGTCTGCCCTTAGGCTCTTCAGATGATTTAAGACTCGGTTGCGCTTAACAGGATTATTGACCACTTCCAGCTAACTTATCTGACAATTTGCCATGTGAGTGTATTTAATGAATGGAACATAATATGTAAGAAAATGGTGCAAAACAAAAAAACAAAAATGATCATAGAACCATGAACACCATGAAGAGTGGAATGACCTTAAAAATGAACTCAACTTTGAAAGAGCAGCACAAACCTTTCCTTCCACCCCACCTCTGAACAAGGCAAACTAAATCAATCAGGCTCCGTTAGAATAAATAAGAAGTAATCTAAATTTAAATTAAACATATGATTTAATACTGCCATAATTTAAACTGTAATATCATAATCTGTCATCTGCAGCTTTGACAAATAATTGGAATGGCACATGATTATTTAGCCATTAATTACACAGATCCTTCTAACCAAACATGGACAATTGTTAAGGATCACTCTTCATTGGTTCATGATTAGTTAATATCTTCACTAATCATGAGTTCATGTTGAAGTAACTATTATTTCAGATATTAGTAGATGCCCTGTTATTGTAAAGTGTTACCACATTGTGTTATGTTATTATTGAGTGGCAACTTTGCCTTTCAATGTTTCTTGATCAGATTTGAATACATTACGTTTTCGTATGGCTCGCAGCTACAGTCGCTCTTGTTCCAGCATCGTGATTCACAAAGACATGAAATTAGGTTTTCAGTTTTATAAGCTTTGTCAGATACGTATAATGTAGATGTTTATCCTTTTCATTCAAATTCATGCATGGCATTTCCCACTGCAATCACGAGTGTCATGATGTCATTGTATTTGGTTAGGTTGGGTAAGAAGAAGGTTTCTCCACCAGCATTCAGCTGAAGAAACCTCTTGTGAGACGGACGGCAAACTCTTCAGCCCATGAAAAGTAAAGGGTTGGTATTTTTTAATTAACTTTTTCTTCGTATTCCAGGATATTCATCACAAAAGTAAGTTTGGGGAGGGATGCATTGCGGACAGTCACTGCTGGATACTAATTCAATAAGTCAATTCAATAGTTGAGAAATTATGAGAAAGTTGAAAATTTTGTCTCTAAATTATTATGTGATAATAAAAACTGCTTGTTAAATAATTATAATACAACTGAAAAAGTAATTTTTAAAGTAGTTTTAGATGGAGCTTACAGCAGCATGTACTGCCACAGGACATGTTGTCACACTGAACAACATTTTAAGCTATTTTGACGTGCTGTTTCTACAACACAGACTCCCGTATTGTCACGTTATGTTTCTTTATAGTTCTGTTCATTGACTCTAGTTAGTTTTCATTCATCACATGTGTTTCTTTGTCTTTGTTTTCCCAACATTATATCATTCACCACAGACACTAATCATCACAGCTGTTCGTCTTTTAGTTAATCATCTCTGTGTATTTAAGTGCCTCCCTTAGATATGGTCTTTGTCAGTTGTTGTCTTTGCATTAGCACACTGTCACGCATGTTTGCCTGTTATTCCGTGTTCGGAATAAATCCTGAGTCATCATCATCATCATCATCATCATCTTCCTTGGATCAGCATGATACACGTATACTGAATCCACAACAAGTAAAGCTTTAACTTATTTATGCTTACCCATTTGGAAAATCTTTGTTATATGAAAGTAGCGCTTTAATTTTTTTCCGTCCAACTCCTAGCTCCCAACTCCACTCCTAGCCTGGGAAAACCCTGACAAACTTCCGGCAAATTTGAGATTTGCTGAGCAAGTCTGTCTGGCGAAGAGCCCATTCAAGCCTATTTCCAAATCGAGGCACCAATCACAAACGTTGAGGCGGGCTTTGAGAAGGGTCTGGTGTCACCAGGCTAGCCTGCTCCAACTACGTTCAATTCTAAACTCACTCGGTTCACCCGCTATCTGCTTAAAATGATTTTCCTCCCAACCAGACCGATCCAGCTAAATTTATATCTTGTTTCCAGAATCTCACATTTAAATTTCCCCTAATGAAAGAGAGATTTGGGATATTATTATTTTTTTAAATGTTGGTTGTGCAATAAATTGTCTTATGCTATCAATAGATATTCTATTTGGGAATATCTATTTTCATATTTTATTAGGTTCTTTGATGAGGTTACAATACGAAGGCCGTAGCAACGTAAATTGCGTGATGTCCCCAAACCTTTGGCGTCACGTGACACGTCACGAAAGTGCCGCGCCAAGCAGCTCCAGCCGCCAGCCACTACAACAAAAAGAAAAAGAGATGAGTTTAGTGAGTGGGAGGATGATAGTGAAGAAGTTGCCGAGAGAGACGAGGTTCAGCGCTGCATTGAGGGCCAGGACAGGGCAGGAGAGGACATTCTAACCTTCTGGCAGTCGCAGTCAAAAATAATATTGACACCTTGTATATCCTTGCAAGCGCATCAAGCGAGCGCACATTCAGCTCTGCTGGCACCCGGAGTCTAGGCGAAATAGATTAAACCCCGGTACAGTGGATGCCTTTTTTTTTGCACAGCGAACGTAAAAACGCTAAATGAACATTTCCGTGTGTTAAATAAAACAAAAGTTCAGTGGTTATGTAGCGTAGGCTGTAAACTGTTGGCCTATACAAATCTGAAAAAAAAACATTTGTTTAGCCTATTAGATGAATACAAACGCTGCTTTGTAAATGTTGAAAATAATTATCATTATCTTATTAAAGGGGTCATGACATGAGAAACCAAATTTGCCTTGATCTTTTGGTATATAAGAGGTCTTTGTACCATTAAAACGTCCTGCAAGTTTCATAGCTTAAGACTTCCTCCCCATTATAAACGAATCATTTATTTAATCAAGCTCTAAATACAGCTCGTTCTGGATCCATGGTAAGAAGTGACGTCACGGTTCGAAGTGACGTACCAGCGTTTGCATATGTCCGCCTCCAGCACAAGACAACTACGCTTTAAGCGCAAGACAACTACGCTCATTTCGTATCGCCGCGCGCCTCACAAGTGCTCAGTCGACGGACAGCGAGTGGGTCTGTGTACAGGGAAATTACGATGCCACGCAGATGTGCTGTTCCTGGCTGTGGACAATCAGACGTCAGGGAAAAATGGATGCACTTTATTTTTTGCGGACGTCCCAGTCACGGCAGTGTTAATTTAAGCGTTTGTTCTACATTGTAAGGATGACTGTTTTGAGAACAAATCCCAATATGATGCTGGCTTTGCCAGAAAACTGTTGCTCAAAGATAAGTCCGTGCCGACTATTCTGGGTTCAACAACGACGACGTATTTAAAACTTTAAACTACTTTTTAAATACGCTGAATCCGCAAATGTTCTGGCTGGGGGCGTTAATAATTGATGCATAGGCACTGACGTTAGCCAATCATAACAGTGGGCGTTAACACTGAACTCTTAAAGGGGAAAAAAAACCAAAACAGACTGTTTGAATCAGAGGATGAGAAACAGGGTGGGAAAAGGTCATAAATCACTACATTTTAAAAGTTTTTTGTAAAAAAAAACTATAGTAATACTATAATTGCACCTAAGGGAACATAATAATACAATTAAAAAAAAAACATGTCATGACCCCTTTAATATGAACTGATTTATGGTTCATATTCATAATCGTCTGTTGTTGCCAGTTTACAGGGCGACGTTTCCAAGCACTTTCAGGCTGAAATAAAGTCTGTTTTCATTTACATTACAATGCCTAGTATTTATATTTAAAGGGGTGGTAAAGTATGATTTCAGATTTATAGATTATCATGACAGAATATGCTAATTGAAGATAGTTAACTCCACATCAGCAACATAAATTCATCAACTAACCATTCAGAGACATCCTGTTGCTTCTACATGTTGTCACTTCTTCTTGAGTCTCTCCAACACACACACACACACACACACACACACACACACACACTCTTGAAACCCCGCCCTCTGCAGCAGCTAAAACGGTGCGTTTTTGCAAACCCTCAAAAAGTCACAACTTTAACATGCTATATAAAAATATCTGTGGGGTATTTTGTGCGAAAACTTCACACACACACTCTGGGGACATCAGAGATTTATTTTACATCTTGTGAAAATGGCATTTTACCACCCCTTTATGTCATACACTGATCAGTCTGCGCAGAGCCACCTCAAGTCGAACACACCTATTATAATAACGAGCAGATAGAAAGAGTTGGTTCTTTACGAGTCGGATGTTAACGTTCACATAAGCCCCTTTCACACAGATATTCCAGAAAATACGCTGATAATGTGTCGAGGAATTTGTCTGTGTGTGTGTTCACACACATCCCGTAAAGACATGTGATATCGATGTGACGGGTAGGCCTATGTCTCTGCAGTGTCTTAAGTTTGCCTATGATCTGCGATTTCTCCACGCTCGTGCATTTTATTCTGATTCGATCATAAATAAGCACATTATGTACTTATGTTGAAGGAGGAATGGATAAAACTGCAGACAGTCACAAGCAGTATCTTAGCATTTTCTTTACTCAACTATCTTGTTTTCTTCCACCCAGCTCTTACATCCGTTGAACATGTAAACACATCAGTGCCACCTAGTGGACATGAATATTATAGCAGTGCAATGGAGAGAGAACACAACAGTAAAGTGGCGAACGATCTCAGCTTCAGTGTCATCACTATGACACACCCCTTGCGGCATTGATTACGGCTTTTGTTCACACGGAGCGCTTTCCGGGACTGATCCCGGCAATGTTACTAGGTCCCCATCCCGGGATCGATGCCGGAATCAATTCCGGGACGTGTTTGCGTTCACACAGATGGCACTGGCAGTTTTATGACAATTTTCCGGGAGCAACACAAAGCCCTTTACAGGCTGTGTTCGAAATCGTCCCCTTTACCCTCATTCAATATTCCCTACATTACGCCACTAATATTGTCCACTTGAAGGAGTGGATGAAAACGAGTGAGTGAGTTCGGACACTTCATCTGTGGGCGCCATCTCATGGCGAGATGCGGGAATTTATTCGCCACGACCATCATAGTGCATTATGGGTATACTCTGGCCGTTAAAGGGCTGTGTTCCACTCCAAAATTGTTATGCCCTTCCCTCGTTAACTTCACTCCGTCTTGTGGACTCGGATGTCATTGCTGACGTTGCACAAGTCCCCACTAATCATTCACTGATCATTTTGGAATTCACTATGGAGCTGATTTATTATTTAGACCCTTTTATTTATGAATTTGTTTTATGCACTATTCTATATGCATATAAGTTCATGGAGAATATATATATAATCCTATAGGCTTTGGGAGAAAAATTAAATTAGGCTACACAAAGGAAAAAGAAATTTCAATAGTATAAACTTTGTGAACATAAGGTAACTACAAGTATTATGTGATTGTACCGCAACATAATCAATATATTATACACTATTAATTCCAAAAAATAATTGATATAGCCTATCATACACTACACGCGATCTGCTGTGAAATCAAAGTTGAATAGCTAGAGCTGCTTGAAGTGTACATCAGAGTAGACTCGCTCCCTCTGTCAAAAGCAAGGGGACGAGGGCCTATCACGACTACCTTTATAAATGTCTGTTAGTAACATTTCCCTCGCCCACTTGATAAAGTGGAACTCACTTCAAAATGGTGGCAGGGATTCCCCAGAGGGGAAGTGCTTAGGGAACTTCACAAGTGTAGAAACAAAAAAAGTGGAACGCACCCAGTTGTACACTCATTATTGCAGTGCATTATGGGATTGAATGAGTGCACTCGATAACATCCACTACGGTTTCAGACACCACTAAAAATGGCTGTCCCCTCAACTAGTGCCCTATTTAATGTTAGGGGGCAATTTCGGACACAGCGCTTGAAAAAAATAAGTTCAAAATTTTTTATTTAAAACGAGCCGACTTACGAACGCTGGCTCTCTAGCGCATCCTAGTGTTTGAATTAAATTTACACTGGGGAGGAGAGAAGAGCAAACGAGGGCAGTGTTGCCAGATTGGGCGGTTTTGAATTTGATTGTGCAGGTAAAAAAGGGTTTGGGCGGGTGGACAAAATTTGGGCTGGTTTGGGGTCAGTTCGGCGGTTTTCAAACATCTACATTTTAAAGTCTAGCCTAATTGGTTAAAAAACTAAACTAAAGTGTGCATGTAGTCCATAAAATCAGTCACCATGACATTACAACACACGCACATGCAGCAGAGTCAGCTGGCGTTGGTGTTGACGTCACAGACGAGCACGCATTTTTAGCCAATCAACGAACGATCAGCAGGAAGACTTGATTTAGCGCGATTACTTGTAGCTGTATATTCAAGTGATCGCTAATGCTAAAGTGACATAGGCCTACAGTAAGTTGCATCTACAGCAAAGAGTGAGATAGTGAGCAACTCTAAAAAACGTACACATGTTGATGACTCGATGGTGAATATAAAGAGGAGAGCACAGTTGAATGACTTGATTTGAAATTGAATATGGGACGACTCCTTTCCATGGTCATATGCACACTAGCCTAACCAGACATCTGCAACTTCTACACCATCCAGACTAGGGATGCAAACGATTAATCGACGATCGATTAATTGTCGATAATACATTAATCGATCAAACTTATCGATCATAGATTAAGCAGGTTCATGCGTGTGCGTGCTGCTCAACCGCGAAACACAAGCGAGCGCGCCGGAGTTATGTTTGGGACTATTTTACACCTTCATCATGACTATAAGTTTGCGTGTGCATTCGCAGCCTTTTGTTTTGTGCAAATGTAACGTTAAGTTGTAATAGTTTATTATGTGTACGCCTATCTATATCTGATTTATCTCATATTGGATGCATTTGGTTAAGAATTGTTGAAGCGTGATCTTTAGCGTGCGCGGCTCAAACGGCAATGCACGACTAATAATGACTATTGGGACTGTCATATTACATAACATTATAAAGAGAACAATAGTGTAATAAAACATTGTGAAGTATTTGGGTTTAGTTGCCGTGTCGCGTTGTTACAGGAAGAGCGCGTCCACAACATGAGTCATTCTGAATGGCACGCAACTCAAGTTCACTTGTGCATTCACGTCATTTTGTGCAGATATAATTTGTAATATCATGTTTATTTTGTATATATCTGACTAATCTCATATAGGTTGCGCTTCTTTGAATTAAATAACGCGCTAGCAAAGTGCTCAACGGTTATTCATTCAGCGCGCGCCGCTCAAGCAGCAATGCACGACTAATAATAACGATGATTAATTTGGGACTGTCATATTACATAACATCAGAACACTATTTTATTAAATCGTTGTGAATTCATTGGGTTTAGTTGCCGTTTTCAGTGCGTTTCAGTGCACGTCTAACGTTACAACACACTGCAAGCATCTGAGGCGGCGTTGGTGACACGTTGTATTATTAGTCGTTTTTTGATTATTAAATAATTAATTTAATTTAATTATCATTCACATCGAAACATTTTACAATCCTACTAGCCCTTTATTTGGATTAAAAGTCATTCTCATTCATTTGGTGAGTAACATAGCGTTTTTAACAAACCCTGTCATGCTGTTGGCCATATGCACTGCAGCAGACGCATACTTTATCGTTAATTTAAATTACGATCGATCATGGGAATTTGTGAAAATTGACATCCCTTCAGTTCTATATTATACTTTCTCAGACCAAGCATCAATAAGTGCTGCTGCTAATGTTTCAAGTTTTTCAAGTTTACCAGATAGATTATTATGTAGACTTAATATAGTTTAGGCTAAGCCTACCCAGATAGATTTTTATTTAACATTTATTGCTTAATGTTTGCAACAGGTGAGCCAGTGCAAAATTATTTTTTATGTATTTTAATTTTCTGTGCATAATTTATTTTGTTAAACTACATAAATGCCATTCTGTACCGTATCCCAACTGTTACAATAAAACATCATTTGAGCAATATAACATGCATTTTTGTTCAGTATATAAGCAATATTTTGCTTTTTATGTTAAAAACACTATTGATACCGTGAGAAATGTACATTCTCAGGAAAATAGCCGCTTATCAGTTAATCGTTAATCGATCGATAAGGTCAATCAATTAATGATTAATGAATTAATCGATTTGCATCCCTAATCCAGACTGCATGCACCACTTGTCCCTGACAGCGGCTCAAAAAGGTTTGAATCAACGATGAATCAGTTTTGACTGCTAAATTCTGCGTTTTGTTCTGTGTACTTCCGAGGGTTAAAGTTAATTTCTTGATTGCCGTTTTGACAGTGTCCACCTGGACATTTAAAGTCATATTTGCTAATTCTCCTGAATCCTTGCCCTGTTTTGATCCGTTTTCCTGGGAATTTTTTTTTTTTTTTCTTCGTTATTTTGTTTTAAGGATACACTAATTGTGCTTATCAATGACATGGCCATAAAATTATATCACATTATTTAAGTAGTAAAATTTTGGGCGGTTTTTCTCTTGGAGTAGGCGGGTTTTGGTGAGCTTTTGGGTTGGAAATCACCGTCCCAATCTGGCAACACTGAACGAGGGCGAGGCGTTTAGCTGTAAAGAATAGTTTGGTGGAGGCTGCTTTCAGATGCCTACACGTAGGGCTCACAATTTGATCCTCATGTTTAAGCCAATAAATTACTTTCAGACACAGAACAGAAAAGAAGGGTGAGTAAGTGACCTGACAAAAATACTTTTTTCAGTATTGATTTCTTTGCAGCTTAAGATTATTTCATAATTGATTTCTTTGCAGTTTAAGATTCAGTCTAAATGCACCAAGCCTATCATAGGTCTGTGTGATAAAGGATCTATCATATTGAGATCGCGATAAAATTGACCTCGATGACAATGATAAGCTCTGGACATTTTTACTCTATAGAATAAATCTAACAGCAGAAATAAACGCGACAACAGCCAGTCAGTGCATGACGCTAACGTTAAGTGATTCTTCTTCTTCTTCTTTGGCTGCTTAACGGCGGATGCGTACTAACTTAGCGCACTACCGCCACCCTCCGGATAAATTGTGCCTGATCATCATTATGGCTTACATCTTCGGGAATATTGTAGCCTACAAGCTACCCAAAAAAAAAAAAAAAAAAAAAAAAAAACTATAATCTGTCTATGAGTCTGGTATCCTTTAAAAATTGAAACATATATTTTATTACTCTATGATCGGAAGCCTTAGACAAAATGCCTCTAAAGATAAACCTTTCTCCACTGTCCTCTATTTTCCTTTTAATTAAAATCCTTTCTCTATTAAATTTCCTACATATCATAAAGACATGTTCCACTGTTTCTGGTATATTACAAATCTCACATTTTCCTGAATTATGTTTTCCTATTAACTGTAGTGTTTTATTTAGTCCGGTGTGCCCTATTCTCATTCTTGTAAAAAATTCCCTCTTCTCTTCGACACCTTGTTACCATACGCCCCTGACCAACCCCAGGATTTATAGTGTAAAAACCCCTCCCTTTCCGTTAAGTGATTTCTGTGTGGTGTGTATGAAAACACAAACTGATAAACAAACTCACACTGATGCTCACGATGTTTTCTGCGTCTCAATAAGAACATGAACTTCATCTCCAACTGCTCCGAGAGTCACTTCACAAGATTTCCACAGTTTCATTTGAGAAAAACCACCGTCAAACAACACGGGAACAAAGATCTTCACGACAACCCGTCAAAATAAAAGTCCGGTTTAACTTCAAGAAATTATGACAAAAAAATATATCACTACTGTATACTAAACTGTAGCCTACTATTAGACAAAAAAAATCCAATGTTTTGTTATAAATTAATTGTTATGTTTACATTTATTTACATTTTAAAAGCTTGATTAAATTGTTAAAGTTTATATACATTTGTGTTAAAGGGCACCTATTATGACATTTAAAATGTTCCTAATGTTGTTGTGGGAGTCCCCAACAACAGTTTTACATGCATGCAATGACAAAAAACACTTTTGTTTTCGTATAATATGCATTTATTTTTACCTGATTTGCTCACCGACTCCCAAATGATTCGTTCAACGACTCGTTTTTCAAACCCCTCCTTTGCGCGACGCTAATCTGCGTTGATTGGTCAGATGACCCAGCAGTGTTTACAGAGATAATACTTATTTTTAACACGGAGTGCAATGATGCTTTTATCAATTAAATTGTGTTATAATAATGATTATAGTCCACTGCTTTATAGTTTGTAGTAAAAAACGAAAAATAAGATAAAGAATTTAATGTTATGTTAGCGAGCATAGCCCAGAGTTCATATTGTAAAAGCACAATCAGTCTTTGTTTGCATTAGCCCGATGCATAAACATAACGTTTTTACAAAAAAAAAAATGCAGTTACGTTACTACGAGGTATTATTCTATTCTTTAGACAACTCCGAAAACAACGACAAACACTTCACATATCTCAATACAATTGTCATTGAAGACCTAGAAGCTAAACGGTGCTTACACAACAAACAAAATAATTATTAAGCATGCTACATAAAATATAAAAGCAAAAATTAATAATAACACTTACAGGTTGTGATACGGAGGAGGAAGCTGATGCAAATACACCAGTGGAACTGAACCTTCCTTCAATATCAGCCGGCTCGCGAATCCAAGTTTGATTGCATTTAAAAAGCAATCGTCTTCAAAATGACGCGAACAAAGCACAAGGCTCGGACTATACTTCTGTGGTATAGTGAATTGTAGCCACTTAGTCTTCAAATGCTCCTCCTTGGGCAGATGAAAAAAGTTTGCTTTTGAGAACTTCAGAACACAGCGTCTCGTCGCCATGATATTTTCCCTGCTGGCCTTGGAGCGCAATAAGTGGGCGTATCGTATTCAAATAACTTGACAAGTTGACGTCATCTAGTCAGAGAAAAAGCTTCGGTCTTCTAACGATTCATAAAAATGACTCAGAGTCGACTCTCACTTTTGAAAGACAATAACTTTATATACGGTGCACTTTCATATTTCAAACTTTGCAGGATGTTTTTGTTCACTTAGATCTATGTTACACACTACATGAAAGGTAAATTTCAAAATTCCATAATAGGTGCCCTTTAAATCATAAAACACAGAATTCCAAAAAAAAAAATGTAATGGAAAACATAATTTAGGGGGAAATAAAATGTTTCATGGGGGCCTAAATTAAAGGGTTAGTTCACCCAAAAATGAAAATTCTTTCTGACATGAATTACTCACCCTCATGTCATTCCAAACCCGTTCACTTTCCCGTTCACTTCCAAACTTTGGAACACAAATGAAGATATTTTTGATGAAACCTGAGAGATTTCAGTCCCTCCATTGGGAGTAACGCAATTTACACATTCAAGTTCCAGAACAATAGGAAAGACAAAAATGTCTTTAATTAATGACAGAAATGAACGTCCTTTAAATGTTAGCTACTCTGTGGAGTTTAATTGTGAACAAGTAGTGATGTAGTGATGTTAGCCACATTCCATATTTTACTCCTAAATCAAAAACTGCCTTTCTAATATCCTATAGGAAATCTCCTGAAGGAACCCACGGCGAATTAGCCTCCCCCAGTTAGGCTTTGTATTATTTTTTATGTATATAGAGTCAGAGTTATCAATAGCAATAAATTATCTAAATGTATCAATGTGCAAAAAAAAATGCAAGAATCGACAACAAATTATTGTATTCATATTATTACAGTTTTTTACAGTCGCTAGGACACATTTCTCAATACTTAGGTCACTTTTTCAAAACTATTCACTAGGGCTGACTTCTAATAGTCGAGGATTCGACGATTCGATTCGGAGAGGTCTGATTCGACTATGAACCTCATGGTCGAATCGTAGAGAAGTGTTATCAGAGCCGCTGCTAGCCATTTTGGTGCCCTAAGCATAATTGCATAATTTATTTATGATGCCCCCTACCCCGAGAAACTTCGTCTTCATGAGGAACACGCGCGCGGACTTGCTCTCGCTCTCTCTCCCTCTCTGCCGTGCACGCGCTACGCGGTTTGGAGCACAGTCTCTGTCTCGCGGGCGCGCTCTCTCTAGATTCCAGAGATTTTAACGAATTCGCGGGCAACAGTGAGCCGCTATCAATATGCGGGAGACTCCCAGAACTTCCTTTGGGATGTCTGTATTTCTATACTGAAATAATATCGGCATTATAATTATTGATTTTTCATTAGGCTATTCTTTTGGTGCCCCCTCAGCTCTTGAGCACAGATCACTTCATACATGTCTCAGATCACTTCATACACGTCTCAGATCACTTCATACATGTCTCAGATCACTTCATACATGTCTCAGATCACTTCATACACGTCTCAGATCACTTCACACATGTCTCAGATCACTTCATACATGTCTCAGATCACTTCATACATGTCTCAGATCACTTCATACACGTCTCAGATCACTTCATACATGTCTCAGATCACTTCATACATGTCTCAGATCACTTCATACACGTCTCAGATCACTTCATACATGTCTCAGATCACTTCATACATGTCTCAGATCACTTCATACACGTCTCAGATCACTTCATACATGTATCAGATCACTTCATACATGTCTCAAATCACTTCATACATGTCTCAGATCACTTCATACATGTCTCAGATCACTTCACACATGTCTCAGATCACTTCATACATGTCTCAGATCACTTCATACATGTCTCAGATCACTTCATACGTCTCAAATCACTTCATACGTCTCAGATCACTTCATACATGTCTCAGATCACTTCATACGTCTCAAATCACTTCATACATGTCTCAAATCACTTCATACATGTCTCAGATCACTTCACACATGTCTCAGATCACTTCATACATGTCTCAGATCACTTCATACACGTCTCAAATCACTTCATACATGTCTCAAATCACTTCACACGTCTCAAATCACTTCATACATGTCTCAGATCACTTCACACGTCTCAAATCACTTCATACATGTCTCAGATCACTTCATACATGTCTCAGATCACTTCATACACGTCTCAGATCACTTCATACATGTCTCAGATCACTTCATACATGTCTCAGATCACTTCATACATGTCTCAGATCACTTCATACACGTCTCAGATCACTTCATACATGTCTCAGATCACTTCATACATGTCTCAAATCACTTCATACATGTCTCAGATCACTTCATACATGTCTCAGATCACTTCATACACGTCTCAGATCACTTCATACATGTCTCAGATCACTTCATACACGTCTCAGATCACTTCATACATGTCTCAGATCACTTCATACATGTCTCAAATCACTTCATACATGTCTCAGATCACTTCATACATGTCTCAGATCACTTCATACACGTCTCAGATCACTTCATACATGTCTCAAATCACTTCATACATGTCTCAGATCACTTCATACATGTCTCAGATCACTTCATACATGTCTCAGATCACTTCATACATGTCTCAGATCACTTCATACATGTCTCAAATCACTTCATACATGTCTCAGATCACTTCATACATGTCTCAGATCACTTCATACATGTCTCAGATCACTTCATACATGTCTCAAATCACTTCATACATGTCTCAGATCACTTCATACATGTCTCAGATCACTTCATACATGTCTCAAATCACTTCATACATGTCTCAGATCACTTCATACATGTCTCAGATCACTTCATACACGTCTCAGATCACTTCATACATGTCTCAAATCACTTCATACATGTCTCAGATCACTTCATACATGTCTCAGATCACTTCATACATGTCTCAGATCACTTCATACATGTCTCAGATCACTTCATACATGTCTCAAATCACTTCATACATGTCTCAGATCACTTCATACATGTCTCAGATCACTTCATACATGTCTCAGATCACTTCATACATGTCTCAAATCACTTCACACATGTCTCAGATCACTTCATACATGTCTCAAATCACTTCATACATGTATCAGATCACTTCATACATGTCTCAGATCACTTCATACATGTCTCAGATCACTTCATACATGTCTCAGATCACTTCATACATGTCTCAAATCACTTCACACGTCTCAGATCACTTCATACATGTCTCAAATCACTTCATACATGTCTCAAATCACTTCATACACGTCTCAGATCACTTCATACATGTCTCAGATCACTTCATACACGTCTCAGATCACTTCACACATGTCTCAGATCACTTCACACATGTCTCAAATCACTTCATACACGTCTCAGATCACTTCATACATGTCTCAGATCACTTCATACATGTCTCAGATCACTTCATACACGTCTCAGATCACTTCACACATGTCTCAAATCACTTCATACACGTCTCAGATCACTTCATACATGTCTCAAATCACTTCATACACGTCTCAGATCACTTCATACATGTCTCAAATCACTTCACACATGTCTCAGATCACTTCATACATGTCTCAAATCACTTCATACATGTCTCAGATCACTTCATACATGTCTCAGATCACTTCATACATGTCTCAGATCACTTCATACATGTCTCAGATCACTTCATACATGTCTCAAATCACTTCATACATGTCCCAAATCACTTCATACATGTCTCAAATCACTTCACACATGTCTCAGATCACTTCATACATGTCTCAAATCACTTCATACATGTCTCAGATCACTTCATACACGTCTCAAATCACTTCATACATGTCTCAAATCACTTCACACGTCTCAAATCACTTCATACATGTCTCAAATCACTTCATACATGTCTCAGATCACTTCATACATGTCTCAGATCACTTCATACATGTCTCAGATCACTTCATACATGTCTCAGATCACTTCATACATGTCTCAGATCACTTCACACGTCTCAAATCACTTCATACATGTCTCAAATCACTTCATACATGTCTCAGATCACTTCATACATGTCTCAAATCACTTCACACGTCTCAGATCACTTCACACGTCTCAAATCACTTCATACATGTCTCAAATCACTTCATACATGTCTCAAATCACTTCACACGTCTCAAATCACTTCATACATGTCTCAGATCACTTCACACGTGTCTCAGATCACTTCATACATGTCTCAGATCACTTCACACGTCTCAAATCACTTCATACATGTCTCAAATCACTTCATACATGTCTCAGATCACTTCATACATGTCTCAAATCACTTCACACGTCTCAGATCACTTCATACATGTCTCAAATCACTTCATACATGTCTCAAATCACTTTACACATGTCTCAAATCACTTCACACATGTCTCAGATCACTTCACACATGTCTCAGATCACTTCACACATGTCTCAAATCACTTCATACACGTCTCAGATCACTTCATACATGTCTCAGATCACTTCATACATGTCTCAGATCACTTCATACACGTCTCAGATCACTTCACACATGTCTCAAATCACTTCATACACGTCTCAGATCACTTCATACATGTCTCAAATCACTTCATACACGTCTCAGATCACTTCATACATGTCTCAAATCACTTCACACATGTCTCAGATCACTTCATACATGTCTCAAATCACTTCATACATGTCTCAGATCACTTCATACATGTCTCAGATCACTTCATACATGTCTCAGATCACTTCATACATGTCTCAGATCACTTCATACATGTCTCAAATCACTTCACACGTCTCAAATCACTTCATACATGTCTCAGATCACTTCATACACGTCTCAAATCACTTCATACATGTCTCAAATCACTTCACACGTCTCAGATCACTTCATACATGTCTCAAATCACTTCACAAATGTCTCAGATCACTTCACACGTCTCAAATCACTTCATACATGTCTCAAATCACTTCATACATGTCTCAAATCACTTCACACGTCTCAAATCACTTCATACGTGTCTCAGATCACTTCACACGTGTCTCAGATCACTTCATACATGTCTCAGATCACTTCACACGTCTCAAATGACTTCATACATGTCTCAAATCACTTCATACATGTCTCAGATCACTTCATACATGTCTCAAATCACTTCACACGTCTCAGATCACTTCATACATGTCTCAAATCACTTCACACATGTCTCAAATCACTTCACACATGTCTCAGATCACTTCACACATGTCTCAGATCACTTCACACATGTCTCAAATCACTTCATACACGTCTCAGATCACTTCATACATGTCTCAGATCACTTCATACATGTCTCAGATCACTTCATACACGTCTCAGATCACTTCACACATGTCTCAAATCACTTCATACACGTCTCAGATCACTTCATACATGTCTCAAATCACTTCATACACGTCTCAGATCACTTCATACATGTCTCAAATCACTTCACACATGTCTCAGATCACTTCATACATGTCTCAAATCACTTCATACATGTCTCAGATCACTTCATACATGTCTCAGATCACTTCATACATGTCTCAGATCACTTCATACATGTCTCAGATCACTTCATACATGTCTCAAATCACTTCACACGTCTCAGATCACTTCACACATGTCTCAGATCACTTCATACATGTCTCAAATCACTTCATACATGTCTCAGATCACTTCATACATGTCTCAGATCACTTCATACACGTCTCAGATCACTTCACACATGTCTCAAATCACTTCATACATGTCTCAGATCACTTCATACATGTCTCAGATCACTTCACACGTCTCAAATCACTTCACACGTCTCAAATCACTTCATACATGTCTCAGATCACTTCATACATCTCTCAAATCACTTCACACGTGTCTCAGATCATTTCATACATGTCTCAGATCACTTCATACATGTCTCAGATCACTTCATACATGTCTCAGATCACTTCATACATGTCTCAGATCACTTCATACATGTCTCAGATCACTTCATACATGTCTCAAATCAACACATTCTTCCAGAACACTAGCAAAGGTTGACAGCCAACAAACACACTTTATCACCCACAAAACAATGACCTAAAAAACACCAACAACAGGAGCTTTATACAATGTTTTCCTCTGATTCTTCTACCTCTCTACTGTTTAGAATTCAATATATGTTACTGGAATTAATCAGACAGGATGCAGTATGCTTCATATTTTATGTATTTTTTTTTTTTTTGCTCGGAGTAATTCCAAAGTACAAACATTTGTATGTATTTGTACAACAAAGTATGTGTCTACACACCATCCACCGATACAGATACAGGAATCAGCTGTGGTTGATCCAATTGTTTTTATACCATTTCATTTTTAGATTTGAAATGTATTTCATTACAATATTACTGTAGAAATGTGGCAAAATGCTGTCGTATACAGTTTTGTATTATGTTATTGTTTTGAACTTTGTTTGAGAACAGTAAGCGTGTGCAGATTGGCCTGTAGATACACAGAGTTGTGGCGGTTGTTGTGTCGAAGTGAGAAAAGAGTTAATGTAATTTGAAAGATGTAGTCATTGAATGCATTTTGTGCCAAAGCAATGATAAATGATCCACAGTTTATCCCACATAAACTTCTGTTGTGCTCACTGTATGAAGAGTTGACCTAAGTATTGAGAAATGTGTCCTAGCACCTGTAAAAAAAACTAATTACAATATATTCTTGTGAACAAACCATGGAATATTTTGATCAAACCTGAAATTGGAACGTTTGTGTCTGCTTATCTGCAGATTATCTTCAATCTCTCCTGGTAATTTACAGTAAATGAACCGATCGCAGCTCTTAATCAGTGGATCAATCTGTCTTTCTGTGCATGACCTGGTTATGGTAAAGGTCAATCTTCGTGTGTGTGTGTGTGTGTGTGTGTGTGTGTGTGTGTGTGTGTGTGTGTGTGTGTGTGCACCTCAAGGATAAATCAAGATACAATAAAAATGAACTATGTTGTAACATTTCTGCATATTTCTTATGCAACTGCTAATAATTGTGAGATTCCTTAATCCACTAGGATATCAGCGCTAATTTCAGTTGTAATTTTTACAAGGTTTTTTTGTGTGTGTGTGTCTATTCCTAGGTTTGCTTGAGCTTGTGAATGGTTGAGTTTGTGAGCTCCGAATTCACAATGAAGCCAGTCTTACTCGGCATGACTGTCCTGCTCGTCTCCTACATCTGCTTGGGTTATCATATATGCACGTGTTTTGCTCTCGTCGTCTGCTTTGTGCTCTTGGCTAACGCAGTTCGCCAGCCGGGAAAGGGCTTGTCTGATGGAGTTGGCCGGGCAGTGTTAGTAACAGGTTGTGATAGTGGATTTGGACATCACCTTGCAAAGAAACTGGACAGCATGGGCTTCACAGTGTTTGCTGGATGTTTATGCCCTGAAGGCCCCGGAGCTCAGCGTCTGGTTGAAGAAGGCTCTGACCGTATGAAGGTACTCCAGCTGGATGTGACCAAAGATGAACATGTAAGCTTGGCCAAAGATTTTGTGGAAGCAAACTTGCCAAAGAAAGGTAACTTAAACACTTCGAATTGTATTATTTATATTATAAGGCATAGTGGTATTTAAAGATGACCTATTACGTTTTTTTTCATGTTCACCTTTAGTGTGTAATGTTGTTGTTTGAGCATGAAAAAGCTCTGCAAACTTTCAAAGCATGTGATCCTCTATATCAGTGTCAGTGTTTCTGAACTCTTGAAACGCCTCCATTGTAGTCTTGAGTTTCTTCCAGGAACAAACACGTCACAATATTCCTCATTTAAATAATTAATACGCAGAATAAAGGGGCGGGGCCTGGTTGAGATAGTTAGTAGTGTGTTGAAACTGGCGGTTATGGTAAGGGGCGGGACATTTCCCAAACACGCTCGAAGCGCTTGACCAATCATAACACACTGATCCAGCGGACCAATCGGATCACAGTGTGCTTTTCAGAAGGAGGAGTTTCACAGAGACAGGAACTAAACAGGGCTGCGTTTCCCAAAAGCATTGTTAGCCAACTATGGTCGCATGTTCCGTCGTTATCAGCAGTTCAATGAGTCTGTGGCTACGTTTACACGTGGCCGGTTATTTTCATAAACGGACATTTCACCCTCTCCGTTTTCAGAAAAGTGTTCGTTTACACGAACCCGTGTATATGCCGTCAAGAGCATGCCAAACCTATAGGTGGCAGTGTAACGAGAAGCTCAAGCCCACGTTAGCCAATCAGAATCCCGAAAATATAGGTCGCACTTTTGACGCAGTGCAAGGTCTGTCGCATACTGTGACGTCGACTGCCTAACTCAGTTTTTCTCAGTTTACATGCAAACAAAGTTTTCCAAAATCTCCACTCTGGCCGGAGTTTTTAGAAAGAATCGGTTTCAGAGGAGATTCTCCGTTTGCGTGTAAACGAGGGGCACAACCGAAGGGAAAACCTCCGGTTTTCAAAATAACCATGTACATGTAAACGGGGCCTGTGTTTCCCAAAACCATCGTTCCAGCGAACATTCGCAAACAGCATCGCAAACTTGTGTGTTTGAGCGACAGATCTCGACCTGTGTTAGAAGCACAGTTTCTTGTTTGCATGACATGTGGACTCAATAAATCCTTATCTAGAGCAAAGTAAGCAAGCTGACATTCAGTACAATCTGTGTCTTTTATTTAGAATACATACAAATGTAATTTTTTCCCCCTTTTGTCAAGAGATTTAAAGCGTTGTTTCTGAAGAGTGTGCATGTGCGAACATGTTCTAGTACGTAAGAACGGGCCTATGATTGAATCTGGAAATAAAGCAAAATAACTGAGAAAAATAAGAGATAGTCCTCAGATGCCATGTCCGTAATTTATAGCAAAGCATTAATTCAATTTTAAACAGATTCATTAAAAGAAGTTATTACTCCTCCACCTGCGTGACATCATAAACTAATGTGGTTGAACGACCAATTTGCAACAGTACGGTTTCGGGACTTGCTAGGTGATTTCATCAACGACGGATCGTACTGTGGTAGTTAAGCAGCGAGTTACGCCGTTGTACAGGAAATACACTCCTGCGTTACTGACACTGGGATGAGTGGACCTGCAACAATGGTCTAAATGGGAATAATGTGTTTTTTTTTTAAATGAAAGCATGAAGCATTAAAACCTATTCAAGTAGACCCCAAAAACAAGACTTTAGGGCATAATATGGCGTCCTTAAAATGTCACAGATGAAAAGCCCTTTTCTCTCTATACTGTTGTCCATTGGCAGGTCTCTATGCTGTTGTAAATAACGCTGGCATCAGTGACTGGGGAGAGACGGAGTGGAGCAGCGCTGAGGACTTCCAGAAGATGGCTGATGTGAACCTGTTTGGTGCCATCAGAGTCACCATCCCGTTCCTGTCACTTGTTAGAGCATCCAAAGGTCATTGATGCCTTTATTCTGGCGTGAATAATCATTGTTGATTGATGTATTCCTTCACTCTCAGGATAAAATGATACTGAAGCGGTCACTATGCTGGCATCCTTTCAAAAGGTCATTTTTTACTAGTGGTCACCGATATGGGTTATTTGATTACCGGTACTTATATTTTAGAGAGCATTTTAGAGAGTGGCTGATATTAAGCCAATATGATACTACACCATTTAATTTATAGCATGCATAAAAATAGCTGCAATGAAATTTAGATTTATTTTACATATTAACTAAACTAGAAATAATTAATTGTAAATTGAATCAATATGAAATATAATTTGTGCTTTACTAAAATAAAATAAACAGATTTATATTTTGGTAACTTCTTGATTTTGTAATTGTATTATACTGTAGTGTAGTGTTTTTCACAAATAAAGAAACTATTAAAAACATGAATTAAAAGGAAGTAAACAAAGCAATTAAATTAATTTGACCATCAGAATCAAGCCCCGCCCTACATTTGTTCTTGTTCCAGAAGCCGTTTTACTCGGACATACGTCACAAATACTATTTCAACTTGCGTTTCATGTCGACTTTAAAGATTACATCTGTGCTCAGGTGCAGCCGTTCAAAATAAAAGCTGCTTCCGATACTTAAAAAAAGCTCATCGGCCGATCATTTAAAAGTGCCAAATATCGGCCGACCACTAATTTTTACCATTTAGGTATTCTAATTATAATACTTTAGGTAATATGTACCTTTAGAGGTAAATAAGTCAATAATTCAAAGTCAAATAAGTTTGAAAGGCTGCCGCCCCACTGACAGCTTTTTTCTGACAGCGTTACGTGTATAGACAACTCACTACTTCCTTTAATTTCATAATTCCTTCTTAGGTCGTATGTTATATGTGTCAAGCATCTTCTCTTTCTTCAATTGTCTGAACATGGGAGCATACAGTGTGTCCAAGCGGGGACTGGAAGCATTCGCAGACTGCTTGAGAGCAGAGATGGACAGTTTTGGAGTTAAGGTAAGGACTGATCCGTTCTGGTAAAGGAACCCTAGAAACTCAAATAAAATATTTATTATATTTATTAATTACAAATAGACCAAAATTTTAAATCAGGTGCTCAACTAACTGTTGAGAAGGTTTAACACAAAAAATCAATTTCAACTATATTTCTTGAAAACAATGTAGTTTCGTCCAACTTTAAGGTCTTCATCAGACATCAAGCGTTTCTCAAGGCAAACCATAATGATAAACTGAAGAGACAGTAGTGGCCAAAAGTAATGTCTGGCCTTGGAAAAAATTCACAAATATTAAGATATCTCAAATATTATTATTATTATGGCCAGACTGTCATACAAAGAAACTATGATCACATGCAAAACATGAGAGAATAAAAAATAAAAAAAGATAACTGATTATGTAGTCAATGTATGTAGTAGTCAATTTATGCTTTTTTCTGTGAGCTTTTTTTTTTTTTTTTGCATAATACAATAAAACGTGTAGCTATCGTTTTTTTTTAAATATATATATATATATATCATTTTGTCAGATAAATACTTTTACTGAGTTGTGTTTTCTGTGATCTTCCGTCATATTTAAAACATATATATATATATATATATATATATATATATATATATATATATATATATATATATATATATATATATAAAAATATATATATATTTATTTATTTATTTATTTATTTATTTATGTATTTATCTATCTCATATTTTAATGGTTTAACCGAGCTTGAATGGTCATTAAAAACAAATATCCCCTTTTGGCCACTACTGTAAATAACATAAATAAAGATAAATCACTATTTTAAATTCAACAGTATTTGCCATTTGACAATTTATACACAACATATTAAAAGACTATGAACCAAAAGAAATAGTAATAATATTATAATTAAAACATGCCATGATAAATCTATTTCTTGATTTAGTACCCATTATAACATTGAACATGGGGGAATTGTTTTGTATGTTTTTGTAGGTCAGCATTATTCAACCAGGAAACTTTGGTGGAGCCACAAACATTCTGCGCAAGAAAACGCCGCAAGACATATGGGATGGATTTGACGATGTGCGTAAACTCAAGTTCAACCAGAAATACGTTGAGATGGCATGTGGATATTTCGAGTCGGTGTGCGCGTCCGGGTTTAAGGATTGCACGTTGGTCATCAATGCCATGCTCCACGCTCTCACGGCTCCCAGACCTCAAAGCCGATACCTGATCGTATCCTGGACGGATATGATGTTTTTCTACTTATGCCCCTTTCTCCCCACATACGTCACTGATTCTGTGTTTCAAATGAGTCCCATGTACCACAGGCGTAAAGCAATGCTGTACTCGTAATGTAACTCATAAACAGAATAGGAGAGCTCACTTTACATAAACGACTCAGTTCCTCTATTTTTTTTTTGCTGATGTAACTCTTAACATGTTACAAAGGTTTCCTGGACAGCTGTTCACAAACAATGAACAAAATATGTGTTCTGTACTTCTTTCCTGAGTAAAATAATAAATTCTTTATCACAGAAAATCTTGTTGAAGAATTTTTCATAGCCAAGTCAAAAAAACGTTTATTTTTTATTTTTTATTTTTACTTCATTCTCCTAGAGAGAAACTATTTATACTTTTACAAAAACACGACAGGATCATTGAAAGTATTAAAGGTGAAAAGCTGACTAATTAACATAACAGTTTTTGGTAACGCTGTATTTTACAGTGTCTCTGTTACACATCTTACATGTACTTACTATGTATGATCAGGGTTAGTTGCTTGTATGCATAATTTACTGTTATTACTATAGTAGGTACATGTTGTTAATAAATATTAGTACTTATTTATATAATTACACAGCAAGAGCTCCTTGAAATAGTCTAACATATTTTAACCTGACTTTTTTTTAAGAAAGTAAATTAATACTTTAATTCAGCAAGGACGTATTATATTGATCAAAAGTGACGGTAAAGACATTTACAGTGTTACAAAAATATAACATTTCTAATCAACTTTTTATTCAGTAAAGAATCCTAAAAAAAAAGGGTCACGGTTTTCACAAAAATACTAAACAGCACAAATGTTTTCAGCATTGATAATAATCTGAAATGTTTCTGGAGCAGCAAATCATCATATTATAATGATTTCTGAAGGATCATGTGACACTAAAGACTGGAGTAATGATGCTGAAAATTCAGCTTGATCACAGGAATAAATTACACTTTACAATATATTCACATAGAAAACCGCTGTTTTAATCTGTAGTAATATTTAAAAAATGAATATTACAGTTTTTACTGTATTTTTGGTAAATAAATCCAGCCTTGGTGAGCAAAAAAAAAAAAAAACGTAGACCTAGAAACTTAATGCTAATAAAACTGGTTGGTAAACTTGCAAATTTAGTGGCTTTACGATGCCGTGTATGTATGCAAATATAATATGAGGAAATGAGCCACGCATAATTTAAATACAAGCATCATTTAAATAGATAAATAAACTGAAAAGAGAACTTGTGTTTTGTATCGACGGTTGAAAAGCCTCTTTCTCCGGTAGGGTTTTCATCCTCGTATATTTCCTGCTATCGTGGTTATGCTGTTACTCGAGTTCAAGTCATGTTGTTTCATTTATTTGCTTTTCTGTATACTGACCCATTTAGTTAGATTTAGATAATCATCCCACTACTTTCAGTAAACCCATGCATGTACATTTACATTCAGAGGAAGAAGAAGTGTGTCATTGGCCCCTATCCACACTTTGTGAAGATATGATTAGATAAAGGGCCTCCTTCGTGACCACAGGGCCAAAAGTCCCTGTCTTTGTCACGTTTAGTCTCCTGTTGTCTTGTTAATTAGTCATTATGAGTTCATGTGTCCCAGCTGTGTCTCGTTTCCCTGTTCTGTGTATTTAATCCCTGTGTTTTAGTCTGTTCCCCTTGTCTGTCGTCGTTGTTTTGGTTCTGTTCATGTTTCTTTTGATCCAGTGAGTATAAGTTTGTTTAAATAAATACTCCTGCAATTAATATCCTGCATCCTTCCCTGCTTCATGTCACCAGAGGAAGAGTCAAAGCTTCAAAAACTAGCTCTCATGTGCTACAATATGCTACAAAATACAACATTGTTTAACCCTCTATGGTGGATCGTCATTTATAAATGCTGCAGAGAAAATGCAATAAAGAAAATAAATAATAATATTCAACCAAAAAAAAAAAGAATACAGTTTAGCATTATCATATGACATCTGCCTCTGGTAATAAAATTAAAATCCATTAGCCATGTGCTTGACATTTTTGGCAACAAGGAAGTGAAGGAGACATTAGCACATATAGGTCACATGCTGTCAAGACTCTATTGTGAGTTCATTTTAGACTAGGAAATACATATAAATTCAATTTAAAAAAAAAAAAAATTGTACATCCAAATGTTTTTGCACATTTTGTAATAAAAAAATTCAAAGACCAAAAAAAAAATCTGTGTTTATGCATAAAATTCCTTTTAGGGGATACATATTTTTTTGTGTAGCTGCACTATTGTTCAGTTCTGGCAGCCGGCAGAGTAATAGTCGTTTGGCCTGTGTTTTAGGTTAATGTTAGAAGACAGAGATGATAAGAGATGTATCTTTTCCAGAAAGTATTGATGATGAATAATCATACTACAACCAGAGAACAAATGCTCCAAAAATCATGACTAAATAGGTCAAAATGGAGTCACGTGTGGAACGCGTGGGCAACACTGAAAGAGTCTTGATTATCACTTGTGCTACAATCATTGATTTGGAAAAATGTTAAAGTTTTTTTTTTTTTTTTTTGTACACTAAGATATGGTTTCACTACTTTCCAGGCAGTGAAGTTGCATCTGAATTTGTGTCAAGATTTTGACAATTACACATAAGTTCCAAATGAAACATAGTAGCACAAGATGAAATGGAACGTGAATAAAGCTTTTTAATGTTTTTTTTAAACACTTAGACCTTTTCACTACTTTTAAGATAGTCAAGTCAAGTCACCTTTATTTATATAGCGCAATACAGATTGTATCAAAGCAGCTTCACAGTGAGATAACTTGAAAATAATACAACAAAGTTTGTTTCTAGAATAAAATTGCATCATCGTCCACCTTAAGGCAGATCTATGCTAATATTGTTGAATATTAAATGTCACCAACTAAGCAAGCCAAAATCCAAGGCAAACAGTGGCAAGGAACCAAAACTCCATCAGGTGACAGAATGGAGAAAAAAACCTTGTGAGAAACCAGGCTCAGTCGGGGGCCAGTTCTCCTCTGGCCAACGAGCGAACAGTGTATGATTATGATTCAAGTCAGATTGGATCAGAACATTTAGAGTATTTATCCATTTCCATCTGGTTGGAGGTCAGAGTCATCACGCCTGCTGGCACTTCAGGGTGCTTCATTGATGAGTCCAGGTGCAGGTCCACCATCTGATCTGGAAACGGCCGGGATCACGTTGACTTCAGTAACAGGGAAGGGACTGGTTGACACTTCAGGACTGCGTTGTCACCGTGTCCAGGCGCAAGTCCTTCATCAGATCTGGATGCGGCCTGGATCCTGCGGTAAACCTCGGATAAACAGAGGGACTAATATTAGCGTAGACGCCATCCTTCTTATGATGTAACAAGTACATCAGGGAGTGTTCCCGGTTCCGGCTGACCTAAACTATGCAGCCTAAATTGAGTTACAGTATAGAAGTCCATAATGTGTTATGTGAATGCTAGGCCAAAGAGATGTGTTTTTAGTCTAGATTTGAACTGAGAGAGTGTGTCTGCTTCCCAGACAATGTTAGGAAGACTGTTCCAAAGTTTTGGTGCTAAATAGGAAAAGGATCTACCGCCAGCAGTCGATATTGATATTCTAGGTATTATTAACTGGACGGAATTTTGAGATTGCAATAGACGTGAAGGACTATAATTCGTTAAGAGCTCGCTCAAGTACTGCGGAGCTAAACCATTTAGTGCTTTGTAAGTGATCAGCAATATTTTAAAATGTATACAATGTTTAATAGGCAGCCAATGCAGTGTTGACAGAACGGGGCTAATATGGTCATACTTCCTGGTTCTGGTAAGAACTCGAGCTGCTGTGTTTTGGACCAGCTGTAGTTTGTTTATTATGCGTGGAGGGCAACCACCCAGTAGAGCATTACAATAATCTAGCCTTAAAGGTGCATTAAGCAACTTTTCATGTTAAAAAATACCCGTTTTCTAACCCATACATGCTTAAACAATTGCCTGATGGGCTGAATGAGCCCTTCTCTGATCACTGAGATTGTCTCTATAATCCTGTAAAGTAAAATAAATAAGAGGGATTCGGGCCGGAGTTTTAGACTGGGCGTGACGTCATGCGCGTTCACGGCACGCTCACATAGCTATGTCTAGCAGGTTTGTGTATTCGACGGCATTCTCCGTAGAAGATGGATTGTAAGAGACCTGCTTGTAGTTCATTTCAAACACCAACGCAAACTCCACGTAAGATAAAAAAAAAGAAAACTTTTGTCTAGTGCGTGCACATCTCTGGCTGAAGTTTCGCTTGCCGCCAGAGGTGGCATAGTTCTGCAAAAACTCAGAATCTTGCGCTATGCACCTTTAATTTCATGAATGTATGAACTAATTGTTCTGCATTTTTCATTGAGAGCATATGACACAATGTAGATATATTTTTAAGATGAAAAAATGCTGTTTTACAGATGCTAGACACGTGACTTTCAAATGAAAGATTGGTATCAAAGAGCACACCCAGGTTCCTAACCGACGACGAAGACTTAACAGAGCAGCCATCAAGTGTTAGACAGTACTCTAGATTATTATGTGAGGACGTTTTTTTGTCCAATAATTAGAATCTCTGTTTCACTACGATCCAGTAACTCTAATAGAGAGCTACAACCACAATCGGATGATAAGAGCAAATCATTTGTGACTCTAATGAGAGCTGTCTCAGTACTATGGTACGGTCTAAATCCTGATTGAAAATCCTCGCAGATATCATTTCTTTCTAAACAGGAACACAGTTGTGAGGATGTCTGCCTTTTGTGTTATCTTTGATAGAAAAGGTAGATTCGAGATCGGCCTGTAATTGACTAATTCTGTTGGATCAAGTTGTGTTTTGTCAACAAGCGGTTTAATCATAGCCAGCTTAAAACTTTTTGGTACGTATCCCAATGACAAAGATGAATAAACGATATTAAGAAGAGGATCTATGACCTCTGGAAGCATCTCTTTCAGTTGTTTAGTCGGTATAGGGTCTAACATACATGTTGTCGATTTAGATGATTTAACGAGATTAGAAAATTCTTCCTCTCCTATAGCAATGAATGAATTAAAAATGTCCTTAGGGAGACTACAATGCACTCCCTGATGCGATAATGTAGTAGACGGTTGCATAGTTATAATTTTCTCCCTGATATTATCAATCTTATAAGTGAAGAAGTTCATAAAGTCATTACTGCTGTGTTGCTTGGAAACTTCTGGGCTTGAAGCTTTTAGCCACTGTTTCAAATAAATACCTAGGGTTTTGTTTATTTTCTTCTAATAAGAAGTAATCTTGCATGGTGGACTCATTTCAAGTAATGTAATTGTTCCTGTTTTACCCATGTTTCTGTCAAACACTGCACATCTAGGTTATGGTCTGTAATCATATCATTAACAAAAAGTGCTTTTGAAGTAAGGGATCGAATATTCAGCAATCCAAGCTTTATCATTTGTTCATCTGCATTATATTTGTTTTTTATTTGTTGAACATCAATCAAATTTTTACCCTTAATTAGGTTTGGGAGTTTTTTTGTATTTCCTAGTTCAGGGAACAGACACAGTCTCTATATGATGATATCTAAGTGAAAGAGGCTCTATGTGATGGGATTTATCTGACCTTGGTGACGTGAGGCCGCTAGCAGACGGTCGGTTAAGCCAGTCTGTCTGCTTCCTGACCTGAGCCCCAGATTGTCATGTTTTATCTCTAAGACTATGAGCCAAATTACTAGAGAGAAGAGCAGCACCATCCCAGGAGGGATGAATACCATCTCTTTTCAACAGGTCAGGTCTTCCCCAAAAACTTTTCCAATTCTTTATCAATTCTATATTATTTTGCGGACACCACTTAGACAACCAGTCATTGAGTGAACACAATCTACTAACTATCTCATCACTCCTGCGGACAGGAAGGGGGCCAGAGCAAATTACAGTGCCTGACATTGTACTTGCAAGTTCACACACCTCTTTAACGTTAATTTTAGTGATCTCCGACTGGCGAAGTTGAACATCATTAGTGTCGACGTGAATAATAATCTTAGAGAATTTACGATTAGCATTAGCCAGCACTTTTAAAGTAGCTTTGATGTCAGGCGCTCTGGCTCCCGGCAAACATGTGACTATGGTGGCTGGTGTCTCTATTTTAACGTTCCATGTAATAGTATCGCCAATAACTAGGGCACATTCAGGATTCTCAGTGGGTGTTTCACTGAGTGGGGAGAACCGGTTTAATGTTGTAATCGGAACGGAAGAGCGGTGTTTTGTCCCGCGACTACAGCATCTCACAGTCACCCAATTGCCCTGCTGCACGGGCTCTACTTCAGCCGGAACCGAACAATGTACAGAGTTCACTAAGCTAGTCGCATCCAAAGCAGTATCTAAAGCCCTTGCACTCTTACTATCCTCAATTAAAGTTTGAATGCGTGTCTCTAGTTCTGAAATCTTCTCCGTCAACCTGACTGTCTGCATGCATTTATCACATGTAAATCCAATATTGCTGACAGAGAATGCTATACTATACATGAGACATGAAGTGCAAGTGACAATAGTGAAAGAGAGTGACAGTAAGATAGTGAAAGAGCATTTGTAAGTGTGTGAAGTTTCAGACAATTTGTTAAAAACTATTTACCCTAATAAGTCAGTTATAACGGCACCATAAAGGTCAAATATTGTAATAATTGTTATGCTATATATCGCACAGCCCTACTTAAACATATGTAAAATATAATGTAATTTATTTATTTAGTCCCATAGATGGTTAATCAATTTCATAAACCCAGCAGATCTCATTGAGCACTGTCACAGTTTCATGATTATACACCGTGAAACTTTATTGTTCAATCAACAACAGGCAATAATAGTCAGAAATAATAGTCATAATTTTTAAATTGAACATTTTATTTAAAAAAACTTTAGACAAAATATAATTTAAAAATGCATGTTTTTTTGTTGAGTGTGTATTATATAATAGGCTTTTATGGCTCACGTAGTCTTATATAGTGAGAATATATGGAAGAAAAAAGCATTTGCAAAAGAAATGTGTCATTTGGTGCAGATACTGATATTTATATAGACAATATGTAAGATGAAATTCTGATGCTTGTAATGTAAATCGATGAAATCTTTATAACAGGTTTTTACATAAAATGCATATAAATATCAGCTGTCACTCTATATCTGCCAATAAATGTCTTAGTAAGATGAAATTTAATTGCTTATTTTTATAATCAAATCTCTGCAGTTTTAAAACATTTAATGCAATGTAATACAATGACAATTGAGAGATGAACAAATGAACCTTCCTCAAAAGCCTGATTATCATATTTGATACTCACATTTGAACATGATTTTTATAAATAAAGAAAATGTATAGATCAAGTAAACCTGAGTTTGAAATATTACTAACAATATAAAAGTTATTCTCATATTTACTTTATAAAAATCAGTGCAGATTTTACAGCAGAAGACACATGAAGCACGAGCTGAAGTGGCACATTTGTACAACTAAACTATACAAAGTATAAACTATCAATCAGATGACAGAAGGACTTTAGTAGATTGTGTGCAACAGGTTTTCAGCAAAGTTTTGATCATGTTGATCATTTACAGGCCTTAGATATTTGAGTATCGAATATGATACATTAGGGTAAATAATGTTTAAATGTTTTGGTTTTCTTGTTAAAGCTTGTTTTGTATATTGCAATGATATGTTATATTGAGCCATTTACAAGCTATAGACATGTTTACCTTCACACATTTCTAGACTCATAGTAATGCTGATAAGCATTTGCCTTGCAAATCAGACATGGGCTGTAGAAGTCGGCCCACAGTAAAGTTACTGTAAAACACATTTGAATTAAACAATGAAGAAAATATCACAACATTTTGCTAACATAAAAAAATATTTAGCATATTTTTCATATCACTAATTCAAAATACATTTTTGTAACACTTTACAATAAAGTTAGTTAACAATGACAAATAATTTCTTAATCTTAATTAATATTACTTGCAACATTTACTAATGCATTATTTTAAAACCAACGGTTGTATGTTAATATAATTTATTGAACCTGAGCTGACATGAACCAACAATGAATAGTTGTATTTTTATGAACTAACATTAACATAGATTATTACACATATTCTTGGATGTAAATAATCCCTTACTCTAGCAAATGTGTTGCTCATTATTGGGTAATGTTAGTTAATGCATTAACTAATGGGACCTTACGGTACAGTGTTACCAAAATATATAGCATATAACAGTACTTGGTAAATCATACACAGAATCATTCACTGCTTTCTTGAGAACAACCACACTGCAATCTCTCGAAAATGTTTTATCACATTGTAAATGATGATTGGTTGTCGTGATTGTGTTCAACAACGGTTTTTACTGCCGATACGTACAAGTCAGAGGTCTGCTGAGAGGAGCGTCCCGAGTAAATGTACCGTTTCCCCAGGCACCGCAAGTCCTGTAGGATCTGACAGAAGTGGCTCCTGAATTTAACCCCGATGAAGGCGTACAGGATGGGATTTAAACAACAGTGAAGGTAAGCTATGCTCCTGCTGATGGACAGCGTCATCAGAGTCAGCTGTTCCTCCTTGCAGGCTCTCTGGGTGAACAGTTTACTGATGTAGACGAGGAGCGCCACGTTGTACGGCAGATGGCAGAGGACGAAAACAGAGACGACGGCCAGAACCACTCGGACCGCCTTGTGCTTCTGGAAGGTTTTTGCTTTGAGCAGCGTCGCAATGGTCCACGAGTAGCAGAATATCATGACCATCAACGGCAGCAAGAACCCGATCAGCATCTGCATGCTGGGAATCAGGATCTTCATTAGCGTGGCGGTTACGGGCTTCTCAAAGATGGTGATGCATTCGTTATGATCCATCTGGTAATATATGAACGTAGGCGAAGACAAAATGAATGCAAGCAGCCATATGACCACGCAAATGAGGCGGCTGTACGCTCGAGCTTGCGATCGAATCCGGATGGATCGTGTGGCTTTGACGATGGAGATGTAGCGGTCGCCGCTAATGCAGGCTAGCAGGAGCGTACTACTGTACACATTAATGCTGTAGGCGGCTCTCAGCAACTTGCAGGCCCATGTGCCCATGCTCCAACTGTACTGTTCGTTGTATATGATCAGCGGAAGGGCCACGACGAAGAGGAGATCCGCCAACGCCATGTTAACCAGGAAGATATCGGTCATGGTTTTGGCTTTCCTGTAGAAGGCGTACGTTACGAGGACCAAAACATTGCCCACCAGGCCGAGAGCACAAATCACGGAGTAGATGTACGTTTGGATGGTCAATTCATCCTTGTTGTACCCCGTCAGGTTACAAGGCATTGCTTCATCGTAATCACCAGAACCATCAGGATAAGATTCGTAATCCATGTCGTAAAATATCTGTACGATGGACCTTGAGAGGAAAGAGACAGATGGAGTGAAATTAAAAAGAGCATCATAGAAACCACACAGTACTATGACAACTTTTGCATATCGGACAGAAGCTCGTGCCTTAATTGTTTTGAATGGGCACTTTAAATCTTTACTGTACTAGTATCAGATAATATTAATGTAATAAAAAGCCACTTAAAGAGAGTACACTTTCACGGTTGTTTCTTACACACTCACTTTATACAAGGTGCACTTTGCAATGTCAAATGAAAATATTAAAAGTAAATTTTAAATCACGGTTTTAATAATCAGTGAATAAAGAAGTACATTCCTGTGTTTACTAACATACATTACATAGAAATTACATACAATTTTCAAATACTACAGGCCTCGAAAGACAAATCCTACAGGCCTCAAAAGACAAATCCTACAGGCCTCCAAAGACAAATACTACAGACCTCCAAAGACAAATACTACAGGCCTCCAAAGACAAATACTACAGACCTCCAAAGACAAATACTACAGACCTCCAAAGACAAATTCTACAGACCTCCAAAGACAAATACTACAGACCTCCAAAGACAAATACTACAGACCTCCAAAGACAAATACTACAGACCTCCAAAGACAAATACTACAGACCTCCAAAGACAAATACAACAGTCCTCCAAAGACAAATACTACAGTCCTCCAAAGACAAATACTACAGACCTCCAAAGACAAATACTACAGACCTCCAAAGACAAATACTACAGACTTCCAAAGACAAATACTACAGACCTCCAAAGACAAATACTACAGTCCTCCAAAGACAAATACTACAGACCTCCAAAGACAAATACTACAGACCTCCAAAGACAAATACTACAGTCCTCCAAAGACAAATACTACAGACCTCCAAAGACAAATACTACAGTCGTCCAAAGACAAATACTACAGACCTCCAAAGACAAATACTACAGACCTCCAAAGACAAATACTACAGTCCTCCAAAGACAAATACTACAGTCCTCCAAAGACAAATACTACAGTCCTCCAAAGACAAATACTACAGGCCTAACAAAGACAAATACTACAGTCCTCCAAAGGCAAATACTACAGACCTCCAAAGACAAATACTACAGTCCTCCAAAGACAAATACTACAGTCCTCCAAAGACAAATACAGTCCTCCAAAGACAAATACTACAGTCCTCCAAAGACAAATACTACAGTCCTCCAAAGACAAATACTACAGGCCTCCAAAGACAAATACTACAGTCCTCCAAAGACAAATACTACAGTCCTCCAAAGACAAATACTACAGGCCTCCAAAGACAAATACTACAGTCCTCCAAAGACAAATACTACAGGCCTCCAAAGACAAATACTACAGTCCTCCGAAGACAAATACTACAGGCCTCCAAAGACAAATACTACAGACCTCCAAAGACAAATACTACAGTCCTCCAAAGACAAATACTACAGGCCTCCAAAGACAAATACTACAGTCCTCCAAAGACAAATACTACAGACCTCCAAAGACAAATACTACAGTCCTCCAAAGACAAATACTACAGGCCTCCAAAGACAAATACTACAGTCCTCCGAAGACAAATACTACAGGCCTCCAAAGACAAATACTACAGTCCTCCAAAGACAAATACTACAGTCCTCCAAAGACAAATACTACAGACCTCCAAAGACAAATACTACAGACCTCCAAAGACAAATACTACAGGCCTCCAAAGACAAATACTACAGTCCTCCAAAGACAAATACTACAGTCCTCCAAAGACAAATACTACAGGCCTAACAAAGACAAATACTACAGTCCTCCAAAGACAAATACTACAGACCTCCAAAGACAAATACTACAGGCCTCCAAAGACAAATACTACAGGCCTCCAAAGACAAATACTACAGACCTCCAAAGACAAATACTACAGTCCTCCAAAGACAAATACTACAGTCCTCCAAAGACAAATACTACAGTCCTCCAAAGACAAATACTACAGGCCTAACAAAGACAAATACTACAGTCCTCCAAAGGCAAATACTACAGACCTCCAAAGACAAATACTACAGTCCTCCAAAGACAAATACTACAGTCCTCCAAAGACAAATACTACAGGCCTCCAAAGACAAATACTACAGTCCTCCAAAGACAAATACTACAGGCCTCCAAAGACAAATACTACAGTCCTCCGAAGACAAATACTACAGGCCTCCAAAGACAAATACTACAGACCTCCAAAGACAAATACTACAGTCCTCCAAAGACAAATACTACAGGCCTCCAAAGACAAATACTACAGTCCTCCAAAGACAAATACTACAGACCTCCAAAGACAAATACTACAGTCCTCCAAAGACAAATACTACAGGCCTCCAAAGACAAATACTACAGTCCTCCGAAGACAAATACTACAGGCCTCCAAAGACAAATACTACAGTCCTCCAAAGACAAATACTACAGTCCTCCAAAGACAAATACTACAGACCTCCAAAGACAAATACTACAGACCTCCAAAGACAAATACTACAGGCCTCCAAAGACAAATACTACAGTCCTCCAAAGACAAATACTACAGTCCTCCAAAGACAAATACTACAGTCCTCCAAAGACAAATACTACAGACCTCCAAAGACAAATACTACAGGCCTCCAAAGACAAATACTACAGGCCTCCAAAGACAAATACTACAGACCTCCAAAGACAAATACTACAGTCCTCCAAAGACAAATACTACAGGCCTCCAAAGACAAATACTACAGTCCTCCGAAGACAAATACTACAGTCCTCCAAAGACAAATACTACAGACCTCCAAAGACAAATACTACAGTCCTCCAAAGACAAATACTACAGGCCTCCAAAGACAAATACTACAGTCCTCCGAAGACAAATACTACAGGCCTCCAAAGACAAATACTACAGTCCTCCAAAGACAAATACTACAGTCCTCCAAAGACAAATACTACAGACCTCCAAAGACAAATACTACAGACCTCCAAAGACAAATACTACAGGCCTCCAAAGACAAATACTACAGGCCTCCAAAGACAAATACTACAGTCCTCCAAAGACAAATACTACAGACCTCCAAAGACAAATACTACAGTCCTCCAAAGACAAATACTACAGACCTCCAAAGACAAATACTACAGTCCTCCAAAGACAAATACTACAGACCTCCAAAGACAAATACTACAGGCCTCCAAAGACAAATACTACAGTCCTCCAAAGACAAATACTACAGACCTCCAAAGACAAATACTACAGTCCTCCAAAGACAAATAAAGTTTTATCAGAAATTGCAGATATGCTGTCTTTGTTGTGCCTCAAATTTGAGAGAACTTTTATCCTGGGTGATGTTAATATCCACATGGACAAAAAGAGACTCAAACAAAACAAACAACTTTTTGTCTATGTTGGAGTGCTTAGATTTGAACCAGCTCGTTGACTGTCCTACACATAAGACAGGCCGCAGCATAGACCTTAGGATTTCTAATGGTTCATTTGTGTCTCAGTTGTCCACCTCTGAATTAGGTCTGATCATCTGCCTATCTTTTTTAATATGGAACTGCTTCACACAAACATTTCCTAGATCTATTGAGCCTTCTGATTTCACTCATTTTATTGACTCTTCTTTAAGTTGTTTTTCTGCATCTGATGCATTGGAGGACAAAGTTTCTATGTTAAATTATGTTCTCTTGACTGGCCTGAACTCATTTGCTCCTTTAAAATCTCGATCTGTTTCCTTTGTACGTTCTGCTCTCGGGTATATATGATGACCTGCGTGCAATGAAGACATCTTGTCATAAAATGGAGCGTAAAATGTTCATTCCATTAACACGCTGCTCAAATGTGACAGTCTCTCAAATGTCCCTGCTTCAACCCACCTTTGTAATAAGCTTCTTGATTTCTTCCGCTTGAAGATTGAGTGTATTCGTAAATGCATTATCACTATTACTACTTCATCTGTTTCTTCTTTAAAATGTCTCCACACTGGACTTTCATTCTCTTAGCAATGAGGTTTCACAAATGAAAGCTGCCACTTTCATTGTTGATCCTATACCGACTTGTCTGTTTCAATCATGTTTTGCTTCCTTGCATCCTGTTGCTTTGAGTATTATAAATAAATAAATAAATAAAAAATCTTCATAACTTCTGTTCTATTTCCAATCTTGCCTTCTTTGCCAAACTTTTGTTGCTTCTCAATTGTACTCTAATCTTACTGCAAACAAATTTTTTGAGGCCCTTCAATCTGGCTTCCGTAAATTCCACAGCACTTAAACTGTATTACCGGTAGTTAAGGTATGATTGGACAAAATGATTATGATCGTATGTAGATCACTCTACATACGGCATCACTGGGGCGGTGGTTCTATCCGCGTTTCCACCTGACCAAGTGTAGAGGTGTCCATGAGCAAGACACCTAACCCCAGCTGCTCCCGACGAGCTGAATGGTGCCTTTCATGGCTGAGACCGCCGTCGGTGTATGAATGAGTGAATGAATGGTTGAATGTGAGGCAATATGCAAAGCGCTTTGGTGGCCATGGGTCTGTTAAAGCGCAATATAAATTCAGTCCAGTTACCACTCGTAATCATTCATTTAGAGACTGTCTTTGGTGTTTCTGATACTGCACTAAACTGGTTTAAGTCATACCTTTCAGATCGAAAGCAGTTTGTTGCTATGGGTGGTTGCAGGTCTGAGGTTGGTGTGGTGCAATATGGTGTTCCTCAGGGATCAATTCTGGGCCCTTTACTCTTCTGCATCTACATTTGGTCACTTGGTCAACCTTTAAGATTGGTCTTAACTTTCATTCTTATGCAGATGACACCCAGATTTACATACATTCATAACCTGATTATAATATGGCTTTTACATTTCTGTCTCAATGTATTTCTGAGGTTTAAAATAAATCGATGTCTCAATTTTCTTTGTCTAAACAGTGACAAGACTGAGGTTATACTCATTGGTTGACCCCACCAGCTACGTAAAGCTGGGTCTTTAACTTTAAATGTGGATGACTCTATCTTAGAGTTTCAAGCGATATAAAAACAAAAATTGGGGGTGATATTTGATGCTAATTTAACATTTGATCCTCATTTCCAGAATACTGTCAAAAGCAAAACGTCTTTTTTTTTACTTTAGAAAAATTGTCAGATGTGTCCTGTGTTGTCATTTACGGTGGCTGAAAAGTTATTTAACATTATTATATATTATTGCATTGGTTATGGCAATGCTCTACTGGCTGGGGTTTCAAAAGCTAAAAGTTTGTAAAAAGTTCTGCCATCAGAATCCTGACTAGGACCAGGACAAGGGATCATCACATCACTCCTATTTTGGAGTCCTTACACTGGCTTTGTGTTGATTTTAAAATGATCATGCTTACCTATAAGGCTTTGCATGGATTGACTCCTCAATATCTGTCAGAACTCTTAATCTCCGAAGCTGGTAATTTAACTGTCCCACCAACTCGTTTAAGATATATGGGTGATATGGCTTTTTCTTCATTTGCTCCAAAATTATTTAGCTCCCTGCCCTCTGCTCTGACATTAGGCAAGCTCCCAAATCTTCCCTCAAAACATACTTTTTTTAGGGTTTTTATTTAATTACTTCTCAAAAAAAAATTTGATAACATATTTTATTTTTGTATTGTATATCTGTAGATACTTTTTAAAGTATGGGAAACTTTTTACAGAAGGGATTAAAAGTTTTGCCTAATTGCATGTGTGAGAGGGAAGCTATGCAAATATTCTGCATCATGTTTGCGTCTGTATAGATATCAGATAAGATAATGACACCACACGTAATTACGAAAAATGAAAGACGTTTGTGTGTTTAAAATGTGTCTTGTTTAAGGAGCATATCAGAAATACACAGTACTGCAGGTATATTTCTGCACATTCTGAATGCATCTACTTCTTCTTTTTAAGTAAAACATTTTACATTTTAAGTAATACTCACTCAAACTTGTTGATTAAAACATAGTAATGAAGGGGAAATTAAGTAACGAATAACGAATGTTAAGAACCCCATTCCCAGGGACAATTTATCCCAAAGTACAATATTTAAGCATAAAGCATAGTCAGAAATTGCTGTTTAAAAGACAACAAATGTTCACTTATATTATCGATTTAACTGCACTGACTCTCTCAGATGAGAATGACTCTAACTTTGCAACATCAACATTGTGCTGAATTATCCTCTACTGTCTTCTATAGAGCTTATGTACAGCTGTTTTTATTCATAATTGATGAATTGTAAAACATTAACACTGTTATTTTCCTGTGTATTAATGTGAAGCTGCTTAGATGCTATCTGTATTGAATGAACTGTTATATAAATATGTCCAAACTTTCATTATGTCCAAACTTTGACTTGAATAAAAGCAACATTTTCCCACATTCCTAATAGCACGTTTGTGTATAATCTACTGTGAACAAATGCACTTTTATCAAATGAATGTCTGTGTATAAAATACTGTACCTCAAAGCAGCCTCTTCTTTAAAGTTCTTCTGAGTGATTTGAGAAGAGAGGAATAATTCACCACCAGTTCACTTGTGATGCACCTGCTCCAGTGTTGAGTTCCTCTGGCCGTTCCTTTATGTTTGTATAGACCGGCCCATATGTGAGGTCATGTGGTATTGTCACGAACACAGCTTTGATCAAATGTCTCTGTTGTTTCCATGGTTCTGCTATCTGATAAAGCTTTTTTTTATGTCCTTTTCTTCCACCTACAGCATGAGAAAGTTAATTCGACTTTTAAGCCCACATGGAAAGCTTTGATCTCTCAAATATATTTGCAAGTCTGTGAAATTACACTTCTAATCTCTATAAGTGGACGATGCCAGTGTTACTTTAGTATAATTGAGATTTTTTATTACTTTTTTTGAGGGTTTTTTTATATTTAAAAAAAAAATGTGTTTGTTTGATTTTTTTTAGTTTTGTTTAAATATATATATAAAAATATCTACTGTGGCGGGAGGAGCGCTACCGACAGACACAGTGGGAGTGATGTCAGGTGGTGTATTTATTAAAGTAAATTAACATAAAATGTCCAAAAATGGGGGAAATAAAGTGTTAAAACAAAAAGGGATCTGGTGTCCTCATCGTGCCAGGGAATTGTGAAGGATGGATGGGTGAAGATATGGGATGGGTCCAGGTAAAGCCTGGTTTATGCTTTCGCCTGGCTCCTCAGTCTCCACAAACAGATGAGGCATTTATACTTGAAGCGCTCGCCGTTGTACTATTCTGTGAAACGACAGGGGGCGACTCTGAGTAACTGTCCTCTATACCATCAGGAATCAGCGGTGAGAAGAAGTAAGGTACACACGTGAAATGTTTATGTTAGTACACTTAACCAAAACCACACTACAAAAGAATCATATTGCAGTAAACCTTGAGATTGATTATTTCTTGTGAAATTAGAAAAAAAAAGAAAGAATAAGAGTAGACAAGCTGTGGGACTATCACGCCATACAATTTGTCTTTAAGGTTGCTCTCTGTCACTTAGTTACACGCTTCCTGTCACATAAACTGACCGGTCAATCATCTTGTCATTATATAATTCCTTCACATTACATTTCATTTCCCACCGTATCGGAAAGAAGTGCCCTGTGTCTCGATGTCCATACTATCCATCCTAAACAGTATGTGAGATTAAAGTAAGTGTGTCCCAAAGCATTGTATAGTAGCAGAGTATGCCAGAAGATGGTCTACTATTTCCGGTGGATTTTTGAAGTGTGGATCCGCACATACTAAAGTCTAATATTACCCACAACCCACTGCGCTTTGGAGGAGGAACTACAAACACGAGTAAAAAGTGTTAAAAAACTACAAAACTCGTGTTCACTCTGAAGGAATCACTCAACATGGCTGGGCACTTGTATGACACATCAAGGATGATAAGAGAAATAAAAGCAGGTTTAAAATTAGACCCCATTCAAGTCAATAGGGTGCAAATTTTAAAAAGAGGATAACACAGTGTAGGCAACACCGATTTTTGTCGTTGTTCTCTGTATTGACAGCACTCCAAATTTACAAAAAATTGAGCTCAATGTTAAAATTGACCGGAGTTCTCCTTTAATGCATAATGATGCATTTAAAAGTTAATGGCCAAACGGATCTTTATAAAAGCCCACATTGTCATTGCAGATGTAATCTAACATGTGTAACTGTCTCGCCTTTTTGTTTCATAGACTATAAGTTACATAAAAAGGGGAATTAACTTTTGCCAATAGTTGTGTTCAAAAAAAGTGTTGCTACAAAATATGGCTTTTTCCTGATGGAATGGAGTACCCAGGATAATGTAACCACTGCAACACAAATAAACAAAAACAGGCAAAATGAAGTATGGAAGGTGTAACTGCAGTATGAGAAAAGAAATACAGTCTGTAATGCAAATCTTCTTATCTGAATGTTGTAGAAAGTCCCAGTCTTTGCAATGTCCCAGCGGGCGGTGAGGATATGCAATACTTCAAATAATTCCACTGGCGTAATCCAACACAGGTAAGAAGTAGATATCATCACAACTCTCTTTACTCCTCTAAAGCCCCATCACAGAGTCCTCTGTGAGCTTCTCTGCAAACATCCTTAAACACAGTGTGATTCCAGCCTTTTTTCACCCTCATTAAACCTATTCCATCGCCATGGTTAAATCTCTCTTCCTCTATGCAACATTAAAACCATTTCCTCTCTTTGTTACTCTCTTAAGGCCAGGATGAATAATTTTACCTCTGTAACAGGGTAACTGTTACACACGGATAACATTAAATAGTCTACATATTTTGTATTGGGTTAAACTCTGATTAGTCACTCAAACCTTTATTTAAACCTCTCTCCATCGGTCGCACATATGTGCCATGTTTTGTAGTTTTTTAACACTTTTTACTCCTGTTTGTAGTTCCTCCTCCAAAGCACAGTGGGTTGTGGGTATTATTAGACTTTAGAGTGTGCACTGATCCACACTTCTAGTAGACCAAATAGTAGACCATCCGGGGACTTCTGGCAAACTCTTTTCAACATACTATTGGGACACACAAGGGCTGCGTTCCAGTCCACTTTTAGACACACACTTGCAAACTTCCCTAAGCACTTCCCCTCGGGAGAATCCCTGCCGCTATTTTGAAGTGCGTTCCACTTCGTGAAGTGGACGAGGGAAGTTTATATGGACAGACCCTCGTTCCCTCGATTTTGACAGAGGGAGTGAGTCTACTTCATATGTACACTTCAGGCACGTATATGTCCCACAATGCAGTACGATTGTGACGTCATATCAGCAGCTCGCGCTCGCAGCGCTTACACTTTATTTATCCACACCTTGCAGACGATGGAGGGAAAAGTACTTTACACCTGTAAGTGAACTTAGGTCACTTAAGCAGTTTAGTTTTAGTAACAGCTTATTGTTTAGATTTATAAAGATTTGTTAATTGTAATATTACATTGTATGGTTGTGTAAGACCCACAGGCTTCATTTGCATAAAGCACATTAATAAAGAAAACAATGTTAATAATAAACCAGCTTGCAGAAAAGTGGTTTACATAATTTAACATTAACTACACAGAAATTATAAAAATGTTCAACCAAACACCCACTGCAAATGTATTAGTAGTAGTAGTAGTAGATTTTATTGTCATTGTGCAGTAGTACCACACAACGAAATTGGCTTGTGCATCCTCTAAAAACAATGCTCACATTCATATACACATTCACACAATAAATATAGTTAAAATAACAGGGTATTAAACATTACACGTAAGTTCCATTGCATAAAGTCCATTTCTATAAAGTGCAACTGTGCTGACTGGAAGATAGAGGTGCATAATTGTTCAGTTCTACGATGGCCCTTGAGATAAAACTGTTCTGCAGCCTAGAAGTGCGTGCTCTAAGAGCCCGGTACCGTCTGCCAGATGGAAGCAGGGAGAAAAGATGGTTTGAGGGGTGTGTCTCATCCTGTACAATGTTACGTGCTCGGCTGAGGCAGCGAATCTTAAAAATATCATCCAGTCGGTGCAGGGGAAGTCCAATGATTTTTTCAGCAGATCTTATAACTCGATCAAGAGATTTCCTGTCCTTCCCTGTGCTATTGCCTTGGCATACCATGCAGTCATCCCGTATGTTATGTCACTCTCGATGGCACATTGGTAAAAGATCTTAAGAAGCTCAGCAGACAAATGGTTCCTTTTAAGTGTTCTTAAAAAGTAAAGTCGCTGTTGCGCCTTTTTAACCATAGCGGTAGTATTTATCTCCCATTTGAGGTCCTCTGAGATCATGATCCCCAAAAATTTAAAACATGATACCTTTTCCACTTCCTCACCATTAATTATGAGGGGTTGAGGGTCCTTCTTACACCTTCTAAAGTCCACTATTATCTCCTTTGTTTTCTTAACATTCATGGTCAAATTGTTGTTTTTGCACCATCCTGTCAGTCTGTCAACTTCATCTCTGTATGCATTCTCGTTGTCGTTTGAGATTTCTCCCACCACAGTTGTATCATCCGCAAATTTTATCATTGTATTCGTGGGGTGGGTGGAGATGCAGTCATACGTGTAGATGGAATTACAGCCAAGTGTGTTATTGTATAGTATCAGATCAAGACACTGAGAAGCTTATTAAGCTTAGCAAATGGCAGCCTGTTTACTGGCCGGAGAAATGCAGCCAAACTGGCGTGGGAGTGAGTATTCCTATCAGAAACGTTACATTTCATTAGCCACATTTGCAGGCATTTTCTGTTATTTTGAAGTACATTATTATGTCTGTTATTCACTAATAAAAGCTTGCATCTAGCATGTTTATAAAACATTTCTGTAATCTACGCTACTGACATTTAAGTGCTGAGTTGCTGCTGTACACTTTGAAATTATATTGGTACAGTTTTACAAATTGTAACAGTGTTCTGTTCTTTCAAACCTTATTTAGCTCCGGAACCCTCCAACTGGCACTGGGGCGGACCAGGGGGAACCCAGTGCCTGCACATGGAAGTTCGATGCATTCCACTATTGGAGCAAGGGCCAGCATTACTCCCCCTGTTTTAATATCATCTGTTTTGGCAACCCGACCAAATTCAACTAACCAGCCAGTGCCATCCTCTTACATACCAGATCCACCTCCACCTGTGGCCCCAGAATCCCCAACCCACACACAGCCATCAACAGCAGACATCATTACCACAAGCCAACCCCAACCACAGCAATCATCATCATCAGCCTTTATCACATCAGCCACTGTTCTCTCTCTCCTGCCTCTCCATCTGCTTCCATTGACAACAGCCCAAAAGACGAAGGAAAGACCATTTGCTTAATTTTATGCAGGGGGAGGCAGACAGAGACGCAGAGAGGTTTCAGAATCTGCAATGTCAGACTGACCACTTCTTAGACATTAGAAAGGCTGGCTGACAGTTCTAAGCGCTAGCAATGCAATACAAAAAAAAGAACAAGGATTTTTAGCTTTTTCAATTTGCATAATATTTAGTTTTTATTAATTGATGTGTTGCCAAACTGTCATAAAAGGAGATTTAAGATTTGTCTCCCAATTATGGTTTACTTATTGGCTAGTAGTAATTACAGTTCTTATAGACGAGAAACAAGTAATTAAGTGAATTATTTTAGTTTAATATGAAACATTTAATTTGTGACTTTGCACATGTTTTCTTGAATTAGAAATATTTTTCACGAATATCATTTCACTATTTACACTGAAAAGTTTTCAATAAAAAGAACACAAAAAAATTAGTCTGAATGTATAATTCATGGCTTGGCTTCGTGAACGAAGATTTAGGAAGGACATCCACGTCTACTACAGGCACGCTGGTGGCTGACGAGGCCTATGTGGGACAGGCAGGTCCTGCCACAAAGGCTGCAGGTAAAGGTCTGGTCCACGATAGGTGCTGAGGGGACACGGTTCTTCCTTCTTCTCCTTTTGTCCTCCATACTGGCCCTGCGGTTATCTTCAAAAGAGGGAGGTGGCCTGATGGACTGTGCGCCGCCAGGAGTCGCGATCAGCTGCTTGTGCTGCCCACTGACGGTGATCGATGCAGCAAGCGTTGAGGAACTTCTTCAGGGAGTCTTTGTACTGCTTTCGCGGTGCCTCGATGTTGCGGTAGCCAGAGGACAGTTCCCCATACAGCACGATCTTAGGTAGGCGGTGGTTCCCCATCCTGGAGAAGTTCCCTGCCCAGCGAAGTTGTACCTTGAGGACCATGGCCTGGATGCTAGTAACCTCCGCTGACTCGAGGACTTCAGTGTTGGCGACGAAGTCACTCCAATGAATGTTGAGGATTGTGTGGAGGCAGCGCTGATGGAAATGCTCGAGAAGTCTCAGGTGATGATGGTACATGACCCAGGACTCAGCACCATACAGGAGAGTGGTCAGCACAACAGCTTTGTATACACTGACCTTTGTGTCTTTTTTGAGGTTGTTGTTGTTCCAGATAGGTCCGTATAGTCAGCTGAATGCACTATTTGCATTGGCCAGCCTGTTGTCAACTTTTTTGTCGATCTTGGCATCAGACGAGATCAGTCTGAGTAGCTTAAACGGTGGACAACCTTCAGTTATTTTTGTTCGATGAAGATGCTTGGTGGATGGTACTCTTCTTGTAGTGCAGGCTGATGCAGAACTTCAGTCTTCTTCAGGCTGACTTCAAGGCTGAAGATCTGAGCAGTTTTTGCGAAACAGGACGTGATTCGCTGCACAGCCATCTCTGTGTGAGCAAGGAGGGCAGCATCATCAGTAAACTGCAGCTCCAGGATCAGTTGCTCCATGGTCTTTGTGTGGGCCTGCAAACGCCTCAGGTTAAACACGCTCCCGTCGAGACGAAAACGGATGTATACGCCATCAGCGTCGTCAAGGTCCTCTGTTGTCTGTTGGAGCATCATGCTGAACAAAACAGTGTGGGAGCAAGAACACAGCCCTGTTTCACACCATTTGCAATAGGGAAGGGCTGGGAGAGGTCGTTGCTATGTCTGACTTGTCCAAGCTGGTCTTCATGAAGCTGGATGATCATGGTGAAGAACTTTGGTGGGCAACCTAGCTTTTCCAGAATTTTCCAAAGTCCCTGCCTGCTCACGGTATCAAATGCTTTTGTCATATCCACAAAGGTGACATACAGTGCTTTGTTTTTTTCCCGGCACTTCTCCTGAATCTGCCTCAGGACAGACACCATGTCTATGGTTCCCCGGTTGGCTCTGAAGCCACACTGTGTCTCTGGAAGGTGATCTTCTGCTATCGCGGGTACCAGATTTAGCAGTACTCTTGTGAGGATTTTGCCGGCGGCGGACAGAAGTTTTTTGTCACGATAATTGGAACAGTCTGACATCTCCCCTTTGTTCTTGTACAGAGTGGTGATGACTGCATCACGGAGTTTTCCCTGCTCCCAGCAGCAGACGAAGAATTCATGGAGTTTGGTGTGCAGTGCTGGGCCTCCATTCTTCCATACCTCAGGAGGGATGGCATCAACTCCTGCAGCTTTTCAGCTCTTCAGCTGTTTAATGGCTTCTTCAGTCTCTTGTAGAGTTGGTGCCACATCCAGTTCAGTTTTCACTGGTTGCTGTGGGATGCGTTCAATCGCTGGTTCTTGGACTGAGCGGCTAGCATTGAAAAAGGTGTAGAAATGTTCAGACCAGAGGTTCAGGATAGAGTCCTTTTCAGTGAGCAGTGCTTTTCCGTCTGCACTCCGCAGGGGGCTCAGGATTTGGTACGAGGGGCCATTGTGATAGGTGTGACCAGTAAAGGAAGAAGAACACGGAGGCAGCAGGCTACAGCAAACGTTTAGGGGTTTATTCTCCACAGAACGGGGGTTACAAAAGTAAAACAAATGCTAACCCAACTGGGATAAACCAAAGTATTTATAAAGAGAAAGAAAAGAAAATAAACAAACAAAAATACGTACAATAAACACGAGTCACTGCAATTGCCTCTCACACATTTACAGAGGTCTAAAGACTACAGGACCTGTTCTCTCACAGAACACCCCTCCCTTCATAACAAAACGATTAACACTTATACATTGGTGGCCAGCACCAATTAACACAACAAGGGAGATACACACAAACACATAATGGCCATTATACACAATAAACAAATATGAGAACAAATATACACACACAAACACTTCAAACAATACGGTCAAGTGACTTCATTTTATAAATGCATTTCCTATACATAAATAAAGGAAAAGACAACTAGATAGTCCTTGGAGTCCCCCATGGTATAAACTGGAATGGTTGCGGCCCGATCACTGCCTGGAACCATATATACGTCCGAAGTTTCCGCCCGAACCCCTTTAGATGGTACACCAGCTCACAGGACTCAGACATAAGCAACACAAAAGAAACGGTAAGAATAAACTCAGCAAACTAAACGTTAGAGTGTGCGCACTTAACTCCAAACGAAAGTTTAAATAAAGTTTATGAAACCAAAATAATGTTGTTGTGCATTCTTTACTGTAAACAAATTCCATTAAATAAAAAGATAAACTGACCTGTCCCAGGATCACCAACATCCGCCACACACTCCCCCACTTCTGGTTTCACGCCGGCAGGCGAGAAAGGAAGTCAGCCATCACATTATCTCGACCTGGGATATGCTGGATGGAGAATCGATATGGCTGGATCGACAGATACCAACGGGTAATTCTGGCGTTTGAATCTTTCATACGGTTCATCCATTGTAGTGCTCTATGGTCCGTCTCAAGCACCAACTCACGTCCAAGCAGATAATACCTGAGGGTATCAAGGGCCCATTTTACTCCCAAACATTCCTTTTCCACAGTGGAGTATCGAACCTCCCTAGGGAACAACTTGCGACTGATGTAAGCTACAGGATGTCGATCTTCTTGCGACCCTTGGAGAAGAACCGCTCCTACTCCATTATCTGAGGCATCAGTTTGCAGAATAAAGGGTTTATCAAAATCAGGACAACATAAGACCGGCCCCTGACACAGAGCGCCCTTAATATCCTGAAAAGCCTGTTCCGCCTCCTCAGGGATCTTATCTGAGACTTCGTCTGTGGTATGGGGCACTTCTCTATTGCCTGGATTCTTTGAACTTGCGGTTTAATAACCCCGTGGCCGATCACATACCCCAAGTACTCAGTTTCTGCCATCGCAATGGAACACTTGGAAGGATTGATGGTGAGCCCAGCTGATCTAATGTGGTCAATAACCACTTCCAGATGTTGCAGGTGCTCTTCCCAAGTCGAACTGTAAACGACAATGTCGTCTAAGTAAGCAGCTGTAAAGTCAGTCAAACCTGAAAGTACCTGATCGATGAGCCGCTGGAAAGTTGCAGCAGCTCCATGAAGGCCAAAGGGCATCTTACAGAAATGGTAAAGGCCCCAAGGGGTCCGGAATGCTGTCAGTTCCCGGGACCTTGCACTCAATGGAACCTGCCAATAACCTTTAGCTAAATCAATAGTGGTTAAATAATTGGCTTTACCCAAACGATCAATGAGGTCCTCGATTCTGGGAGCCGGATAAGAATCAAACTTTGACACGGAGTTAAGATATCTAAAGTCGATGCAGAACCGTAGGCTTCCATCCTTTTTGGGCACCAACACAACTGGGCTGCACCATTCACTTTTTGATGGTTCTACAATGTTCATGGCTAACATTTCATCCAACTCCTTGTGCAAAGCTTCCAAGAGCCGCTCAGGTATCCTATAGCTCATACGTTTTGGGCATGCTCCTTCTCGGAGCACTATGTCATGCTCAACTAAATTGGTGTGCCCTGGTCTCTTCTGAAAAACTTGGTGATCACACAGACTCTGAATTTCAAATTGTTGATTTTGAGACAGATGACTCAGTGATAAACTAGAAGGAGCTGAAACTGGTAGATACTGGGCCTCCACCTCTTCCTCATCCTCTACCTTCCGAATCAGAAATACCCCTGCCGCATCCCTTGGTCTGGCAAACCACTCTTTGAGCAAGTTCACATGTAAAGTCCATTTCGAACGTCTCTGACCCGGAGTGGCAACTTCATACGTAACCGGCCCCAGCTTCCTCAGCACTTCAAAAGGACCCTGCCATTTGGCAGTCAACTTGCTCGCATCAGTGGGCAACATCACCTGGCTCAAAGTTCCTTGTCCTGGCTTTCTGGTCATACCAGGTCTTTTGCAGTTTTTGCGCCTCGGCCATATGTTCCTGGGCCAATATACTCATGGCTTCTAGCTTCTCACGCATCTGAACCACATAGTCAACAATATGAGTGGGACTTACACAGTCTTGTTCCCCATTCCACATGTCCTTCAGCAGCATGAGCGGTCCCCGTACCTCCCGTCCGTACAACAATTCGAACGGGGAAAATCCAGTTGAGGCCTGGGGAACTTCTCTGTAGGGAAAAAGCAGATATGGGAGCCACTGATCCCAATCGTCACTTTTGTCAGCAACAAACTTACGAAGCATTTGTTTCAGAGTTTGATTGAAGCGTTCTGTTAACCCGTCAGTTTGTGGGTGATAAGGGGTGGTTCTTACTCCCTTTATACCCAACAGTTTATACACCTGTTTTAGTAGCTCTGACATGAAGTTAGAACCTTGATCTGTAACTATACTTTTAGGAAAACCTACTCTAGAGAACAGTTGTATAATGGAGGAAGCTACCACTCTAGCCTTGATGGATTTGAGGGGAAAGACTTCAGGATACTTTGTGGCGTAGTCTGTAATGACCAACATATAGCGGTTTCCTGCCTTAGTCTTCTCTAGTGGCCCAACAATATCCATACCCAGCTGATCAAAAGGTACCCCAATAATTGGGAGAGGCTTAAGTGGTGCCCTAGGAGGAACCCTTAGGGAAGTGTGTTGACACTGTGGACAAGTTTTACAGTACGTGGCTATGTCCTTCCTCATACCTGGCCAGTAAAAGTGACGAATTATTCGTGCTGTTGTCTTCTGTTTACCTAAATGGCCTGCCCAGGGTACCGAATGACCCAAAGAAAGGACTAATTCTCTACCCTCCTTGGGGACTACCAACTGCGGCTCAGGACTCTGTTTGCGAAACAAGACCTCATTGCGAAGGCAAAAGACTCCCTGACTACCTTCCACCTCTGTCTGTCCTACTAGTGATCTCTCCTTCACCAATTTGTACAGGGGACCGACTAAATTGTCATTTTTCTGCAATTGTACTATGTCTCGAGGTATTTTATAACCCAATGTGTTCTCAGGGGCAGGTTCCCCTTCACTCACCCCTACATGTCGAAACTTTTCTCGCTTCCTCTGACTCCTGGACTTCCGTGTCTTCCCTGGCTCTGCTTCAAGTTCTGCCTCAAAAAAAGGTAAAGCCCCTAGTAATCCTACCTCCTCATCACTACTCTTGGCCTTAGCTCGAGTTATAGCTGCATTACAACTCTGCAAAGGAAGGAGATCGAACAAAACAGGCAGATCTTGACCCAGCACCATAGGGTATGGCAACTCAGGTGAAAGGCCTACCTCCAACAGAAAAGATTGTCCTTGCACCTTTACATAAACATCAGCTGTAGGATAGTACCTTTCGTCGCCATGAACACATTTAATAGCCACAGGAGATGCAAGGTTCCACTGATGGACAGGAACCAACTCTGCTTTGACCAACGTCTGCATACTTCCAGTGTCTACCATAGCACTTACTTCCTGTCCATTCAAACACACAGTCACATGATGCAAGGAAATCTTTGCTATACAAGTAGGGTCATCAGGTCTAGGTACTCCACACAAATTTGCATGTGTGGAAGGTCTATTAGGGCACCTAGGCTTAGTATGCCCCTCCTGTCCACACTGATAGCACACAATAGTTTTAATGTTAGCACTCAGTTTCCCACCTAGACCACCATTATCACCCACAAACTTACCTCCCGTCATACTTGTCTTCGGGGGTGATACAGATCTCTTACTGGGTCTTTTGGGGTCTTTGAATGTTTTCCATTGTTGGTAAGACCAGGGCTGGCCTCGTCTTCGTGCTGCAACAAACACATCTGCAAGCTCTGCAGCCTTTGCTGCTGAATCAGGGTAATGCTCCTTTACCCATGTTTGGAGCTCTGGAGAAAGCACCCGAAGATATTGCTCCATGATAATCACCTCCGCAACCTCTTCCTTACTCCAATTCTGTGGCTGAACCCACTTGTTAAAAGTGTCCTTAAGACGCACATAGAGCTCCTTAGGGGTCTCGTCAGCTCTTACATCTGTGGCCCGAAACCTCAAACGATAGGTCTCCGGATTAATATCATATTTCTTTAAAACTGCCGCTTTCACATCATCATAGACAAGAGATTCATCAATATCCATGTTCACATAAGCACTACGAGCTTTGCCAGTAAGTAGCGGCACTAACCTCACAGCCCAGTCAATTCTCGGCCATCGGCATCCAGTGGCTATCCGCTCGAAAGTAGTAAGAAAATGCTCCACATCATCGCCTTCGTTAAGCGGCTGTAGACGCAGCTCTGTCATAACTCTCGGCTGTTCTACGACTTGACCAGGAACGGATGGTGATGCCCGAGCATCTACCTGCTCACTCCCTCGATTCGATGGGGTATATTGAAGCCCGGAAGGATGAACAGGGTCTGGAGTAGTTCTCGTATGTACCTCTTCCTGAAGAAGTGTGAACTGATGTTGAAGAGCCTTCCATCTATTCTCCTGCCGCGCTGCCTCCTGATCGAGTCGTTTATCTCTCTCTTGCTGCATTTTCATATGTGCCCCGAACATGTCCCGTAACTCTTCTACTGTAACATTCTGTGAGCCACCTGGAACTGGCATATCCTCCGCATCAGCTCCTCCTGAAGCTGCCGCCGCCATCTCATCACCCTTTACAGCTCTCTTTGGTCCCATTTTGACCCATGAAGTAGGGAGGAAAAAAAAAAAGAAATTTGCTCACTGCTGCCCCCTACTGGCACATCCCACCGCTGCCACCAATTGTGATAGGTGTGACCAGTAAAGGAAGAAGAACACGGAGGCAGCAGGCTACAGCAAACGTTTAGGGGTTTATTCTCCACAGAACGGGGGTTACAAAAGTAAAACAAATGCTAACCCAACTGGGATAAACCAAAGTATTTATAAAGAGAAAGAAAAGAAAATAAACAAACAAAAATACGTACAATAAACACGAGTCACTGCAATTGCCTCTCACACATTTACAGAGGTCTAAAGACTACAGGACCTGTTCTCTCACAGAACACCCCTCCCTTCATAACAAAACGATTAACACTTATACATTGGTGGCCAGCACCAATTAACACAACAAGGGAGATACACACAAACACATAATGGCCATTATACACAATAAACAAATATGAGAACAAATATACACACACAAACACTTCAAACAATACGGTCAAGTGACTTCATTTTATAAATGCATTTCCTATACATAAATAAAGGAAAAGACAACTAGATAGTCCTTGGAGTCCCCCATGGTATAAACTGGAATGGTTGCGGCCCGATCACTGCCTGGAACCATATATACGTCCGAAGTTTCCGCCCGAACCCCTTTAGATGGTACACCAGCTCACAGGACTCAGACATAAACAACACAAAAGAAACGGTAAGAATAAACTCAGCAAACTAAACGTTAGAGTGTGCGCACTTAACTCCAAACGAAAGTTTAAATAAAGTTTATGAAACCAAAATAATGTTGTTGTGCATTCTTTACTGTAAACAAATTCCATTAAATAAAAAGATAAACTGACCTGTCCCAGGATCACCAACATCCGCCACAGCCATATACCGCTTTTAGAGCTTCTTAGAATCCCCAGTAGTCACCGGTATAAGCGCAAAGCTGAGTTCTTACTGCAAGGTTGGTCCACCACTCGTTCTGAATCTCACGAAGCTTACGCCGGAAGGTGCTGCATTCCAGGCGAAAGGCTGCTTTTTTGTGCAGGCAGGACGGTTGGGCCAGATGGGCCTTTTGTGCTGATCTCTTCTATGACATCAGCTCCTGGACTTCTAAGTTGTTCTCATCGAACCAATCCCTGTTTTGCTTCGTGGAGAATCCGAGGGTATCTTCAGTTGTTTGCAGAACAACAGATTTGATGTGGTCCCTCAGCACATCTGGGGCCGGAAGTGAGTCGGCTAGGCAGACGGGTTCCTCTAGCCTAGACCGTAGGCTCTCCTGGAAAACTGCTCTGACTGCAGCAGAATGAAGGCTGCGGACCTTGAGCTTCTTCCTTGGGGCGCCACCTTTCCTTGGTTTGGGCTTAAAGTGAATGTGATTTTGCAGTGAACGAAGCGATGGTCTGTGTGACACTCGGCGCTGGGCATTACCCTGGTGTGAAGGACATCTTTTAGGTCACGCTGGCTCACTAGGATGTAGTTTATGAGATGTCAGTGTTTTGACCGAGGGTGCATCCAGGTCTTTCTGCTGGAAGATAGTGTTAGTAATGGAAAGCTGCTGTTCAGTGCAGAGTTCGAGTAACAATCGTCCATTATCGTTGCAGCTGCCCACACCATGCCATCCAAGTACGCCTTTCCAGGTTTCTGAGTCTCTGCCCACTCCGACGTTGAAGTCGCCAAGGATGACAATCTTCTCGTTAGCTGGGACATCCTGAAGAAGGCTGCGCAGATCAGAGTAAAACTTGTCTTTGTCTGCAGGATCTGCCTGGAGAGTTGGGGCATACACACTGAACGTGTGGCGTGTTGCTGGTCACAAAGTGGTAGATGCGTTGAGGTGATACGGTCAGAGTGGCCAGTTGGCAAGCTTGCAAGCGATAGAGTCCCTGATCATAAAGCCGACACCTGAAAGGCGTCTCTCTGTCACTGGTTTGCCTGACCAGTAGAGGGTGTAACCTGCGCCATGCTCCCTTAGACTTCCTTCCTCTGAAAAGCGGATTTCGCTGAGTGCGGCGATGTCAACATCCAGCCTAGCAAGTTTGTGTGCAATTAAAGCAGATCGTCGCTCGAGGCGAGTGCTGTCAACTGAGTCTAGCATGGTTCTGATGTTTCAGCATGCAAGTTTGAGTCGTTTCCCACCTTTTAAGGAGAGTGGGATGCGCCACTGTTTCATTGATTTAGTTTGACCGCATAAGAAGATGCCTGTTGACCGTGGTTAGCCGACTGGTTAGCCAACTGAGCTTTGTTTAGGCCACCTTTTCTAGGCCCCTCTCCGTGTGGAGCAAGCAGTGCTGTCCCTAGAAAAGGCTGCTTGGTCACTCAGGGTGCTGCCGGGTGATGATGTCATCTCCAGGTCATTAGGAGACATGGATCAGCTGACCTCAACAAACACCTTTCAAAACTTTATACAGGGATACAGTACATACAGTATATTGTTATATTATATTATTTTATACAGAGAAAAAGTGGCTGCATCAGAAATCACATACTTTACTATATAGTAGATGAAAAACAGTACTGTATGGAACAAAAAGAAGTATGTCAGAATTCACAGTACTCATCATAGTGCTTGTGTCACAGGTCGAGGTGGGCCAAGCCAGACTGCACCCACCCCTGGACCAGGATCACCCTGAGGAGCGCGTCAAAGGAGGAGGCAGGAGACAGGAATAAAAAAATGACAACTTTATTTAATGTCTAAAAGCAATTTGAAAATCCTATCTAAAATCCTCTTCCTTCCTCTTCCCAGGAATCCGAGGCAACACCGTGGTAAGTTTATGGACAGGTAGGTATCGCAGGTGAGTAGGTAGGACAGGGCTCGCTTTCTTCTGGCGCTGGTGCCAGACTCACAGTGGTGAGTGACGAACAAGTGGGTTTCAGGGGTACAACAGACTCAAGTCACAAGCTGAGCGGGCCTTCACTGGAACAGCCGGACTCAACACTTCAAATAGAGGTGAACAGCTCTCACATGGGCGGCAGGAGACAGAGTCACAAGCTGAGCAGGGCTTTCACTGGAACAGACGGAATCAACACTTCAAATAGAGGTGAACAGCTCTCACATGGGTGGCAGGAGACAGAGTCACAAGCTGAGCAGGGCTTTCACTGGAGCAGACGGAATCACACTTCAAATAGAGGTGAACAGCTCTCACATGGGTGGCAGGAGACAGAGTCACAAGTGGAGCAGGGCTTTCACTGGAACAGACGGAATCAACACTTCAAATAGAGGTGAACAGCTCTCACATGGGTGGCAGGAGACAGAGTCACAAGCTGAGCAGGGCTTTCACTGGAGCAGACGGAATCACACTTCAAATAGAGGTGAACAGCTCTCACATGGGTGGCAGGAGACAGAGTCACAAGTGGAGCAGGGCTTTCACTGGAGCAGACGGAATCACACTTCAAATAGAGGTGAACAGCTCTCACATGGGTGGCAGGAGACAGAGTCACAAGCTGAGCAGGGCTTTCACTGGAACAGACGGAATCAACACTTCAAATAGAGGTGAACAGCTCTCACATGGGTGGCAGGAGACAGAGTCACAAGCGGAGCAGGGCTTTCACTGGAACAGACGGAATCAACACTTCAAATAGAGGTGAACAGCTCTCACATGGGTGGCAGGAGACAGAGTCACAAGCGGAGCAGGGCTTTCACTGGAACAGACGGAATCAACACTTCAAATAGAGGTGAACAGCTCTCACATGGGTGGCAGGAGACAGAGTCACAAGCTGAGCAGGGCTTTCACTGGAACAGACGGAATCAACACTTCAAATAGAGGTGAACAGCTCTCACATGGGTGGCAGGAGACAGAGTCACAAGCGGAGCAGGGCTTTCACTGGGACAGACAGCATAAAACTTCAAGCAGAGGTAAACAGTTCTCACGTGTGCTGCCGGGAACAGAGTCACAAGCTGAGCGGGGCTTTCACTGGAACAGACAGCATAAAAACTTCAAGCAGAGATAAACAGTCCTTATGTGTAGTGTGCACACGGGGGCTTTTCCTTCTGACATCCAACAGGTGACTACAATCGATCTCACTAGGCTCTTATGATGAACGGTAGACCAGCATGACACATGGGGAGTGCACGGCGATAAAAGATAAATCTTCCACACACACACGACAGTCCAACTCCAAACATGCAATGTGATGGGAAACGTCAATTCCAGCACTACAAATCCACTCTTTAAAGTGCAAAATAAGGCCAACACTCACCCAGAGGTCTCGATCTGAAGAGCCGATGATAGTCAGAGTTGGGACAGATGTGGTGAATAATTTCCTCACCACTACAAGCGGCTTCACTTCGCTGTTTTCAATGGTCAAGGGAGAGGCTAGAGATCGACAAGGAATCAGTATATTTCACTCAGTGCGATGTATACAACGTGATCCGAGCACTCCAAACCAGTATCCAATTTAGTGTAGAAAACATGCGTTTATGAGATTCAATTTGTCAATCACCCATCTCACTCTTTTCCAGTCCAGGCGAACGAATTCCACTCTTCAAAACCGCCCTCGGATCCCACAAGCGACACTCCTCTTCTTTCACGATGATCCTTCAGCTGCAACACTCTACAAACGTTTCCCAATGGGAGAGAACCACACCAGATCGACGGGGGAAGACAAAGAAACAACAAGCCCACACGGAGAGAGAACACACAGCCTTCTCTTCCTCTTGTGTTTTATCCTCTCCAAACACTGGCGCCACCTGAATCAGGCACTCAAAGTGAAGTCCCCGCACCTGTTGCCAATCTGTCGTTTAGTTGTCATGACAACAGACACACACACCGGCCCGGGGACAGTGTTACACTGAAAGTGCCCCGGCGGGAACACTTCTCTTGTGAAATCAGTTCCGGGGATTATTTGTCACCCCGTGACATACCCCCCTGCCAAACCGTTCTAGTCCCGAGAACGGTCTCCAGTCACCCAGTCTCCGTACCTGGCTGGAGGCTGACCCCGATTCTCTCGTTGCGAACGTCGGGGTGGAGAGATGGGTGCTTCAGGTCGTGGTCCTAGGCCTAGGCCCCTCGGGATCACTGCCCATCCTACCAGCGGGGGCGTCCAAGTCGTCTCGGCCGGTGGGTTCTCTACCACTGGCTTTGGGTAATTCGGGCAAGGGCGGATCAGGTTACGGTGTAACACCCGTTCGGGGCCCGTCTTCCCTTCGGGCCATAAGGCATATACAGGTTGGTCCGGATGGGGTTGTCGCTGAACGACGTATGGCTGGGCCTCCCATCGGTTGCTCAATTTTCCCTTCCCTTGTCGGCGATTGTCCCGTAGCAGCACCCTCTCCCCGGGCAGTAGCGGGGCTTCTCGGGCCGTCCTATCGTACAGTCTCTTGCTCTTTAACGCCGCCTGATTAATCCGGCCAGCGACTTGTTCGTATGCGGACTGGAGGCGTCGGTGGTGGTTCGCTACCCAGTCGGACAGACTACTTCCCTCTTCTCCCCCAGTGGTTCCCATAAGCATATCCATTGGGAGCCTCACATGTCGGCCGAAGATCAGGTAGGTAGGGGCATAACCGGTGGTACTGTGTATGCTGTTGTTGTACGCCTGTATCACTGCTGGGAGCCGATCAGCCCAGTGGCCCTGCTGCTCTTCCTCCAAGGTTCCCAACAAGCCCAGCAAGGTTTGATTGAATCGTTCACACCCCCCGTTCCCTTGAGGATGATAAGGGGTCGTATGGGTCTTCTTACATCCGTACAGTTGGCATAATTCATGAATCACCTTTGACTCGAAGTTGGCCCCTTGGTCTGAATGGAGGATTTCCGGGCATCCGAATGGCTGGATCACGTACTTCCAGAGGGCGTTAGCAGTGGTCAGGGCAGTTTGGTCCACAGTGGGGATGGCCCAAACATGTTTAGTGAACAGATCAGTGACAACGAGAATATTCTGGATCTGGTCCACCGGCCGTCCCAGGGTGAGGAAGTCCATTGCCACCATGTGCAGAGGTGCCCTGGCCTGAATCGGGACCAGCGGTGCCCGCGCCTCCCTCCTGGACTTGAACAAGGTGCAACGTGGGCATCTCTGAAGGTAAGTCCTGGTGGTACCCTCCATCCCAGGCCAGTAGAAATGTCGTCTCAACAAAGCCAATGTCCTCTCCTGCCCTTGATGTCCCATCCTAGCATGGTACGCCTCCAGTAAAGCCTGCCAACGACCTGCAGGGACCACGATCTGACAGACCTCTTCTCCTCGGCCTGGGTCCTGAAGCGTCCTACAGAGCACCCCATCCCTCAAATAGAGCCTTTCCCTCTGTCCCAGCAAGCCTCGCACACTCCGGGTCTGAGTTCGACGTTCCGCCCCCTCGGGCCAGATCTTCTGCTCCAACCATGTCCGTACCCGCAGCACATCTCCATCTTCGCCCTGCCACAGTCTCCAGCGTTGTGGGTCCCACCCCCAACACGGAGGGGGGTCCTCGGGTGTCTGCCCTGGTGCCTCTACAACTCCCACCATTAATCCCTCGTCGGACCCCAGTCCTGGGGCCGGTGTATGGCCTGCCGATCCTTCACCTGGTAACCTGGATAACACGTCAGCGTTGGTGTGCTCTCTTCCTGGCCGGTACTGGATCTGGTAATCGAAGTTGGCCAGTTGCGCCACCCAGCGTTGCTCCACTGCCCCTAGTTTGGCCGTTTGTAAATGCACCAGCGGGTTATTGTCCGTGACAACCCGTACCTTGGCTCCCCACAAGTAGTCTTTGAATTTTTCGCCCAGCGCCCACTTCATGGCCAGTAGCTCGAGTTTAAAAGAGCTGTAATTCGAGTCATTCTTCTCTGCGGGGTGTAAGCTTCGGCTTGCATAGGCGATCACTTTCTCCTCTCCCTGTTGTTTCTGCGCCAAGACGGCTCCCAACCCTAGTTGGCTTGCATCGGTGTACAGGATGAATGGTTGAGTTAAGTCGGCATAGGCCAATATCGGGGCCTGTAAGAGTTCCTGCTTGAGCTGCTGGAAAGCGGCTTCACAGGCTGGGTCCCATTGGATGGAGGGGGACCCTCGACCCCGTGCTCGACCCGTGCCTCCCAACAGCTGGTTGATGGGTTTGGCGATTCTGGAGAAGTCCTTAATGAAGCGCCTATAGTAGCCCACGAAGCCCAGGAATGACCGAACTTGACGCACCGTCTGGGGAGCGGTCCACTCTTGCACCGCCCTCACTTTTTCTGGGTCAACGGAGATCCCTGCCGCACTGACCACGTGCCCCAGAAACTTGACCTCTTTACGGAAGAGCTGGCACTTGTCAGGCTGTAACTTCAGTCCGTAGCGCTCTAGGGAGCGGAAGACTTGCCCAAGATGCTCCAGGTGGGACTTGAAATCGGGGGAGTAAGTGATGATGTCGTCAAGGTAGACGAGGGTGGTATCCATCACTTGGCTGCCCAAACAACGCTGCATCAGCCGCTGGAACGTGGCTGGAGCGTTGCAGAGGCCGAACGGCATCCGGTCCCACTCATAGAGACCAAAAGGGGTGGTAAATGCCGTCTTCTCCCGGTCACGCTCGTCCATTTGCACCTGCCAATAACCGCTGGCCAAGTCGAGGGTAGAGTACCAGGCAGCTTGAGTGAGGCTCGTAAGAGAATCTTCAACCCGCGGCAACGGGAAAGCATCCTTCTTGGTCACCAGGTTCAACCGGCGGTAATCCACACAAAACCTCCAGGAACCCGTCTTCTTGCGGACCAACACTATCGGTGCGGCCCAAGGGCTGCTGCTCTCACGAATAATCCCTCGGTCAAGCATTCCTCGCAACAGGGTGCGGACCTCGGTGTACAAGGTCGGTGGTACAGGTCGATAGCGCTCTCGGCTTGGTGCAGCATCCCCAGTTGGAATCTGGTGCTTTACCACGTCAGTGCGGCCATAGTCCTCCTCGTGAGTAGAGAACAGGTGTTGCCATCCCCTCAAGAACTCTTGCAGTTGTCCCACTTGTTCTTCCTCCAGTCCGTCACCCCGTAAAGACTCTCCCTTTAAGTGAGCAGGCAATCCTCCTTCTACCTCCTCCACTCCTGGACCGGCCCGCGCTAAAGCCACTTCGAACACTGTAGGACTCACCCGCTTAAAGTTAACTTCGCCTTGCTCACGAACCTTCTGCGGTCTTACTGAGGTCACCCGGGCCAAACATTGGTGATGATACAGGTGGATAAGGAAGGGGTTCGTGTTCCTCACTCTTACTGAGACTCGGCCTCCCTGAACAGTTGCCAGTCCTCGAGCTATCTCCACCTTGGGACCCTCTTCGTGGGGCTCCACCATCACCCACTCTTGCGGATGGTAACGTCGAGGGGGCAGCCTGGCCCAGACTACAGCCTCACTTCGAGCTGGAATGGACAGGGCGTAGCGACAGGCCACTCTCCCCGTGCTTTCCCGGTCATGCTGTTGTTCGGCCAGACATATCCGGCGGCAATCGGCCCTGATACGGTCCCACTCCTGTCCGGCTGGGGTTACAGCTGCTCGTGCCGGTCTACTTCGGAATAGCTCTTCCCAGCAATCCGAGATGACATTCATCCCAATCAGGGCACGATGGGACCCTAGACACGGGTCTCGGACAACTACCACCCCCTTCTGAGGCACTACAACTCCATGGATCTTCAAATCGGTCACAAGGTATCCTACGTACGGTATGTCCAGTCCATTTGCCCCACGCAGCGTCAACCAGGGGGCATCCACAGGCGATCTACCGTTGGTGCCAAACAGCTCATGGGCCAAACTTTCGGTGAATAAGGTCACTTGGGAGCCTGTGTCCAAGAGACAATGTATCTCCTGACCATTAACTTGGGCCACCACCACCGGGCAGCGGCCTATCAGGCGACTCTGGGGGGATGTGGAAGAAGAGGGGTCTAATACGGGGGTCCCGACCACTTGACCCACAGTGGCCGGAGACTCTAAAAACCCCCTTGTGATGCCCGTCGGGCAGAGCATTGGCGAAAGTAATGCCCCGACTCTCCACAGCCATTACAAATGGGCCGCCCATGTTCGTCCCACTGGAATCGGGAGCCCACTGACCGGGGAGGACGGCGTTCAGAAGGGCGATTCCCGTCGGAGTAAGCCCGTTCCCGAGAGTGAAAAGGTGGCTGCAGGCGCTCTCGACGAAGCCCTTCCATGACAGACTTGGACAACTCGGACATTTGTTCCTGAACATCTCGCTTCAGTTCTTCCCGGAGGACCTGCTTCCAATCGGGTGCCGTGATGGCCAAGGGGGATTCAACGACATTGGTAGCCAAACAGCTGGGGGTTTCCACATGCTCCGCCTGGTCGCGCTCAAGAGCCAGGGCTTCTTGCCTCAGCTCTTCGAAAGTCATGTCTGGTCCTCTCCGAAGCTGCACCCGCAGGCTCTGACGTACGGGACCCTCTCGCAGCCCCAACAGGAATTGATCTCGCAGCAACACCTCTCCTTCCCCCAGGCCATGGTCCTGCCTTCCCGTGAGTCTGGAAAACTGCTCCCGCAGTTGCAAGGCGAATGCTCGAACAGATTGCCGGGGACCCTGGCGAGAATTGAAAAACTTCGTCCTCAGAGCGGCTACCGGAGTTGTATCTCCATACTGCCCCGTAAGGAAATCAAAAATAGCCTGGACCGTCACACGGTTGGCTTCTGGTGCTGCCTGAACTTCTCTTCTCGCCTCCCCCTCCAGAGAGTTCAAAACGAACTGGACCTTCTGCAGAGCACTCAGACCTTGAAGCCCCGCCAGGTATTCCACCTGGGTCTTCCACAGGGACAGACTTACTTCGGACCCCGGGCCTCCGTACCTCGAGGCCCATGGGGCACCCATGAAAATCGGCATGACAGGTTGCCGAGCTCCAGGCTCTTCCTCCTCCGCCATCTCAACCTCTGATCGCTCAACTCAAGGTGAATCCTGCCGACTACGCCAAAATATGTCACAGGTCGAGGTGGGCCAAGCCAGACTGCACCCACCCCTGGACCAGGATCACCCTGAGGAGCGCGTCAAAGGAGGAGGCAGGAGACAGGAATAAAAAAATGACAACTTTATTTAATGTCTAAAAGCAATTTGAAAATCCTATCTAAAATCCTCTTCCTTCCTCTTCCCAGGAATCCGAGGCAACACCGTGGTAAGTTTATGGACAGGTAGGTATCGCAGGTGAGTAGGTAGGACAGGGCTCGCTTCCTTCTGGCGCTGGTGCCAGACTCACAGTGGTGAGTGACGAACAAGTGGGTTTCAGGGCTACAACAGACTCAAGTCACAAGCTGAGCGGGCCTTCACTGGAACAGCCGGACTCAACACTTCAAATAGAGGTGAACAGCTCTCACATGGGCGGCAGGAGACAGAGTCACAAGCTGAGCAGGGCTTTCACTGGAACAGACGGAATCAACACTTCAAATAGAGGTGAACAGCTCTCACATGGGTGGCAGGAGACAGAGTCACAAGCTGAGCAGGGCTTTCACTGGAGCAGACGGAATCACACTTCAAATAGAGGTGAACAGCTCTCACATGGGTGGCAGGAGACAGAGTCACAAGCGGAGCAGGGCTTTCACTGGAACAGACGGAATCAACACTTCAAATAGAGGTGAACAGCTCTCACATGGGTGGCAGGAGACAGAGTCACAAGCTGAGCAGGGCTTTCACTGGAACAGACGGAATCAACACTTCAAATAGAGGTGAACAGCTCTCACATGGGTGGCAGGAGACAGAGTCACAAGCGGAGCAGGGCTTTCACTGGGACAGACAGCATAAAACTTCAAGCAGAGGTAAACAGTTCTCACGTGTGCTGCCGGGAACAGAGTCACAAGCTGAGCGGGGCTTTCACTGGAACAGACAGCATAAAAACTTCAAGCAGAGATAAACAGTCCTTATGTGTAGTGTGCACACGGGGGCTTTTCCTTCTGACATCCAACAGGTGACTACAATCGATCTCACTAGGCTCTTATGATGAACGGTAGACCAGCATGACACATGGGGAGTGCACGGCGATAAAAGATTAATCTTCCACACACACACGACAGTTTAACTCCAAACATGCAACGTGATGGGAAACGTCAATTCCAGCACTACAAATCCACTCTTCAAAGTGCAAAATAAGGCCAACACTCACCCAGAGGTCTCGATCTGAAGAGCCGATGATAGTCAGAGTTGGGACAGATGTGGTGAATAATTTCCTCACCACTACAAGCGGCTTCACTTCGCTGTTTTCAATGGTCAAGGGAGAGGCTAGAGATCGACAAGGAATCAGTATATTTCACTCAGTGCGATGTATACAACGTGATCCGAGCACTCCAAACCAGTATCCAATTTAGTGTAGAAAACATGCGTTTATGAGATTCAATTTGTCAATCACCCATCTCACTCTTTTCCAGTCCAGGCGAACGAATTCCACTCTTCAAAACCGCCCTCGGATCCCACAAGCGACACTCCTCTTCTTTCACGATGATCCTTCAGCTGCAACACTCTACAAACGTTTCCCAATGGGAGAGAACCACACCAGATCGACGGGGGAAGACAAAGAAACAACAAGCCCACACGGAGAGAGAACACACAGGAGAGAGAACACACAGCCTTCTCTTCCTCTTGTGTTTTATCCTCTCCAAACACTGGCGCCACCTCAATCAGGCACTCAAAGTGAAGTCCCCGCACCTGTTGCCAATCTGCCGTTTAGTTGTCATGACAACAGACACACACACCGGCCCGGGGACAGTGTTACACTGAAAGTGCCCCGGCGGGAACACTTCTCTTGTGAAATCAGTTCCGGGGATTATTTGTCACCCCGTGACACTTGGACCACTTCGCTTCTCCATCTACATGTCATCACTAAGATCTGTGATTCAGAAACATGGCTTTTCCTATCACTGCTACGCTGATGACACACAAATCTACCTCTCATTCCAGCCGGATGATCCGACGGTAGCTGCTCGCATCTCAGCCTGCCTGACAGACATCTCTGGCTGGATGAAGGACCATCACCTTCAACTCACCCTTGCGAAGAAAAAGCTGCTTGTGGTCCAGGCCAATCAAACACTAAACGTTGTGCCTGGGGCATTTGTAACACAGATACACGTTTCCCAGAGAGGTTGGAGGGGGGTGTCCGTTTTTTTCCCTTCCCAAAACCGAAGTAAAATACTGACAACTGTGTGGAAGTCCTCACGGTCAGCGAAACCCCTCAAGGATCAACAAGCACACTTTTATGCTCTATTTTTGCTTTTAACCTTACTGTGAAGTTATAGTTAGACAGTTTTATGCTGGTTTAGATTATGATTTCTGTTCTCTGCCCTAATTGTTGATACGCTAGCACACGCTGCTAATAAATACAACTTTATACTCGCGTAGTCCGTTTGCTTTGTAATAACGATTATAGAAGTGACGAGACCTACCCAGGTTTGCATGAACAGTGTTGCTCTTTGATATTGTTAGTCCCAGCCTCCGTCTCGATTAGGATATGCGGTGGTTCATTTTTTTAACTGTGACCGTTATGCTTTTGCCTCTATTTGGCTTGTTGTTGCTTGCGTTTCACCGGTATGTCTTGAATATAGCCTTCGAACGCACACTGCAGCCCCTTTTGCCTACTTCTATCGGACACTTTATTTGCTGCTTTATAGAAGTTTGATAAAATTTCATCAGGAAGAGCCGTCACAGCATAAGCCATGTTGATACCAAACCAGAGCCCAGATGAAGTTGTCGGAGGTAGCAACAGTAACTAAGGGGGGCGGGGCTTAGCCAAAGGTGAATTGACGCTGGTATGATGAGCTCTCATGCCACGAGATGTTGCGAGACTAAAATGTGACGACATTTCCCGTTAAGTGAAAAGCTTATCGCGATATCGCCATGACGGAGCGTGAGGGTGAAATTAGCATATCCCACCGCTACAATCACATTACATTACGGTGCCCACCGCATCACTGTCGTTTTACTGTTTTTATAAAAATAAAAACCAATGTAAACTATTGTAAATGTCTGCTCATCCAGTGCGAGTTGCAGTCACTCACAGTGCTGCAGGAATTACAGTTCACTCATCGCATGATGAGAGATGAGATGACATGGCGGATGATTCATTACGCAACAGATCCTAAGCATCTGATAAATGTCTTATCTTGTATAATGCGTGCTCAGCACCGCTGCTCGCTACACACAACCCGAAAGTGAAATTAAAACATGTGCGCAAATTTTGCTGCATACAATACACTATCTCCCAATATCAGACCCATCTCTGGACTGTGTAAGTGTGGCTCTGGTCTCTGTTTTGGTCTCTGTTTGCACTTTGAATACTGAGAGAGTACTTTGATTATGGTTGTACTTATTGTTTAAACTTAAAAAGAGTAAGAAAAAAATATATATTTATTTTTGTTATTTATAGGCTATTGTATTTTTTTCTATGTTCAATTTGTGGAAGAGTTCAATTAGAAGGGCACACACAGCCTCAATCAGTAGATCTGGAAGATCATTATTCATGTAAAGTAGGGTCCGAAGAGACTCATGTGAAATCATATCTAGGCTATATTTTAAATCATATAATAGATATAAAATAGATTATTAGTTAAAACATTTCAAAACTATTTTTCCAGTCATGAATTTTGCCATTGAGGATTTCTATATTGTGCAAAAATCTCATCTCGTTTACGTGAACCCAACCTCGTGTTTCGTGAGATAAGTGTCTTGTCACACCCCTACAACAATGATCCTGGTCTGTGCTCCCCTGGTGTGTATGGACTTTCCGTAATTTCCTGTTCTTTGCCATGTTTTGTAATCTTTTGTAGTTCTTCCTGTTGATTAGTTCTGTGATCATTCTGTTCACGGTTCTCTGTTTTCTGTGTTTGAATCCAGCTCTCCTTCGTTTTTGAGTTCCCTCTACGTTATAAGACTCGACCACAAATGGATCCAGCAGAGGAAATTTTGTTCCTCAGACAGGGAACCAGCACCGTATGGACCACACTATGCCGTTGTGTGCCCTCTTTAATCACCTAAACTGAAAGGATACCATTTTTAAAGTGTCGTGAAAGCCCCCTGTTTTATCCTGGTTTTCACACCTCAGAGTTGAAAAAGACTCAAGAAATGGGAGTTTAAAGCTGTTGAAAAGTGGGAGAGTAGACGGGGGACAACAACTAATAAAACACAGACCTACAACACACTCATTACTCAGCAAAATTAATATTAAAATATGACCACCAAGAATAAAACAAATGAGGGCACCTTGATGTATTTTAAAAAAAATAACCCTATATGACTTACGACAAACTCCCAAGAAGAGGGAGAAATGCAGAAGAAAATTAAAAAGGTCTAATAATATTTTAATTACATTTACAAGCACTGACGTCTCTGAACAAACGACACACATCAGTTTAACACAGAAAGAATAAATGCATCTTACTTTTGTCCATTCTTCTTTGAATTTTCGGTCTACATTGTCTGTGTATCTGAAATAATTTGTGTCATCAAGTTCATGATCAGACGTAGGCTACTGCTGTCCTAATTTGAACATTTATTTCACTTGAAGAAGACGTTATTGGTTTGTTGACGGCAAGTGCTTCGTCACATCATTACGCCTGCTGCACCCATGGTACGGCCGCACAGCTCCTTGATTCTTACGCCGGAATGAGAGTAGTTCCTAGCCATATAGGCTTGGAAAATCGCAACTTTTCATTTTCCGTTGATCTCAGTACATGGTTTAACTACAGAAGAGTCAAGTTTTAAATAGGAAAAATATTGAAACTCGTTGGTCATTTTGAAAGAAATGCTACTGGACTCATCAGAATCAATGATCTATGCTAAGCTATGCTAAAAGTGGTACCGTCAGACCCGGAGTTCGGCTGAATGGATTCGAAAACGGTAAAACTCAACTGTTTAACTCTGGGGGAGTTGTAAAATGAGCCTATTTCCAAAAAAAGTGGAGTATCCCTTTAATAGTAGGCAAAGCATCCCCGAGTGATAGAGGATAGACTTTCTAGCAAAAAAAGCCACAGCCCCGGAAGATGTAAATATAGTCTGAATGAGACCCTCCTCCCTCCCTAAAAAGAGATAAACAGCCGCAAATTGCCCTGATGCGCTTCTCTGACAGAAGCTGTTGATAAAGGTCTGAGGTCAGTCCGAGACTATCTCTTCTGTGGGCACCAAGCAGCTTATGTTTTCGTTTATGTTGAAGCCTGGGTTCTCTAAATGAGACATTAACACATTCATATCTATCTCTGCCATCTTCTGTGACAGCACAGAGCAGCAGATCGTCCAGATAAGCTGACACTCTGAGATCCACTATTCACAACGGTGTCGGAGCAGCTTCAACACATTAGCTGAACACTCACGAGGCTAATAAAAGGACAGTCAAAAATGTGTAGGCTGTGCCTTGATGGGCAAACCTGAGGAATTGCCTGTGTGATTGTCTGTGCTTATATAGATTATCTTTAGATGCTTATGTGAAAATATGAATCCTTCAGATCAACTTACATGAACCAGTTTTTAGGATGAATAAAGTGAGATAGCACTAACCCTGGTTTCACTGACAGGGCTTAAGCCTCCCAGACGAAAATGCGTGTTTGAGCTGATTTAACAAAAAGCAACTTGCACTGACATATCTTAACATATCAGTGCCATCTCAAGATGTACACCATTATTACGTGGCTTGGTTGAACTCTAATGTAGAATGCGGTCTATTATTTCTAGATAACAGACCGCTGCTAAGTATAACAGACCGTTGCCATGAAAAACAGAGCGTTACCATGGACGCAGGATTCTAACTGTAGAGACGGAACAGACTATTTTCTTTAACGGAAGCCATATAAATAGTTTTTAACCCCTTATCAAGTGCCCCCCTTTTTTCTAATAGACATGAAAATGCACATTCCGAACTTAAATGGTTGTAATTCAAGAATGCTTTGGAATATAGATGTAAGATTGGTCTTGTTTTTAAGAAGAAATTTGACAGATTTTTGTAGAAGTGAAATAAATTAAGAAAGTTAAACAGAAAAAAAGTTATAGAAGTTTGAGTTTATGAAAATGTACAACGTTAAAATTTTTATTATTCCTATTTTATATAAAATATATATTTTCAAAACCTGGTGGACTCTAAAACTGCAACAACAAAAAAATCAAAGGCAAAAATCTGAACAAGTTGTGTTTCAAACTTTAGGTTGATACCTCAAAAAATAAGCTTTCAGTGAGATTTAGTTTGGGCGCAGTACCTAAATTTTCCACTAGTTGACATTTCTGCCCATATAAGGGCACCTCATTTCCATATGTTGTTTGAGTGATCTGAACCATTATTTTTACAATTTTCATACTATTGGAAGTTTGGCAGATTTTGAAATGAATTCAACCTCTAAGAAACATAAAAAGATCACGTGCATTATAGCTCGCTGCCACATCACAAATGGTGAATCTATTTTTTTCTTTATATTTAAAACATTTTCAGACCTTTTTGTCTAAAACAATTGAATGGATGCTATCTTTTGAACTCTTGGCATGAAAACAAACTGAGGTTTCTACCATTCTTTCATGATTTTTCATGTTCATCACTATTTCAAAATAAAGGTCTGGACACGCCTTAGGAGTATGAAAATATTCTTGTTGCAAATTGATAAATTACGGCTCCTCTGTAATGTATTTTAAAAATCAGTCCCCAAAAATGAAAAATAGAGATTGTAAGCTTTATAGTTTGTCAAGATTAGTTTAGGTTTAGTATAGGATATTACTGTTTTAAATGGGCGTGGGTTAAATCAATAAATTCCTTTTTAAATCAATATTTTTTGTCAAATTATTGATTTATTTGGTAGGTAACCATGTAATAAGCGGGATAATGTATAGCGAGTTGGTTGTTATAGCGAATACAACTCCCTTCAGGCTCCGCCTTGCGCCAGGCTCATAATCACCCTGTCGGGAGTTGTATTCGCTATAACAACCGCCTCGCTATACATTATCCCTTACATAATGTTTTTTTGTATAAGGCAAGTTTATAAAAGCTAATTAAATGTTCTTATTTAACTAAACCCTAATACTGGCTTAATCTAAGCCCTGTATGTGAAACCAGGCCTTAGCATCAGAATTTTGAACTTGTGCAAGTTAATGTGCTAATGCGTTTGAAAATGACATACAATCTACACAAAACCCTACACCAGTGGTTTCCAAACTTATTTATCCCCTGAGGCATTTAACATCCTTCTGCGTACCCCTCTCTTCCACCTTTTCCATTAGGGGACAATATTTTCCCCCTTAAATTGATTTTCAGGTGAATTTTTCATCTTTATAAAAGCAAAGTTTTTCTAACCCTATTAAATGTGTCTGTTTTTTGGTCAAACTCCTAAAATTCCATTAATTGAATTATTAATTTTGTAAATAAAGCAACAAATTAAACTAAATCAGTATCGAGCCTTCTTTGCACTGCAGTGCCAGCTCCATCTGTATTTACACACTGTTTAATGCTGGCATGAATACAATTACAATGGCATAGATAATGTTATGAGATAAAATCAATGTCACATTTGCAATCTTGTGTGTATTCGTGAAAAATTACATTCTTGCTTGTATAATGTATAATCAACATTGAAAACAAGAACACACACGGGGGATGTTTTTGTACTGAAGAGAGTTTGAGTCTTAAATCGATCTGTGTAAAATCTGTGTCTATATTTGTTCTTCATGCTAGTACGTGCCAAATCTCCACATGCGCCACAGGGCAGTAATGAGCAGCATACTCTCAACCTATCGTATGTTCGCTGCTTGTGTGGATGCAGTCAGGTCTGTCTGAGGCCTAAAGATAAGGTCATTTGATTATATGTTTGTCCTTATACCGCACTGCCATTTTCCTGTTTTTACACTAGAGGTGGTATTTTTCCTGTTAGAAATGCATGCTCGCTTTTAATGTTATTTTAAGGTGCGTTATAAATGGCAAAACTCAACATTTTCACATATTCCTGTTTAAATAAAAAAGCACACACTCAGTAGCCATGTATTTCATCTGTTTGTCAAGGTTTATTTTAATTTGCAAGATGCAAAACAGAAAAATTAGTGCCAAATTACTTCAAAAATTCCTGAGTTCATTCCATAATTTAGCACTAACTTGGATCCACCAAATTAATTTTGATAGGATAACAAATGTAGGTGTAATACTCCTGCTGTCCGCTGTTTCCGTCTGGGATTTCAAGCCCCACCTAAAAAGAGTGACAGCAAAACCATCACAACAAGATCAAAACATGATTCATCTTTAAAGTTCTCATTAAATTACACACCGGCTATGTTTCCACTCGAAGTTGCAAATCACAGTTTGCATAACTCAGCATAAAAAATGCTGAGTTGTTTCAACCCAATTTTGGGTCAAATATGGACAATCCCAAAAGTTGTGTTAAAAATTTAATTAAAAAATGTAACCCGACGGCTGGGTTTGTCCATATTTGACCCAAAATTGTGTTGAAACAATCATGTGAGAGTTAGGAGGTGATTAAAGAAAATCATTTTAATGACAAACTTTGGCTCAGGCATTTCAGAATGACTAAAACAACATTTGAGATGGTGTAAAATGAGACAGGTCCGCTGGCTAGTCCAGTTATTCAAATCTGTTGAGTCAAATGCTGCATTCACGCCATGTTGTAATTACCGCAATTACGAGATGACAACATGTGACATTCTACATGGAGCCGGACCCTTCGGACACTAACAACACCAAAATTAATCTGCAGTGGTCAGATGGTACAGCAAATACATAGTACAAGTTGGATCTCTCAAAAAGAGTTTAAAGAGTTTACAAGTTGTAATCACGAATTCTGTAAGGAAGTGAATGCTTTTCTTATAATTACGGTAATTCTGACTTGAGCGGCCACTTGAATTTTTAGTTGCACAGCCAGTAATTTATTCATTAAATATTTCCATCGCAATTTGTGCGCATGATTTCTTACAGAATAAAAAAATGATCCACCTCATTGGAGTGTTTAAGATTGAGACAATTTAAGATTGTATTCCTTGCCGCGATATCCCAAAAATCACAAACAAATCCTTGGATGGAAACAGCTAATGTTAATGGGCAGTTCAAAAAAAAATTCACACCAAAATAACTTTTCAGTCTGTTCTTCACACAAATATAATGTAAGGATTTAGAACACTTGGAATAAAGCCATGTGGACTAAAGTTATATTATTGAGTAAGATGTTACTGTGTCATTTCATTTATCTTTGTGCTCTGTTGGAGTGGGTGCTGGTGAATATTGGATCTGCGTTCACCATCGGCCCAGGGCAGTACTTTACCAGCCCCACTCCGGACCCAAAGCCCAGCTAGTCATTCGCCTCACTGCAGAACGTACCATGTTGCTACCTCAAGCATCTGATTTTTTGGGCCTCAATGGGGTAACTGAGTCCCTAATGGTTAGAACTGTAAGATACTCTTGCACTTGAATGCTCTTCTGTAACCTTTGAAATAACCTCCATGGCCAATCCAGAAAAGAAGTATTCAATTTCCACTGGCTTTTCTGCTGCCAGATTGGGACTGGCAGAACAGACTTGTTGACAGTCTACTAATACTCTACTAACACTCTAATGAGACTTACTTATAGTCAACAGAATTTATTAAAGGGACCATCAAAATAAAATGAAACCAGATTAATAATTAAAGGGATAGTTCACCCAAAAATTAAAATTCTGTCAGTAATTACTCTCCCTCATGTTGTTCCAATCCCGTAAGACTTTCGTTCATCTTCGGAAAACAAATGAAGATATTTTTGATGAAATCTGAGAGCTGTCTCACTTCTTAAAAGTGATTAAAGACATGAATAAAATAGTCCAAGTGACTACAGCGGCTCAACCATATGTTTATCATGCGACGAGAATACTTTTTGTGCGCAAAAAACAAACAAAACTAACGACTTTATTCCACTATTCATTATATTCTTCGTGGGCCTGAGTGTGTTTGCGTACGCAGCGCGTCTGTGTTGCACGTCACCACGTAGGCTCACTATTGGCTGACGCTGGTCATGTGTGTGATGCGTGTGACATGCAACACAGACGCGCTGCGCAGATATACTACACAAACACACTCAGGCCCACGGAGAATATAATGAATAGTGGAATAAAGTCGTTAGTTTTTTTGGGGGGTTTTTTGCGCACAAAATGTATTCTCATCGCTTGATAAACATATGGTTGAGCCGCTGTAGTCACTTGGACTATTTTAACCATGTCTTTAATCACTTTTTGGGCCGGCAAGTTTCAATCCCTTAAGAAGCCTATAGGAGTGAGACAGCTCTCAGATTTCATAAAAAATATCTTCATTTGTGTTCCGAAGATGAACGAAAGTCTTACGGGGTTGGAACAACATGAGGGAGAGTAATTACTGACAGAATTTTAATTTTTGGCTGAACTGTTAAAAGCACTATATAAATGAAGATGACTTGACTTGACTTAAAGACTGAACTGTTAAAAGCTGAACTGTTGACTTGACTTAAAGGCTGAACTGTTAAAAGCGCTATATAAATGAAGATGACTTGACTTGAAGACTTAAATTAAATTGTTTTTGTTATACTCTCCTGCGTCGAGCACTCAATACAGCTGACAGATTGTGACACTTTGATGATCATTAAAAAATTTCTGCGTTCTGCCAAAAAAATTGTCAAGCAACAAACGCAATTATAATCGCAAATATTGCCTTTTATTCATTTTTGTGTGAACTAATCTTTTAACTGTGAGTGGCTTTGGAAATTGGAATTCAGGTACAGAGTGAGAGAGAGAAAAATCTTACATCTGGTTTACCGGTCACAGCCGCTGGGTCGAGGTGTTTGAATATAGAGTTGAGTTGGTGCCTAAGCTGCTTCATACTCTTCTTACTGGGCTGTAGCAAAACAGCCTGGAAACTGACCGGCAGACCGTACCTAACCAACAGCAGAGAAACTGTAATGTGTGTGTTGATCTGTTTATATTTTTGATTCATTGCTTGTTCAAGAGGTTCTTTTACCTGAGAACTGACTCAACAAATATCCGAAGAACCTTGAGATGAATCCAGGCCACAAAGATCTCACTAAAGTTCACCTTCAGCCAACACAGAAATGTTCTCTGTGGGGACAAATAAGCACCCTATTATTGTTGCATTGATTCTTGAGACAACTTTTACGTGCCATTAGTCTTGAAAATAATCATAGAATTTAATTTTTTTCCTCTTCTTTATCTGTCTTTTATCAAATTAAATCTCTCACTATCCCAAAATCACCTGAGGTTGCCAAACACAGGTGCACATGTTGAAGATATTAATCAAGATCACGGATGCAGTGGTCAATTCAGTGGTCTATTTTGTCTTAATAATCAGTGCTTAAAATTTGACTCTTCTTGTTTTTTTTATGGAATATTGCAGTATTGCAGTATGATTTACCCATGCACATATTTTTTTTAATTCATGTCATGAATAATCTTGAATCAAAATAACTTCCTCTTGCAGCAACAGCTCTTCTCTTCTTTGATGACCTGTTAACTGGCGCAAGGCTGGGCAACCTGTCACTCACATGAGATCAACCAATAGCAAACCAGTCATCCAGCCGTCCAATCAATTCCCATGGACAAAATCAAGTCCCACCCTACATTTGTTCTTGTTTTACTTACATACAGTTCCTTCTTATCCATAGCGAGACGGCTTATCTCCTGCTTTTGCTTCTCGGCCTCATCCGAATTGAATTCCCGCACTGTAAACCTGTTGGCCGACAGAGTAACAATAAGGACCAGATTGACAAAACAGGGCAAATTAGCGTGAGAACGCAATTCCAAAAAAGTGCCGATGGGAGTGGAAAGTTCTGCTGCTGATCTACTGATGACGAGCAAATTAAAGAACACAGCCAGATAATTTCCATAATGACCAACGCAACCAATAGCAGTGCAAACTACTGTCTGGTTTAAGACATGCTTTTTTGGTCATTAAATAATTGCGCAAATGCCAGAAAATGTACTAGCGCAACCTTAGTAAATCACCTTGCATGATGTCTCCTCCCATACATTTTGATTCCGGAAAGGAAACTTCTACAAATGCATGCAATAAGGTCAGCCGCAAAAATAACCATGCCCTCGTCTTTTCAGCGCTTATTTATCACTGCGTGTCTTTAGTAAATCCTGACAGTAGTTTTTGAACGCCAAAAGAGGGATTGCGCTGGCTCAAGCTTTTAGTAAATCTGTCCCTAAGGACACTCTATCTAAAATAAGTGTTACCTTTAAACTGTAATACATTTTCATTTAAATGTAATTGTCATGCAGTTAAGTGCCCGAAAACACCATTTATTAAATTATTTTATCAGGTATGTTATTTCTGTAATAAGCACTCTTTTTTTAAAAGTAGGTTATGCTACATTTTTCACAGGGCAGTGTAGTAACACTTTGACAGTATGCTTACTTGTGAATTTTGGCATGGGCTTTGAATTCACCGATGACACTCTTAAACAGTGTTACTGTGAAAATCCCTGCATCTGCATCCTCAACCAACTTCCTGTCAAACAACAGGGGCACCAGTTTTGAGCAATGAATTCTCATGACTTTTCAACAGCTTTTCCAATCATTCATGAATGCTACATAACATCTTATAGAGATTACTGGGGCAGACATCAATTTGTAATATACAAATTATTGTCATTAATATATTTAAACAATTAAAATTTATATTTTCAGGTTTCCCATTAAATATAAATTTTTCACAAACATGCATGGGGACCAACCGGCTGGAACGAGGAACAACAAACTTAGACATCGACTCATATGTCTTCTCCCATAGTGCATATGCCGTCCTATAGAGATACATATAACAATACATTCAGTAAAACTCTTGATGAGTAACACATGAGCTATCTACTCTCAGACTTCACATTGACCTGGGCACCACAACTAGCAGTGTTGTGAGATACTCTGAATTCAAAACCAAGTCCTCCTTCTTCACAATATTGGTCAATGCACGGGTCTGCAAGCTTCCCCTGGTTAGGTACAGAAGAAGCAATGGTTATTAAACTTTATTTGAATCTCACATAAACATATTTAGGTCACATTTAAAAACTACCCACTAAGCAAAATTATGTCCAAAAGACGACTTTTCAACGTCTTTGTCACAAAAGTCGGACGTTGATAAGACGTCCACTGAAGAGCCAGAATTAAAGTTTTTATGACGTCTTTTTTTGACGTGTTCTGCACGTCCGATATAGACGTTCATCGAACCTTCGAACAAGGTTAAAAACTAGTTCAAATGTGGCCATTGTGGACATATTTTCAACATCATTTATGGTCTCATTTAGACATAATCACTTTGACTATTGCTGTCAGATGATCTTAGTGAGAATTAACAGAGGTTTAGATGTTGATATTTGTTTAATTTGAAGTGTCACCATTGTGGTGATCAGTGTTTGCTTTAGTTGGGCTCTTGGTCCCCATTATTTTACTTTAGCTTTTCTATGACTGCTTTAACTGTGTGTTTGTAAAGCACAATTGTTGTGGTAGAGAACGCAAAAAATACATAAGATCAGGTATTTGCAACATATTTATGATGATGATGATGAAACCATCACTAAATAAACATAAAATTTTTGTCAGATGCTTTGGCATTCATAACCACCAACCTTATGGAACTGCAATATTGGCACCAAAAGCATTAAAATTATCACTTATTTGAAGATGTATAAAAAGCATGTGCACATGATGTTTTGAGCAAATGTGTAATGTAGTCACACACAGATATCAATATTTTGCATATGATTCACAACAATGGTGACAATTTAAAAAAAGCTTCATGCTGCAATGCATAATGGGTACCTTAATTCTCAAGCATTTTTGTTTTGATTGTCACCGTTGTTGTGATTCATATCCAAAATCTCTAAGTCTGTGTGTGACTTCATTATAAATTTGCTCAAAACCTCATGTGCACATGCTTTTGTTCTACCTTCATACAAGTGATAATTTTAATGCTATTATCACCAATATTGCAGCTTCACAAGGTTGGTGGTAATGAATTCCAAATATAAACACAAAATAAAATATTTGATGTCCATTTTGTGATGATTATGTCATCATCAACATTGAGCTGATAACACCTCATACTTTTTCTTGGCTTTCTCTGCAACAACCATTGTGTAACAAACACACAGTTACAGCAGCCGAAGAAAAGCTAAAGTAAAGGGGACCAAGAGCCCAACTAAAACAAACACTGATCACCACAATGGTGACACTTCAAATTAAACAAATATCAACATCTAAACCTCTGTTAATTCTCACTAAGATCATCTGACTGACAGCAATAGTCAAAGTGATTATGTCTACATGAGACCATAAATGATGTTGAAAATATGTCCACAATGTCCACATTTGAACTAGTTTTTAACCTTGTTCGAAGGTTCGATGAACGTCTATATCGGACGTGCAGAACACGTCAAAAACGACGTCATAAAAACTTTCATTCTGGCTCCTCAGTGGACGTCTTATCAACGTCCGACTTTTGTGACAAAGACGTTGAAAAGACGTCTTTTGGACATCATTTTGCTTAGTGGGTAAGAACCTTATTTTACTCTTTGACGTAATTGTACGGAATCCTGAAAAAGGACATATAAAAATATGAGATGGAAGGAAAAAAGTCAATGCCCTTGCAATTTTTATTTTGCTACTTCCTGAGAAACTTTACGTTTTGCGATCGAGAGTAGCATCTGTGGCTCAACCTTATGGAAATAAAAGAAAAGACAAGGCATTTCTCCTTGACACCCTAATCTTGCCCTCTGGCCTGTTCAGCAATGCAGTAAATACCGTACAGTGAATATCTTTGATGACTGGATAACCTTCAAAGCCCAAATTGCAAGGACAAAATTGTGTGCCAGATTTTCTACAGGTTTTCAGGGTGCATCTCTACTTTTCCTGCCACCTTTGGTGATTCAGGAGGTGGAGGCGTCTGATGGGCCATTCACCCCATCTTCTCTCATGAGTGAATCCTCCCTTCAGTTAGTTTAGACGCCAGTTCACTGCTTCAGGGCCTCAAACAAACCGATGCTATCGGAGAAAAAAATTCTTCTGTCAGACTTTGCGGCAGCAGTGCAACTTCTGCCCAATGTCTATCAGTGGGTCCTGAACACTATAAAAAAAAGGTTAAAAGATTCAGTTTGCTTCCCATCCACCCTGTTTCCGAGGTGTGGTAGCAATGAAGGTGTGGTAGCAATGAGGGTGTGATGGCAGATGAAAAATGTCTCAAAAAGAGCTGCATTCTCTCCTTGCAAAAGGGGCCATAGAATATGTACCCCTACCAGAGAGAGAGAGAGAGAGACAGTGCCCAAAATGTGGCAAAATGATGGTGGGCTGCATCCAAATTTAGATCTGAGGTTCCTGAACCATACTCTTCTGACATACAGGTACAAGATGCTTACCCTCAAACTCATATTGTCAGAAATCCAATTCGAGGATTGGTTTGTGACGATAGATCTAAAGGGATGCTTACTTTCACATTGAGGTTCGGACAGAATACAGAAAGTTTCTCTGGTTTGCTTTCAGGGGTGAAGCATACCAATATAGAGTTCTTCTTTTAGGCCTAGCCTTGTCCCCACGCATATTCATCTAGTGCATGGATGATGCTCTGGCACCTCTGTGAATCATCTATATAGATGCTTAGCTGATACTAGCTCAATCAGAGGAGTGTACTTTTTGGTTTCGATTCTAAATTGACATCAAGCTAGGTCAGGAGCTTTTTGTTATAGAAATTCAGAGGCTGTTAGGTATCATGGCAGCAGCAGCCAATATTATTCCTTTGGGTCTGCTGTACTGTGACCCTCATTTTCAGTTCTGGCTCAAGAGCATAGGTTTTCATCCTCTGAATCCTTAAGAGTCATGTGTCAAGAGGCTATGTGCTCTTAAACTCTGGAAGAAGCCTGGGTGCCTCAACAGGGGCCTGACACTAGGAGCATGTTGCTGTTGCGGGCTGGGGTCCGGTTCTCGATGGCCGACCAGCCCCTGGTCTATGGGGGGACCCTCATCTCTCCTGGCACATAAACTGCCTTGAGATGAGGGCAGTGTTCCTAGCTCTGAAACACTTCCTTCCAAAGCTGAGGGACTACCATGTTTTGGTTCATACGGAAAACACTTTGGCAGTCTACTACATCAATCACTAGGGCGGGCTTTGTTTGCACCCCCTTTTCAGGTAGGAGCAGCATATCTTGCTCTGGCCGGGAGAAAAGTTCCTTTCTCTGAGAGTAATTTATATTCTGAGGCATATAAACTAGTGATGAGTTCATTGCGTCTGTCACGTGACAAATGAACAAAATAAATGATGTTCCCTGTAAATTATTTTTGACTGCATTATAATGATTTCTTAATTCAGAATATGATCAAGATTGCGTAGGTGGATGTGTTCGGGGAATTTGCCTGTTAAAAGGGTAAAATTTAAAGTCCCTTAAAGCTAGAGTAGGTAATGTTGGAGAGCTAGCCAGATTTGAAAGTGGCACCTCTTCTAAGCTCCGCCCCCTCCTGTCAGTGCTCCGTCCAAAGCTACGCCCCCCCACAAACATGAACGCGCATCCACATTTGGAGTCAGCTGCATGTACCTACCAGACCAGTGATGCGCGGGTTGATCCAAAATGAGCGGGTGCCTGCGCCCGCGGTTACGAGTCAAAAATATTTTTAATGATATTCGGGTCGCGGTCGGTCGGGTCGTTTACCTTTGTAATTTATATAGTAGGCTACTAGACACAATGTTCTATGAAATACATAGGTCTACACTTTATTGTCTGAATGCGCGAGGATGACGCACGAGCAGTCTGCAGAGATGACAGTGGGAAATCCTTATTTACCTTTTGAATGTTGAGCGCGTTATTAACTTTTGAATAAAAGCTGACGCGGGACAAAATGCCCGATTTCCCAACGCGTTGAACTGAGCAATGCCATTGTGCCATTTTAATAGGCTACTTTTAAACGCATATAGCTCAGTAATGTCAGTTTTATGTATTTGCTGAGAGGGGGCGGGGGGGATTTTTGTTGGGAAAGTCCGGGGAGAGAAGCACACTTCGGTTAGACTGGATAAACACATGCAGCATCTTAATTGTTAAGAAAATTAAACGAAATAAATGAATAAATCAAGCCTTTATTACAAAACACTAGGCTATATCATACAGCATTCTGAAAAATGCGCACCCCTAGTTCCTCCGTCTATGGCCCATGACGAGCATTTACTAGCTACTTTAAAAAACGCGGGTCAGGAACAATATTTTCTTTCTTTTTTTTTGCGGTCCGAGTTGCGGGCGGGTTAGTTGAAAACGTCGGTCGGGTGCGGGTTGTTTATACATTGACCCGCGCATCACTGCTGTGCACGCAGTGGTGCTCGGGCACGAGACATGAAGGCATCTGATTGGTTCTTTACATTCGCACCGAATGGCAGTGATTGGTCAGAGTTTTTACTGTCCTACAGCCGCTACAGAGGTCAGATTTGTTTCATTCCTTTTTCTGAACACATAATGTATTGACTACTATCAGAATGGAAGGACCATTTCACCCAGTATAAAAAAAAATGTGTCTGAACAGGATTACCAACCCTACCTTTAAATGAACTAAATGACTCGAAAAAAGATTTGATCATTTTGATGAGTCAGTAAAATGATCCGAACTTCCCATCACTAACATAAACATGGGGGCAGACATCCTGTCTACCAGGACCGCCAGGACTGAGTTCACCTCCTTCTAGTTGCTCTTTTCTGGCCGGTTTGCAGACCTAGTGTCTACCCTGGACGGCATCCTCTTGGAGATCGTGATCCGAAACAGATCTTCTCTCTCAAGTGCAGGATACACTGAAACAATCCTCAATTCTAGAGCTCCTTCTACTAGGAAGTTGTATGCCCGAAATGGCAACTCTTTGTAACATTGTGTGAACAACATGAGGTTAATACAGTTACCTGCCCGATTGGTCCAGTGCTGGAGTTTCATGATCGTCTCTCAGCAGGGTTGGCTCCGGCTACCTTACATTTATAATGTTACATATTCACTGTTATATGTCTTACAGCCACTATTCCCGTTAGCCACATGCCTTTGGTTGGGAGGGACAACATGGTGTCTCTGTTCTTGTGTGTTGCCAGACAGTTGAGGCAACTCTGCCGGTAGCAAGTTCCCTCCCGCACTGGATTACTGAAGCCATCACCCTCTCCTATGAGGCATGTAATGGCTTCGCCTCTAGGGGTTAGGGCCCACTCCACTAGGAGTACAGCGTCCTCGAAAGCTCTTGCTGGGTTCACCTTTACAGGATGTTTGTGCTAGGGCAGGCTGGTCCTCCCTGCACACGTTCATCAGGTTCTTCAGTTTGGATGCAGATTTAACCCCAGGATCTTTAGTCATTCAGGGTTGACCCAAAAGCAAATCCCCTTTTAAACCAAAAGTGAAATGAATAAAGCCTGTTTTATGCTTCTGCGTCGAATCGACGGCGTACCCCCGCAGACCGGGGATCAGATTATACATAATTTCCGCAGTGTAGCTTTTCCGGTTTCCCCCTCCCGCTATACCGCCATTTTTAATACCGTTTGTTTTAACGACGTCTTCTTTTTCCTTTGCGATTAAACATTTGTAATAAAATAATTTGTTGATCAACGTCGATTAGCTCCAGCTGCAACTACACTCTCTCTCTTTCGCTCGCCATTGTCGGAAATGAAAAAGCGGAACCGGTGCAAGGAACCAAAACAAACTAGCAAAGAGATTCGCGAACCATACCCCCCCCCCCCCCCCCCCCCCTCCCCCCTAGCGTTATGGCAGGGAAATGCACCGCGATGCAACGCAACCCGACGCAGAACCATAAAACGGCCACGACGCCGTAGGAGTGAAGGCGTAGCTACGCCGTGGAGTTGACACAGAAGCATGATGAGGCCTTAAGCCTCTGCGGCTCACACAGCTTCAACGCAAAATACGTAACCCGAGACATATTCCTCCAATCTCATTTTTCCTATCACTATATCCTTTTTGTTAAAATAAACGTAATGAATCATGAAAACAATGCAAAAAAGTAATAAAAATAGACATTATTAAACAATATTTTTGTATGTTCCCATATAAAATGCCCTATTTCTAGATATGAAAACTCACTCATTTTTCCGCTCAAAGCTTTGAATGCTGGCTTTAAGGTGACTGTAAGCAGCCCTGCGTGATTTCAACTCAGTGTCCACCTGCGAAACTTGCTAACACACAACCACCCATACAGACAAACATTTATCCGATAGGACATAAATATAGAAACAAATAGTTGTTATTGTTTAAATCATGCTTTATATAAGGTGTATACTTTGGAGATGATCTCAGTTAGGGTCTTTAGAGGCTGTGCAGTTGGGTATTTGGCTCTGTCCCACTGAAATCTGGTCACATATGTTGCCAAGTCCATTGAAACATCAGGAAACACTGAATCAGAAAGTAAACAGTAAACCACAAAATATATTAAAGGAATAATCTTGGATAAATGCATCTGAAACGAAGGTCTGTTTCACACTACACACTCTAGCAATGTGTAAGCAAATCAGCAGCATAATTACAACCATCAGGCAGACAAAGTGATTTTTGACTAACTATACCGAATATGTCCCTTTTAATCATTTTTGTTGAATAACATTTACACACAACTGGTCATTAATCTACACAGTGTAGCTATAATCCACGAAGTGTAGCTATGAACTTGTTAAATCTTCATGCACTGTCTTTAAGTACACATAAGTTGCCTTCTACTTCATTAATATTATATTATCTGCAAGGACAGACTTAAAAAAAAACTAAAATTGTATGACTATACAAGTGCATATTCAAATCAATTAAGCAAACTTATTTCACAAGGGCTGAAATATATGCTTATAACTTTACACAGACAAGGTTAGTATGCTAATATTACGTTTATAATACAAGCACAGAAAGTTAACTCGCAAATGTCAGTGTACCTTGTACGGTCTGGCAGTACGATTTCAATGGTGACCGTCGACCTTTCTGGTTAGTCTTGTGCTCTGGTGAGAATACAGAAAAAACACCGTAAAATATATATTTTTATTTTAGTCAAATAAACTTAAACTTAAATTTGTTTACTTAATATCTAGGTAAACAAATGATGTTCTTGTCCAATATTTTTGAATTCACAAAATAAAAATAAAGTTTTATCTCAACTTTTGGAATATAAGTAACATTCAAAAAAGCCCAAAATTATATGATTACAGTCTTTTTACAGTGAAGTACTACAGACAATTTTGATTAATTGTCCAAAATGTTTTTATAATATTGCAAGGCAGAGAGAAGCCCTTCCATCAGGCCATGTTTCTGTAATATGTAACTTGATCTACATGTGACTATGGCCTGGCTCAGAGGGGGTGGCCTTGTGCTAATGAACTCTTCTCTGCTTTCTCATGGAACAGGTTTCGCCGTTACAGAGCCCGTGTTCTCCGCATGCACTCACCTCCATTGGCCAGCATGCTCTCCAGGAGTTTTCCACTGAACTCTTCCATCACCTCACCCAAACTCTGAGACGTCTGACGCATCACACTGTGTTATGGTGCAAGAGAAATTAAGAGTAAATTGTTGGTTACTTTGTAATAAGGGTCTATACTTTAACATTAGTTAAGGCACAAGGTATCATGAATTAGCATGTTATACAGCATTTATCAATATTGTTATTTTATAAACGGTTGTGATGAGTGAAGTGTGCTAAATTGTATTGAAAGTGTACATGTAGTGTACTTTTTTTGTAACAAAACTTTCTGATAATATAATTTTAACAAAATAAAAGGCCACTTAAGTGAATGTTCTTAACACACTTACTCTTTTTAAAAATTCACAAATTAAAATGTCAAAAAGTTTTTACTTAAAGTACATTTTAAATAATTATGTTTTAGTAATCTTTTGTCATGCTTTAAACTTCATAATTATTTTAACTGTAGTGTACTATTCAATATTACATTTAAAGTGATTAACAGGTAAAGCATTTTTAATTTACTAAGCAACTTCTTCATTACAAATATGTAATTACAAATAAATGTCAGCATAAAAATGTCAATAGAAATTACATTAAAGTACATTTTAGTTTATTAATTTAAACTATATTTTATAAGTTAATTTATAAATGAAATGCTTCACTTTAACCATATTTCACAGACAAGTAATTATGAAATGATATATAAATATGTACTTAAGTCCTTCTTAAAAATTATCTAAAGTTAAAACTTATTGTATTTAATTAAATAAAATTTATTAAAATTAAACTATAATATTTTAATTTAATGGAAATTAACATAAAAATGAACTGAATGCAAACATTCAGTTTGCACTTAAGTATATATTTTTGAAAGAATATGAAATAAGTTCTATGTTTTAAAAATATTATTTAAAAAATCAGATATCATAAATGATAATGAGGACATGTAACAATACTGTTTGTAACCTTTAGCATTGAATTTCCATTCATCTTGCAGTAGAAAAAAATATCTCTCAGTCAGGATAATGATAATGAAGCATTAAAATCATGCCACTATTCACACCTAGAACTATGACCAAAAATTCAACCCAGCACCTGAACCCAATGCAACCTTGTCTGGAAGTCATTTGAATGGATATCGTGGACTGTGAAAGAGAAAGGAGAAAAAGAGAGGGCAGTTTCCACAACACATAAACATTGCAGCTGAGACAGGAAGATTCATGTCAGCTGGCACCCGAAACTGGAATCGACTGGATTGGGTGACTCAGTGATAATTGTATTACAGCAGCTTGAGTATTTCCCCACAAACACTCAGAGGTACACGTGCTATACAACACAACTGTCTGATCTAAGACTGTCTTTATTCGTGATCTAGGAACATGATATGATAATGTGACGAAGGGGGGCCCACAAAACCCACAAACTAACAGATGTGTATTCTCACTTTTGTGTAAGCTTCTTTAAGCAAATTATTTGAATAGTGTTAACTTTGTTTGACTTTAGACCTTGCTTGTGTTGGCTGTGAAGCATGAGATTTTTTAAAAAGTGGTGCCCCATTAGGTTAGCACACAGAATGAGAGTTTCCTCCATGTTGACTAGGTGATTTGTACAAGAGTTCTTTATTGACAATTATTTAGTTAATCAGCAGATAAAAAAAACGAATTAAATTGCATTAAATACATGGCGCTAACAAAACATGAAGGCCTATATTATATTAAAGGGGTGGTAAAATGCCATTTTCACAAGATGTAAAATAAATCTCTGATGTCCCCAGAGTGTGTGTGTTAAGTTTTAGCACAAAATACCCCACAGATATTTTTATATAGCATGTTAAAGTTGTCACTTTTTGAGGGTTTGCAAAAACGCACCTTTTTGTGCCTGGCCCTTTAAATGCAAATGAGCTGCTGCAGGGGGCGGGGTTTCAAGAGCTCGTGTGTGTTAGCTGCGATTACCTCTCTCACACACACTAAAGTGACAGAAACTGTTCTGCCTTTAATGTTAAAACGGAGTCAGACAAAGATGGAGAGACTTAAGAAGAAGTGACAACATGTAGAAGCAACAGGACGTCTCTGAATGGTTAGTTGATGAATTTATGTTGCTGATGTGGAGTTAACTATCTTCAATTAGCATATTCTGTCATGATAATCTATAAATCGCTCGTATAGGAACTGTTGTGAGATGCACACAGAGTGACTTTCTATTGCATCTGAAAAGATGGATGCTCAAGTTTGAGCCGACTCACAAATGTGCACGACTACAACAACTCTTCCTCTTCTCAACATGTACATTGTGTTTAGGGGGCGGGGCTTATGTACATTTTAGGGTTGCTGATGTCACTAACCCGGAGGAATGTTGTGTAGTCCCTACCAGCCGTTTGTTGTAGTCCTTTTCTTTAAAAGCAATTATCTTCCTTTGCTTTGAACTTTGAGCGTTGTAACTTTGCAGATGTTGTTTATGCTCAAACAGCAACATTACACACTAAATAAAGTTAGAAAAGTGAAATCATACTTTACAACCCCTTTAAGAAAGGTGATTAACCCTATATAGGCATCATCCTGTCTCAGGAGACCATGGTTCAGGGCAGATGAGGATCACCAGTGCAGCGTCGCTTGTGACTAACAACAGTCCAATTCGGGAGTGTCAGTCTCTGCTGCAAAACCTGCAGATGAAGTCTGAAAGCTTGGCTCCTGGCCTTCCTCTGTAGCCGCTTTTCCTCAGACCTCTGATTGAATGTCTCCTCAAAGTTGGAGAGGCTTTTCAACGCAGCCGGTCTATCTGAGGCAATACACAGCAAAATCCCCAGAGTTAAATTAACTCTGCTCAGACCCTTGTTCTACCCTTGTTTTAAATACTTCCACACATGCTAGCATGACGAAACTAAGTTTATTTACCAGTTGCCATATCAACACTATATAGAGAAAAAATATGCGCCAAAATTCTGAAATCTTTGGAATCAAATATCATTGAACATTTATTTAACCATTATAGCGAAAGTAAATTTCTTATGTTCATTTTTCATCTCTATTTTTGGTGTTTATTTTAAATCTAATATTATTTTAATCTCCAATATGTTATTTAACAGTTTATATAGTTCTTTAATACTGATCTAACCAGCAGAAGACACTAGCAGGGTTTAAATCCCAGTTGCGCAGGTGGGGAGAGTTGTAACACTGCGTTACAATGAGCCCCTATTAGAACTATTATATTCTATAGTTACAATGTACCCCACCTATGGGGCATGTTGTCACATTTCACTTCCATTCTTTCGGGATATATCAAGAAACACTGTATTTAAAAAAAAAATTGTACTAGACATGTGGGAAATTAATGTGGGGAAAAATAAATACTCTGAACCCTAAGTAGATTTACACAAACTGAGAAAGTCAAAGCGTTATGTTGTACCCCGCTCTCCCCTACATATAGTCCCTCTCTAAAGAGTGTTAACTCTGAATATGAAGTATAATTAAGTGATTCATTAAGTGATGATTGAGCATTAGTGCTGAACACCTGCTGTTAACAAGCAGAATCACTGAAGGAAAGAGAAACAACAAGAACAGAAAAAAGAGAAACACAAGAACTACAACTGCCTCAGATGAAATCAACTGAAGATAAAAGAAGAAATTAAATCTCTCAAGATCTCAGCAGAGTATTAAAAAAAAGCATTTCCAGCTTTACTTGTTAATAACCAGTTGGACTTTATTTCTGCCATTCATCTGCAGAAGTTCTTATTGAGAATGAACAGAGTTTTTATGATTTATTGAAAATGTTTGGTCACCAGAGTTTCCTTTAGTTGGGCCGTTTGACTCTTGGATTTTTATGTGAATTTGTGGTCTAACAAAACAGTGTTTAACAAAATACATATTAACACATTTGTTGCAAAGGAAGCCAAAAACAAAGATCATCAGGTGATATGGTTTTCACCATCATAAAGTAGAATAATTCACTGATATTATCCCAGACCAAAAGTGGTTATTTGTTAGACTATATTCACTAACAATACTTTCTTACAACAGATCAGACATTCTGAATTTTGCTTTTTAAATACATTATGACAGTTTTTATTTTAGATACACACAGACATCAGGAATTAACATATAAATCTCAACAATTCTGACATGCTTCATGCTGCAATGCATGCTGGGAGTCATGAGTTTTATACTATGTTGGCTCCCAGCATGTATTGTGGCATGAAGCATGTCAACATTGTAGAGATTCACATATTGAATCTTGATGTCTGTGTGTGTCTAAACTTTCTTTCCCATAATGTATTTTAAAAATCTAAAATCAGAATATCTAATCTGTTGCAAGAAAGTAATGTTGGTGAATATAATCTAAGAAATAACCACTTTTGGTTAGGGATAAGATTAGTGATGTATTCTACTTTATGATGCTGAAAACTATTATTGTCACGGTTCATGAATTCACTGGTTTCTTCGTGTCTCGTGTATTTGTTGTTTTGTGTGTGTGGATGTGTGTGAGTGGGCGTGGCTGCTCGTTTAGTTGATCAGCTCTCCACCTGATCTCATTCCCCTCATCAGCTACCATTAATCATCTCTGCTATATAAACTCATCGCACTCTCCTTTCCCTGTCAGATCGTTGGTTTTGGTGTCCTCAGTGTTTTGTCGTCGTCAGCTCTTCCAGTTCCTGTTCCAGTTCCTGATCGTGTCCTGTTCGGTGTTTTCGTGGTGTTCGTCGTGTTGGATGTTCACTTCACTGGATTCACCGTCACCTGTCTTCACCTCCACGCTGACCATCAAGTCTCTGCGCCACCAGCCCACCCGTGTGTTTTTGCTGTGTCTTCTGACCACCAATAAAGAGTTTACTTGCATATTGCTTCCGCCCCTGAATTATGACAGAACGATCTGACCAGACGATGGGAGCAGCAAGTGGATCCTCTTCGCTTGATGACTTCATCAGAGTAACCATTTCTCGGATAGAGGCTCAAGAGAGGACATCTATGGAGTCGGGTCGGGCCATTCAAGCTCTCGTGGCGCAGGTGTCCGAGCTCACCCAGCAGCTTCAACATCTACAAGCTCCCACTGCGCCACCACCCACACCGGCCGCTCCCCCAGTTCCACCATCAAGCGCCTCCCAGTCAGAACCCCGTCTACCGGTCCCTGAACCCTACAGTGGTGAGCCGAATTTTTGCAGAGCTTTTCTAACACGCTGTACTATGCATTTCTCTCTGCAACCCAGAACCTTTGCCACAGAACAAAGCAAAGTGGCATTCGTACTCACACTGCTGACTGGGAGGGCAGCTCTGTGAGGGACGGCGGTGTGGGAGAATCAAGATCCGTGTTGTGCCTCGTTCCAGACACTCGCCGCCGAGATGAAGATGGTGTTTGACCGCCGGTCGCGGGAAGAGAAGCAGCACGAACCCTGGCGGATCTCAAGCAAGGAAGCAGATCCGTATCAGATTATGCCATTGAGTTCCGGACCTTGGCGGCTGAGTGTCAATGGAACGAGGAAGCGCAGTGGGACATGTTCCTGCATGGGCTGGCTGACCGCGTCCTGAGAGAAATCTACGCGTTGGATTTACCCGCTACACTCAACGGACTCATCGACCTGGCGCTTCGCGTGGATTCTCGTCTCTCTCGTGTGGAACGGATGAAGTTACCGGTTCGGCCTTCAACCACCGTGGAGACCACGCAAGCCAGCGGCGGGGACGCGGTCAGCCCCGTCTACGATCACGAGCCCATGCAGGTCGGGCGAGCTCGGCTTTCCCGGGAGGAGAAGGAAAGGCGGAGATCCCAGGGCCTTTGCCTGTACTGTGGGACTGCTGGTCACTTCGCTTACAACTGCCCGGTAAAAGGGGCAAGCCCGGCAGTAAATCTGAGGCTACTGTCGGGTGGGATCTCCGCTGAGAAGACCTCATCAACATCAACTCTCCTTCCGGTAAGACTTAGATGGTCAGCCAACACTCACGACTGTCTTGCACTTTTGGATTCCGGGGCAGAAGGTAACTTCATGGACTACACATTCGCTCACAAGATTCACGTTCCCCTGTTACCACTCACCCATTCCATTGCTGTGCACGCCCTCAATGGTCAAGCCCTTCCCACCATCGCATTCACCACTGGACCCATTACACTCACTGTATCCGGCAGTCACACAGAGACTACCTCGTTTTACATCCTGGACTCCCCCCTGGCACCTGTCGTTCTCGGTCACCCCTGGCTAATCAAGCATAACCCCAAGATTGACTGGCAGCAGAGATCAGTGTTGGAGTGGAGCAGTTTTTGTCATGAGTCCTGTCTTGCGTCTGCCTGTCCGTCTGTTATTGTTTCTGCTTTTCAGGAGGAGGCAGTGGATTTATCAAATGTGCCCACGGAGTATCTGGACCTGAAGGAAGTGTTCAGTAAGTCTCGGGCTGCTTCTCTCCCTCCGCATCGTCCCTATGACTGTGCAATAGATCTACTGCCAGGTACGTCTCCGCCTAAAGGCAAGCTTTACTCTCTATCTATTCCCGAGAGGGAGGCCATGGAGAAATATATTTCTGATTCTCTGGCATCCAAATTCATCCGACCTTCCTCTTCTCCTGCGGGGGCGGGGTTCTTTTTTGTGGGGAAGAAGGACGGTTCTCTGCGACCTTGCATTGATTACCGAGGGCTGAATAACATCACAGTAAAGAATACTTATCCTTTGCCGTTGATGTCTTCAGCCTTCGAGAGGTTGCAGGGAGCGTCGATCTTCACAAAACTGGACTTACGTAACGCTTATCATTTGGTCCGCATCAGGAAGGGGGATGAATGGAAGACTGCGTTTAACACCCCCAGGGGGCACTTTGAATATTTGGTTATGCCTTTCGGGCTGTCCAATAGTCCAGCAGTCTTCCAGGCACTCGTCAATGACGTGCTGAGAGACATGGTCGATCAGTTCATTTATGTCTACCTGGATGACATATTGATTTTTTCTTCGTCTCTCCAGGAACATGTTCAGCACTTCAGACGAGTGCTTCAGAGGTTGTTAGAGAATGGTCTTTTTGTCAAGGCGGAGAAATGCGCTTTTCATGCACAGTCTGTTCCTTTCTTAGGGTACATTGTGTCGTCTGAGGGGATGCGCATGGATCCTGAGAAGGTTAAGGCTGTGGTGGATTGGCCAAGTCCAGATTCCCGTAAGGCCCTACAGAGGTTTCTGGGGTTCGCCAATTTTTACCGGCGGTTCATTCGCAATTTCAGCCAACTAGCCTCACCTCTGACTGCCTTGACCTCCCCCAGAACTACGTTCAGGTGGTCAGACGCAGCCGAGGCTGCGTTTGCCAAACTGAAAGGCCGCTTTGTTTCAGCCCCCATCCTAGTTACCCCTGATCCATCACGTCAGTTCATGGTGGAGGTCGACGCGTCAGAGGTGGGGGTAGGTGCAGTGTTATCCCAACGTTCTCCTACAGACGACAGAATGCATCCGTGCGCGTTTTTGTCTCATCGTTTGTCCCCTGCCGAACGTAATTATGATATTGGTAACAGAGAGTTGTTGGCAGTCAAGTTAGCATTGGAAGAGTGGCGTCACTGGTTAGAAGGGTCGGGGGTACCTTTTATCGTATGGACCGATCATAAGAATCTGGAATACATTAGAACCGCTAAAAGATTGAACTCTAGGCAGGCTCGGTGGGCACTTTTTTTCGGACGTTTTGACTTTACTCTCTCGTACCGCCCGGGCTCCAAAAACATCAAGCCCGATTCTTTGTCACGTATTTTTGACCATTCCGATCGCCCGTCTACTCCCGAGTGCATTTTTCCGGAGTCCCTAATTGTCTCCACACTCTCATGGGAGGTCGAATCGAAGGTCAGAACGGCCTTAGAAGGGGTAACGCCTCCGCCCGGTTGTCCACCGAACCGGTTATTTGTGCCAGAGCAATTACGGTCCAACGTCATTCAGTGGGGTCATTGTTCCAATGTGGCTTGTCATCCAGGAGTCAGTCGTACCACGTCTTTAGTTAAGCAACGATTTTGGTGGCCACGTATGGCTCGTGACGTTCACAGTTTTGTTTTGGCTTGCTCAGTTTGTGCCACTGGTAAGACTTCCAATCGACCCCCAGATGGGCTCCTTCAACCGCTGCCGATCCCTTCGAGACCCTGGTCCCACATCGCTCTAGATTTTATCACCACCCTCCCACCCTCTCAGGGTAACACGGTAGTTTTGACCGTGGTGGACCGATTCTCGAAGGCGGTCCATTTCATTCCCTTGCCCAAATTACCCTCAGCCAAGGAGACAGCGGTAACAGTCATTGACCACGTCTTTCGGCTACATGGCCTCCCGACAGACGTGGTCTCCGACAGAGGACCCCAATTTGTGTCCAAATTTTGGCAAGAATTTTGTAGATTACTGGGTGCGACTGTTAGTCTGTCCTCAGGGTTTCATCCCCAGAGCAATGGCCAAACTGAGAGAGCCAACCAGGATTTGGAGAGAACGTTGCGATGTTTGGTCTCCAAGAATCCTTCCTCATGGAGCCAACGACTGTCAATGGTGGAGTACGCCCACAATTCGTTACCAGTATCATCTACGGGCCTATCGCCGTTTAAGTGTAGTCTAGGTTACCAGCCACCAATTTTTCCTAGTCTGGAATCCGAAGTCGCGGTCCCCTCCGCTCACGCCTTTGTCCAGAGGTGTCGCCACACTTGGACTAGAGCCCGCGAGACTCTACTCCAAGCGGGAGCGCGCACCAAGGCTAAAGCCGATCGCCACCGGTCTAAGCCTCCCGTATACGTCGTTGGTCAAAAAGTGTGGCTTTCTACTAAGAACATTCCTCTCCGCTCCGTCTCTAATAAGCTAGCTCCCAAATTTATTGGCCCATTCACTGTCACTAAAATTATTAGCCCGGTGGCAGTCCGCCTCAAACTCCCTCCAGTGTACAGGAGGATTCATTCCGTCTTCCATGTTTCCAAAATCAAGCCCGTGTTTCGTTCTCAGTTTAATCCGCCCGTCCCGGTTCCCCCCCCGCCGCGTCTCGTAGAAGGGGAACCTACGTATTCGGTTAATCGCATTCTGGACTCAAGGCGGAGGGGACGCGGATTCCAGTACTTGGTGGACTGGGAGGGTTACGGTCCGGAGGAGAGGAGTTGGGTTCCTGCCAGAGACATCCTGGATCACTCTCTTATCGATGATTACAATCGACAGGTAAGGGAGTCTGGGAACGCCAGGAGGCGTTCCTAGGAGAGGGGGTACTGTCACGGTTCATGAATTCACTGGTTTCTTCGTGTCTCGTGTATTTGTTGTTTTGTGTGTGTGGATGTGTGTGAGTGGGCGTGGCTGCTCGTTTAGTTGATCAGCTCTCCACCTGCTACCATTAATCATCTCTGCTATATAAACTCATCGCACTCTCCTTTCCCTGTCAGATCGTTGGTTTTGGTGTCCTCAGTGTTTTGTCGTCGTCAGCTCTTCCAGTTCCAGTTCCTGATCGTGTCCTGTTCGGTGTTTTCGTGGTGTTCGTCGTGTTGGATGTTCACTTCACTGGATTCACCGTCACCTGTCTTCACCTCCACGCTGACCATCAAGTCCCTGCGCCACCAGCCCACCCGTGTGTTTTTGCTGTGTCTTCTGACCACCAATAAAGAGTTTACTTGCATATTGCTTCCGCCCCTGAATTATGACAATTATCACATGATCATCTTTGTTTCTGGTTCCCTTTGCCATAAATAATGTGTTTTGATAAACACTGTTACAAAGACCACAAACTGCCCAACTAAACACTCTTAGAAAAAAAGGTTCTATATAGAACCTTAAAAGGTTCTATAGGCGCTTCGTATTTGGAACCCCTAAAAGGTTCTACACTCTTAGAAAAAAAGGGTTTATTGGGGTTCTATATAGAACCATAGGGTTCTTTACTCAACTCCAAAGAACCTTTTATGCTAAAAAGGTTCTATAATGACAAGAAAGAACCCTTTCTTGGGTTCTGTATAGAACCTTTTAGGGGTTCCAAATATGAAGCGCCTATAGAACCTTTTAAGGTTCTATATAGAACCTTTTCTTCTAAGAGTGAAGGAAACACTGATCACCAGTGTAATGGTGTATAATGGTGACCAAACATTTTCCATAAAACATACATTTCTAAACCTCTGTTAATTCAAAAAAAAAAAAAAAATCTGTAGATGAATGGCAGAAATAAAGTCAAACTTATTTGTAATAAGTGAAGCTGGTAATGCTGTGTGTGGAGTTGTTTAATCCTCCTCTACTGAGATCATGAGAGAGTTCATGTCTTCTTTTTATCTTCAGTTGATTTCATCTAAGGCTGTGTCTGACGTCAGTTGTAGTTATTGTTGTTTATCTTACCTTCAGTTCTGCTTGTTAACAGCAGGTGTTCATCACTAATGCTCAATCATCACTTAATTATCTCATTAATATTAACTCATATTCAGAGTTACTTTAACACTCTTTAAACTGGGACCATGTATTCTGAGCAGAGTTCGTTTAACTCTGGGGATTTTGCTGTGTAGCTTTCCAAGAGTCCCTTGTGACAGCTCACCATACAGGACATCCTTCGGAATGAGCCAGTCTTCCATTCAGATAACATGACCCAACCATCGCATGCGATGGTGCAGCAGGCATAATGATATTACCCAGCGCAAACACAAACTTAGTGCCGGTCACGTTGGAAGTTACCTAGCTGGGGACTATTTTCAGGTGCTGCGTAATATCATTGTGCCTCCTGCACACATGGTACGGCAGCAAAGTTCCTTGATTATTACGCAGGAATGAGAGTATATGAGAGCTCCTAACCATATTGGCCTAGAAAATCACAACTTTTCATTTTCCATCAAGAGTCAAGAGTTCAGTACTTCTGCTAAGCAACTGTGGGCCACTATTACCTAAAACTGTATATTAATACAGATTGTCTGTTGTTCTTACTACTAGTAATGATAAAGGATGGAGCAAGATTTTTATGTTATCGTTTATGTTATCAGCCGTTAACATTAGTGATGGGCTAACGTATGCGCCATTATTGATACAGTTCCCACATGTGCACCGCAATAATATACACATTGGTTTGTTGATGGACATACTCTTGTCAATGCTGATGGTGAGTAATTACAGTTGAAACATCTCATAATGTACATCAAACAGAGTAGCGTATCACTGAGAAACGTCCAGCTCAAGTTTTACTTGCGATGGAGGTTCGAGTTGAATAACTAGTTCTTTCAATGTTTCATCATCGGACTCACGCTGGGATTGATATGGAAAAATCAAAGTCATCATTACTGTCTTAACAATGTGTACAATCGCTTAGCTTTAGGAAGCCTCCGGACGGAACTGAAGTTCAGTTATGTTAATGGACGTTTAGCTTCCGAAACACGCGATGTAAGCAACAGACCAAATATAACAGACTGCGCCATCTGACCAATCAGAGCAGAGTAAGTTCACAGAAAGGAAGGATTTAGAGAGACTGATTTATTCGATGACTTGTTTAAGAATCATTGAAAAGTGTTGTGATGTTCAATGTATATTATGAGAAAATTAAAGTTTTTTTTTTTACTTTTGATGCATGTAAACCTGTTGTAGGATACCTCCAAAACAACATTAGAAACCTTTAAAGCTGTAAAGTCTTTAAAGTCCATAGTTTTCCCTCTTTGTCGCCATCTCCGTTCAAAATCTGCAATTGCAGTTATTCACAGAATTATCAACTTTACGTGAGTTGTGCCTCGACACGGCACAGCGCGGATTAATCCGATGTTTTGAGGAGAATGGGCGGCTGTCAATCACTGCGCCGGTGTGGATACTGTCATTCGGAATCACAGATTAAACTTTTTGGAAGTACAGTATGACCAACATAAGAATTTTCACCGGAAAATGTAATCTGAACAAGTAAGTAACATCCACGTTTGTTCTGACCAACTAAAGGGGAAAAAGCATTGCAGTGAATCGCACTGATTAAATCAAACGATCGCTTATCATATCACGTCAAATCGTGCAAATGTTAACAACATCAGCATGGTGTGACTACATTTAATTCCCTTCCGATATGTATCCTTGTTTTCGCATGGGCCGGTTGCAGTCTCTTTTTTTCTGTAGCCACTCTGAAAGACTTTGCATTTTACAACTGGTGAATCTCCAGTTGTCACTGGTGATTGTCGTGTGAACCTTGCTGGATCCGCCATCAAATTAATAATAGTTAATAGTTAAATATATCAAGTGCTGTGAGAAAAGGCTATAAATCTCCAACACCAACATCCTCACACGCAATATAGCCTACAAGCCGAGACTCCTTTTTTATGTGTGCAGATGTGACGTAATGACGCAAAGACATGCTCAAATTTCCCGTGGAAATCCACCAGTACCACTGGAATTAAAAACATTATTACAAGCTTACCGTTTTGAAGCAAGCTAAGGCAAGCAGATAGTTTTGAACAGCTTATTGGGAGCTATAAATAGCATAATAGGGGCACTTTATTAAATAGTTTTTGTTAAATTAAATCTAAATTACAATATAACCATTTTATTTGTTTTAAAATTATTATATTTTTGTAATTACATCCCACGATACCTCTTAGATTTGTGGCAGGTACATAGAGATTCTGTTACAAATTAAATCTCTCAAACTCGATTAAATATGCATTTTTAAAAAACACTTTTAACAGTGCTTAAATTGTTTTCACCGTAATTGAAGAATGACCCTGATTATTTCCTATGTTACTATGGCTACTCATTGGTTCATTGATTGATTAATGTTCATCTGTGCCTTGTTTGGTGTCTTATTGTAGCCTGTGTATTTAAGCCCTCAGTTTTGTTCTACCCTTTGTCCTGTTTTGTCTATGCTGTTTGCTTAGCTATTATGTTTCTGCCTCGCCGTGTTACGGAATACCATGCTTGTTTAGTTTGTTTAATAAAAGTTTAAGAGTGCTGCAACTGGATCCACCTCTCTCACTTCTCCTTCCTTGCCTCAGCTACACCGTAACAGAATACAGGACCACTAACATGGATCTAGCAGCAGCCTTCATTGATCTTGCCCGAGAAGGTCTTCGCTTGATGGTGTAAGCCCGTATAGATCGGCCCAAAGGCAGTTTCCGATAACGAGTGAAGGTCTCTGCGCATTACTGTCTTTCCGCGTGGCAAAGTAATTTAATTCCATTTAAGCTTTTATTTGACTCCATTTAATCACTACCTTGAATTTAAGTTAGATTGCCAATTGGTTATTTGTCATTTATATAATAGTTTAGCAGCACATTTGATTATTCTTTTTAACTCTTGACTTATGTTTTACTCGTTCATTTTAGGAAACTATGTTGCTTTGAGGTCCTCACAATCCCAAACTTCGATCACTAAACAGAGGTAATTGGCTATATAACTGAGATGGTCGTATTCACACTTACACAATCAAATATACTTTGGTATAGCCCCCATGGAATTGCATACACTTGAATTGAACTTAACGTTTACTTCAGTAGAGGTATGGCCACTACTACATATAAGTCAACCAACTTTACTTCTCTTATAATAGCTTTGGATTGGCCAAGCCTTGATTTCCCACGTACACTTATCTAAAGTAACATTCAATTAAAACAGAGGTAAGACACAGTCAGATTTAGGTTGGTCAAGCAGCACTTGTGCTGCCCTAAATGGAAATTCACTTCTTGTCTTTGCAAACCAAGTACACTTGAATTAGCGGCAAATGTTAGACGTCTCTAATCTGTTGCAGACTTGCGGTAACATACAAATCCGTGTAATCTACTTGAGAAAATGATTTCAGAGTCAGTCTGAATAAAATCAAATGTAACATTTTATTATGTCTGGTAAATGTATCATGCCAATTTCATAATCAGTTAAAAAATAATTAATATAATAACATCGAATGCTCAGAGATAAAGAGTAAAAGATGGCCTTGAGGTCCTTCAACATTATTGGCTGATCTGAGGTACAGAATTGCGCCAAGCCTTCTTCAGCATCTCCCTAAATACTCAGACCAAGGCAGAAACCTCTTTTCAAATGTAAACATGAATTCACAGTGGTAATTTGCATTAATCACCATCCCAGACTTACCGGTGACATAAGTTAATTTACATGGGGGCACACCCACAGTGGTTAGGAAGATATCTCAAAACTCTCCACACCTTATTACCTTTTTGGTTTACCTCTATGGGAATGAGACCTTTGTACCTGTAACTGTCACCAGCTGGAGTTCCCTTTGAGAACGACCAGAGGGCACTCCACATCAGACTATTGTCATTCCCTCACAAACTACATTTCCCATAACTCACTGCCCTGACTCGTCATTCATTATCACATTCACCTGTGTCTCATTATCTTGTTTAGCTCACCCCATATCAGCCTGGTTTCCTCATTCATTATCTGCGATGTGTTTTACTGCATTTCTGAGCGTTTTGTCTGTTTCTCCTCTGTTTCTGTGTTTCTTGATTATCTGCCTGTTCCCTTGGATTTCTCTCTCTGCCTCAGCCCTTAACTGCCATTGTTTGCTTGTGTATGACCCTTGCCCGGATTTGGATTATGATTGTGGACAACCCTTTAAAGGTTCTCTAAGCGATCCTGGGTGACGTCACTTCTTGTTGACGTTCGAACTATTGTCAAACAAAACGGAGGCTCGCTAGACCCTCCCTCCTCCTCATCCGCGCAATAACCCCCCAAACCCCACCCCCAAATCCTTCTTGTCGGTTATTGGCTGGAACAGTTTGTTATGTTTCGTGGTGCGGGTTAGTCCAGTTTGTTTTTGTTGCTGTTTGTGGAGCCTGGGGTGTCTACAGAGACCGTGTTTTTTTAGAGTGTGTTCAGGAGACAGACAGCTAGCGGATAGTGAGGAGATTGCTGTATGTGACAAAAAAATGTTTGGCCTAAAAAATGCGTGACATCGCTTAGAGCACCTTTAAATAAACTGCATTTGGATCCTCAAACCTCTTGTCTCAGAGCAGTTAGTAACAGAAGACTTAGCCAACATGGATCCAGCAGTTGAGTTAGTCCGCATGCGCCAAGTTAACCGCACCCTCGAAGAGCACATTCATATTTTCTTGGACATTGCACATTTTTCTGAACTGCCAGATTGTGCTCTCATCGACTTTTTCTGTTACGGACTTAATCATCCGCTGAAGGACAAGTTAATCCATGATGCTCCTCGAGGGTTGTTCAGTGACTTTTTGGATTTTCCCCTACTTTTGTGTGGTTCCTCTTTCACTGTTGCGGAGGATATGTCCCCTACACTTTTTTGGGGGATGGGCATCACACTCCAAGCTCCAGTGGCCATGGAGCTTGGCCCACCACAGTCACCAGCATGCCCAGGTCTGCCTCTTCACGTCAGGCCTTTCCAGCCTGAGCTGCTTCACGTCAGTCCTGCCGAGCCTGAGCTTCTTCACGTCAGTCCTGCCGAGCCTGAGCTTCTTCACGTCATCCCTGAAGAGCCTTAGCATCTTCATCACATGCCTGCAGAGCCTGAGCTTCTTCACGTCATGCCTGCAGAGCCTGAGCTTCTTCACGTCATCCCTGAAGAGCCTGAGCTTCTTCACGTCATGCCTGCAGAGCCTGAGCTTCTTCACGTCATGCCTGCCGAGCCTGAGCTTCTTAACGTCAGTCCTGCAGAGCCTGAGCTTTTTCACGTCATGCCTGCCGAGCCTGAGCTGCTTCACGCCATGCCTGCCGAGCCTGAGCTGCTTCACGTCATGCCTGCCGAGCCTGAGCTTCTTCACGTCATGCCTGCCAAGCCTGAGCTTCTTCACGTCATACCTGCCGAGCCTGAGCTGCTTCACATCATGCCTGCCGAGCCTGAGCTTCTTCACGTCATACCTGCCGAGCCTGAGCTTCTTCACGTCATGCCTAACAAGCCTGAGCTTCTTCAGGTCATGCCTGTTTTTTTCGGTCAAGGTCGCCCTTCCAGTGTCCTCAAACAAGATGGTCGCCATGCCTGAGTCATCTGGCATGGCTACGGCTATTTTGTGTGTGTGCCTCGGCCTGCTCCACCCTGGACGCCTGCTCGGCCTGCTCCGCCCCAGATGCCTGCTCAACCTACTCTGCCCCGGCCGCCTGCTCAGCCTGCCCCACCTGCTCCGCCTCAGTCTCCAGGCCCTCTTCCACTCCACAGGCCTGGCCCTCCATTCCGCCCCCTGGTCCGCCTCCGCTTCACCTCCCTCCTGGACCATTTTAGGAGCGTCTCGAAGCCGCTCCTTTGAGGGGGGGGGCTATGTAATGGTCACCAGCTGAAGTGCCCTTGAGAACCACCAGAGGGCACTCCACATCAGACTATTGTCATTCCCTCACAAACTACATTTTTCATAACTCACTGCCCGGACTCTTCATCCATTATCACATTCACCTGTGTCTCATTATCTTGTTTAGCTCACCCTATATTAGCCTGGTTTTCTCATTCATTATCTGCAAAGTCTTGTTTAGTGTTTTACTGCATTTCTGAGCATTCTGTCTGTTTCTCCTCTGTTTCTTTGTTTCTTGATTATCTGCCTGTTGCCTTGGATTTCTCTCTATCTGCCTCAGCCCTTAACTGCCATTGTTTGCTTGTGTATGACCCTTGCCTGCATTTGGATTATGGTTGTGGACAACCCTTTAAATAAACTGCATTTGGATCCTCAACCCTCTTGTCTCAGAGCAGTTCGTAACAGTGACAGTCGCACTGAGACATTTCAAATGATACCAAACATGTATGATAATTGTTCATATTAAACCATATAGATGTGTAAATTGGGAGGTGATCAACTCAAGTGTGATCGTGGCTCAAATGGGGATGGTAATATAGCAAGAGTTCATTAGAACATTAGAACATTAGTTCTAATGTTAATTTTCTTTGTTTTCTCAGAGAGTAGCCCTCTCTTCCAGTTTCTCCAGTCTTAAATTGGAATACTCTGCTCAGTTCTGTGAGTTGGCCAAACCTAGATGATGCCACACTAAAGTTGGTTGGGAGCAAACCATTATGGCCACAATAACCAGACTAGTCTTCTGCACAGACCATATGGCCAGCTTCAACTCTTCCTCCCTCCAAATGTTGGTGTAATGGACCCTGATCTTTAAAACAGGGCTATGCAGTTTTGGGAATTGCTTCGCTGTATTCTCGCTTTTTGCTCGCAGGTTTCTCTATAGAGCTCCCCCTACAGCTTCGGAATAGATATTTGACAACCCTGTCGAAAAACTTGTTGGCGACTCTCAGATGCTAGTAGATCAACGACATCAAAACAGACAGGACATTCTTTAAAACGTTTTCTTCATTCGAGTTTGAACAGCGTGAGGGAGCGCAATAATGACCGAATTTTAGCAGATTTTTTTGCTGTAAAGCAATTCGTTACATTGTGAGACCTGATATCACGCGATACTTCCTGAAGCTGCCGGCCCAAAGTTGCAAGGGTGGTATTTCAAGGGGGGTGCGAGACGACCACCATTCAACCCGAAAAAAAGTTATATAACCATTCCAATGACTCGGAAGCTGTTCAGTTGAGGTAAAAAAAAACCTGCATACTGTAGTTCAGCAGAATAAACTGGAGGAAATATGCTGAATTATATCAATCTTAAATTCTTACTTGTGATACAGCTTAGAATTAAACCACACCATGTTAGTTCGTCTGGCCAAAGGAGAACTGCCCCAACTACGCCCCCAACCTCCCTGCACTGTTGGACTAGTTACGGCACAAGGATGCGCCTTCCGGGAGAGGGGAGTACTGTAATGGCTATGTTCTGTTTGTAGACTTGTATGTTGTGTTTTCTTTGGTACCCGAATTTCCTTTCTGTGTTTAGTTAGTGTTCTCTTGGTTTCTGATTATTTCCGTTGTTTCTATGGCCACTCATTGGTTTAATTGATTACGTTCACCTGTGTCTTGTTTGGTTCTTCTTTTAGCCTGTGTATTTTAGGCCTCAGTTTTGCTCTACCCTTTGTCATGTATTGTCTTTGCTGTTTGCTTGGCTACATAAAATGGCTATTATGTTTTTAGTGCTGCAACTGGATCCACCTCTCCCTTCTCCTTCCTTGCCTCAGCTGCACCATAACAGATATAGAGTGACGACTGATATTTATATGCATTTAATGCAAGTAGTATGCTATACTGGTATAAATATGTCATTGTTTTACATTATGAGAATTTCATCTTACTTTTTGGCCATATAAATATCCAGAACTACACCAAATTGCATATTTTTGCTAAGTTTGGGAATCTAAATAATTTTGAGGTGTCCCCCCTCAAAGCCATAAAGGCTCAAATATGATACTTTAAAAAAAACATATGAATATATTTTTTTAGATATTTTATTTAAAGGTTAATTAAACTGTTCAATTAAAAAAAACTAATTTATATGTCAGGCTTTACAAGGTAAAATAACATTTGGTGATGGCCAGCACATAACTAAACATTTCATTATTTGAATCAAAAATATTAACGTTTGTAAATATACAGTAATATTTACAAATATTACTGTAAATTTACAGTAAGTTACTAGTTGTAAACTAGAAACCTATGCTAGCTGAGTCAAAGGTAAGCCTATTATTATACATGGAATGTCAGGGTTCTGTCACTTCTGTCTGGTCTATTTCTTGGTTTTGTGACAGAGCCCTGACACTCCTAGGTTGTCTTGTCTGTGTGCCTTGTTTCATGTGCTTTCATGTATTTTCCTGTACTGTGTAGCACGCAGCTTGTGTTTTACACTAGCTGTGTGCTTTCATGTTGTCTCGTTTTGTGTGAGCACATGGCTTGTGATTTGTTTTACAGGCCATGTGCTTGTGTTCTAGTTGTGTTTGGTGTGAGCACATGGCTTGTCATGTATGTTTCTTTTGTGCCATGTGCTCTCCAGTTAATTGTCTAGCTCCTCCCCTCTTGTTACCTGATTATTGATTTATTTGCTCCACCTGTCCTCCCTCGTTACCTGATTGATTTGCCCCACCTGTCCTCTCTCGTTACCTCCTTTGTTTGTTCTCCCTATTTAATCTCCTTGTGTTTTCAGTCCTGTGCTGTTTCGTCGTCATATGTACACCGTGTGTTTCCCTGTTGTCAAAGTCAAGTCAAGTCTAGTTAAGTCTGTCTTGTTTTCCCCCTCGGGGTAGTTTTTGTTTGTGCTTTGTTTATTTTTATTATTAATAAAACCCATTCTCCTGCAATTGAGTCCTCGCTTCATCTCCTCAACCCCAAACCCTGACATGGAATGCATTATAATATAGAAGAATGTGATAGTTCATTAAAGAACACATGATGCATTCATACTGAGATAAATGTATTTTTAAAGCAACAGTACTTACCCCTCTGCATAGGTGTCCAGTCGGGACAGGTCATCAGAAACTCCCAGTAGCACATCCAGTGTTCCTACCTTCACAATCATCATAACAAAGAGTTACACAACCTACACCAATGGAATTATTGACAATTTAACCATAAAGCTGCCTCTCATATGTTGAGGCTTTTAACCCTGAGGGCCCATTTAACTGCATGGTCCCCCAGAAATGTACATGACATAAACCTTTAAGAGGTCAAACATTTAGCCCATATATACTTTTACAATCTGAAGCTGAAATTACCATTCTGAAACTGATTTTGAGAAGTGTGCTCCTGAAAGAGGAATTTCACTGAAGCAGGGAATCTAACACCTGTAATGATTCATAGACTAACAGATAGCACACACTGGTAATCTCTTTTTGTTTCCGTAAATTCATATGGAACAAACTGGTCACTAACTAGAGTCATGTTGCAATTATTGGTAAGTAGAACTTGTGCTTTCCATTATCATATTCTATCAGCTTCTGTTAAAGGATTAATTCAACCAAAAATTAACATTTCCTGATTATTTACTCTAGGCCATCTAGGATGTATATTACTTTTTTTTTTTCAGCCATAGTCTAATTGGGATAATCCATATTTAGACAGCTTCAAATGGCTTCACAGGTCCCCAACAAAACAAATAAGGGTCTTCTTTAGCAAAACAAACAGACATTTTCCGGACAAAAAATAATTCTGAAAATGACTGATTGTTTCACTAGAGATGATCGTCGGTTGGAGTTGTGTGCAGCTCTTTTAAGCTGTGAAGTAAAGCCCCATTTACTTGCATTAAATGGAGAAAAATCCTGGAATGTTTTCCTCAAAAACCTTAATTTCTCTTTGACTGAAGAAAGAAAGTCATATAGCCAACATTTTGTATACAGGTGTGTATTATTTCCGATAAACATCTTTCTCCTGCAGTTTGGTGCTTTGGTGCATTTGAAAACATAGTTTGAGCTGCCCAACATGTTAGATTCTGGCTCATTAGTATTGAGTTTGAGGAGATACTACCTTTTAAAACCATAAGAATGGGAGACACTGTTGTACAGTCTAAGTGTTTTGGAAACCTGCTTGGAAACAATCAATATTTTCGGAATTCCTTTTTGTTCCAGTCAAACAGAAACTACACACTTCACCAGTGTGTAAAATTCTAGAAAATTCTGTCATTGTTTGCTCATATTATATTTGTATATTTTATATTTGTATATTTGTATTATAAGAGAATATATTCTGAGAAATGTTCATAAAATTTGTACTCATACAATAGAAGTCACCCTCAAAATCAAGAAGCTTGGTACTGAAGCGTGTGCAGGACCGCTTGTGCTTACGCTTTAAGATCGGTGAAGATACCATCCCAACAGTCACAGAGAAGCCAGTAAAGAGCTCAGGGAGGTGGTACAGAGCTGACCTGACTGACAAAGCATGTGTGAAGGAGATGCTCAACCAAGCAGAAGAATGGCTAAAAGCCCTGGAGAGGAGTGGTCTGCCCGGTAAGTACAAAGTATGGGGCTACCAACACGGCATCCTTCCAAGGCTCTTGTGGCCACTGCTTGTGTATGAGGTCCCCTTGACAACAGTGGAGGCTTTGGAAAGGAGAATTAACAACTTCCTCAGGAGGTGGCTGTCTGTCCCCAAAAGCTTTTGCTCAGGGAGCAAATTGTAATTGCCAATTACATCAGTCGTGGAGGAATTTAAGACAGTCAAAGTTCGGTTGGCCATGATGTTGCGCGACAGTAATGATCAGGCTGTGCGACAGGCCAACATCGTAGTGAGGACTGGACGGAAGTGGAAGGCCAGTGGAGCTCTGAGGGAAGCGAAGAAACGCTTACAGCATGCAGACATCATGGGCACGTTGACCAAGGGGAGGCTGGGCCTGGGAGCCATCACCCGAGCAAGCTGGAAGGAGGCAAGGGCAAAGGATCGGAAAAGGGATGGTGCAGAAGGAGATTCGGGCTGTGGAGGAAGAGAGTAGACAACCCAGGGCAGTAGCCATGAAACAGCAAGGCAGCTGGACCCGGTGGGAAAGTGTCAGAGGAAGATCCCTCAGTTGGAAGGACATCTGAAATATGGAGGGGCATCGAATAAAGTTCCTCCTTAGCTCCGTGTATGATGTCCTGCCAACACCAACAAACCTCCAAAGATGGAGACTGACAGAGGATCCTTCATGTGCGCTTTGCAAGAGACCGGCAAACCTGGAGCACATTCTGTCATCCGGTCAAGCAGGCCTGACTGAAGGGTGGTTCAGGTGGCGCCATGATCAGGTGCTGGCACAACTGGCCGATGGACTGGAGAAGGAGAGGAAGCGGAAAAGAACCATGGCCCAAGATAAAGACCCCCGCTTCATTTGCTTCCTCAGGCCTGGAGAGAAGGCAGGCAAGGAGGACAGATGTTTAGGGATCCTTGGTACGGCAGAGGACTGGGAGATGAGAGTTGACCTCGGAAGGCAACTCAAGTTTCCAGAGGAGATTGCCGTAACCATCCTCCGACCAGATATCAAGCTAGGGAAGTATCAGTCCCTCAACTCTGAGAGCCAGCAGAGTGGTTGGAGAGCTCTACCGGTGGAGGTGGGTTGCAGGGGGTTCCTGGGACAGTCACTTTGGAGAGCATTAGGGACGCTTGGGGTTAGAGGGGCAACCCGCAAGAACCTGGTGAACAATATAGCAAAGCAGGCAGAGACAGCATCCAGATGGCTGTGGTTGAAGAGGAGCGAGCGGTGGCTAAACCAGGCTGCCAGAGAGGGCGGGGGGCGGGGGGGGGGGGGGGGGGTCAGAGCTGAGTGGTGAAGTCCTGAATGACAGAGGGAGCAGTTCCAGGACGCTGGTTCTGATGTCATTAAGGTGTCGTGGGCTAGTTGACAAAACACCGGTGGGGTGCCCACTTGAAAACCCAGTGAAGTCAACAAGTCTGAACCATGCAGCTCTGCCCTCAGTTGAAGACGTCTGAGGGGAGCGAATTCTATGCTAGCCACCCATATAAGGAGCAGGACGTAACTCCTGCCAAGTGCGGTGGCTGCGATATACCCTATCGTTTAGAGACACTAGGGACCTAAAATACACTGGGCTCTACAAAATACCTTATTTTGTGTTCCACAGAAGAACCGATGTCATGCAGGTTTGGAATGACATGAGGCTGAGTAAATTATTATTTTAAATTTTGGTGTTAACTTTTTAGGTGACATAATACAAAAGGGGCCTATTATGCTAATTTAGGGGTTCATAAGTTTGTTTATGGGGTCTACTAGAATACTTTTATATCATTCAATGTTCAAACTCATTATTTTTCTTATAATTTACATTCTTGCAGCACCTGTTTTCACCATCTGTCTGAACGCTCTGTTTTAGGCTGCATCCAAAATACAGTAGGCGAAAAACAGTATGTCCGAACTCACAGTATACTCATAATAGAGTAATGCGCATACAATGGACACTTTACTATACCATGACACTGCGGGAGATGATTTGTGAATGGCAGTGACGTGATAGATGTCACAGTGTCTGGTTTGTGTTTACCCGGGTGTCCACTAGAGGTCTCTTCCCCATACTGTCACAATTACTACTGGAACTGCATTTCCCACAATCCCTGTCTGGACTCATCACTGTATCATTGCACTCAGCTGTTCCCCATTATCATTGTTAGTTCTGTGTTTTACATATATACCCTGCCTGTTTACTGTTTCTTACGGAGTCCTTGTTGTATGTCACCCGGCAGGCAGAGTTCTGCTCCCGGTTGTTTTCTTGTTTGTTTCTCGTCTGTTTTAATGCTTTGTTTTGGATTGCCTTTATAGGAGTCTGCAGTCTGCGCTGATTGGTCAACTGGCCCCAGTCTGTTGTGATTGGTCTACCGCTTAGAGCATGTGTTGGAAAAGCAACGCCCCTTACCATATATAATACCACCTGATACTGAGGCGCTGTAAATACTATTACTTGGGTGGGAATTATTTAAATGAGGAATACGCATCCGTTCCCTGAAGAAAATTCAAGACTACAATGGAGGCATTTGAAAACATGTAAAAAAGGATAATAAGACCCCTTTAAAATAATTTTAAGTTAAATTGATATTTAAATGGAATGCTCTCTGACAGACAGGAAGCCCTGGTGGAAAAAAGAAAATGCTAAGTATTTTTGCAGCCAGACTAATTTAGTATACTTCAAGTGTGTCAATGATTAGTTAACTTAAAGTGTGCTAATTTGAAACAACTAATTTTGTGCTAAGTATATTTTAGTTGTAATTAAATTGTAGTAAAGCATAGCTTTAAGTGTATTTAGTGTACTTTTGTGTACTAAATTGGAACGACTTCAAGTAAAGATAATAAACATTTTGTTAGTATATTTTCATACTGTACTAAAAGTTAATATATTTCAAATACAATAAAGTATACTTTTTTCACTAGGGATCTCATTCCATTTTCCTCATGAAAATAATACAGCTTTTTTCTGAAGGTTAAGCATCTCATTCAAGCCCTATTTTGTACTCTATTCATGGAAAATGTCCAAGAAACATGTTTAGTTTTTTTTTTTTTTTTTTTTTTTTTTTCATTGTCCTCCATTGGGGGAATTTTGGCTAACATTCTGCCAAGCTTAACAAACGCTCTTCCAAAAACTTAGTAATATTATTTATCCATCAAAGATGGACTGTTTTTCCTTAAATGTTTTAGTTGTTTTTTAAATGTTACTACTTATTTCAGAATGATTATCAAAACATTTTAAAAGTTATAATTCCAAACTTATGCAAAATTATAAATTAGAAGGTTTCCTTAACGTTCACATAACATTTAAATAACTGGACGTTTTGAACGTTCAGAGAAATAAAATGTTTAGAACTCAATGGGAACGTTAGCAAAAGGTTCTTTGTCAGCTGAGATTCGACCCGTAAACTGGTGTACAGTGAATCATCTGAGATTCTCCAGAGAGAAGTCGACGAAGAAGAGTGTTTCCTTACCTTCAGCTCTGGGACGTTGAATCTGGAGCTCGTGGCCAGACCTGATTTAGCTGCGACCCGTTTGAGTTTCTCTAAAGACTGACAGCTGATTTTATCCAGAGGAACCGAAATCAACCAGAACTCCATCATGCTCGTCCTTCTCACCTGTGACAGGAGACTTACACTGAGGCAAATGATGAACTCTAGTAGACGTACCTTGACCGCTCGCTGACTGTATCATTGGTTTTCTGACTACAGTGTCAGAGAAGATTAGGTTTCTCAGACAGACGAGCACAACTCTCATGTTCTGAAGACACTAAAGTTTTATGATGAGAGAGTGAATGAGGTAATAGCTTATCAAGATCGGCTGTAGGAAACTCTGTGAGATCCATCTTCAGTTTTTACAAAACTCAGTGGTGTGCAAAACGCAAATGTCATAAGGTCAAGTATTTAATATTCCAGTCACTTGTGAGGAATGGATACATTGGAAATCCCATCACATTCAGCACACCAATTACTCATTTATTTGTTTGTTTATATATTTAATTAAACTGTTAGACAAGGCTTACAAGTTTATCCTGACTTTTAGAACAGATAGTTCATGATTCACATGGATTCTGACTTACCTATTTTGTCATGTTTCCTGCAGACAGGTGTCAAATAAAACAATAAATGAAGATAAATATGAATTAAATTAAATTAATGAAGTGTAGGCCTGTTCTTCATGTGGTCTGAGGTATGTGAGGTAAGGCAGACAGTGCATGTTATGTAACCTGATCATTGTAAGAGAACAGGTGTTGTGTGCAAACACACCATAATGAGAGGCACACACTCTTCTCACATGACTGTCTCCTTATTTTTTATCTGTAGGCAGCTATTGTTTCTATCTTATTATTATTTTTTTAATTCAGGCTAAGGGGTCAAGGGCCTCGAAATGTGTAAAAAGTTGAATTGAAATTTGGTATCTATTCAGTGCCAATATTGGGGTCAGGCTCTCAAACCTCAAGAACCACCTATGGGTAAGTGTACCATTTTATAATTTATAATAAAATGATTTTTTTTTCTTTTCATTTAAAGTCATCAGTTAACGGAAGTTTCAATAGTCTTTTCTTCCCTATTTTGCCGTATATCCGATTGAAACGGCTTCTGGATAAGAACAAATGTGTGCAGGGCTTGATTTTGTCTGTGGGGAATTGATTGGATGATTGTGGTTTGCTATTGGCTGATCTCATGTAAGTGACAGGTTGCCCCGCCCTCATCATCAGAGAAGAGAAGAGGGAAGTTATTCTGATTCATGATTACTAGCCACATGAATTTAAAACAATAATGATGTGCACCGATAAATAATTTATTATAAATATTAAATAATATTAAATACAATTAAAATATTAAAGATTAAATAAAAATAGCACATTTTAATTTCATCTGGACTTTAATTAAAAATATTTTTAATATATTAAAAAATATATAATTTCTCCGGCCATGGCAAGTCTAGTGGTCAAAGCGGAACCAAAAAAAAAAATCTATATATATATAAATAAATATAGCTGCAAGCAGCGATTACGGGCCCAAGCCGGTGGCACCGCCACCCCGGTGCCTTTAGTTGCACTAAAGGCACCGAGGTGGCGGTGCCACCGGCTTGGGCCCTCCATCGCTGCTTGCAGCTATATTTATATATAAAGCACCCTTCTGAAACCTAAAATGAAAAATTAGACACCCTACAGTCTCATGGACTTAACGGACACATGAAATCAGCAGCCATTGTAAGTACACAACACCAAAAATTCATATGAAGTGTGGTATATATATTCATTGAAATTACTGTACTTTAAAACACTTGTTTAAAAGAAAAAAAACACTATTTTTAATAGAGTCTTTCTGCCCCCCTCCCCACACACACAGACAGGGGGGGCTGTCTGTGTGTGTGCCCTCCCTCCCCTCCCCACACAGACACACACAATGGGGGGGGGGGGGGGGCTGTCTGTGTGTGTGCCCTCCCCTCTCCACACACACACACACACACTCACTCACACACACAGAATGGCAGGGGGAACTCTGGCAGAGAGAGACAAAACCACATTCAAACCAAAATATCTGACTTCCTGTTGGTCAGAGCTAATGACTGTAAATTAGAAAGTTGTTCGGCTCGATGTGCACAATATACATACCAAGTTTTGTCACTGTAGGTAAAACTAACCCCCCACTTTTGTCAAAAGCATCTTGAAAGTAACACACTTCTTGCTGCCAGTTGGTGGCGCTATAACTTTGACTCACATTAGTTACATCCATGTGATGGGCCTCTTACAGCGAGCACAATGCTGAAGTTTCATCAAGATCAATTAATGTATGAAGACGTTATAAAACATCGTGTTTCTCTTTTCTCGCCATAAATTTGTTTCCTCGCCACGGCCAAACCGTTCGAGATATCAAAAAGCCATCCGCAATTTAGCATCCTCAATGTCTTGACTTCATGCTGACCGAGTTTGGTGAAGATCAAATTAAATTTCTTGGAGGAGTATATAAAATTCCAGGGGCGTGCGTTTTCATACAACCCATAATAGCCGACTTCCTGTTGGGCTGGCGTAAAACTTAGAGCACGAAAGTTGTTCGGCCCGATGAGATCTATATGTGTACCGAGTTTCATACTAATTCATGCAATATTCAGTTTGATATATGGACCAAGTTTTCGGACCCCGTTAAAGGGGGCGCTGTTGAGCCCCCCTGCCACGCCCGGGTACCAGCTTCAGCCCGGCCCTGATGGCCGCAGGTTCTGACCTGTGTGCAAAGTTTCAAGAGTTTTCGAGCACGTTAAGGGCCCCAAAAGTGCCCGAGATTTTGCACACAGCAGAGAAAGGGTTAAAATAAAGCCCCCCTCCTCTCTCACACACACAGACACTGAGAGAGACTGGCAAAATTCCCATCAAATCACATTCAAACCAAAATATCTGACTTGCTGTTGGTCGGAGCTAATGAGTGTAAATTAGAAAGTTGTCCGGCTCGGGGAGATAAATATAAATACCGATTTTTGTTCTGTAGGTAAAACTAATACCCCATTTTTGACTAAAGGTGGCGCTACTGAGCCCCTTACCACGCCCGTTTCTGAAACTTCGCACAAGTGTACTAGGCAATAAATGTGATATGCATGTTGAGTTTCATGCAATTTGAAGCATGTTAAGAGCCTCAAATGCATCCAAAAAGAATATAAAAGTTTAAAGCGTTGCCATGGCGACAGTATTACAGATATCAATAATCCTTTCACAGGTCTACATCTGTCGTGTGTTTACATTATACAGATGAAGTTTGAAGCAAATCGGGTAAAAATCAAAGCATTTTGAAAGTGACACACTTCCTGCTGCCAGTTGGTGGCGCTATAACTTTGACTCACAATAGTCACATCCATGTGATCGGCCTCTTACAACGAACACACTGCTGAAGTTTCATCAAGATCAGTTAATGTATGAGGATGTTAAAACACACTTCCTGTTTCCAATATTCGCCATAAATTCGTTTCCTCGCCACGGCCAAACCGTTCGAGATATCAAAAATCCCCTCGCAAGTTTTCATCCTCAATGTCTTGACTTCATGCACACCGAGTTTCGTGGCGATTGGTTGAATCGTCTAGGAGGAGTATTTTAAATTCCATTGAATGCGTTTTTCTAACTACGCCAAATAGCCGACTTCCTGCTGGGCTGGGGTAAAAAGTCAGAGCACGAAGGATATATGAACCGATGAGATCTATAAGTGTACCGAGTTTCATATTATTTCATGCAAGCGTGTTTGATTTATGGACCAAGTTTTCGGACCCCGTTCCAGGGGGCGCTGTCGAGCCCCCCTGCCACGCCCGGGTACCAGCTTCAGTCCGGCTCTAATGGCCGCGGGTTCTGACCCGTGTGCAAAGTTTCAAGAGTTTTTGAGTATGTTAAGGGGCCCAAAAGCCCCCAAACCCTTGAAGAACAATAATAATAATAATAATAAATATAGCTGCAAGCAGCGATTACGGGCCCAAGCCGGTGGCACCGCCACCCCGGTGCCTTTAGTTGCACTAAAGGCACCGAGGTGGCGGTGCCACCGGCTTGGGCCCTCCATCGCTGCTTGCAGCTATATTTATATATATATATATATATATATATATATATATATATATATATATATATATATATATATATATAAAAACCGCCACCCCGGTGCCTTTAGGGTTCCTGTGCACGACGGGCAATAACGTAACTCCGCTTTGACTGTCGAGAAGAAGTCTGCTTTAGAGCTTGCATCAGTGTGGGTTCTGCAAAAGTGCACATCGAGGGCACATATCAACCACAAAGTATGCGTGAGCACCCGTCTGAAACCTAAAATGAAAAATTAGACACCCTACAGTCTCATGGACTTAACGGACACATGAAATCAGCAGCCATTGTAAGTACACAACACCGAAAATTCCTATGAAGTGTGGTATATATATTCATTGAAATTACTGTACTTTAAAACACTTGTTTAAAAGAAAAAAAACACATGTATACATAGTATAAAACACTAGATGGCACAATATACCTATTTTTAATAGAGTCTTTATGCCCCCCTCCCCACACACACAGACAGGGGGAGCTGTCTGTGTGTGTGCCCTGCCTCCCCTCCCCACACAGAGACACACACACACACACACACACACAGAGAATGGCAGGAGGAACTCTGGCAGAGAGAGACAAAACCACATTCAAACCAAAATATCTGACTTCCTGTTGGTCGGAGCTAATGACTGTAAATTAGAAAGTTGTCCGGCTCGATGTGCACAATATGCATACCAAGTTTTGTGACTGTAGGTAAAACTAACCCCCCCACTTTTGTCAAAAGTAATAAACTTCCTGCTGCCAGTTGGTGGCGCTATAACTTTGACTCACATTAGTTATATCCATGTGATCGGCCTCTTACAACAAACACGCTACTGAAGTTTCATCAAGATCAATTAATGTATGAAGACGTTATAACACATCGTGTTTCTCTTTTCTCACCATAATTTCGTTTCCTCGCCACGGCCAAACCGTTCGAGATATCAAAAATCCGTCCACAATTTAGTATCCTCAATGTCTTGACTTCATGCTGACCGAGTTTGGTGGCGATAGGATCATTTTTCTAGGAGGAGTATATAAAATTCCAGGGACATGCGTTTTCATACAACCCATAATAGCCGACTTCCTGTTGGACTGGCGTAAAACTTAGAGCACGAAAGTTGTTCGGCCCGATGAGATCTATATGTGTACCGAGTTTCATATTATTACATGCAAGCGTTTTTGATATACGGACAAGTGTTCGAATCCCATTCCAGGGGGCGCTGTCGAGCCCCCCTGCCACGCCCGGGTACCAGCTTCAGCCTGGCCCTGATGGCCGCGGGTTCTGACCTGTGTGCAAAATTTCAAGAGTTTTCGAGCATGTTAAGGCCCTCAAAAGTGCCCGAGATTTTGCACACAGCAGAGAAAGGGTTAAACTAAACTAGCCCCCCTCCTCTCACACACACACACAGAGACGCAGAGGGGCAGAGGGAAAATGCTCCGAAAAGTACACATTCAAACCAAAATATCTGACTTCCTGTTGGTCGGAGCTAATGACTGTAAATTAGAAAGTTGTCCGGATCGAAGAGAAGAATATACGTACCGAGTTTGGTTACTGTAGGTAAAACTAATACCCCATTTTTGACTAAAGGTGGCGCTACTGAGCCCCTTACCACGCCCATTTCTGAAACTTCGCACATGTCTATTACACAATAAATGTCAAATGCATGTTGAGTTTCATGCAATTTGAAGCATGTTAAGAGCCTCAAATGCATCCAAAAAGAATATAAAAGTTTAAAGCGTTGCCATGGCGACAGTATTAAAGATATCAATAATCCTTTCCCAGGTCTACATCTGTCGTGTGTTTACATTATACAGATGAAGTTTGAAGCAAATCGGGTAAAAATAAGAGGGTGAATTCAAAGCATTTTGAAAGTGACACACTTCCTGCTGCCAGTTGGTGGCGCTATAACTTTGACTCACAATAGTCACATCCATGTGATGGGCCTCTTACAGCGAACACACTGCTGAAGTTTCATCAAGATCAGTTAATGTATGAGGATGTTATAACACACTTCCTGTTTCCAATATTCGCCATAAATTCGTTTCCTCACCACGGCCAAACCGTTCGAGATATCAAAAATCCCCTCGCAATTTATCATCCTCCATGTCTTGACTTCATGCACACCGAGTTTCGTGGTCATCCGATGAATTCTCTAGGACAAGTGTTTCAAATGCCAGAACATGCGTTTCCATACAGCCCATAATAACCGACTTCCTGTTGGACTGGCGTAAAACTTAGAGCACGAAAGTTGTTCGGCCCGATGAGATCTATACGTGTACCGAGTTTCATATTATTACATGCAAGCGTGTTTGAGATATGGACATGTTTTTGAATCCCATTCCAGGGGGCGCTGGCGAGCCCCCCTGCCACGCCCGGGTCCCAGCTTCAGTCGGGCCCTAATGGCCGCGGGCAGGGGCGGAGCTAGACTCTCAGTACAGTGGGGGCGGAGCTTCATCATGGGGCCCTCTGCTACCAAGTCATTTTAAAATTAAAACCGTTAAAAAAACGTAAAATATCTGATGAATGCATATGTAATAATGTGGCACTTGTTGAGCCAAGTAAGCTTATATGTTAAATAAAACACAAAGAAAAGCCACATTTTTTGACAAATTTGTATTGACGAACAAAGAAAACAGTTTGCCAGTCAAGTAAAAAAGTTTTTAGCACCACGGACAGCAGCATGAAAACTTTGAGAAAAACAACTGATTTATAACATTATAACACAGACTTATTCATAACTAAAATATACATTTTTAAAGACGTTTTTTCTTACCATTTTGTTTTTAACAATCCTCCAGAACAAATAAATCTAACAAAACTATATACATATCATCGTTAACGGTATTATTATCAATTTTGACAGTGTTGAGTTGTGGATGATGATGATGAGAAGTATGATGTAAGACGAGCACACGATGCTACCACACTTTTCCTACTATCTCGTTCTTTTCTTTTTAATGCGCCCGATTTATATTTTCTCTCCATTTTCGTAACTATTCACAACTTTCCTGCGAGTCTTGTTTTGGCGGCGTTGCCATGACAACACTGGATACTTTGAGCTGTTGACGGTCTCTCAGTCCCCTTTCTGCAGTAGGCTACAACTAGCCTAGGCTATATATATTTAAGTGGTATGTTTATATAGTGGTAAAATATTATAATGTTATTTTTTCCATCTATGTTGATTATGAAAAGTGAACACCATGATAGGACGCATCGGGAGACATGGAGTCGGTCAGACATGATTTTGTTAATGGGTCAGACAAGATTAAACTTAATTTTCTTCATTAAGTTTTGTAGAAAGCCTTTATTTAAAGTGAATTTCGTTTTGTATAAATTGTATCTTAATTTTAATAAATTTTTCATCAACCAATTTCATGTATTTAATAGCCTGAATAAGAATGTGAACAGGAGCGCATCTCATCATAATTAACCGAAACATGAGAAATATCTAAAGAAAGCTTTAAATGTCTTTAAACGAAACAATTCAAAATGAAAAGAAACAGGCTACTCTCTGATTATGTAATCCAAGATGTGCATTTCTCAGTCTCTAGGCTATATAGGTGCGTTCACTACGGAGATGGCGATCGTCAACTTCATCAGCGACACGGACATAAGACTAGTTTATTAATAAAAATCAATGCACGCGTGTCACCGGATTTACAAATGCACATCTTGCTTGTTGCACGCACACTCGGCACACACACATATTATGTCGAAATAACGAGATATTGTGTTGAAAAAACATTATTAATTATAATAAATCTGTAATAATATTTGATTGAATGCCGAATGTTGGGCTTGTTCAATTTAATAAAATGAATACTTTAATTGTGATCATTAAAATAATTTAATATTTAATATTAAGTGGCCAATTTTTGCTCATATATTAAAAGTATATATAATATATCTATATTTTACTTTGCCAGGGCCCCGTGTAATGTGTCACTTAGCGAGGGCGCGTTCCTGTCCAGTGACGCAAGATCGGCGGCGTTTGAGGGGGCCCCTAATTGGCACGGGGCCCTGGGGCGGCCGCACCCATGCACCCACGCTATCTCCGCTACTGGCCGCGGGTTCTGACATTTGTGCAAAGTTTCAAGAGTTTTTGAGCACTTTAAGGCCCCCAAAAGTGCCCAAAAGGTAGTAATATAATAATAATAAAGAAGAAGAATAATAATCCCATGGAAAACAATAGGGCCTTCGCCTTTTCAAGGCTTGGGCCCTAATAAATAATAATCCTTTGGAAAACAATAGGGCCTTCGCCTTTTCAAGGCTTGGGCCCTAAAAAAAACTTTTATTGGACTGTTATGTGATTTCAATTGAAATATATATTAAAATGTCAGGTTATCCTGTTGGACAGGTATAGTGGGGGAAATAATTAATTGATCCCCTGCTGATTTTGTAAATTCACCCACTTACAAAGAAATGAAGAGTCTATCATGTTTATGGTAGGTTTATATTAACAGATAAAGACAGATTAACAACCAAAAAAAACACCATAAATTAATTAGCATTTTAGTGAGTGAAATAAGTATTTGATCCCCTAGCAAAACATTATTTGGTCCTCGGTGGAGAAACCCTTGTTAGCAAGCACAGAGGTAAGACGTTTCTTGTAGTTGGTCACCAGGTTTGCACACATCTCAGGAGGGATTTTGGTCCACTCCTCTTTACAGATGTTCTCTAAATCCTTAAAGGTAGACTATGTAGTTTTTTTAGCTAAAGTATTTTTTCAGTCTTTCTTCATAAATATTTCCTCATTGGTGTAAAATGACCTCTGCCAATGATCTGACTTATCATCATAAGCGAATAATTCCTTATCTTTATTTACATTGAACGGGTAAGTCTTTTCATGTCGTTCCGCCATCTTGAAAAACTAATAGCAGAGAGAAACAAAAAGCACTAGCCTACCTCAACGCATTTTCGTGATCGGCGAATTCAAAAACCGAGGGTAAATATCGGGATAGCTTTTCCCAGGTGGAAAGAGCTAATGAAGGAGAAAGACTTTGAAAGGGACTCTGAAGTTGCTCGCTTTCTTCTTGACAGGCAAGTCAATGTTACGGTCTAAATTACAAGTTTTTTTTTTTTTCTTTCCTTGGTTGTTTTTACAGAGTGTGATTCATACTGTAACCTTCGTTTGTTCGTTGTGTGTCAAGTTGCAGTTTGTTTGAAATAACAAACCTCATCACCCAAAAGAAAACTTGATGAAGGAAGACATGTTGTCATAGCTTCTTGGTACATAACGGCTACCGTAGTTGCAACACGCATTTGAAAAAGCGAAGCGCCAAAGAGCACTATTTGTCTGAATGCAAAATACAATTTCACCGCTAGATGGGAGAAATTCCTACACAGTGCACAGGTTTCTTGGCTGTCGCTTGGCAATTCGAACTTTCAGCTCCCTCCACAGATTTTCTATAGGAGTGCTAGGAGTGCTAGGTCACTCCAACACCTTAATGTGCTTCTTCTTGAGCCACTACTTTGTTGCCTGGGCGGTATGTTTCGGGTCATTGTCATGCTAGAAGACCCATCCACGACCCATCTTCAGTGTTCTGGCTGAGGGAAGAGATTCAAGATCCAAGATTTGACGGTACATGGCCCGGTCTATCGGCCCCTCTACACAGTGAAGTTGACCTGGACTCTTAGCAGAGAAACGGCCACAGAGCGTAATGTTTTCATCTCAGTGCTTGACTGTAGGGATGGTGTTCTTGGGGTCATTTTTTTTTTTTTTGGAGAATTAGTTTTGTTCTCATCTGACCACAGCACTTTCTCCCAAGCCTTCTCTGAATCATTAGATCTTCATTGTCAGACATGCCTGTACATGTGCCTTCTTGAGCAGGAGGACCTTGCGTGTTCGGCCCCAGAGGAACCAGGGGCGCAGCAGAGTTTCAGCTCACTGCCATTATATGTTAAAGAACGTGTTAAAAACTTGGGTGTTTATATTGATAGCTCCTTGAAGTTGAATGCACAGATAAATCATGTGGTAAAGTCAAGTTGTTTTCATCTGAGAAATCTGGCTAAGATGAAATCATGTCTGACATATAAGCCTTGAAATTGCAATCCATGCTCTCTTATATAAGGGTACTAGGCTTTCCTGTAGCTCAAACAGTAGAGCGTTGGCGCTAGCAACGCCAAGGTCATGGGTTTGATACCCAGAGAAAGCAAGAACTGACAAAATGTAAAATGTGTACCTTGAATGCAATGTAAGTTGCTTTGGATAAAAGGGCTACCAAATGCATAAATGTAATGTATTAGTCAAGCATCTATTTTACGGCTGCAAAAGGTTTAAAAGGCTGCAGCAAGATTATTAACGAATATAAAAAAAAACGTTAACATCACTTTCGTCCTTGGTCTATTTACATTGGCTCCCTGTAAAATATAGGATTGATTTTAAACTTATTTTATTGGTGTATAAATCTCTTCATGGCCTTGCACCGACTTATTTTTAGATCTGTTAATGGAGTATCAGACAGGAAGAACTTTGAGATCATCAACTCAAAATTTGGGACCAAGGTAAGCCAGAAAGGGGATCATGCATTTGGGGTAGTAGAACTTTGGGGTAGACGCTGACTCTGTACATGTCTTTACAGTACAACTTAAGACACATTTGTTTGCTATGGCCTATTCATCCTTTTGATGATAATTTTTATTCTTTTTATTCTATTATATTGTACTATTTTGTCTATCTTACTGAGATGATGTAAAGCACATTGGTCAACATGTGTTGTTTTAATAGTACTATACAAATAAAAGTGACATTGGCATTGCGGGCGCTGCAGGATTTCAATCCATTGCGGCGTAGTGTGTTACCAATGGTTTGCTTGGTGGCTGTGGTCCCAACCTTGCCTTGAGATCATTAACAAGCTCCTCCCGTGTAGTTCTGGGCTGATCCCTCACCTTTCTCATGATCGTCCGTACCCCATGAGGTGAGATCTTGCATGGAGCTCCAGACCAAAAGGCGATTGATGGTTATTTTGTATTTCTTCCATTTCCGAATAATCACACCAAGTCTCCTTCTCACCAAGCTTCTTGCTGATGGTCTTGTAGTCCATTCCAGCCTTGTGCATGTCTACAATCTTTGTGCAGGTCCCTGATGTCCTTTGACAGCTCTTTGGTCTAGCTGTGGTGGAGAGTATCTGGAATGGAAGATACAGATTCTGTGGACAGGTGTCTTTTATACACATAACAAGCTGATATTAGGAGTACTTTCTTAAAGGAACACACAGACTTTTTGGGACTTTTAAGCACTGCTACTTGGGCGGAGTGATTAGCACAACACTCTGAGTGAAATTAAGCTCTAGCGTTAGTTCTGCCGGGAAGACTCAATTGCTACGTAACTTGTTACCTTCTCATCTATCCATTCATATCCTAATACTTTTGGTATAAAAGGTTGGTACTTACACTTGTCTGAGTTCGCAGATGCTGTCGCTCCATTCCCCTCCATCCTCCCCACCACCTCCAAGACGGGTCCTTCCCTCCATCCTCTCCAACACCACCAGATGGCCCCTTCCTTTACTTCGCAGGGGTTCGGCTGCGCCCCTGCCTTCGTCTTCAGGCAGGATATGCAGAGTCCGAACCCTAGGATTGCAAGCTACGGACGGGGCCTACGCCAAAGAACTTGACTGCTTGCTGAGCTCTTAATAAATGTTACTTGTCACAGTATTTATTCTCCCGAGTCTTTCTGGTAGAACTCTCTGCTCCTCACCACAGGGCTTCTCAGGCGCTGCGAGCAAATCAATCCACAGAAGTAGCAGTGCTTCGCCTTCTGAGAATATAGTTCCCAGTATGTATACGGTTATTAGATGGCTGTGTCTCATGTGACCTTGTTATTTGTACACGCTGTGACTATACAAATCAAAACATGTAAATAGGAAAATGTTGGCATTATTTTGTCACTTATTGGGCGCAGTATGCTAGCTGGAGCCATTTACCTTGAGTCTTTGTGCTAAGCTATAAGCTAGCGGTGGATGCATCAGACAGACAGAGTTACGGCACGCACAGTGATGAAAAGGGTATGTATGGACTTATCTAACTCTGGGGGATATGGTCTACTCTAGGGGATATGGTCCCAAAAAGTCAGCGTGTTCCTTTACAGTAAGTAAACACAACCAAACAGTGGGAGGCAGAATTCTTGCTGGTTGGGGATCAAATACTTCTTTCACTCAATCAAATGCTAATCAATTTACAACCTTTAAATAATGTGCTTTTCTGGATTTTTTGGTTTATATTCTGTCTCTATCCGTTAAAATACCTACCATAAAAATGATAGACCCTTAATTTCTTTGTAAGTGGGTAACTTACAAAATCAAGTGATCAAATAATTATATTCCCCACTGTAATATATTTTTTAATTCTCCGGCCATGGCAAGTCTAGTGGTCACCGCAGAACATAAAAATTATAGTTTGTATCGATTTTTATTTTACTGTTATTTGATGCATTTATGTTATTTTTATGATTTCAATTAAAATATATATTTATATGTGAGGTAATCCTGTTGGACAAGTAAGGCCACCCATTGAAATTATGAATCAAAATGGTGAAATTTACAATAAAATGTTCCTGCCGACTAAGTTACCCTGTAGGCCTAGAGACAGTTCTTGGATAACAGTTATCATGGTCATGTGTGACTGTGTCCACTGATGAAAATGAATTGTTTGCCATAGTTTTTTTTTTTTATTATCATAATTTAACATCACAGTTGACAATGTTTCCAGTCAACTACATACATATATGTAACTATGTTACGGGCTTACGTTCTGCGTAAGCATATCTTAACATCTATCATTAACAGTTAACATCTCTTACCAAAATAATCTTAATGGCAGATTAAAATGTTGCTGGATTATTTTGTTCTAAAAATGGGGCTTTGCCATAACAGGTACATTCATTTCTAAGTAGAGCACCGAGTAATTAGTAGTGGCTAATTGTGGCTATATTTTTTTATTATTATCAAATGTTAATGTTAATATGTAAAACAATAAAATGCTAAAAAAATTTAAAGGGAAAAAAAACAATGCCTCTATTCTCTGCGATCGCTGAACGCTAGGAACTATTGTCGCCGGATGTGTTTCCACACGAACTTCATCCATTTTCTCTTTACTTCCTGTTGTGTATCCACGTGGGTTTTGTGCTGATGTTCATGCCAGCTAACATTAGGTCTTCAGATTTTATATGACTTTATGTGATATGTTTGAAAGCTCTGTCTGAGCGCTTTAGAGATGCAGGTGTCTAGTGTAAATAACGTGAAGATATATAATCTGAGTCACGGGAAATCTCTTCCGGAGGTAAAACTCTTCTTCTGTTTGTGTTAGTCTGAAGCGTGTTGGTAGTTAGCCGGGTAACGTTAAATACATTGACAGTAAACATTGTAGTGTAAAACATCATAATTTACCTGTAAATCAGACATCAAACGTCTAACCTGCATAGCTTAGTAATTTTACTCATTTTACCTGTCAATTACAGTTAGTTTTTTGACCCCTCTTCAACAAATGTGTTTCAGTAATTATGTACAAAATAAGCCTGATTTCAATGTAAAATAATGATATTGTTTCCACGTTATTTGTATGTACACAGCTAGTCTGAGTTTATATTCCAGACTCTTAATAAATTAGTATAAATACTAATGCTTTGGACTTAAATACTACTACATTAATGTTTTACATTATGGTGTGTCAGTGATTTTATGTAACTGTTTTGTGTAACAGTTTTTTATGATGTGAAGATGATGTTAATATGCATGTTTATGTTTAAATTCAACTCTAGTCTTTAACAATTATGAATGCACCTCATGTAATGTTTACTTGTATAACTTGAACACATCTGTGCTTTTTTATAATTTAAAATTTAATGTAAATCTCTCTCTCTCTCTCTCTCTCTCTCTCTCTCTCTCTCTCTCTCTCTCTCTCTCTCTCTCTCTCTCTCTCTCTCTCTCTCTCTCTCTCTCTCTCTATATATATATATATTGTGTGTGTGTTTATATACATACATATACATACAAAAGTTTGTTACTATTATTACAAAAAATATTGTTTAATGTTTTTGAAAGAAGGCTGAATTTATTTGAATGAAAATACAGAAAAACAGTAATATTGTGAAATATTATTACAATTTAAAATAATGGTTTTCTATTTGTATATATTTTAAAATGTAATTCATTCCTGTGATCAAAGCTGAATTGTCAGCATCATTAATCCAGTCTTCAGTGTCACATGATCCTTCAGAAATCATTATAATATGATGATTTATTATCAATGTTGGAAACAGTTGTGCTGCTGCTTTATATTTATAACCTTTGATACTTTGAATAAAAAGTTAAAAAGAGCTGTATTTATTCAAAATAAAAAATATTTTCTAACAATATACACTACCGTTAAAAAGTTTGGACTCAGTAATTGTTTACTTTCTTTTTTTTGTAAGAAATTAATTATTTTATTCAGCAAGGATGTGTTAAGTTGATAAAAAATATATAGTAAAGATTTTATTGTTAGAAAAGACTTCTATTTTGATCAAATTAACTTTTTATTAATCAATTATTCCTGAAAAAAGCATCACAGGTTAAAAAAAAATATTAAGCAGCAAAAACTGTTTTCAACATTGATAACATCAAATCATATATATATATGTATATGTGTGTGTGTATATATATTTAATCATACAATCTTGTATGGTTAATCAATTATTAAAACAGTCATTAGTTGCAGCCCTAATTGTACATGTTTATTTCAGTGGCTGTCTGATCGAAAGAAGAGAGTTTTACAGAATAAGGATGTTGGTGAGATACATTTTATGTTTAATATTGCTATAATCATCTTTGTGAAATGTTAAAACTGACTTGAATGTGATTAAAATGTATGGCACCCTTTAATTTGGTGAAATGCATAGGCTATATTTTAAAAGGACCCGTCATACAGTATATATATCCCTGTAATATGAATGTGTATTAGTACATTTTATTTAGGCCTAATTTGAAACTTGTGTGTGTGTGTACCCCAGTGATTCAGTTTATACCTTGCCAATATTACCATTATTAATAATAATATTTGCATATTTCAATGGCCTATATACAGGTGGAACTCGAAAAATTTGCATATGGTGCAAAAGTTCATTTATTTCAGTAATTCAACTTAAATGGTGAAACTAATATATTATATAGACTCCTTACATGCAAAGTGAGACATTTCAAGACTTTATTTGTTATAATTTTGATTATTATGGCTTACAGCTTATGAAAACCCCAAATTCAAAATTAGAGTATTGTGAAAAGGTTTTCATAAGCTGTACGCCATAATCATCAAAATTATAACAAATAAAGGCTTGAAATATCTCACGTCTGTATGATATATTAGTTTCACCTAGTAATTTGAATTACTGAATTAAATTAACTTTTGCACGATATAATTTTTTTTTGAGTTTCACCTGTAAATGATCATTTTCTTTTAATCACAGCTAAAAGTAGACTTCTTAAATCATAATTTGATGTATTAGTTATTATACCTCTGTCCCCTTTCTTTGTCTTGCTAAAAATTGGCACAGCTTTCCACACACTCTCTCTCATACTTGCTCATGTAGAGCTTTAAAAGGTTATTTATGTGTGTCTTCGTGTCTGTAATAGACATCCAGAGGAGGATCGAGCTCATCCAGGATTTTGAGATGCCCACAGTCTGCACCTCCATCAAAGTGTCACGAGATGGCCAGTTCGTTTTAGCGGCAGGTCTGTGTCTTTAACACTTTTACCTGTGCTTTTTACATGCTGAATATAGAGTGGGAACATTGACATTTTTATTAATGCTTTCAGGCACGTACAAACCTCGAGTCCGATGCTATGACACTTACCAGTTGTCTCTGAAGTTTGAGAGGTGCCTGGACTCTGATGGTAAGTGTTATTATGACTGTATAATGCATGCAAATATGAGGCGGCCAATCAGCATCCAGGGCCTGAACGTCTCATGTTATATGTGCTAGTGGTCTAAGGTTTTGACTGCTGTGATGGTCTCTGTAATAAAAGCTCAATGCACTGAATATTTAATGAGACTGTCCACACAAAAACAACCTGAGCTCTCGTTAATGTGCCTCTGATTACGAATAACACAACAGATGATGGTTAAAGCTGACACTGGTTTTATTCCCCTCACAGTGGTGGCGTTTGACATCCTATCAGACGACTACTCTAAGGTAAAACCCAGACGGCCTTTATATGCCTGTGTCTCTTTCTGTTGTCTGCTTTATTTTATTGTTGTATGTGACTTGTTCAGAGACCAGCAGAATTCTTTAGAAGTCTTAAAATCACCCTGTAGCCATTCATTTATCCTTTAAAACTAGTGATGCTCCGATTGATCGGCCGATATTGGCTAAAAATAGCTTGATCGGCGAACCCCAAAAGCGCCGATCAAAAAAGCTGATCGCGTGACACTTTTTTCCACCTGCATGCGCGGCGCACGGGCACACAACAGCAGACCGGAGCTTGCCAGTGGCAACATGAGTTCTCCTTCTCCCGTGTCTGACAAAAATTTGCCATTTGCAATGTATGTCGTGCTGAAATCCCTCGAGGTGGAAGCCATCAATGGCTTTTTAACACCACTAACATGATTAGGCATCTTCGAACGGATTTTCATCCGAGGTCTTAAATTGAATTTAGTCAGGTCTAAAAAAGGTTTTATCCTCGTTCATTTCCAGAAACGCTGGCCGCAGAAAGTCACTACAAAGTAGCAAAAAACTAGTCGTAGCCTACAAAGCGGAGCTGTAGATAAGGGGTCTCCAACACGGCGCTCGCGAGCTGCCAGCAGTAGCTCGTGGCCTGACTGGAGGTAGCTCGCCAAGGAACCGTTCACATATCGCGTCTTATGCGTGCTCAAGTTCGTAATTTTCGCTCATTATAGAAGTGATGCGGCCGTTTTTTCCACGTGCAGCGAGATGAAAAAATATCAACTTCAGAATTCCGCAAAAGCGACTAAAACGTCTTTGTCGTTGTGGAGAGCGCAGTGCATGGTTCCCGTAACCATCTGTAGCAACGACAGATAAGCATTTTAATGCTTATGTAAACAAAAAGTGCATATTGATGCTAATTTTATTTGTTATTTGCTGGTTAATGCGTCGTGTAGGTCTTAAATGTCAATCTTTATGGTCTTAAAATGTCTTAAAACGGTCTTAAATTTGACTTGTAAAAGGTCTTCATGAATTTCTGTCTGATAAACAACCTACTGGTTTTGGGATGTTTTGCATAATTGGTTGTTCCAGAAAGAAATCGTTCTTGCCACCTCATAGTTAGTTTCATTTCTACAAATGGTGCAAACTCTGCTAGATTATAGATAAAAGATTCCCATTCCCCTGCCATTCTGTGATCGGCAATCGGCAGATCATGATTTTGGTGATCGGTAATCAGCCCCAAAAATGCTGATCGGAGCATCTTTATTTAAAACTCATATGTAATCCCCAAAATGACACATTTTAATGTTTTTTTCCTTGAAAAAAATGCCTTCATGCCTTAAAATATCTTGAATGTAACTCGACACCCTTGCCTCATTTAGTATACGTGGTTCTATGAATATGTAAATGAGCCCCGCCTCCACTCACTCACTCAGAGATCCACTGTAACTACATGAAGGTAGTTAATGACGTCAGAAACACCAGCGATTTCAAACCGTGTTTTTGAGACGGTCTTTGGTTCACTGCAGTTTTAAGGAGAAAATACTCAGCAATGCTGTCGACTTATGAATTTGTACATGGTTTGTCTTAAAGCATATTAACCCTTTCACACGTAAGTTTAAAATATTCTAACTGACACCCCAGCGTGAGTTTTTCAAGGCGACCGTTATTTCGAATCTGTCACTTTATTGTTTCCACAGTGACGTGTCATTGCTTGTCACGTGACACAGCGCAACCACAACACAGCGCTGAATATGTAATTTTTCCTTTTTTATTCAAAATATTCACACATTTATTACCTATAGCATGAAACTGATATTCCAAATGTCAAATATGTGCATGTGGATGTGTTTTGTTGTATAAACACCTTTATAACGATCGCGTTAGTTGAGCTGTATGCGCGATGTTTGGATTTACAACACGTAAATCAATTCCTCCACTTCTCCCGAAACACATGAAAGTAAGTGGCTGGTGAACTGGGAGAAGAATAGGGTAAAATTTAAAGCTACTTACACAATGTGTATCTGATATGAATAAAACATGTCGTCTTTTTATAATATAAAGGATTATTATTGCCGCTTCCATAGACATCAGTGTGTATTTTACAAACTCAAATTCATTGTTTTTTAGGACTTATGGGATTTTTAAATGTCATTTAAATTTTAAATGTCTAAGACTCAGCCAAGACTGATCACACCGGTGTGATCGTATGTGCGAAAGGGTTAAAAAAACAGCATAGACATGTAAACAACATTAAAAACTGGATTTTCACCACAGGGGGACTTTAAATTGTCCTTTCATGCCGACTTTAAAATGTATTTTTAAAACTATGCAGAGACCCTGTCATCGTGATGTTTGAGAGTTAATGCTGTGATATCTGACAAACGTTGACTTGAATAGAAAAACACATGTGATGTGATTTCAGAAGTATACACTAAGTGTGTTTTTGTGTGTCCCAGCTGGTGTTTCTGCACATCGACCGCAGTGTGGCGTTCCACTCTCAGCACGGCCACTACTATAAGACCCGCATCCCGAAGTTTGGCCGGGACTTCTCCTACCACTACCCTTCCTGTGATCTCTACTTTGTTGGTGCCAGGTAAAAACAGAGACCGGTCACACCAAGAGCAAAAATATGACCCTGGACCACAAACCCAGTCTTTTTGTATATTTGTGGCAATAGCCAACAATACATTGCATGGGTCAAAATTATCGATTTTACTTTTATGCCAAAAATCCTTAGAATATTAAAGGGGTGGTTCAGGATTTTGGACATCGGACCTCATTTTCAAGTTAGCCTGGTTGTTATTCATCAGTGGAGACAGTTTTCAAAAAAAATCATCCAGTCCTTCCAGTTGCATAGTTTGCCGATGCTAGGCTAGCGCGAGTCAACGGTATCTGTGCTAGCTTGCCATTAAAAGCAGTTTTACCCACTCCAAAGTACACCAAAAGCAAATAAATTATAACGCCAGACTGTCGATGTAAATGTCTATTGAGAGAATAATGTTAGAAATCAAAGTACCGGTCCGGTACTCTTACATCTCAATGATCGCATTACATTTACAGGAACTAGTTTCTCAGCAGCGGCGGAATTTTACTTTGCTCCGGTTAGTAGTACTGCGCCGAAAAGTAAACACAGAACAGAAGCGCGCGCACTACAGACGGGACGTCTAGCTAGCTAGTAACGTTAGTAGCCTTGAACAACGATATTGAAAAACATTCGATTATAAACTAAGGAATTGGCAACATGGTGATTCGTTGTGCATTTCGAAATTGTAAAAATAAACCAAATAGATGGTCATGCAAAAAGTTTCCACAAATTTCCATTGAGAGATCCAGAAAGGAACCAACTGTGGCTTCTTTCTGCTGGCTTGGACAACGAGACACCGGCAGAGACTATTAAAGTTGCGAATTTGTAGTGATTATTTTAGACCAGACGACTTTGAAAAACCCCATAATCGAAACGTTCATAAGTCACTGACAAGGAATGCAGTTCCAGCCGTCTTTCCATAAGCACCAACAGCAGATGAACAGGTAATAACTTTTGTTAGGCTACTATAGCTATCTATTAAGCTAGCCCCTTCTCATAACTTATAGAATGACAATGACAGCGTTAGTGGAGATAACGTTACAGTTCAATTTCTGCCCTTTTAGTATCTATCTCGATTAGTTCTTCGTCTGTGTATTCCGGCTCATACATGTACGGTTCGTTGAATAAAACACATTCCTCGTCTCCAAAGTCTGAAACATTGGCATGGCTTTCAAACGTGGCCATAGTCCTATGTTGATTTCTTAGTGAAATATACTCTGCTTCTGTAGTGATGAGTGTCAGCGGCAGGTAAATACACTTGCGTCATGTGGAGACTCTCTCGGTTGCCTAGGTAACTTAATATCACTCCGCCGCTGCTGTAGACTGTGCTAATAAATACAGGGAACAAAGTGTAACTATTGCAATGCAATGAAAGGGTAGTTTGATTTCGACCATTATTCTCTCAACAGACATTTACATCGACAGTCTGCCGTTATAATTTATTTGCTTTTGGTGTACTTTGGAGTGGGTAAAACTGTTTTTAATGGCAGGCTAGCTTATACCGTTGACTCGCGCTAGCCTAGCATCGGCGAACTATGCAACTGGAAGGACTGGATGAAATTTTTTGAAAACTGTCTCCACTGATGAATAACAACCAGGCTAACTTGAAAATGAGGTCCGATGTCCAAAATCCTGAACCACCCCTTTAAGTAAAGATCATGTTCCATGAAGATATTTTGTAAATGTCCTTCCGTAAATATATAAAACATGTATTTTTGTGAGTGAATGCAGCACAATCGTGAACATAAATGGACACCTTTAAAGGAGATTTTCTCAAAGTTTAGATTTTTTTTGCATCCTCAGATTCCAGATTTTCAATAGTTGTATCTCGACCAAATATTGTCATATCATAACAAACCACACATCAGTGGAAAATAGGGATGGGAAACGATTAATCGTATCAAAAATAAAAGTTTGTGTTTAAATAATATATGTATGTGTACTGTGTATAATTATTTTGTATATATTTACACACACATGCATGTATATATTTAAGAAAAAAAAGTATTTATATATAAAATATTTGTATGTATATATAATATAAATTATGGATAAATATATACATGCAAATAGTTCTTAAATATATATATGCATATATATTTTTCTTTACATGTGTGTATTTATATATATATACACAAAATAATTATACACAGTACACATACATATATTATTTAAACACAAACTTTTATTTTGGATGCGATTAATCGTTGCCCATCCCTAATGGAAAGCCTATTTATTTCGCTTTTAGATGATGTATAAATCTCAATTTAAAAAAATGTACCCATGTGACTGGTTTTGTGGTCCAGGGTCGCATATATTATTGTCATTATACTGAATATATTCCTTTTATGGTTGTCTGGAATATATGATTGGTCAAACGTGGCATTCTGCAGGCTTGTATTTGTATAATCATCCTTAAAATATAAAATTTGAAATAAAAAACTAGCAGTTTAATTTCTCGCTTTTTCTTTTCTTTGTTCTCCTGTTAGTAAGGGAATAAGGGATCAGTGAGATTATTGGTAATACTCTTGCTAACATTTCTCTTGCTAACATTATTAATGTACTAACTAACATGAAGTGTAACATGAGTAATACATTAGTTACAGTATTTATGAATCTTAGTTCACAGTGCATTAACTAATGTTAACACAACTTTTTATTTATATAGGTAAATGCTGAAATTAACATTAACTAAGATTAATAAATGCTGTAGATCAGTGTTAGATCATGTTAACCAACAAATGAAACCTTATTGTAAAGTGTTACCTATTTTTTTTAAGACCACTTTTATTGAGCAAGGATGCTTTTTATTAAATTGATCAAAAGTGACAGACATTTATAATGTTACAAACAATTTCGATTTTAAATAAATGCTGTTCTTTTGATGCTGTTTTTCACAATATTACTGTTTTTATTGTATTTTTGATCAAATAAATGCTGCCTTGGTGAGCAGAAGAGACTTCTCTCGAAAACATACTTACTGATCCCAAGCTTTTGACCAGTAGTGTAATAATTTATATCCATTTATCTGCGTATCTGTGTCGTAAGCTATGATGCTATCAGTATATAAATGCATTAAAGCAAGTGAAATATTTATAATCAGATGATGGTTGTAAAATGTGGGCTGATTTGCTAGAACGACTGACGTCTGTTGTTGTCTGTCCATCTGACATGAACACCCGGTGTGCTTGTTCAGTTCACTCTCCATGTGAATGGACCTTTTATCTTCTTTTTTTTATTGCAATTTTTGTTATTAAGCGACCTTTAGAACCATTACAAACTATAGACATACACGGGACTCTGTGCAAATCCCTGTTAACTCCTAACTTGGTGTCCTCTGTTTTGTTTTTCTGAATAAAACGCATGTGTAGCTCCGAGATCTTCAGGCTGAATCTTGAACAGGGCAGATTCCTGAACTCCTTACAGACAGATGCTGCGTAAGTACCTCTCCACCAGAGGGCGCCATTATACACTCCTGAACACCAGCACTTCAGGTTCATCTCGAATTAATCGATCCTATAAGGAATGGGGTGTCACAATAAAAGTTGCTATACGTATTGTGTATAGTTCATCCAAAATTAAAATTTCTGTGTGAGAAAAAAATAAAGTTTTCAGAGTTTTAGTGTCAGTACTAGATTAAACTACTTTATATAATGCTTAATAAAGCAATAGGGGGATTATTTGTGGCTCCTGATGATGCCAAATGTCTGATGTTACCAGTAAAGAGTGGCCTACACTGCAAAAAAAAAGGAAAGAAAAGAAAAAAACAAATACACTGTTTCCAGCCAAATATAAAAAAAAACAAAAAAACAAGATGCATTTACTAAAGAAGTAAAATACCATACGATATTATGTCTTGTTTTCTGGGGATATAAATACAAATTAATTGAGTTTTTGCTTAAATCAAGCAAAATGATCTGCCAATGGGGTAAGAAAAATAATCTTAATTCAAACAGAAACAAGATTATTTTTCTCACCACATTGGCAGATCATTTAGCTTCTTTTTTTTAAAGCAACAAATCACTTAATTTTGATTAATTTTCCCAGAAAACAAGACATAATATTGTATGGTATTTTACTTCTTTAGTAAATGCATCTTGATTTAAGAATTTTTTGCTATTTGGACTGGAAACGAGAAAAATACTAAGAAAGAAAAGCTTTTTTTGCAGTGTACATTATTTTAAATATGTCTAGTCAGTGAAAGAGTGCATGTATGCTGTATTTTCAGCTTCAGAATCATGAATATTGTTGTCTCTATTGTCCTGTGCTTTGGGTTTCCAGCACTAAGTCCAAGCCTATTCATTTACACACACAATGTAATATCAAATTTAGCATTTTAATCAATACATTATTTGTCAACCTTTTATCAAATGTCTTTGAGTATCGCAATAATATCGTATTGTGAGTTCAGTATCGAATCGTGACATGAGGGTATCGTTACACCCCTAATAAGAAATGTATATTTTTAGTAAATAATCACTATTTCTTTACGTTTTTAATGCGTAGTCTAGATGTATGACATATTTAAAATGACACGTATATTCTCTACATTAAAGAGCGACTGCTACAATAAGATATATGGAATATAAATATTGCTTATGATAGTTTGAGATGTCTCACTAATAATAATAATGTTTATTTTATATAGTGCCTTTCTCAACTCAAGGTCGCTTTACAATAAATTATGATAAACTGCCAAACATTATTTCTCATATTTTCGCAGGGAAATCAATGTGTGCGACATCAACCCCGTTCACAACTTGTTTGCTGCGGGAACATTAGAGGTATGTGTTGATGCCAGCAGACTGACTGGTGTTTGTGCCGCTGTGTATCAATGAGCGTGTGTGTTTGTGAAGGGCCGAGTGGACTGCTGGGATCCTCGTGTCCGGGGTCGAGTGGGTGTTTTGGACTGCGCTCTCAGCAGCATCACTGACGCCACTGAGTAAGTTTCATTCATCTCTGTTATTCATGGACAGAAATAGTTCAGTGTTCAGCCAAGAATGAACATTGCCATTGTTTACTCTCCATCTCGTCTATCAATACTCGTGTGATTATGTTTTTCTGGCGACTCATAAGAAGTGTTGTGCAATGAAAATGTCAGACTGTTAAACAAGATGTTCTGTGAATAAGGTTCAGTCTGTTTATCATACGGCTTCAGAAGACCTGAGATATCACATTATATATATATTCGGCTGGTTTGGAAAAATTACAGTGTTTTTGAAAGATGTCTCTCCTGCTCACCTAGGCTGCATTTATTTGATCAAAAATACCAGAAAATCTGTAATATTTTGAAATGCTATTACAATTTAAAGAACTGATTTCTATATATGTAAAAAATGTATTCCTGTGATCAAAGCTGAATTTTAAGTATCATTACTCCAGTCTTCAGTGTCACATGATATTTCAGAAAACATTATAAAGTACTCAAACAATATTTATTATTATTATTCTCAATGTTGGAAAAAGTTGTGCTGCTTCATATTTTTGTGGAAACTGTCAGATACTAAAAGTTGAGTAAGATAAAAAAAAAAAAAACATTTCTTCAGCAATTGTGATTGTAAAGACATTTATAATGTTACAAAATATTTCTATTTAAAATTTCTGTTAAAATAGAAATTTGTTCTTTTGAGCTTTCTATATTTAACAAAGATTCCTGAAAATGATCATGTTTTCTTCAAAAATATTAAGTGGCATATTAGAATAATTTCTAAAGGATCATGTGACACTGAAGACTGGAGTGCTGAAAATTCAGCTTTGATCACAGGAATAAATGACACTTTACAAAATATTGACACATTTTAAATTTGTAATAGTATTTCACAACATTACTGTTTTTTTCTGTAATTTTGATCATACACTTTACGATAGTGTCATCTGTTAGTATTAATGCATTAGCTAACATAAATTAAAATTAGCAATATTCTCGCAGCATTTATTAACCGAAGTGTAAATGTTAATAAAAAAGCTTGATGAAATGTTGAATGTTCATGTTAGTTCACAGTGCATTAACTAGTGTTAACAGATACAACTTTTGATTTTAATCATGTATTAGTAAATATTGAATTAAGATTGCTGTAAATGCTGTAGAAGTATTGCACATTTGTTAGTTCATGTTAACTAATGCAGTAACCGGTAATTAATGCATGCAGCCTTGGTTAGCATAATAGACTTTTTTCAAAAATATGAAATAAAAACGTTTCACCAGTGGTGTGAGAATAACTTCTTGTAAAATATCCAGGCTTATAATATATGTATTATAAACATTTAAATAATTGTCTTATATTTTAATATTTTTGAATTTCTGCTCATCAAGGTTTTCTATTGTAATAGATTTTAAGATGCAATTTGTTTCTGTGATGCAAAGCTGATTTTTCAGCAGTCTAATACTGACTTGAGTGATAACCGTCTGATGTTCTGTGTCTAAAGGGTGGAAGGCCTGCCGTCCGTCAGCGCTCTGAAGTTCAACGGCTCTCTGGGAATGGCGGTGGGCACCAGCACTGGACAGGTCACTACTGATTTAACCCTCACATTTAGGCCTCGTTTACACTGTCAGTGAAATGAGACTCAATTACGTTTTTTTGCTCATATGTGACACAGATCGGATGTGATCTATGACCGCGTAAACACAACAGGAATAAAAACGCATGCATTCGGTTATTTCGAGATCGGTTTCAGGCCTCATTCATATGTGGAAATAAATCAGATACAAATCAGATATGTGCCAATGCGACTGTCATGTAAACGGGCAGATCGGATTTTCTGAGGCTACGTCTCCGCGGTTTAATGACGAGAGAAACCGCATCTGCAAAGGGACGGATGGCCCGGGAGAGGAATGTGGACACACATTAACACAACATATCAAAGGTTGGCTTGCTCATCCTGAAATTTCAGACCCACTGCTTCCTCTTTAAAGCCCGCCACGATCTCATGAAAGTGTGTATCTATAGCACACATTTTATTTCTCGTGCCATTTACGCTAAAAATAGTTTTTGCGTGCATATTTGCACTTTATGGCATGTAATACGCACACACTCCACACCCCTAATCCTACCCAAGGGGTTCACAGTGTGTATCATGCACGCAAAAACTACTTTTTGGTGTATAAATGGCACGAGAAATCAAATTAGTGGTTTAGAGATACGCACTTTCATGAGATCGGGTTTTATGTTCCCAGCAGTCCTGAGATCTCTCTCGCACACAATAACTCAAGCACATGTGCAATGATGGCCTTTTTCAATGATGCTTCTTTTCGCCCTCCTCCGCCTCAAAATCATGATGAAGTTTGGCGAACTTCGCATATATCGTAAAGCTAGCATCTAGCATATTTCGCGTTCGTCTATCTGTGCAAGAACCCCTTTTAAGCATGCGTGACGCTTCAGATCAGATGGCAAGTGTAAACCCATGAATCGGATATGGGTCACAATTGATAGAACATGTAAACGGACGGCCAAAAAAAATGTATATAGGCAACCAATCAGAATTGGGCATCGAGACCTGCAGTGTAAACGAGACCTTAGAGTGTAAAGTCCTGGTAAAATAGAGACGGCTCAGCTCAAAAGAGAGCAAACGTAAACCATCAGTGCTTGATTTGACTTGGAGTTGTGATGCCTTCTCAGATTCTCGTCTATGATCTTCGTTCTTCACATCCTCTGCTAGTTAAAGATCATTACTATGGTCTTCCCATCAAGTCCCTTCGCTTCCACGAGCCGCTGGACCTGGTCCTGTCCGCCGACTCCAAAATCATCAAGATGTGGCACAAAGACAACGTAAGACCGGCTTTATCCGTCCGGATCCTTTATTGGAAAAACATCAAAAGCGTAACTACTTTTTGTTTTTTTGTCTTGATTTCAGGGAAGAGTATTTTCCTCCATCGAACCGCAGGCCAACATCAACGATGTGTGTCTCTACCCCGGCTCTGGTTAGTTCACACAAATAGAACTGAAGTTTTACCACAATAAGATACTAGTTCATTTCTATCTGACCCCATGAAACCTACATTTGAATTTTGTGGCATGAGCTTTAAGGTCATTTATACACTGCAGGAGCTTGCCAACATACACTTTGTAGAAGAAATATATATTTAAAAGTTACAGTTTTTCTCTTACTGGAAAGCAGAGCAAAATGATTGATCTCAACTTGCTCACATGGGGTGTGTACAAACATTTATTTTTTGGTCCAAAAAAATCAGATGCTCTCTAGAATGAGAATGTCTCTGTTTGTCTTAAACGAAAGACTGTAAGATATTTAAAACACCATAAAGAGCTTTTAATGTATCCCACCCCTTTTAAAAGGCAATCTGCCAGTCATTATCACTGCTGGGTGATCTGGACCTAAAGAGGATCCTGTATTATCCTGAAGGATTTATTTATCTATAAATAGATGTGTGTAGTGCTGATTTGGGTTTTCAGTTTTAATTCATTATTTTTTGAATGTTAGAAGAAAGACTGTGCACAAAACTAGCACACTGACATTAATGTTTTTTTTTAACTAAATTAATACTTTTATTAATCTAGAATGCATTAAAATGATCAAAAGTGACAGTAAAGACATTTATAATATCACAATTATTTCTATAAAAAAAAAATGCTGCTCTTTTAAATTGTCTATTCAAAAATATCAATAGACAGTTTCCAGAACATAAATATGTAACTGCACAAATGTTTTTAAAATTGATGATAATAATAATAAATGTTTATTAAATTATGCTGAAAATTCAGCTTTGATCACAGGAATAAATTTAATTTTAAAATATATTAAAATGTTATTAATATTTTTAATTGTTGTTGTTGATATCAAATAAATGCAGCATTGGTGAGCAGAAGAGACTTTTGAACAGTGGTGCAAATTCAATTGCCGTTTTATATATGGCAAAATAATAATATATATGACAGTACAAATACATATAAAATGTATCAATTTATGCATATAAAGTGTACAAATAAACATCTCACAACAATACAGTAACTATTATATACAATATTTCATTATAATAATTGTAATATTTCAAAATGTGACACTTTACTGTTTTTTTTTCCCCTGTGACCATCATCTGACATGTGCTGTTGAAGGTGACTCGTGTATATAGGGGTTTTGTGTGGTGTTGCTGTTTTCTAATTGCTTCTATATGACTCAATTTACAGGTATGCTCTTCACTGCCAATGAAGATCCCAAAATGAACACCTTTTACATTCCTGTAAGTACCAGATGGCGTGATATGAAGTATGACGTGAAAATGAGCAGATGCTTTGAGCACATTTTTGTCTTTGTACCTTAATTAGTCACGGCACATCCGTGAACGCCTTCTTCCAATGACACCTTTTCATGTCTTTCTAAGTAAAAGCAACCCTCCCTCCCTGTGCTTTTATAGTGTTTATAGTTAACAGAGCAGTGGTAGTTAAGGGCAACCGAAACCTTTCTGAGAAACTGCCTTCTGATCCAGACCTGCACATTATATAGCTTTGTGTGTTTGGCAATAAGAGAGCGTTTATTCTTTCTGTGTCAGGAATTCTGAGAGGGAGGACCCAGATGCAGAATAGCCAAGGGTTGTTATTTATTGACAAAGTAACAACACAAGATAGGTGAGGTGGAAATACAGGGCACACAGCTCAGTTGTTGGGGGATGAGACCGCAAAGATGTGACGGCCAAATAAACTAAATTCTGTAATAGCAGGATCTAAATAAATAAATAAACAAAAGAAAAGAAAAAAAAGTCTAGAAATAAATAACTGGAAAGTTGCAAAAAATAAATAAAACAAGACTGCAACCTTGCACATAACTAGAGAGAAAAGAAATAAACGATTAGTTAAAGGCACACTGCAAGAATTGTACCTTAATATAACATCTTCAAAGTCATTTTGATGGTAAACAAACTCGTAGTAGGGCGAATCATCCTGAAAGCAAAGCCTGGGGGGGACGCCGCTGGAATAACCAGCAATGCAAGTTTGAGAGGTGGCGCCCCGACAAATCTCGCGAGAGTCACGACTTGCTTTACGGCACGACGTCGACGTCACACACATCAACAACATATGAAGCAGCCTCTATGGAAGGCTGCGTTTACACTTGGCATCATCATGCGCCCTGTATCCGGATGTTGTCCACATACACATTGAAAAGACAAGTGTAAACGCGTTTCTGATGGGAATGTTATCTGATCAGCTGGTTCGGAGGTAGTCGAGGACGCATTGTGAAAAAAAAATCTCAGTGTAATGTAAACGCAATCCAGCCGTCGTGTGTGTGTCTGCATTCACAGGTGGACGTCATATAAATCCCCGCCCAGTCTCCCATGTGGCTGTCAGAAAATAATGGCCAGAAGCAGTTTATTTAGACTTACATGATACTGTGTGTGTCATTTTTCATTTTAATTGTGCAACATTATCTGAACGAGGCGATCGCCTGTACAATCACAGCTGTGATCATGAGATCTTAATGAAGAGCGTGCGCTGCTGTGCCAGAGGAATAATAGTTTTAAATGTTGAATGTTTTTATTGTTTCAGCATGTTTATTAATCTCCCATTTCTGTTAATATAGTCATTGCACGCTATAACCTTAAACCCTGATGATCGATGATGTGACATAACCATGGTTATTTTTGTATGATCAACTCTGGAAATATTCCTTCATTCAAAAAAACGTCATTTGATTTAAGACTGGAGATTGCACAAGAAAGTAAAGTGAGTGAGTGAGAGTGAAAGCATTTGGGAAATTGCTTAATTTGTATAATCTTTGCTCTTATTGGTGTCGTGCTACAGACCTAATTTAAATATTATGCAGGAAACAGAAATCCGATCGGTTATCCAGATACAGAGGCTACTTAATATGAACAAATGTAAACGCACGATGTCCTGATTGGCTAATGATCCGATCTGCTTGAACATGGTGATTGCAAAGTTAATGCCAAGTGTAAATGCAACCGAAGACACTAGCACGCATTTCAGAAGTGAATCATGGCAGAGTCGATGAAAAAGCTACAACATGTCATTTTTTTCACCTACTTAATGTGAACAAATGAATGAGGCGTTTAGCGCGGCGCGGTAGATCCCGGTAATTGACGCGAATTCGCATCTGACGCCCGAGTTGAAAAATCTGAACTTTGGCGTCAATTTGCGCTGTGTTAACCAATCAGGAGCCTGCTTGCTGCTGTCACGTGGTGAAGTGACGTGATAAACGGGGGCAGGCCCGCTTCTCAGTTTATAATGTTATTTTATAAGTTTGTCCTTCTATTAATTATTTTGTAATATGACTAAATGCCTGGTGTGGTTCTAATGTACAACAAAGCAAATCTTTTATCACATAAAAAACTTGATTTCAATATGAGACATATTAATTTTGTATTGAATGCTATTTATTCCATTTCTAAAACTAGATTATATGAAACATTATTATTCTAATGAAGACAACCAACATACTTTGTATAAGATTAATTATAATAAATTATAGATTAGGTGGGTAAGGGTGATCCTCGCTCCGATGCGGGACAACCGGTCATCAAACTGGGCGCGGGACAGGCGGAAGTACCGCTGATATTCTAACAATTCATCATGTTGAGCTATATAACATTGATTAGTTTTATGTACATTTGCTCACCTGTCTAATAAAGTACATGCAAGAGTGGCGTCTCTGTCAAGTCAAAGTTTGTCGCGGACGCTAGCTCTTGGCATCTCAGAAACGCCACGCTGATATTGATCCTCGTTTTAGTTCTCCTTTTGTTCCAAAGTCTGCTTGCCATGGTCCATAATGTTTGAGCGAAACAACAACAGCGTGAGCGTGCAGCTAAACATTACGCAGTTGTCCACGTCTGTCGCCATGGTTACTATGGCAGTACGAGCGGAAACCAGGGATAACGCGGATATTACGTCATTGACAGGAGACAAGGGACAGGCACTATTTAAAATTGTGAATTTCTCTGAATGTACAAATTCTTGGAAATATATAACACTGTGCAAGTGTTTTTTGGATATTTTGATACAAAATTCTTACATATTGTACCTTTAAAACTGCAGTGAACCAAACATCGTCTCAAAAACACGGTTTGAAATCTCTGGTGTTTCTGACGTCACAAACTACCTTGTAACCAATCAGATCAACGTGTGATCATCAACCAGTGGATCTCTGAGCTGAGTGAGTGAGGGGAGGCGGGGCTCATTTGCGTATTCATAAAACCGCGTATACTAAAAAAGGCAAGGGTGTCATTTTGGATCAAAGATGAGTTTTAAGGGTTAAAATAATTGTCTACAGAGGGACTTTAACAATCAAATCAAAAACAAGAGAGAAACCAAAAACAAAGCTTGGGAGAACTAGAGCAAAATAAATACTGGAACTTGACGGGAATAAAAGTCAGGAACAAAGAAAAAAAAACAGAAAATATTAAAATACAAAGCTAGAACTGACAAAGAAAACAATCTAGCATTGACAAGATCTGTGAGAAACGCACGCACACAGCAAATGCAATGAACTTGCAAAGACTAGAAGGAAAGGAGTATAATATAAAGAGAGCAGAGCACATGAGGATCAGGTGAACACAATCAAGCAAATGAGGACTAGACAAGGAGGCGGGACTAGAGGAGCACATGACCAACACAAACAAAGACAGAGCCATGTGGTCAGATACAAGACAAACAAAGAAACATTAAACAGAGACATGACAGTCTGCCACACACACAATTACAGATCACATTTCATCCAAACACACAATTAGTGTTGGACCGTATGATAATATTTTTGGCGATATTGAAATAAAAAAAAAAAAAAGGAAATGCATTCCACGTGATTGTTAAACCTCAAGTTTTCTCTAACGTGAAAATGCAACGTAAACTCCTCAGAGAAAGCTACTTCTTTTACACATGAAAACCTTTTTATATTTTGTCGAAATCTGTTTTCTCCATTTTATTATTTTTGGATGTGTTTTGGGATGTAATACAAATTTTATCTACAAAATGGTTTTGTATTTGTAAAATTCATAAAACTTTAACAATTTGAATAACTGCATTTTTTTTTTTGTCAAATAAGGTGCTGTATGATGTATGAGTTAAAACATCTTTTAAACTATCTTGTTTTTTTTGATATTCCTAATACCGGTTGTAATAAAAAAAATCAATCTAATGTTTTTATACGTTGTTATTATTACTTTGAGAAGTACATTATACTGTGTACAATATTGATAGACTTCTGTCATAATTTATTCAAGTGAACCACAATTTTATCTGCTGGTTTGTAGTAAAGATCAGTTTTTTTTTTTAGCATAAATTATGGGCAGTTACAACAAATATTGCCATAATGTACCCTTTTTTCCACTTCACTGGGAATTTTGGAAGGAAATGTGGTTGTCACGACAGTTCAGCACAATGCAAACTGATGCATAAAATAGCCTTTATTTAAGCAACTTCTTTTGATTTTGCTGTGAAATCTAATCCTGATCTACATGAAAAGGATGCCATTGACTCAGTTTCTTCTGTTGTGTGTGTGTCGCTGTGTTTCAGGCTCTCGGTCCGGCTCCACGCTGGTGCTCCTTCCTGGATAACCTCACCGAGGAGCTTGAGGAGAACCCGGAGAGCACCATCTATGACGACTACAAGTTTGTCACCCGTAAAGACCTGGAGAACCTGGGTAAGTTGGAGAATCTGTCCTAAGATCACCAACAAGGTACTTGCATGAAAGCGACGTATATATTCCAAAGTGAGGAATATATACGGTAATTCGGAGTGGTGATTGGCAGCTGTGGCTGGAGATTGTTTCTAAGTTATTATACATGAGAATAAAGCCATATTTCACATACTCTCCTACTCCAAACATGAACCAGCACCGTATTTGCGCACATATTTCATCACGTCTTCAACAAATGAAATGTATATGTGCAAATAAGGACACGGATACAGTCTGATCATGAACCCGATGACACGAGGAATTATTCTGATGCACAGAAAGCAATAAAGTAGACCAAAAATTCAAAGAAGAATGGGCAAAAAAGTAATTATGCCTTTAATCTTAATTCCCCCAGCTCTGTTTTTTCTTTTTAGTGTTTTGCACTATTTAATGGAAGTGAGTGAGTGGTAGCCTGTGTGTGTTCAGATGAAGAGGAAATCTGCAGATTCAGTCCCGACATATTTCTAGTTTTATCATTGAGGAGCGCGTTATGACTCGCCATATGCGGTGTGTGAGGTGTGTCTGCATACAAAGTATTTACTATGAGAACATTCCAGTAATTGTGAAAGACAGGCAGAGCTGTGATTACCAGCTCCAAACGTCACGCTGCTAAACTTCAAACACAGACCAATATCACAGAGATGTTATTCGCCACACTGGATGGAGTCAGACCTACCGCGGTGATAAGATCCTGTTCAGCGGCTCGGAGATGGGAAAACCACTCAGGAATGCTGCCGTCAGCAGAAAGCGGATCGAATCGTGTGTGTGTGTGTGTGTGTGTGTGTGTGTGTGTGTGTGTGTGTGTGTGTGAGAGAGAGAGATGTGGAGGGCCAGGTGCAATGGCTGGATTATGTAACAGGAGAGAAAGTCTAGTGAGCGTATTTCTCGTGCACTATTATTGGCAAAAGTTGTGGGAACTGAACCTCCCTCATTTACCAAAATTTTGAAAACATTGATGAAGCAAGTCAAATGCTGTTTATCATTTTGACCGATAAAATACATGAATCTAACACATTGAGATGCACATGAGATCCGATAAAGTTGCTTGCGCCTCCTCCTGAACAAATAAGATGGTAAATCAATTAGGCTGTATAAATCAGCATTAGTTAATGCAAAGTATGAGCAGCATTTATTTTAGGGAACAATGTACAATAGAAGTCCCGTCTAGTTAATGTTCACTAACAACGGGCAATGCATACAGTATTTATCATTTATCAATCTTCAAAATACAACTGGTTATTGTTAGTTCATGTCAGTTCAGGTCCTTTTAATAATATTAACAGATACAGCTTTTGGGTTTAATTAAGAATTAGTAAATGTTGAAATTATCATTTAGATGAATAAATTCTAAATAAAAAGAAAATGCTTTTAACCCCTTAAACCGGCACCCCCTTTTTTTTTAAATATACATGAAAATTCACATTCCGAACTTAAATGGTTGTAATTCAAGAATACTTTGGAATATAGATGTAAGATTGGTCTTGTTTTAAAGAAGACATAGACATGTAGAAGTGTAAATAAATTAGGGAAGTTAAACAGAAACAAAGTTATAGAAGTTTGACTTTATGAAAATGTACAACGTAAAAAATTTAATTATTAATATTTTATATAAAATATATATTTTCAAAACCTGGTGGACCTAAAAATGCAAAAAACCAAAGCCAAAAATCTGAACAAGTTGCATTTCAAATTTTTCCGCAGTACCAAACTTTTCCACTAGTTGACATTACTGCCCATATAAGGGCGCCTCCATTTCCATATGTTGTTTGAGTGATCTGAACCATTATTTTTACAATTTTCATACAATTTATGAAGTAGACATCCAATTCAGAAGTAGCATTGAAAGTTTGGCAGATTTTAAAATGAATTCAACCTCTAAGAAACACAGAAAGATCACGTATGTGCATAATAGCTCGCTGCCACATCACAGATGCTTAATCTATTATTATTTTCGTTATATTTAAAACATTTTCAGACCTTTTTTTCTAAAAGAATTGAATGGATGCTATCTTTGGAACTCTTGGCATGAAAACAAACTGAGGTTTCTACCATTCTTTCATGATTTTTCATGTTCATCACTATTTCAAAATAAAGGTCTGAACACGCCTTAGGAGTATGAACATATTCTCCTTGCAAATTGATAAATTATGGCTCTTCTGATTGAAAATCAGTCACTAGAGATATGTAAAATGTAAACTAGAGATTGTAAGCTTTCAGATGATATATATTTTGTCAAGATTAGTTTAGGTTTAAATTTTATTGAGTTCAAGGTGCCTAATGCATGAAAAGTATGATAATATACAGGATATTTGATGTAATGTGAAGTGTTGCTGTTAATTTATTGGGTGCATCTGCATCATGATTTGATCGGATTGAAAGCAAAACTTTTATTGGGAAATGGTCTTGAATTTCGGTTTGTTTCTCACTCAAAGCTATTCTCTGGCTTCAGAGGAATCTCTTAAATGCTAAATGTTTCCCTTTGAGTTGCTTAGAAGTAAAATCAAAAGAGAGTGGACTTGGAAGGGTTTTAGTGTGAAGTGGAAATAAAAATAGACCATGATGAAAACGTTGCATTCTGGTTAGAGTGCGTCAGAGACATGTTTGCTGTGCGTCTGGATCTATTTGTGTGTTTTGTGATCCACTGATGTGTGTTTGATCAGTTGTGTAATTGCTGAGCTTCAGCCTCTTTGCTGATATCAGTGAATGTAATCTATAGAAAAGCTCATCCCTGCTCAATACAGACAAAGCTCAGCTGAATTCTTCAAATGCTTTGAGTGTCTTCTTTCAACCTTGTCATTTTAAATCAATGGAAACAATGAAAATGCCATTTAAGCAGGAAAAATGTTGTCCTGCGGGGAGCTCAAACTTCAAGAGTGTGTTTAGGTGGTGATCATGGTGCAGGGGGTTATAGAAACGTAGAGGCTTGTGCATGCTTAGGCCGGTGACACACTGGATGCGTGGCGTAAGCGTCTCAGCTGCGTGGCGTGTCCGTTTTTATTTCGGCTCCCATGTTAACAGGTTAGAGCTTGCACACTGCTTGCGTGACGCGCGTCTCAGGCGGAAAACGCGTGCATGCTAGAAATAGAACCGACGCCTATTTTTCACGCGACACGCAAGCGTGTTGGAAGCGTTTCCATGCCAAATATAATAGGAAAATATGTTTACATGTCATTTTGTACACAAATACATATTAATTAATGACATTTTGATGTTTGAAAGTCTATAGGTTGACATAAATTCAGATATAAATGTAATTTAAAAAACGAAAAAATAAATAATTATCGATTTTCAAATAGGCCTATTGCACCTGTCAAACATAGTCTGTTTTGCCGTCATTACTGTTGACGGTGTCCTTTATCAGTAGGCTTTATATGTAGCCTATGCTTAACATGAAGTATAGCCTTCCACAACTCTCTCCCCATATGTGAACAAGGTTGATCCAAATCACGTGACTTGACACTTTCAAGTAGGCTACACTTCGAGTTTGCAACGATGGACGACGGCAGGTTAATTGAAGAGGTGGAGAAACTCTGTCACCTACTCTGTCCCTCTGTCAAGTACAGCAGCCGCAGCAGCACGCCAGCGCCGCGTGAAGCACGGTTCTGGTGTGTAAAGACAGAGAAAACGCGACAGAAACGCCACGCTCACGCCACGCATCCAGTGTGTCACCGGCCTTACGGACTGCAGTGGCTCAAATGTATTCGCACACTTAAGGAGAGACACGGCATGTTTTTTCTTTCAGGCTTGTGGTGAAAAAAGTCTGAAATACACATTTAGGTCTTTATTTTACTACACTTTTGTCTGTTTGTGTTTGTATATTTCTCATAAATTCAACAAAAGTTGGCGTTATAAATCATCATGATCCGCGATCTCTGTCTGCTCCCTGTCATCACATGCAAGCTCTCTCTCGCCTGTACAATGCTGTCGGATCCAAATATGGTCATTTCCTTTATATCAGCAACCAATCGTGAAAGTAAAAGCGCTGAATGCACAATCTCATTGGCTGATGATAAATCTTTAAAGCCCGTTTTCTCAAAATTACTTTTCTCTCATTCTACAAGTCTGAAATCTCCACTTCAGTTGCACCGATATACACCAAACTTTTCAGTCTTGTACCTAGTTACATTATGAACACATTTACAGAGGTATTTGTAAATATATTATTCCTAGCCTGATTTATATAACATTTTATTCCAAAAAAACATGGCGAAAATCATTTTAAGGCTATTTACAGTATATTCTGATTTAGAGGATAACACAAGTAGATCTCCATAAATCCCCCTGTAATTTTTCCCCCATCTAATATGTGAACACACTGAAAAAAATATTTTGAACCTGGCTTTATCCAATACTCAGATTTATTTATTTTTTAATATATGCAAATTAGCGCATATTTAATTAGACATTGCCTAATTTGCATATTTAAACATTCAATTACAGAAAACTTGTAATACATTTTTTTCTCATCTTAATGTACATAATCAACTGGGAAAGTTTCATGGTGACATCTGCTAGTTAACATTTTTACCCTATTCACCTGTAGTGTGTCGCCTTAAATCACCGCTTCCGTCCCCTGATGAGTTCGGGTTTCTTACCACTGTCGTCTTTAGCTTTGCTGAGTTGGGGTTTCAAAGATATATATTATCTCATATGTATCATTATACAGTATAATGTACTTCTCAAAGTAATAATAACAACGTATAAAAACATTAGATTGATTTATTATTATTAGGAATATCAAAAAACCAAGATGGTTTAACTCATTATACAAGTTCTGTTGTGCAGCACCTTATCGACAAAAAATAAAAATGCAGCTATTTAAATTGTTAAAGTTTTATGCATTTATTTCATTAGACACCAGTTTTTAGATACATTTTTTATTAAATCCCAAAACACATCCAAAAATAATAAAATGTAGAACTGAATCCGGCAAAAAAAATAAAAAGGTTTTCATGTGTAAAAGAAGTAGCTTTCTCTGAGGAGTTTACGTTGCATTTGCAGTCATTCTTGAGGTCTTACAAACACGTGGAATGCATTTCCTTATTGTTGTTAAATATCAATATTGAATTATATCTTATGAGAGCTTTGTAAGCCTTTATAATACTGCACTGACACTATCGGATGAGAACAAAATTTGAACTTAATTTAGATGGCGTAGCAAAGTTAGCGTTGACACTTGTTGAACTGAATTCAATCAACGAGCTGAATAATGCACTTGTCTTCTGTACAGCTGCTTTACAGATCAAATTTAATTTGTTACATAATTGATAACTTTAACACTGGAAGTGTCGATACATTTTCGAAAATTAACAGATTTTCGAAACGATCTGTATTGTTCAAAGCACTATGTAACTTGTCTGAATGTCACTGCATTAAAGTATTAAACCAATTTTGCTCATATTTTTATCATAACTATAATACTTTTTATACTTTTACCTAATTTTTGCTAAATGACCTTTAATTAACTGATGTCTAGGTGATTTCTAGTGGACGTAAGTCAGGTCTGCTGAACTTTACACAGAAAGCAGAGGAACCACAACTGGAGTTCATCATCACATTAACTATTAATGTTCCACTAAACACAAACAAACGCAAAGCGGCACAATAATAGTCTTTTTTGATTCCAGTTCACATTTATACGCCGAAGCGACAAAAACATTCTGTATAAGAAATTTTTAAGGCCAGACAAGTAATTTCTTGAGGTCAATTTGTAAAGAAAGATTACACGCCTGCGCACATATATATTTAAACACGCATACATAATAGACTGAACACTTAATACGCAAGTGCACGCCATCAGTGTTTTCACAGATTCGCGATTTTAAAGTTTACGCAGAGATTTAGAACATCATTTTTTAATGAATGAATCATCATTCATCATAAATTTAGAACCTATTTCAAGGTTTGCGTTCTCGAGCCGCCGAACACTGTTCTCGTGCGGATGAGCGGCTTGATCGCATTAAGGGTTTTCTGTTGGAACGGTGTCGTGTTAGCGGACCCTAAGTTAATAACTAATGATCGTTGCAATGGAAGTGAATCAATCAAACTAACTTTAGCTGGACAATAACTTTATTCTAGAGCTGCTGTAAAGCCAAAACTATCGCTGTTACTTTAAAGGGGTGGTAAAATGCCGTGGGAATGTCGTGTAGTCCCTACCAGCCGTTTGTTGTAGCCATTTTCTTTAAAAGCAAATATCTTCCTTTGCTTTGACCGTTGTAACTTTGCAGATGTTGTTTATGATCAAACAGCAACATTACACACTAACTAAAGTTAGAAAAGTGAAATCATACTCAACCACCCCTTTAATCTCCTATGATCTCTGTTTGAAACAATCTACATTGTTAAAAGCGCTGTATAAATAAAGGTGACTTGACTTTTAATTTTTAAGAGTATCTTTATAGTTTATATTACTTTGATATTAGTGCTTTAAATCTGTGCTTTAAAAGTGTCCATACCAAGAAAATAAATAGTCGATTGGGACCAACTGAACTGGTTATGTTATTTGTGCAAGATGTCCACCATAGTGTTCTGTGTAATTGGATGAATTCCTGTCATGTATCTTGTTTTCCTCTCTAAGGTCTGACGCATCTGATTGGTTCGGCTCTTCTGAGGGCCTACATGCACGGCTTCTTCATGGACATCAGGCTCTACCACAAGGTGCAGATTTGTGTCAGGGCATTTGTGCATGTTCTCTAAAACTCATCTTTTAAATGGTTAAATGATGACACATGTTTGATTGCTGTGCTTTTCTGCAGGTAAAGACCATGGCGAACCCGTTCGCCTATGAAGAGTACCGTAAGGACCGAATCCGACAGAAGATCGATGAGTCGAGAGCTCAGAGAGTCCAGCTCAAGGTAACGCTGTCTGCATGTTTGACTGTATGCTTATCTCTGCTTTGAGTCAATATGGCAGAAGGATTGGTGGAAAGAAAGCTCGTTACAAAAAAGTTAACGCTTTATTTTAGTGTCCTTGTTACAGTGTGATTATATATTTAAGTACTGAGTAATATTAATTACATGTACTTACTACAGAGTGAGGGTATGATTAGTGTTTGTTTGAGGGATCGTTGCATTTAAATATGCTGTTATTACTATGGTAAGTACATGTAATATATGTAACAAGGACACTGTAAAATAGTGTAATCCAGAATAACATTTTCAGAAATGTTTTAGTTAGCTGTGGTTAAGAATTTCATATTTTTTTTTGCAAAATCCGACCCCATTTCCTTCATTTTCCTGTATTTAAATTTTTTATTTATTTTTATTTATCTGAATTCCATTTGAATGCTTAAAATAATTGTAGTAATCATAAAGCTTGCCTAATTAATTAAACATGAAACTTAAAGCTACACTGTGTAACTTTTTTAGTTTATTCTTAGCTAAAAACACTTAGTTCTTTCAAAAATATATGTGCTCATTAATGTATATTTACTTCGTTCAAGTAATAAAGTATTCTCGTGAGTGTATAATATGCCATTTTCCTGTATATATATAAATAAAAAAAATTATGATAATTCTGAATTCCATTTGAATGCTTAAAATCATTTTAGTAATCAAAAAGCTTACCAAATTAATTGAAAACATGAAACTTAAACAATTTAACAATTTATCAAAACTGGAAGAAAAAAAATCCATTTTTAGGACCCTATACAATACATTTAATTTTTAAAATACCGGTTTAATGGTTTAATTACATTTGAATAATTACACATTTTACAATTTAAGATTTCACTAAAATTTTTACAATAATAGAGCCATATAAAATGTTTTGTATTTTCAGAAAATCTGTTGTTGTCTTTTTCTACATTTATGATTTAATACCAATTTATTAGCAAAACCGGTTGTGATCAAATTTAGGCAGCATTAACAAAAGTACTGATTTGTTTTATAATCAAACGAAAATTTAACTTTTCCATCAAAATTTGTGTGATTATTCTTTTAACAAGCTTGAGGATATGTTTTTTTTTAATGTTTTTTTTTATTCAACTTTGAAAGTTTACAATGACATTTAACATCAAACATAAGACAAACAGAGATTGTGGGAAACGTATAACAGATCTTACCTAATACAGAGTAAAGCATTACATTCTACAAATGATTTTTTTCAACAAAAGAGATGTTTTGCATTTCTAGTGATTTAATTCAATGAGTCATGGACTATTTTAAGATCTTTACAAAAAAAAATTGAAGGAGGGTGTTATAGACATTACTTTAGCTTTATGTATATAAAACTTCCCAAGAAGAATTATTAACTTTAATGTGTTCTAAAATTATATCTGAGCCAGTATTACAGTCTAGCTTGAGGATATGTAGTTGACGAAACTGCCGCTCATTCACAGAGATGTGCAGATTTCATATTTCAATATCAATATTCTTTTTGCATTTTTATACATACGGACACTCGTCCATATCACGATTTGATTGTGTGCAGCCTTACTTTTTATTTATTCATCCAAAATTATCCAAATTCTTATGACTGGATTCCTGAAAGGATAGAGCCCTATGTTGAGTGAATGTAATGTTTCTAATTCCTCAGAGTCTGTTATCGTCAATGCTTTGACTGTTATTCTCTCTCTCCTATCTCTGAACAGAAGCTGCCCAAGGTCAATAAGGAACTGGCCTTGAAACTCATGGAGGAAAGTGAGCTTCCAAGCAAGAAGAGGAAGAAAAAGGCCAATGTGGGCAATGTTTCTTTCACACTGATTTACTTTGAAATATTTTAGTCATCTTTTAAATCTTTTTGTCTCTTTTTTCAAAATTTTGCTTTTGTCTTTCCAAGGCCGTAGACAATCTCCTGATGGACGACCGTTTCAAGGTGATGTTCGAGAACCCGGAGTACCAGGTGGATGAGCGGAGCGAGGAGTTTCGTCTGCTGAACCCCATCGTGTCAAAATTGGGAGAGAAGCGGAGGAAGAAACTCAGCCAGCTTGTCCAGCGAGAGGAGCAGGTACACAACATCGTCACTTCAATCCGGCACTTTTTACAGCTCTGTTCCACAACCTAATGACTATTTTAATGTGTCCCAAAGTCCGTTTGAAAAGATAGGCGTCATAATGCTGCCTAATAAGATATAAGATCATTTTGGCCAAATTCTTGGGCAGTATCGCATGTATCCAGCTTAGAGAAGATAATTACAGTGGGGAAAAAATACATGAATAATATTTAAATAAAAGTTCACAATTATAAATTAGTGCGGTCAATTGATTTTTTTAAAAAATTAACTAATTAATCGCACATTTTTCTGTAATTAATCCCGATTAACTGCACCTAACGTTAAAGTGTTAAATATATTATTGTAATAATTTCACATTGAATCTCTAAATTAATGTAGAAACAACATAAAGACAGTATATTTAAAATTTTAAATGCCATCTTTTTGTATCAATGGTCACCGATGCTGCTATGTCTCTATGAATATTTTTTTCTCAATTTTAGCCATTCAGCATTGCAGTATATTTGAAAGCTATCGATTTTTTTTTTTTTAAATGTAGGCTTTACAAAATACAATACTTTTAATTCGTGAACTTAAAATAATCTGCACATAAACCCATTATAATAAATGTCACATTTTCCTGCCCTTCAATATATCAGGGCTCAGTTTTTTCTGTTTTCACACACACATCTTTTCATGCTTAAATGGGTAAGGCTTAAAGTAGTTTAGTTTAAACAGACAGCAACGTGTGCTGTTCAGGTCTCGCCTGCGCTCGTGCACTATGAACACCCGGGTGATGACGGGTAAACGACTGCTCATATAGAGCATATGACACTCACTAACAGAGTTTACAAAGAGTGACTGTTTTGTACACATTTTTTTTATTGTAACATATTGGGAAGCCAGAATGCGTATCCATCGACAGAAACATACATTAGCGGAACGGTCTGTCTGTTTTATGCGTTATTTTCAACAAACCTATATTGTAGATACATTGACCAGCAGCCATATCACCCTGTAGCCCAAGACTGGTTGCCCACTGAAGCTAAGCAGGGCTGAGTCTGGTCAGTACCTGGATGGGAGACTCCTGGGAAAGCCAGGTTGCTGCTGGAAGAGGTGTTAGTGAGGCCAGCAGGGGGCGCTCACCCTGTGGTCTGTGTGGGTCCTAACGCCCCAGTGTAGTGACGGGGACACTATACTGATAAAGAGCACCGTCCTTCGGATTAAACCGAGGTCTGTGGTCGAGGACGAGGACGTTAAACTGACTCTCTGTGGTCATTAAAAATCCCAGGATGTCCTTCGAAAAAGAGTTGGGGTGTAATCCCGGCATCCTGGCCAAACAATGCCCAGTGGCCTCTGTCCATCATGACCTCCCCATCCCCATACACTGATTGGCTTCATCACTGTCTTCTCTCCACCAGTAAGCTGGTGTGTGGTGGGCATTCTGGTGCAATATGGCTGCCGTCGCATCATCCAGGTGATGCTGCACATTGGTGGTGGTTGAGGAGATTCCCCCCCCCCCCCCCCCCCCCCCGCTTCAATGTAAAGCGCTTTGAGGTCTCAGAAAAAGCGCTATATAAATGTAACAAATTATTATTATCATCAGATTTGAGATGAACAGCGGTGCAAGTGCGTGCCGAAAGCGTGGCTGGAGAACAGTGCGGTTTGGATTTTTTTTACTGAGAACCGTTACACGCCTAGTCTTTCACAAGAAGCAAACTCACACTGACTGATAGAGCTGGTTATCTGCAAATGACTCACGATAAGTTACGTAAAATGATTATTTAGTATGTAGTAATTAGGGCTGCGCGATCGCAATGAAACCGCACGTGATTTGGCAAAGGCTGCTATTATTTTATGCGCAGCTTGACGGTGCAGCAGCTGATCGGTAGTAAATGCTCCTCCATCTGAACACTAGGGGGCGTCTCACACACACACACACACACACACACCAATTATACCCCGCCACAGAAGTAGTACGATAACACACATCATCCCAGGAAATCGCTGTTGCTGAATAAACAGACGATTGAAACGCTTTGATTAAACACGACTAATAAACACACGACTGCCCTATTGTGTAAGAAGCACATCATCTCACAGAAGGAGGAGCTCAGCTGTCTTTATGAAGTGAGTTTGGAGTAAAAACATGTTATTAAATGTTGTCTTGTTGGACACGAGGTTCATAAATGCTTCTTGTGTTTGGAAAGATGTTTGACGCGTGTTGCTTTTTCAAATGCATGTTATAAGTGACTCAAACTCACAGTGCTTTCAGAGTGAGCAGCGTTTACAGCCGATCATCACTGACAAGCTGCGCATTAAAAAAACAAACGCAGCCTTTGCAATTTCATAATCGCAATAAGCCAAATCGTTTAAGTGCGATTCCATGTACATTGCGATTAATCGTGCAGCCCTAGTAGCAATGTAGAGCAGCACGATTATTTCCCATTTAATATAATGCAATTAATTGTCAATGATGATAAATATAACTACGATTAAGTGTACTACCGTCATGCACTACGGTTTCTCTTTTGCTCCGCAAGGTTGCATTTATTTAATCCAAAATACATTAAAAAACACAATATGGCGTAAAATATTATTAGAATTTAAAGTAATGGTTTTCTATGTGAATATATTGTTATTATATGTGCTGTATTATTACATTTTAAAATAACCGTTTTCTAAAATACATTTTAAAATGTAATTTATTCCTGTGATCGAAGCTGAATTTTCAGCATCATTACTCCAGTCTTCAGTCATGATCCTTCAGAAATCAATGCTGATTTATAATAATTTCTGCTGAATATTTTAGTGGAAACTAAATTTTATGATTCTTTTTTTTTTCAAACGAACAGCTTTTATTTGACATTTGTTGGTAACAATGTAAAAGTCTTTAGTGTCACTTCTTATTTAATTCAATGCATTCTTGCAGAGTAAATGTATTAATTTATTTTCTTTATAAATTGTAATGACTGCAAACCTTTGAACGGTAGTGTATTGTTGCGGGCCATATTGTTTATGTAGGATATCCATGCAAAAGAAGATGAGCGCTGAGCGGCAGCACACTGAAGCTCTGGCTGTATTGTTGTGAATGATCAGATTGATTGAATGGTTCAGCGCGAGCTCTCTGACTGTCACTGCATCCTCACAAACTCTCTCGTTGTGATGAGGGAAGCTGTCAGCGCTGCACAATAAACCTCTGATTTAGACCTGCATTGATTATAATGCTGCTCCACGACAGTCAGTGGGTGAGCTGGCGCTGAACAAAACACTGGCGTTTCTTATTTATCTAGTAAAACATGCATATTTGTATCAGACTGCTTAAACTTTCCTCACTGTGACTGTTTCGTAGACACACAAAGGCTTATGACCTCTGATTTATCATTGCATTTATGCACTTAAAGGGATAGTTCACCCAAAAATTAAGATTCTGTCATCATTTACTCACCCTCATGTTGATCCAAACCTGTGTGAGTTTCTGTCTTCTGCTGAACACAAAAGAAAATATCTTGAAGAATGTCGGTAACCAAACAGTTGAAGGTAGCCGTTCTTCCATAGTAGGAAAAAAAAAAATACTATGGAAGTTGATGTTTGGTTACTGACATTTATTACATTAGGCCGTCAACCAAATTTTTTTTCATTATTTTGTTAAATTTCAATTAACATAACATAATTTTTTATTTATTAGTTAGTCATAATAACCCTGAAAAACACAACAGGGTTACGCCCCAACTTAGCGTTAAAGCTAAAAATGTAAAAGGAAACAAAATACTAAATAAAAATTATAAAAAATATGAATAAAAACTACAGTAGTATCTCAGTGATACTAAAAATAACACTGGTGTTGACGAAAGTGCAGGTCACAAGGAACAGAGCTAATCATGATTTGTGGGAGATAATAATATAACAAGTAGAGCATCATTTCTCTGAATCTCGTGGTCTCGCTTGCAGGACGGCGAGGAGGAGGAGGTGGAAGGCCGTGGCTCAGAGGAAGAGGAGAGCTCTGATGATGACGATAAGAGTTGGGTGGAGGAGGTGAGGGTTCAGCGGCGTCTCTTACGGGCCGAGGAGCGAGAGCGCAGCTTCATCCAGAGGAAAGAGAAGAGGCAACAGGACCGAGACACCAACTTACAGAGTTCAGATCAGAACCAGAGCCAGCCTCGATTCTACCAGATCAAAGCAGGAGAGGAGTTTCGCAGCTTCAGAGACGTTTCCCACAAGCAGAAGATGCAGAAGTAAGTTACCTCTTCTCATAGATGCGTTTTAAAACCATTTATAGCACCACATTTTAGAAAATGAAGTCCACCTTGAGCTTATAGAAGCTTTTTTCACATGTTTATCTTTCTTTAGTGCGTTTAATGTTGTTGTTTGAGCATGAAAAATCTCTGCATAGTTTCAAAGCACAAAGTCCCTCCAGCGGGAGTTTCTGAACTCCTGAAACGCCTCCATTGCAGTCTTGAGTTTCTTCCAGGAACAAACACGTCACAATATTCCTCATTTAAATAATTAATACGCAGAATAAAGGGGCGGGCCTGGTTGAGTTAGTTAGTAGTGTGTTAGTCACACTTGAAGCACATAACCAATCACACAACACACTCATCCAGCCGACCAATCAGAGCACACTGTGCTATTCAGAAGGAGGAGCTTCATAGAGACAGGAACTAAACAGAGTTACTAACAGACCGGGAAGAGAGGAGCTGCTACAATATAGGAAAATATGTTTTTTTAATATTCAAGCATTAAAACCTGCTATAGTAGACCACTTACACAAAAACAAGACTTTAAAAAAGGACATAATAGGTCGTCTTTAAAGATGGATTGCTTAAAGGGAAGGGACTAGTGTTGTCAAAAATATCGGTTTGATGCATATCGATTGTGAATATTTGAAACTCTTTTAAAGGTGAAACTCGAAAAATTTGAATATTACATGAAATAAATTTTTTTTAAATGCAGAAATGTCGGCCCTCGATATTTTTCGAGTTTCACCTGTATTTATTGGGGGTATAACAATATGCTAATGTCCCAATTTGGTTCGATTCACAATTCTTCTAAAAAAGCCAAAATAGAGTTAAAGTGGTGCTTTTTTTATTATTACTTCTAAGACAGGATAAATGTGTACATCTAAACAACTATACTAGCACTCCTGTGCTACCCTCGCTTGACACTCAGTGGGTGGTGTATTGACAGGTAACACATGTTGACTCAGGGCCACATATAAAGCAGCGTGCCAAATATAGAGAGCATGTCCTTCTGAACCTCCTAATGGCTTTTAAAAGTGCTAGACAATTGTCTGATGCTCCCAGACTTGGTTTTACATGATTAACCATTTGCACCTAACCTAGCACGGTTTTGACATATTAAAGTCAACATGAGATCAGAATTATATCTATTTGCATTATACATATTCATAGTTTTATTGTGAATGATTCTGAAATGTACATTATTATAAAGAAAAAGACTAGATGACGTCACCTAGGCCGCTTAAGCTCATGCTAACGTTAATACTTTCACACTTTCTTCAGTTATTGAAAAAATGCTGATTTAATTACATTGAACACATATGTAAATCATTAAGACCTTTGATTCAAACTATATTTGGATATTGTACCAAAATAAACAAATTATGGCTGTCACAATTCTTTGATTAAATTTGAGTACTCGATTTAAAACCATCTTCAATTGCAATTAACCCGTGTCGAGGAACCGGCAAAACACCGGAAGTGGCTCAGGACACTTCCTGAATGTAGTCTAACAAAACTTAAGTGTGAACACAGCAGACAACAGAAGCATTTATAACTAATAAACACCAGTAAATACTTAAAGCGCATGAAACTGTCAAGTAGTGTTACAATAACACTCACACATAAACACACACTCGCACTTATGTCTTTGCTTAGGTCCATTTTATTACCACAAAAAATATCCGATTACTCTTTTAATCCTCAAAATATTGATTACTCGATTACCAACATAACCGTTAGTGACAGCCCTACATTAAATATAAGAAATAAGATCAAATTGGTGCAGAATCAACTTGTGTTGCTGCGCTGCGGTGAGTTTTTGTGCCGTTGTGTCTCGTTACTAGAGACGCTCTTTGTTTGTTGGTGATTTTTATGTCTTTTGCTGTCGCTGTTAGCTGAAAGTTGAACACTGTTTGCCGTCACACAGGACATCTCTGGAGGAGCGACTGCAGAGGGAGGAGAGATCAGGGATGCTAAACGTCAGCGACGCAGCAGTTGGAAGCAAACAGCTCACTTTCACGCTCAAGAAGGTAAGCATGATGATGGCTATCCCAGCTGCCACCTGTGCAGACTAATGCTTTATAACACTTGTTTGAGCTCTACTGATGTGTCATCCAGATCAGCTGAGTTGCAGAGCACTGAATGTGTGTTGATACGGGGGAATTTTCTTTAATGATCAGTTGTGATGTTGTAATCCTAGACATTTCTGAACGAGTAAAAACTGATTTATTCAAACAATTACATAAGCCATTACTTACAGGTTTGCGGAAAACCTTTTAATTTAACCCGGACCTAGTCATATGCATACCTGCCAACATGTACGCATTTTTCGTACTCGGCACGCATTTTGACCCATAAGTACGCTTGTACGATTGGCTGCTCTCTGGGTACGCATTTTGTTGCTTCTCGCATTTCGCCGATTTCAGTTTCTATGCAATCTATGATGCTGATTCTGCCGCTGAGCCACAGTGTTTAAGTGGAGTGAAAAGCTTTCGGCCAATCAGAGCGCTGCATGTTAACCCCGCCGCCCACCTACCCCTCTTGTTTACATGCTTCGCGATCAGCGCTCAATTCAGTGCCTCAAGCAAGCCAAACTAGCCGGATAAGATACCTAGCCAATAACGCACCTAAAAGCTGTCGCAAAGAACCGGCAAAAGTAATGATTATTACAAATAATGTCAAATATAGAAAGGAGACATTTTAATTGTTTATTAATAAACAAGTGTTTCCAGTATCAGTGTCGTGTCGGCTGAAAAGATGAAGTTGAAGATGCTGTCTCGCGATCTTTGCAGTAGTGAAGGCGCCAGAGAGAAATGCACATTTTATACGGATTACATAAGCAGAGAGCAGTCTGTTTTCTTTCGTTTTGAATTGTTCTGTTTAAAAGTAGCAGCTAGACAGGTATGCGAGTCAAGCAGACGCTGAGTTTCGGTTGCTTTATGAGGCGAGCTCTAACGTTAGTTGACGCCGGCGCCTCCGTGTCGTGATTATCTCTTGTTTTCTTGTTTACTTCTTATTTATTCAATCCAGACAATTGCTTGATGAAACATGGATTAAAAGTAAGATAAAATGTATACAAAACTAAATTCACTTTAAAGAAAGGCTTTGTGCTTTCTGTTTGTGCAGTTAGTGCCGCTTTCAGAGCGGTCATGTCCGTAACGGAGAACTGTCACGCCCCTAACATTGTTTTTTCCTCATAAATGCGAACACGAAAAAATGAATATTTTGTTTTGTGGAGAACCAACCCTTCTTCCTCCAGTGGGTTAGTATTACTTTTGGTTTGCGCAGTGTAATTCAGAAGGCTAAGTGTAACCTGGTCTGACTCTCATCTTTAACATTACTACTTAGGCCTATGTATTAGCTCACTCCGCCTCCTATTGGTTAGACTAACAAAAATATGGGCACAAAATATTGGACAGGATATAAGACATTTGTTTCAATACATGTACTGCCATTCATCCACTCCATTCCTCTACACAGTAATACTATTTTTTTGTAATCTAGTAGGTACTAGTGATGAGCCAAACAATGTATTTTAATGTAAATTGCATGTATCCTTTGAATGAATTTTGCTTGTGTGCGTGTGTGTGTGTGGTGTATCATAATTTGTTCTGTTTTTATTCTATCAAATAAAAAAGATAACTTGGACTTATAGTGTTCATAATAACTAATTTTGATATTGATAACTGCTGGTTTTGCACATTTATTTAATGTTTTGATTTATTTATTTACAAAGAATGTCCTCAGTTTACTTTTATTTCTGACAAGATTTTCAGGTGAAAGAAGTTTCCATGGGCTATGCCTCCTGTACAAATGGGTGGGGGGAGGGGCTAGTACTCATAAAATGTCTTCAAGGTTGGCAGGTCTGCATATGTTTGTTTCTAGCTCTTCCTCCCTCTTTGGTTAAATGAAGATGACGGTGTGGTAAAATTGGGTCAGACACATTCCCAGCTCAGATTTCGTCTGACTCACACCAGAGACTGAAGAATGGCTTCAGTATGCCCTGAAAATCTCACCGTTGTTCTCTGTCCTTTGACCGCCCGCACGCCCATTTAATTCCCATTCTCCTCCTGTCGGTTGTACATAGGGGTGGGCGATATGGCAAAAATATGATATCACGATTTTTTTCAGGAAAATCACGATTCACGATTTTATCACGATTCCTTTTCATGTTGGTTTTACTATTTTGCAAGTGACTGAGCATCACAGCCAAACTAATGTCCCTATTTTAAAAACAAAGCCTTAGGTAACAAAATGTAAAATAAAAAAGAATGGCAGATATTTAGGCCAAAGTGGCGAAGATAAAAAATCTTTGTCATTTTCTTTGTTATTAAAAATTAAGAACAAAGATACACATACACAACTTAATATACAAATTAAATAAACAGTGCTTTATTTTTTCAGCTGGTGAATTTAACAGCATTGAAGAAAGTAATTAAATGAACAAATATGAAAATAAAACACAACATCGACTTCACTGTATACATTTTACATTGATTCTTATTAAAGCTACTATTAAAGTTCTCAGTCAAGAGTGAGTGAGATGCTCTTTGTATTTTGTTGTTTTATTAAGGGATAGTTCTCCCAAAAATTGTAATTCTCTCAAGCCGTTTTAAACCCGAATAAGTCCCTCTTCTGTTGAAAATAAAAGTTATTTGGAGGAATGTGGGTAACCAAACAGTTGATGTACCCCAGTGACTTAATAATAGTTTTTTCCTACTATGGTAGTCAACGGGGACCAGCAACCGCCCGGTTAGCCACACTCCTCAAAATATATTCTTTTGTGTTCAGCACAAGAAAGAAATTAATACAGGTTTGGAACAACATTAGAGAGTGAGTAAATAATTACAGAATTTTTATTTTTGGGTAACTGTCCCTTTAAGGACAAGCGGCAGTATGTTTACTATTAGGGCTACTGTCTCTTTAAGATCTGCTGCGCGCAACAAGTCTAATATACACGCATTTGACAAGCAGATTTTTTCTTAATTTTTTCTATTGTTCTTTCACTTTAGACATAACCAACTTTGTTTATGTAAACCTTGTGTGTATTTGACAGTATTAGCGCAATAAGACTCGAAAGATAACTTCAGTAATCAGATGCTGTTAGACAGGCTTTTATGGTGCGTTCACACCGGACGCGAATAGCGCGTCAGGCGCGAGTGATTTCAATGTTAAGTCAATGCAAAGACGCGTTACGCGCGTAACGCGTCTTTGCATTGACTTAACATTGAAATCACTCGCGCCTGACGCGCTATTCGCGTCCGGTGTGTAGCAGCAGTTAGTGCATGCGCGCGTCGGCTGTTTGCGCTCAGAGAAGCGCTCGTTAGAACAGCGCATCAGCAGCGAATGACATGTTTAACCAGCAAGGCTTTAAAGCACATGCAAATAATTAATTTTTATGAACTACAGTGTCCCGTTCCTCTGCATTTCATGTGGATATACGTCGCGCTGTACAGTATGTTGAGACGGAGGCGCCAGAGCTGCAAACTGATAAAATGCACGATCCTACGATATTTCTTAAAAAGCAGATCGTGGAGACATTTTAATCGTCCACGATCAAAAATCGTAATATCGCACACCCCTAGTTGTACACATCACCCAGTCAAGTCACTCTGCTGCTTTTGTTTGATGTTCATGGTCATATTTTAGTAATCGGATCGTCTGAGGTCATCTGATCCTTACAAAATCTAAACATACATGAATGTTCTTTGCATTAAAGGAATGAATTAGGGATGCACGATATATCGGTCATCATATCGGTATCGGCCGATATATGTTCAGGTTTAATGTATTTATCTGCTTTTTCAAATTTTCTTATTTGGACGATATATTAAAGCCGATAAATAATGGATTATTTCCTTCAGATGCGCACTGTTTGAATAGCTTGAAATATGATTGAAAATCGCTTCAAAAAAGGAAAATACAGTAAAGTGCAGCATGTGCAGCGCAAGTCTTGTCATACAGGCTTCATAAAATTATAATGACAACATTAAAATTGTGTGCTTGGGACGTGGATTTTAATGATGAGACTTTTGTTTTTGTGACCCTCAAAAATTATATAAAAATGTGGATTTAGATTTATCGGCCAATATCGGTTATCGGCCTTCAAATATAAAGAATTAACGATATCGGCCAAAATTTTCATATCGGTGCTTCCCTAGAATTAATAAATAAATTATTTTTCAACTGTTCACTGACATGCTTATAGATTTTCCAATGGAACACCAAACAAAAGTATCTTCACACTGATCTTTTCCATAGACCGACAACAAACTGTCAAGCGCCAATTAAAATGACTCATGCACTATAATCCAGCTCTACTAAAGTCATGTTTAAACTTTCTGTAATTGTTCAGTGATTATCTTCACCTGCTGTTGCTCTCATATTAATATGACACAGTTATCGTTCAAAGTTTGAGGTCAGAAAGATTTTTTTAAAGAGATTAATACTTTTATTCAGCAAGGATGCATTAAATGTGACAATAAAAACATGTTAGAAATAATTTATTTTAAACTTTCTATTCTTCTGAGAATCTTGAGAAAAATATATCATGGTTTCTGTAAAAACTGTTCTACATTGATAATAATCAGAAAATTTTCTTGAGCATCAAATCATCATATTAGAGTGATTTCTGAAGGATCATGTGACACTGAAGACTGGAGTAATGATGCTGAAAATTCAGCTTTGATCACAGGAATAAATTACATTTTAAAATGTATTTTAGAAAACGGTTATTTTAAAATGTAATAATACAGCACAATACCTGTTTTACTGTGTTTTTGATCAAATAAATATAAATACAGCCTTGGTGAGCAGAAGAGACTTCTCAGAAACCTTACAAAAAAATCTTACAAAATTTAGCATGATGGTCTATAAAACATAATTTGTTCTTGACCGTCTCAACCAAACGACAGTAAGGGAGAGTTAAAACACTAGACTGATAGTAGATTTGTTTTGGACCTCTATGACAAGTTTAAGCAGTAGTTGTTTTCCAATCCATTTAAATTAGGTTTACCGCTTTAAACTTGAACTAAATACTAAACACTAAATACAACTTACAAAACTAGAAAAGACTCTGAATATACTGATGGACCACAGCACTTATTTAAAGACTGTATTTTACTATAAATGCCATGCTGGGACATTTCTTTGAACTGTTTCTTTCCATGAACTGTCTGAACAAACCAATGAATGACTAAAGAAAGCTGATGAATCACTAAAATGAATCAAGTTTCCCAGTGCCTCTTAGGAGAGAAAGCACAAAAAAATGCATCTGATTATAGCCAGAGTGAGTTTTGTCACGCTAATCTGATCTTTTTTTGAAAAGGTCTCATGTTAGTGGAAAAGAGACTATTTTTAAAACACTGAGGTATTGTGCTACTGAACAGTGGAGATACGTCTATTGTGTCGCTGCTTTTAGTTCATCACATCCCAACACTGCTAAGATTAATCAGAGTAGTAGTTTTGTTACCAATTATAAAAAAAAATCCCTTTTGATGAGTTGTGGACCATTTTGGGTTCGCCACTAACTCCATCTTATACTTGCACAGACGGAGAAGCAGCGATTTCAACAGAAGGCTGAACGTAACCATCATGATGAGAGGAGGAAGATCAGACGGGCGGCTGGACACTTACACTCTGACAGGGGAGGAAGAGGAAGAGGCGGTTCGAGAGGAAGAGGAAGAGGCGGCGGGAGAGGAAGAGGAAGGAGACCCTTTTAAACTCAGGACTGATCGTGGTCACTAGGCATTGACACAGGACTTTTAATACTGCCTTAAAATGTGTCTGATCAGACATCTGCTGGAATCACTTTTGTCTTCAAGTGACCTTTCCAGTACAGGTGCCGTCACTGATTCACATTAAGAGACTGTATATCCGTGTGTGTGTGTGAATCTGATCTCTTTTTTTTCACAATGTCTCTCATTACAGGAAACAGAACCTTGTGTTTTGTGAAGAACCATAAAACATTTTTATCAACATCTGTTCTGTTTTGTTCTGTTCTCTTACATTTACACACACAAATTAATTCCCATTCAGCATCAATTCACTGTTACTGCTGATAATTTTTTTAATGCGTTTGAATCTTTATACTAGTTTACAACTAAGTCATGGTTTTACTCTACAAAACTAGTTAACTTGCATCAATTTGTCCTCCTATAACTTCAATTGTGAATTCATCGGGTTCTGGATCTGTTCCTACAGAGTTATAAACAACTGTCATTACAACAGTCCTTGAGAAGCCTGTGTGTGATGTTTCTGACTTGTCTAACTATAGGCCTATTTCAAACCTCCCATTTCTGGCTAAGGTCCTGGAGCGTGATGTGGTTACTCACTTAAATAATCACTTAGCACTTAACAGTCTCCTTGAACCTTTTCGATCTGGTTTCAGAAAAAGGACATAGTACTGAGACCGCTCTAGTGAGGGTCGTAAATGATCTCCTTATTGCAGCTGACTGGTGTATGTGGTATCTTGGTTTTGCTAGACCTCAGTGCTGCTTTTGACACCTTATGCCGTTCTGTTTTGTTGGATAGGCTCTCTGGGACCGTTTTAAATCTTATTTTATCTTGTGCCTAGTTTGTAAGCCTGGGAAATCACAAATCTGATACCGTACCTGTTCGACAGGGAGTTCCTCAGGGTTCAGTGTTGGGCCCAACTTTATTTAGTATATACATGCTTCCACTTGGGTAGATTATCAGGAAGCATGGCCTTGGATATCACTGCTATGAGGATGATACTCAAATCTACATCACTACTAGCCCTAATGTCCACCATACGTTAACTATTTTAAGTGTCTAGAAGAGATCAGAACCTGAATCCAGAATAACTTCCTGAAATTGAACGACTCAAACTAAGCTGATGCTTCTTGGTACGAAGGCGGCTACTCGTAAGGCTAATCATATTAACTTGGTTGTTGACTCTAATATGGTGCTTCCCACTTCACAGGTGTGCAATCTTGGTGTTCTTTTTGATCCTCAACTAACATTTGATGCACATATAAAACGCATCTCAGAAATCGCCTTTTGTCATCTTAGGAACATTGCATGTCTTTGACCTTTTCTCACTTTTGAGATGCAAAAAGGCTCATACATGCCTTCATTACATCCAGGTTAGATTACTGTAATGCCTTGATCTCTGGCCTTCCAGTAAATCTTTAAGCAGGCTTTAATACAGTGTATTTACAATTCTGTTGCTCGTGTTAACTCTCGTGTATCTCTCCTCTGGAACACAATTACAGCTGTGCTTTCACAGTGGCACTGGCTTCCCATTAATGCTAGAATAGATTTCAAAAGGCTAATTTTAACGGATAAAGCATTACATGGAACAGCACCAGTGTATCATTGTTATCTTATTAGTCCATACACTCCTTCACGTTTTCTCCGTTCCGCTAACACTCTTTTACTTCATCAGCCTTCATGTAAACTTAAGACCATGGGGGAAAGAGCTTTTTCATTTACAGCCCCCAAGTTATGGAATGCGCTTCCCCTTCAATATCAGAAATGCGTCTACTTTGGAACAAGTTAAGATGCATTTATTTAAGGTTGTTTTTAATTTATTGTTTTGTTCTTTACTTGTTGTGTTAGTTTTTATTTCACTGTAGTGCTTTAGGTTAAAGAAAAGCGCATTAAAAATAAAATGCATTACTATTATTAACCAACACACAGAGAGGCAGACCAAAACAATAAGTTACTTGCGTAACCCCGGTTCTCTGATAGCATACGTTTCTGTCTCTCACTATGGGAATCTTGCTATCGGAACCCCTTCCACGAATTCTTCAGAAGCCCTATTACATTACGCCAGCCCCAATTGGCTGACCGACATGACGTAGTGTCTTGGAGAGGCTACCCCACCCTTCAGTGTAAGACGAGCCACACAACATCATCATGACATTCAAAACAAGCTCACCTCTTCCTCGCTTCACACAGCAAGGCGGGTGATCTGGTGAGACACCTCACTTAAAGGAGAACTCCGGTCAATTTTAACATTGAGCTCAATTTTTAGTAAATTTGGAGTGCTGTCAATACAGAGAACAACGACAAAAATCGGTGTTGCCTACACCGTGTTATCCTCTTTTTAAAATGTGCACCCTATTGACTTGAATGGGGTCTAATTTTAAACCTGCTTTTATTTCTCTTATCATCCTTGATGTGTCATTACAAGTGCCCAGCCATGTTGAGTGATTCCTTCAGAGTGAACACGAGTGAATCTGACTGCAGTAGATGTGAAAGATATTAAGAAAAATGATGTTATATCAGCCAGCGCACATACCTGTATTTATTTAGTTCCTGTTTTCGGTCGAAGTCCAAAGTAGTCGATTGTCGAGTTCACGCGCGTGATCATAAATAACTAAACCTATGATCAAAATTAGACCCCATTCAAGTCAATAGGGTGCAATTTTTAAAAAGAGGATAACACGGTGTAGGCAACACCGATTTTTGTCGTTGTTCTCTGTATTGACAGCCCTCAAAATTTACTAAAAATTGAGCTCAATGTTAAAATTGACCGGAGTTCTCCTTTAATGCTATCAGAGAGCCGGGGTTGCGCAAGTAACCTATTGTTCTCTTTCAAGCATATGTTTCGGTGTCTCACTAAGGGATATCCTAACTTTTGTATTGCCAGATAGCATGCCTCGAAGTCTCCTGCCAACCACAAGCACCGCTTCCAGGGCTGGACGAGTCATGACTCAAACTACTACGCTCAATACTGCATGTGCTTAAAGTGTAACTAAACCCTAAAACAACTTTTTTTAGTTAATGATCTGTAAGACAGATTAATGCTGTTCATTGATTCAAGTAATTTTTTTGACATTTGGGTATAAAGTGTTTTAATTCTACAATATATGGTGTAAAAACGTGTAACCCCTCCGTGGGGTTCCATGGGGGGTATTCGGAGAAAGGCCTTCCTTCTCCATCCCCTCCACATCGAGAACCTCTCTGCACGGACATCTTGCTGGTAAACAGCTTGTCCTTTCAGGCAACCACGAGCTCATCCAGGAGGTCTGGAAAAACAGGAAGGAGCTGTCGAGCTGAGAAGCCTCTTACCCTCATAGCGAGACTTTGCAGTCTCTGCTACCACGGTCAGCCACTGGATATTTAGCTTCTCTGCAGCGCGTTTGCACACATCTTGCAGATCAATACTGAGAAGCGGGGAGGATTTTGCCCAGCCCGCCTCTTCTGTGGATCCCGTCACAGCGAGGAGTTGTGCCAGGTACGCAGAGGGGAGGAATGGGGAGTCCTCGAAGTCTTCCTCTTCTTCATCGAGAAGAAAGTCCGATTGCCTCTATTCCTCGAAATCAAGCATGTCCTCTTCCTCGTCCGTGCTGAGCAGACTGGGCAGAGGTACGCACACATAGCTCTACAGGAATGGAGACCTGTGGAGTAGCAGGTAGCGCGGGGCTAGGTGTCATGAGAGGATCCTGGCCCGAATCGAAGGAGCCAGGCGAAAAACGGCGTGGTGGCCACTGGCCAGTAGTTCGTTGAAAACTTTGTAGGCTTCTGGTGTGAAGTGAGACGAACTTTCAGGAATTCTGTGGAATTCGCGGAAGGGGGCGTTTCCCATAGTGAGACACTGAACGTGCTGTTTCACATGCTTCTACTGTGTAGTGTGTACTAAATATGTGCACTTTATCATGGGATTTGGTCTTTTATACTCGTTGACTCTAGTCAATCGTTTCTGGCATTCTATTATATTCGGGTTGCAACTAATGGTTGTTATGACATTAATCTGTTTATTATTTAGTCAATTAATCTGACATGAATACAATTTAGCGAAATTTATTTAGTCAGAATGATTGCAAAACGTTTATTTGATGCGCACATGCTCGTTCAATGAAGTCTGTTAAACTTTTGCTGTCAGGACGAACCTTTGTGCAAGGAAATATTTTCTGACATTTACAGGATATAACCGTAAAATGTAAGTTATAAGAAAACACATATTCATCTCCTGAGCGGCTGAAAGGGCAAGCCTATGCCTACAAGTTGGTTTAACATGCTTAATATGAAGTATTCTGTTTAGGTCCACTTGGTTTGTGCACTTTTACCACAACAACTCGCTCTGTGTCCTCCAATATTTTTCAGATGTGTTTTGTCCTTAGAAGGGAAGGGAAGTTCTTCATGCATTTTTTTAAATGCTGACGTGGCCTCATATTCCTCCACTTTTCTTCTTTAAAAATAATTTGTAACAAAATTGGGATGTGCAAGGGGTCATGCACAATATAAGCCCAAAAAATATGCATACTTTGAAAATCCATCAGAAATGGTGTGTCCACCTGTTATATTTTTGCAAACGTACTATGATTTTGGAGACTCAGTTCTAATATTTCTCACTATTTAAGATACAAATCAGGACACAGACATTCATGACACAGAGCTTCACAAACTTACAAACATATAACTGTCCAAACGGATATACGCTCCATCCTCTTAACTAACCTCACTTTTAAAAAACTAGCACTCTCAGTAAAAACGTACTCGGTTACCTAATGTAACCTCGGTTCTCTCTAGAAGAGGGAACGAGTACTGTGTAATGAAATTACGCACCGGGTAAAGTCATCTTTGCTTGAGATATGAGGCCAAAAATGTATCCTTTAAATTTGTATATATTGTCAACGCAGTGCAGCAGTAGGCAGACCGAGAGCGGGCTGTCTTGAGCGCTCATTGGCTGCCTCGCGGCAACTGCAGCAGCCTACCACTGAGCCGGGCGTGACGTCACGCCCACTGTGGGCACCGCCGGTCTATACTGAACTCATCGACCCTTATAGCGCAGCTCAACCAGGGCAGTCATAAGAGACTTTAGACTGAAAGAAGTCTAGCCTGCAGGGTGGGAACTTCCAGGTTATAGAACCTAACAAATGTAGAGGGGGAGGCCCAGCCTGCCGCCGTACAAATATCATGAATAGAAATCCCACTGGACCAAGCCCACGAAGAGGCCATGACTCTGGTGGAATGAGCCCTGACCCCTAGAGGGCATTGCAGGTCTTTAGACGCATAAGCCGCAGCAATCGTGTCCACTATCCATCTGGATAGGTTGTGTTTCGAGGCGGCGAGACCCTTGGTGCGCCCACCTAAACGAAACAAAAAGCTGCTCCGATCGCCTGAAGGCGGCAGAGCGCATGATGTAAATTCTCAGCGCTCTGACAGGGCAAAGGAGGTTCGCGTCGACCTCGCTGCCTGATGTCGGCAAAGCTGAGAGTGAAATTATCTGCGCTCTGAAGGGGGTGCCGATCGCTTTGGAGACATAACCATGTCTCGGTTTAAGGATGACTTTAGAGTCATTAGGTCCGAACTCGAGACACGCGGCGTTAACTGATAACGCGTGCAAGTCACCCACACGTTTAACACGCTAGGGCGATCAGAAACGCAGTTTTGAGCGTGAGGTACCTCAGATCCACAGAGTGTAACGGTTCAAATGGATGTGCTTTCAGGGCCTCTAGGACCAAGGAAAGATCCCAAATAGGAACCGATGGGGGCCGCGGGGGGATTCATCCTCCTGGCTCCTCTAAGGAAGCGGATGATGAGCTCGTTCCTTCCTATCGCCTGGCCGCGCGTTGACTCGGCGAACGCTGCGATGGCCGGGACAACTTTGAGCATGGAAGGGAACCTGCCCATGTCCAATAGCTCTTGAAGGAAGCAAAGCACCCACGAAACCCCACAAGTTTGTGGTTATAAGCCTTTGTCAGTGCACCATTTAGTAAACACAGACCATTTAGACGCATAAAGCCGCCTGGTAGAGGGGGCTCAAGACTGCGTGATCGTGTTCACGACCCCTTCTGGCAGAGCAACGGGTATCCGTTGATTATCCATGCATGCAGAGACAGCACTCTGGATGAGGATGCCAAATCAACCCGCCGGCTTGAGAAAGGAGATCCTTCCTCACCGGGATCGGCCATGGGGCTGAGTCTGACAGCCGCACCAACTCAAAGAACCATGTCTGGTTCTCCCATTGGGGGCTATGAGGAGCACCAAATGACGCGTTTCCCTGATTCTCCTGATTACCTGTGGTAACATTGAGACCAGAGGGAACTCGTATAACGGGCATCTGGGCCATGTCTGTGCCAGAGCGTCCTCGTTCTTCGAAAAGAACCTTGGGCAGTGGGCGTTGTCTTTCGCCGATAATAGGTCGACTTTCGCCCTGCCGAAACGGCGCCACAATAATTGGACTGACTGTGGGTGCAGGGACCATTCCCCCGGGGGTACGTTGTCCCTGGACAGTTTGTCCGGGCTATCGTTCAGGCGTCCTGGCACATGCGAGCGCAATGAGTGCTTAGCCCAAACGAGCAGGCGTTCCGCCAGTGCAGACATGTTGTCCGTGCTAACCAGTATGTGGTGGCCCCGCAGAAATGGGAGGAAGTATTTCAAGGTGTTCTCGACCGCTATCATCTCCAGACAGTTTATATGGAGGCGCTTCTCCGGGTCTGACCAGAGGCCAAAGACCGGTCTGCCCTCGAAAAGACCGCCCCAATCTAGGTTGGAGGCGTCCGTTGAGATAACTTTTTGTTATCGCCAAAAAGTTCGAGTTCTATTCCCAGAAAAGAGGTTGACTGACGGGGCAGCAGTGAGCTCTTGGCCCAATTGACCGTGAGACCCAAGCTTTCCAGATGACTGAGTAGCACAGTTCTGTGAGACATGAATTCCGCCTCTGATTGTGCTAAAATCAGCCAATCGTCCAAATAGTTCAAAATTCGCATACCCTGGTGTCTCAGGGGAGCGAGAGCTGCGTCCATGCACTTCGTAAATGTACGGGGTGCTAATGACAGGCCGAACGGTAGGACAGTGTACTGATATACCTGACCGTCGAAGGCGAATTTCAAGAATGGCCTATGACGGGGTATGATCTGGATCTGAAAGTATGCGTCTTTCAGATCGAGAGAAATAAACCAGTCCCTCGGGCGAATTTGCGCGAGCATTTGTCTGGTCGTGAGCATTTTGAACGGTCTCCTCATGAGAGCTTTGTTCAAACGTCTTAGATCTAGTAAGGGTCTGAGAGCCCCGTCCTTCTTGGGTACGAGAAAATAATGGCTGTAAAAGCCTGACTCGCTCATAGAAGGATGAGCTCTATCGCCCCTTTGCACAGCATTTTTGCTATTTCTGCGCGAAGTAGGTGTGCTACTTCTGAGTTCATGCTCGTCACGGTCCGGGCTCGAAACGCGGGAGGCGGAGAGCGAACTGCAGCGCATAGCCCTGCTTTACAACGTTCAGCACCCATTCTGACACGCCCGGAATCGCTTCCCATGCTTTCGCACGCATAGCTAGGGGCAGAATGGTCTCTGGCTTCTGTTCACGCGCGCTCTCGTTGTTTGGATAGGGCGGCTCGCTGACAGTGGCGGCCGGCTGTTTCACATTCAATGACTTGGTCGCTTTGGACGGAGAACAGTTTGTGGCGCGAACAGCGGGGCGCGTGAGCGGCATTGGGGTTACAGCGTTTGTTAGTAAGCGTGAGTGCTCGTGAGCAGTCACAGGGCTTACGTTCACAACACAGCTGGTTATACAATGGTCTCCGCGTTCCGATCGCCGCACTGCGCGGGGTCGAGAAACTGTAGCGGAAGTATCAGCGAGGCGCGCACGCTCTCGATGTCTAAATAGGGTGGCTCGCTGACAGCGGTCACAGGGCTTACGTTCACAACACGGCTGTTATACTTTAAAGCTTTCGTCCCCTGGAATAACTGTGTAACAGAGCGGGCAGTGAGTAGGTTTGGGCACTGTAACGTGGGCCCGCTTATGTGAGTGGGCTCTGTGACTGAGGGACACCGGGGGGGATCGTGCTTGTGTATAGGGGGGAACACAGTGGCGTGGGCACATCTTCTACACTCGAAAACACCGTCGGCGTGAGCCGGAAAAACAGAAATTACACTCTTTATGAGATTTATCTGGGTCGCCGTGGAAACGGCGTCTGTGTGCAGGCGAGCGGGTTGAGCAACTGGCTCGTTGGCTGCGGTATACACTACTGCAGTAGCCTTTGCTAAGGGGACTGGCAGAGCGGGTCGCTTTGATGGCGGTCCGGCTGCGGCGGGACTCGCGCATCTTCTCCTCCGTGCGGCTGCTAGGAGGACTTCGCGGCTCTGGTTTCAACACGATCTTGGGCCGGGGTCCCCGGGGGGGAGGCGGCTTGTGGCGGCTGTTAGAGCGCGATCTAGGGCGGCCGCCTTGTCGTCGCTGCGAAGAAGGTCCGTTGCAGGCCTTAGGCGGGAGGGCAGACTTTGAGCGCCATCTCGCGGATGGTGGGCAGAAGTGCGCTGCGACCGCTTCTTCACTGGGGGAATTTGGTATCCCAAAACAGCCGGCATCGATGGTTCTCCCTCCACCTCATCCCCTGAGGCGACAGCAGTGAGGGCCGAGGCCGGCAGCTGCGTGTCGAGAGGGGGTGGGTGGGGCGGCTGAGACGGGGAGAGTGAAGCTCGAGGGAAGGGTTCCGGCGAGCATTCGCTGGCGACATCGGACTCCTGAAGTCTCTGGGAGCGGCACTTCTTGTTGCGCGGCCCGCCGATGACAGGCGGAGTGACGGCTTCAGCGTCGAACACGGCAAGTCGAGCCCGCAGGGTCGACATTGGCAGTTCTTCGCAGTGGACGCAGCCTCCCGAAGACAGAGCGAGGGCTGGGTGGTCTTGTCCCAGGCGGAGAGCGCAGAAGATGGTGGTCTCCGTCGCTGACCGGGAAAAACAAGGCATTTTGAAACAAACACCTCGTGGTCTTTTAGACACGTGCGCTGCAGCGGCGAACGCACTGAGAGGATAATACATTATATCAAAGATATAGAAAGGATATTGACGCCGGATAGCGTAGCAGGCACGGATGGCTGAAGGTGGCGAAGACGGCCGGCTTCCTCAGGCGCTTTCCTAAGCTAGCTGGTCGCTGGTTTCGACGACGGCCCCTTAAAGAGGTTGTTCCGTATTATTCAGCAAGTCACAGTTCTCATGAAACATGGCGAGGAAGAAAGATCTCTAAAGAGAAAAGCATGAAATGGTGCAATGTTATGCAAAAGGCATGAAGACAACTAAATGTGTGAAAACTGAATAGAAATTATCAAACTGTGCGATTTGTGAGTGATTTATTTTATAGCACAAGAGAACTCGGCCAGATAAAGGCTTATTGAGGAAAGTTTCTGTCAAATTCATTTGATTAAAAGGGCTACTGTAAAAAAAGCCACTGTTGAGCAGCAAACGGGTATTTGGAAATGTGATATTTCAGAAAGATCTTTCTTCCTCTCCGTGTTTCATGAGAACTCTGACTTGTGATAACGAGGAACAATCTCTTGAAGCAGGTTTTTCCATTTAAGACCCGGCAAACTGCTTCAACCTGTCTGAGATTCTTACCAGTTATCTTAGAAGATGTGAGAAATAAAACAAAAAAAGCTGACATGTGCAGGAACACATTTGCATTTACACAGAAGTTGCTGAGTATCTGTCTTAAACCGGCCTCACCAAGTGCTGAGCAGAAACACTGCCTAAATGCTGCAGTTATGACATATTTATCTCTCTTCCATGAGAAGATGCTTTTACAGTAATTGTGACTGATAAGAGGCTTCAGTGATGATAAAACACGAAGGGAAGCAGCAGGCTATTAAACGATGTGACGAGATTGGGTTCAGGAGAGAATGAGATGTTTGCACAATATTTTTTAGAAATCCTTATTGACTAAATTAATCACTGTAAAAATAGTCTGCCGGTGCATTTTGAAATGTTTTAACTAATATGCTTGTAATGAATGTCATTTGAGTTCACGGAGGTGATAAAGTTTTCGCGGCTTGCATCTTGGAACTTATTTCAAAGTTTGCGCTCTCGAGCCGCTAGGCACTGTTGTTAAGTGCAAATGAGCGGCCGGAGCACGTTAACGGTTAGAACGGTGTCGTGTTAGCGGCTCCTACGTTAATAACTAATGATCATTGCAACGGAAGTGAATCAATCGAAACGAACTTTAGCTGGAGAATAACTTGATTCTAGAGCTGCTGTAAAGCCAAAACTATCTCTGTTACTCTGTTAAAAGCGCTGCATAAATGTAGGTGACTTGACTTCTACTTTGAATAATAGTTTATGAATAATCAAATGCATATAAGCAGTGTAAAAGGTTTTGCCACAAACTCAACAGACTGGCTTTTCTCCAGTATGATTTCACACGAGTCTCTTCAGATCTTACTGTACATGATTTATAAGCTTTCAGATCTTCTGATTGAGGCTGTGTGTGTGACGACCTAATTCAACTCCTTTCCAGTCTATTGTATGTAGCCTAATTTGCGTGCATCAGGGAGCTCGTGTTCTCTTACGAGAGGTCTCTCGTACTGAGTAATATATTACGCTAGGGGAAAATCTCTTTTCCACAAGATATTGAAACCAAAAATGATCCTTAATTTTGAAATAATGTAAAACGCGGTTGCAGACATAGGCAAGACGGCTTGTGCGCCTATTGGCTGCCCTGCGGCAACTGCAGCAGCCTATCGAGAGAGGCCTGTTCAAGCGTGTTCAAACGACAGTGTTCAAGTCCCGCTGCGGCCAGACTTCCACCAAAACTTCTCGCTAGTTCAGTTCCAGAAAATGCGACAGTGTATTTTGCAGAAAACAAGCCGGTACGACAGACCGTTTGCCTGCACACAAACGCCGTTTTTACGGCGACCCAGATACATCTCATAAAGAGTGTATTTTCTGGTATTCCGGCCACGGCTTTGAGTGTAGTAAACATTACCACAGCCCATTGCTCATTCCTACACACAAGCACAGCCCGCCACATTGCAGGGCTCGCACACATAAAATCGACTCATGTCGATTGTGCATTAAATGTAGTGAATGTGCCCACGACCCAGTGCCCACAAACACTACACACTGCATGTCTCACGGTTTCTGTAACGAAACCAACGCACATACAGTCAGCTAAGGCCAGCGAGCGGGGCAAGTATATCTCTAGCTGGTGCTCAGCTCGTGGCATATCACCCCCAGACCCGCTTGGCCAGTAACTTGGAAGGAACGATCTGGTCATCCGCTTCCTTAGAGGAGCTAAGAGGCTGAATCCTCCCAGACCTCCCTCAGTCCCCATGTGGGACCTTTCTACGGTTTTGGAAGCCATGAAAGGTGCCCCATTCGAGCCAATCCAATCAATAGATATCAAACACTTGTCTTTCAAGACAGTGTTTCTTCTGGCTCTCGCTTCGGTAAAGCGTATAGGGGACTTGCAAGCGCTCTCAGTGAGCGCGACGTGTATGGAATTTGGGTCGAATGACTCGAAAGTCATACTCAAACCAAGGCACGGGTACGTTCCTAAAATCCCTCTGCACACCGTTTAGGGCACAGGTGATTTCCCTGTCGGCCTTACCGGTCTCTAATGAGGAAAAGAACGCAAGCTTCTTTTGTCCGGTCAGGGCATTAAGGACTTATGTGTCTCGCTCGATTGTCTTCAGACAGACGAAGCAGCTCTTTGTTTCGTTCAGCGGAAGTTCTAAGGGACTAGCTGCATCGAAACAGAGTCTATCCAGATGGATAGTTGATGCTATAGCGCTGGCTTACACCTCTAAGGGCCTGCAGTGCCCGTTAGGTGTCAGAGCGCACTCCACAAGAGGCATGGCCTCGTCGTGGGCTTGGTCTAGTGGGATTGCCTTGCAGGATATCTGTACGGCGGCAGGCTGGGCCTCCCCATCTACATTTATAAGGTTTTATAACCTAGAGGTTATCGGCTCAGAATACTGAAGCTGCTTGAGCGCCGCTCGCTGATCGATTAAATAACTCTATGGGCAGTGTGTAAGACCCATAATATTCACCCTGACAGTGTGGAACACTATTGATATAATTTGCTCCTTATAGGACGCTACTTATTACGGGAATGATGCTGTTCGCGCCCCTCTTTCCGGACTCTCTGTGAGTCCCTGGTGATCATGCACTATATGAGCCCCGGGCACCTGCCCTTGGGACTTTGGTATTGGATCTCAGCACGCACGGCATTTTACACTGTGTTCCCCTAGCGTAAGATATTATGCAGTACGAGAGACCTCTCGTAAGAGAACGTACTCGGTTACTAAAGTAACCTCGGTTCTCTCTAGAGAGGGAACGAGTACTGCGTATCTTTGCTGTGCCTGCAACACACTCTAGTTCGCTTCGACGATGAAAAATCAGAGTCTATCAGCCTGTCGAGCTGTATTTATAGGCCCAAGCCACGCCTGTTTCGGCGGGACGTGACGTAGTGGGCCGAAAGAAAGAAAGAAAGAAAGAAAGAAAGAAAGAAAGAAAGAAAGAAAGAAAGAAAGAAAGAAAAAGAAAGAAAGAAAGAAAGAAAGAATGAAAGAGAAAGAAAGAAAGAAAGAAAGAAAGAAAGAAAGAAAGAAAGAAAGAAAGAAAGACACCTCTCGGATGGCCTGAGGGTGAGTAAATGAACAGCAAATTCTCATTTTTGGGTGAACTATAAACTATAAACTATTAAACGTTTTGCTTCAGTGTAAGTTCTCTTTGGTGTCTATAGAGTGGACGGATGAGATGAGAAGGTTTGGGTTTCACACAGCCAGATAAAAGAGTGTGTGTTTATTCAGAGTAATCCCAATTCAGAGGTGCAGGTCTAAAAGCCTCCCCTCTTCACGTCACTGTCTGTGACGTGGGATTTACAGGCTGAATGCTGGGGAGCCAACAAGGAAGTTTCTAGGAAAAGGAGGTGCACTCGCTTCTCTCCACTTCATCACACTTTTTTATCTTGTATATGTTTTATAGGTTGTGTGCTGACAGATCACACAATGCCAGAGAACACTAGCACTTATTAAAGTCAACATGCATTACAAGCTGACCATATTTGCCACCTCAATGCACACTCCTGACTTACATATGGTGCACATTAAAGGGAAAAGAAAAAAAAATTCTTCACCAATCTTTCATCAAAATCTCGTTCAGAGTATATGACAAATCTCAGCCCCTCGTCTCCAACCAGCCGAATCCATTCTGGTATATTACGTCCACTCTTAATCCTGTAAACCCTTACAAAAAATACAAGTTCAAGTATATTTTTAAGTCTACTTTGTCGTAAGTATACTAATATTAATGTACTATACTTGTAAGTGTACTATTTCAATACTGCTTGGGAATAAATTGGGCCAATTTTTTAGTGTATAAAAGTATACTTTTAAGTGTTACTGTAGTAAACTAGTTTTTTTTTTTTGTACTGCAACTATACAAGTGAACTTACATCTGATAGTTTGGTTAAATAAATAAAAATGTGTTTATGAAAGTACACTTTAAAGTATATACTCCGTAAACTACTGTTGTTTTTTTACTGCAAGTGAACTTAACATCATACTTATAATTTGCATAGTTAATGTGTATAAAAGTATACTTAAGTGTTACTGTAGTAAACTAGTTTTTTTTGTACTGCAACTATACAAGTGAACTTACATCTGATAGTTTAGTTAAATAAATAAAAATGTGTTTATGAAAGTACACTTTAAAGTATATACTCCGTAAACTACTGTTGTTTTTTTACTGCAAGTGAACTTAACATCATACTTATAATTTGCATAGTTAATGCAAAAGCATTTAAATATTTTCCTTCCATAATATTTTTTCTTCATCATGTCCCGTACTATTATTGAAACTTGTATTTCATGTATTTTAAAATATTATGCCCCATATCTCAGCCCCTCGTCTCCAAGCAGCCGAATCCATTCTGGTATATTACGCCCATCCTGTAAACCCTTACAAAAATACAATGCATCCATCCATCCATCCATCTTCTTCCGCTTATACGGGGCCCAATCGCGGGGGCAGCAGTCTAAGCAGAGATGCCCAGACTTCCCTCTCCCTAGACACTTCCTCCAGCTCTTCCGAGGGGACACCGAGGCGTTCCCAGGCCAGCCGGAAGACATAGTCCCTCCAGCGTGTCCTAGGTCTTCTCCGGGGTCTCCTCCCGGTGGGACGCGCCCGGAACACCTTCCCAGGAAGGGGTTCAGGAGGCATCCGGAACAGATGCCCGAGCCACCTCAGCTGACCCTTCTCAATGTGGAGGAGCAGCGGCTCTACTCTGAGCTCCTCCCGAGTGACCGAGCTCCTCACCCTATCACTAAGGGATCGCCCAGCCACCCTGCGGAGAAAGCTCATTTCGGCCGCCTGTATCCGGGATCTTGTCCTTTCTGTCATGACCCAAAGCTCATGACCATAGGTGAGAGTAGGAACGTAGATTGACCGGTCTTTCTTCACCACGACAGACCGGTACATGTTGAAGATTTTATTATTTAGAAGATCAGTAATTTAGCTACATATTAAGACACTATTATTTATTTCCTTTGTGAGTGTGTGACTTTGGATGCACTTTTAGGGGCTTGAAGAAAGGTCAAGCTGCTGGTGCAGCAGATAATTCTATTTGAGTGTGTCACATGGTGTGAAACTTCAGCCCAAAAATATCTATAGGAGGTATTACCATTTTTGGAAGTGATGTGGGTATATATGTGAAGCTGACCACATGTCTGGAGCGACTTTTTCTGCAGAAGGGAGCTCGGCTTTGTTTGTGAATAAAGTCTAACATTTCTGGCATCAAAGATCTCTGAGAAGTGATTTCATAAAAAGATTGAAACCACAACATACATCGACCGCATTACTGCAGAAGCTGCACCGATCCGTCTGTCAATCTCCCGTTCCATCCTTCCCTCACTCGTGAACAAGACCCCAAGATACTTGAACTCCTCCACTTGAGGCAGGAACTCTCCACCAACCTGAAGTGAGCAAGCCACCCTTTTCCGACTGAGGACCATGGCCTCGGATTTGGAGGTGCTGATTCTCATCCCAGCCGCTTCACACTCGGCTGCAAACCGTCCTAGTGCATGCTGAAGGTCCTGGTCTGAAGGGGCCAACACGACAACATCATCCGCAAAGAGCAGAGACGAAATCGTGTGGTCCCCGAACCCGACACCCTCCGGCCCCTGGCTGCGCCTTGAAATTCTGTTCATAATATTTATGGACAGAATTTCTAGGCGCAAAAAATACAAGTTCATTTAATTAAGAATACTTAAGTTCAAGTATATTTTTTAAGTATACTTTGTCGGAAGTATACTAATATCAATGAACTAGACGTGTAAGTGTATTTCAATACTGCTTGGGAATAAATTGGGCCAATGTTTTAGTGTATAAAAGTATACTTTAAGTGTTACTCGGGTAAACTGAGTTTTTTTGTTTGAACTGCAAATATACAAGTGAACTTATATCTGATAGTTTACTAGTTAAATACTTTTTTTGTATTTATACTTATAATTTGCATAGTTAATGCAAAAGCATTGAAATATTTTTCCTCCCATCTCATATTTTCCTTCATCATGTCCCTTTAGGGGCTCTGTACTATTGAAACTTGTATTTCATGTATTTGAAAATATTATGATTAAACATTTGTTAGTACATTTAACAAATGCACAACACATTACAGTTAAAACTATAGTCAAGTGCTTCACATGTAGGCTACTTTAGGATGTTAGTCAACCCATCAAAATAAGTGAACTTCTTTAGAACACGACCAAAATTATTAAAACATAATGATTTTAAATGTACTTTAAAGTAAAACTTATAATTCGACATTGTTACAAAGGGCATTTTTTGGTAGACTTAAATGGCCTTTTTTCAATAATCTTCAATGTTTTTCAATTATTCTTTGAAGATCTGAAGTACACATTCACTAAGTGCACTTCTTTTTCACAAGCGGCACATGAGCCCGTCTCTGCTGGCACTTTGTTGTTCTCTATAAATGTCCATCCATGTGTGTAAAAAAGTTGCCTCAATCACGGCGAGCTTCCCTTTGACGTCTCTTTTTTAGCACTCCGTCTGCCCTCATTTATCCTCTTTTGATCCTGCCGTCATTTGCGCTTTCCTTCTGATCTCCCTCTTTTGTCTGCCTCATTTTCTGCGGGAGAAATGTGCTGACCTCAGCTCTGTCTGTCTGTCTAGTGTAGGAGCAGCTGAGAGTCATAAAGGACAGTTATTGAGATCATCGATTCATCGCCATCTCTGCGTTGTGAAATGTAATGCGGGGAGATTTTGAAATGAATGGCCTGCTTTGGGGTCAACGCTCACCTGCTAAAGCCATAGCCCAGATAGATCAAAAGCAAAAGAAAAATGTAATCTAATGCATTTTGTCTAGAACCGGGGCTTAAATGCGACCACAGAAGAGTGTGGTTACAAAACCCTTCAGACATGATGTAACAGAAAAAAGCCACGCAAATCCCTCCGTTTCTGTTCTCATAAAAATGCTGATTGTTAAAGACATTATGCTTTTAACTCATTTAACTAGTTGCCAAAACAGCAGACTAGTCATCAAAGTCATCAAATTATTATAAAATAGCCAAGATAGTGTAAAATGATCTGTTTCTACTTCTTAAGGCGAGACACTAGAGGCACATTTTTTTTTTTTTTTTTTTTTTTTTTTTTTGAGGCATCTGTCAATTTTTATATTTTGGGCTTTTTGGCTTTTCATAAAGTGTTTTTTCAGACTTGTGGGGAAAAAAACTAGAAAAAAAAACTTTTAACTGTATCTTTTAGAGCACTTTGTCTATTTGCATCTGTAGATTTAAATTACAGTTTATAATATCTTTGAAGCGCGTTTTCTCAAAATGAGTTTTTCCTCCTACATTGACCCAGAAATCTCCACTTCAGTAGCACTTACATTCACCAAACTTTACAGATTTATTCTTTTCTATATTCTGAAGTTTTTTTTATATATATATAGAGGGGTGTGTATATAAATAATTTCCCTGATTTTACAAAAAAAAATATTCCTAAACATTTTTAGAAAAATTATTTATTTTTGGCTGTTGGCCAAAAATCCCCTCTGTAAAAGAGTCTTATATATATATATATAAAAAATGGCTCTATCCAATGTTCAGATAAGTGGGAAAAAGGCTGCCAACAGAGTGGGCCTGCACATGTACATAAGCACACAGTAGGGGATATAAAGAGCGGCACTGCCGGTCTATACTGGATTTTATCGACCCTTATAGTGCAGCTCAACCAGGGAATCGAGACTTAGAGTCGAATCGAGACTTAGACTGATAGAAGTATAGAATAGAAATCCCGCTGGACCAAGCCCACGAGGAGGCCATGCCTCTAGTGGAATGAGCCCTGATGCCCAGAGGGCACTGCAGGTCTTTAGGGCACTTACTCTCACTAGAGGCCCACCGGCTGATCCCTCAACTCCAGAAGCGGGACTAACCCTTGCCTCTGTACCCCCTTGAATGACCAGTGGGGCCTCTACCACCACATAGGCAAAATCCTCTACCTCGGATTCATCCTATATTACCAGGGGTGCTGATAATTCAGCCCGATACCCAAGAAACTCTGTTGGTATCGGGTCACCTGGAATACGGGGTTTCAAGGACGTCCGGTGCACCTGACGGACCTTACTGAGGTCGTGTACTGGTGCCACTGTGTACACTGACACGCTATCTCATGGAGCCCGAACTACGTGATATATTGTCGAGCTCCATAGGTCCTGGATCTTATGCCGTCCCAAGAATGCATGGTCTCGGAGATAGACCAATTGGCCCTCAATCAGCGGCTTCTCCCTCACCCGTTGGTTATATCTGGCCTTCCGATATTGACCCCAAGCTTATAGAACCACTCTTCCACTAAGACACGGGCCACAGTTTCCGCCCGCTGATCCTGAGTAGGGATTGCCACTGTAAATTTACTAAATACGTCCGTCATTACTAGGACGTTTTCTTGCCCAGAGTGGGAGGGCTCCAAGACTGTGAAATCAAGGGCCACTATCTCGTTTGGGCGGGAGGCCAGTAGGTGTGCCATATAACTCCGAGCAACTGGTGCAGCCTCCTTAGCCTGCTGGCACCGCTCACATTGCTGTACCCAATGGGCTACATTGGCCGACATCCCTGGCCAGTAGCATCGTTGTCGTACCAACTCCAGGGTGCGTTCAGTGCCTTGATGCCCATGGCACTAATGTAATTGGGTCAGTACCTCAGCACCTCTTTGCCGCCATCCGAATGACAGACCCTTCGATATAGCAGGCCCTTCTGTTTCTCCAAACGATACCACTGCCGGAGCAATACCAACACCAGCTTAGGTAACAATCGTCGCTCGTGGGGCCCAGGTCCTCGCTCTTGGCCCCAATACTTAAGAGCTGCGCCAATAATGGGATATTCCTCCTGCAGCACCACCAGTTCTGGCCCAGAGCGACTTGGCATGGCCTGCACTGCTCTCACAGTGGTGGGTCCCATCGGATCTCCCACAGGCACACGCCTCAGTAGCTCAGGGACGACTGTTCCCGACTGACCATTCACCTCCCTGGACTTTCCCCCAGATGGCAAACGTGACAATGCATCCGCATTCTGGTTAGACCTGCCGGACCGATACTGCACGTCAAAGGTTGCTAATTCGGCAGCCCAACGCTGTTCCGTGGCGCCCAATTTTGCAGTAGCCAGATGACTCAGTGGATTATTATCTGTGCGTACAATGCAGCGATGTCCCAGCAGGTACTCGCGAAATTTTTCGGCCATGGCCCATTTTAAGGCTAAAAACTCAAACCGCATGGAATTATGTGTGGCAGTATTACGCTCCGCCGGCCGAAGACCTCGGCTAGCATAAGCCACTGGCCTCATTTTGCCATCAATCTCTTAGGAGAGCACTGCCCCTAGCCCTACATGGCTGGCATCGATTTCCAAGATAAATGGAAGCTTACAGTCAGCATATGCGAGGACCGGCGCCGTAGTGAGTTTCTGCTTCAGGACACGAAATGCTTGTTCGCACTGTTCAGACCACAGCGCAGCCAATTCTTGTCTCTGGCTGCTCACTTTCCCACCACCTGCCTTGGTCACCAACTGATGTAACGGAGCTGCTATCTGGGCAAACCCTTCTACAAAACGCCTGTAGTAGCTAACAAAGCCCAGGAAAGTCCGCAGCTCCGACACAGTCTTAGGACATGGCCACTGGGCTACGGTCTCGACCTTACCCGGGTCTGTAGCCACCCCCTGGGAAGATATTACGTGTTCCAGGTACTGCACCTTCTCCCTAAAGAATGTGCACTTTTCCAACTTCACCTTGAGACCAGCGGCTTGTAGGCGACCCAGCACCATCCTCAGTCTCTGGAGATGGTGTTGCACCGAAGAGGAATACACAATAATGTCGTCCAGATACAATAAGACAGACTGGTGTCGCCAAAGAGCCGCTCCATCAGACGTTGGAAGGTGCCTGGTGCATTGCACAGCCCGAAGGGCTCGACGCCCACGGACTCTTACATTACCTCCGCACGTAAGGACACCATTCACCCTTTGACAGGTTTGAAAGGCCTGAGACAATTCCGCCTCCTGCGTCACGAGTGGTAGCTCGAATAAGGTGGACCCATACTGACCGAAAAGCTCCCGGTAGCAGCGACTAAGAACGTTCATTCCCAGAATGCCAGGAGTACTAGGGCTACCACCAGGAGGATCACGAACCATCAGTATTCCACACTCGGATACCATGCGACCACACAGTTCAACGTCTAGTTCTATGTACCCGATGTACGGGATTTCCAATCCATTGGCTGCTCTGAGCTGCAACCAACGACATGACTGCAGACGATCCTGGCCCCATGGTTCAAACTGTGACCTAAAACAGCTCTCTGTAATGGTCGACACCATGGAACCAGTATCGATTAAACAGGGTACTGAGACACCCCCTATAATAACAACGAGATGTGGACATGAGGAGACTAAACGAGGCACTGATACGCCCTTGGGTAAAACACGGGAGCCATACATACCCTCAACCGGACTGTGGCTCTGTAGCCCGGTGGGAACTAGTTTCCCGACTGATTAGGGAAACTAGGCCTAACTGGCCCTGCGTTGCTAGGTGAAAAATCAACACTGGGATGGACTGGCGGACCAGGAGAACGAGGTTGCCAATTACACTCCCGTGCGAAATGACCGGGCTGCTGACACCGGCGGCAAATCACAGAAGCGGGACGGGGCGAACGACCACCAAACTGGGGATTTTGGCAAAAATTTTGCAAAAATTTGAGTAAGCTGGTCAATTTGCTTTTGCTGCCGATTCAGCATTTCCCGGAAATCGACTCGGTCGCCATGTGCGCGCAGCTTACGAGCGAGCGCGCGCAGTCACTGCTGACTTGCCTGAGACAAATCGAGGGCAAGAGTGCGGTTCCACTGAAACTTTTTCAGAGGCTCCTGGGGCATATGGCATCTGCAGCCGCGGTAACGCCGCTCGGATTGCTTCATATGAGACCGCTTCAGCACTGGCTTCACGATCGAGTCCCAAGGTGGGCATGGCACCAGGGCACGCTCCGAGTACCAGTTACTCCGACCTGCCGTCAGACCTTCACCCCGTGGACGAACCTCAGCTTTCTACGGGCCGGAGTGCCCTTAGAACGAGTTTCCAGGCATGTTGTTGTCTCAACGGATGCCTCCTCCACGGGCTGGGGCGCCATGTGCAATGGACATGCTGCCGCGGGCTCCTGGACTGGACCCCACCGCCTATGGCATGTCAATTGCCTCGAGTTGCTGGCAGTACGTCTCGCTCTGCACCGCTTCCAGGCGCTGCTCAAGAACCAGCACGTACTAGTCCGATCAGACAATACCGCGACTGTAGCGTACATCAACCGACAAGGTGGTCTACGCTCCCGCCGTATGTCGCAACTCGCCCGCCACCTCCTCATATGGAGTCAGAAGCATCTGAGGTCGCTTCTAGCCATTTATATTCCAGGAGACCTGAACTGTGCAGCTGACGAGCTCTCACGGCTTCAGCCTCTTCCTGAAGAATGGAGACTCCATCCCCAGGCGGTTCAGCTGATTTGGGATTGCACAGGTAGACCTGTTTGCCTCCCACGACTCGTCCCACTGCGCCCAGTTTTACTCCCTGACCGAGGGCACGCTCGGCACGGACGCACTGGCGCACAGCTGGCCCCGGGGCCTCCGCAAGTATGCGTTTCACCCAGTGAGCCTTCTTGCACAGACCCTGTGCAAGATAAGGGAGGACGAGGAGCAGGTCATATTGGTTGCGCCACACTGGCCCACCCGAACCTGGTTCTCCGTACTTGTACTCCTCGCGACAGCACCTCCCTGGCCAATTCCTCTGAGGAAGGACCTCCTTTCTCAGGGACGGGGCACCCTTTGGCACCCTCGTCCCGATCTCTGGAACCTCCACGTGTGGCTCCTGGACGGGACGAGGCAGGTTTGAGTACCCTACCACCAGCGGTGGTGGCTACCATCCCTTCCGCTAGAGCGTCGTCCACTAGACATGCCTACGCGTTGAAGTGGAACCTCTTCGTCTCTTGGTGCTCTTCTCACTCAGAAGACCCCAGATCATGCTCGATCAGTGTCGTGCTTTCCTTCCTGCAGGATGGGTTGGAGCGAAGGCTGTCTCCCTCCACCCTGAAAGTTTATTTTGCCGCTATCGCCGCACATCACAACGCAGTCGATGGTAAGTCCGTGGGAAAGCACGACCTGGTCATCAGGTTCCTGAGAGGAGCGAGGAGACTACATCCTCCTCGCCGTCCTCTCGTTCCCTCTTGAGACCTCTCAGTGGTCCTAACTGCCCTGCAGAGTGCTCCCTTTGAGCCTCTGCAATCAGTGGAGCTTAAGTTCCTGTCAATCAAGACAGCGCTCCTGGTTGCATTGGCCTCCATCAAGAGGGTAGGGAACCTGCACGCATTTTCTGTAGACGAAGCGTGCCTGGAATTCGGGCCAGCCTTTTCTCACGTGATCCTGAGACCCCGGCCTGGATATGTGCCCAAGGTTCCCACCACTCCCTTCCGGGACCAGGTGGTGAACCTGCAAGCGCTGCCCCTGGAGAAGGCAGACCCAGCCTTGGCATTGCTCTGTCCAGTACGCGCCCTCCGCGCTTACGTAGACAGAACGCAGTGTTTCAGGACCTCAGACCAGCTCTTTGTCTGTTATGGTGGGAAGCTGAAGGGAAAGGCTCTCTCCAAGCAAAGGTTGTCTCACTGGATAGTGGACGCCATTACTTTGGCTTACCAGCAGCAAGGTCGACCGTGCCCCCTTGGTGTGACGGCCCACTCCACCCGGAGTGTGGCCTCCTCTTGGGCTCTAGCGCATGGCGCCTCGCTAACAGACATCTGCAGAGCTGCAGGCTGGGCGACACCCAACACATTCGCCAGATTCTACAATCTCCGAGTGGAGCCAGTGTCCTCCAGAGTACTCGCTTCAACCAGCCGGTGCTAGGACCCGCTCAGGTGTCTTCGCTTGCTCGCCATTCCACTCCACGGACTGGATACGTGCGATATTCTCCTCAGGTGAGCCTGATAAGCCCTGAGTTCCTCCAGCGCTGTTGACGTCAATGACAGAGTTATGCCTCTGGCAGCTTTCGCGTTGGCTAGGTGCCGCCATGTGCATGGTTCCCCCTCTGGGCGACCCCCACGTGTGTATTCCACTGTAAGCCTCTCATGTGTCATGTGTCTTTCCCTTGGCAAGCCAGTCTGCCACCCCTGGGGTTGAAATATTCCACCCTGCGGGCTGGACACGCCAGTGTTCTCCGTATGCACCCCCCTCCGGGTCATATTTCCACTGAGATATGCTTCCCAGTGTACCTTGGTATTCCTGTGTTAAGTAGGAGTCCTTCGTCCGTGCTAGTCTAACGACAGGGAGCTCAGACTTACGCAGGGCACTGGAAGACAGCCGAGGTGGCGTGATTGGACTGGGAACCCCATTCGTCGTCATTCGACGTAACTCGAAGTGACAACGAAAGGGAACGTCTCGGTTACGGATGTAACCCTCGTTCCCTGAGTAGGGAACGGAGACGTTACGTCTTCCTGCCACTTCCGCTGTACCGCTGGAACAGCCTGAGTTCAGCTTGGCTCCTTCAGCGAAGAAACATATCTGCATGTTGCCGGCTCACTTCCTTTATACCCACAAGGTGGGGCGGAGTTACGCTATGCAAATTCAGCAGACCCATGGCATTTGCTTGCCATTGGCTCGTTTTATTACTGTTCGAAGAGGATAGGCTTCTAAGCGAACCCCATTCGTCGTCATTCGACGTAACGTCTCCGTTCCCTACTCAGGGAACGAGGGTTACATCCGTAACCGAGATGTTTCTCTGGCTTTTTTCAATGCTCATAAAAATTGTGGCTTGGCTTGACAAGCAGTCTAATGGTGTAATTCTAACAAAATCCAAATTTTAAACATATTTTGCTGTATTTACAAATGCACAAGAAGAGATTCACAAATGTGTGAAGCGATTTACAAATGCACAGAAAGCGATTCACAAATAAATGCCAGGCAGAGTTGTGTTTGTTAAATGATAAAACATTTGTAAATATTTTATTTATTTTCAAATCTCATTTTATTTATTTGTGAATTTTATATTTTTTTGTGAAACTTTTTACATTTATTTGTGGATCTTAATATGTTTATTTGTGAATTCGATACATTTGTGTGAATCTCTTTACATTTATTTGTGAATATTAATCTATTTATTTGGAATATTGCAACAATAATAACCCCAAAAATCTGCCTCTCCACGGAGCTCTAAATGCACCGAATGCAGCTCGAGCGTGTCCTCACCTGCACTCAGAGTTAATGTTAGACACACATTCGATAAATTCACCATTATAACAGATGAGCAATAAATTAGCAATAAATGGCATACACCGGCTGATCGAGATGCGGCTGTCGTTGGACCACATACGGCTGGGGCTCCCACCGATCACTGAGTTTGCCCTTTCCTTGTCGCCGGTTATCTCGCACCAGAACTCTTTCGCCAGGCAGTAGCGGTGCACTTCGAGCCGTACGGTCATACAGCCTTTTGTTCTTGACTGCGGCTTGATTGATTCGGTCCGAGACCCGTCCGTAGGCCAATCGAAGGCGTTGATGGTGTCTGGCCACCCACTCCGTTACACCGCCTCCTTCTTCAGCGGCCGCAGTCCCCAGTAGTAGGTCAGCCGGTAGTCTCACATGCCTTCCGAACATCAGGTAGGTTGGTGCATACCCGGTCGTGCTGTGGATGCTGTTATTATACGCCTGGACCATCGCCGGGAGGTTGTCAGCCCAATGCCCTTGTTGGTCGTTCTCCAAGGTCCCCAAGAGACCGAGCAGCGTCTGGTTAAACCTCTCGCACCCTCCGTTCCCCTGAGGATGATAGGGCGTCGTATGGGTCTTCTTACATCCGTACAGTTGGCACAACTCATGTACTACCTTGGATTCAAAATTTGGCCCTTGATCCGAATGGAACACTTCCGGACACCCGAAGGGCTGGATGACGTGCCTCCACAGGGCATTAGCGGTGGTAATGGCGGTTTGGTCCAGAGTTGGAATGGCCCAGGCATATTTAGTGAACAGGTCAGTGATCACTAAGAGGTTTTGAATGCGATCGACCGGCCGGCCCAGCGTCAGGTAGTCCATAGCGAGGATATGCATCGGTGCTCTGGCTCGAATTGGGACCAATGGAGCTCGTGTCTCTTTCCTGGCTTTAAACAAGGTGCAGCGCGGGCAGCCCTGCAGGTAAGTCCTCGTGGTTCCCTCCATCCCAGGCCAGTAGAAGTGGCGTCGCAGGAGTGCCGTCGTCCTCTCCCGCCCCTGATGACCAAGCTTGGTGTGATAAGCCTCCAGCAGGGCGTGACATCTTCCCTCGGGGACTACCACTTGACAGATCGGGTCACCCGAGCGTGAGTCCTGGAGGGACCGACAAATCACCCCCTCCTTCAGGTGGAGCCTCTCCTTCTGGCCCAGCAGGCCCCTCACGATTCGGGTTTGAGCCCGGCGTCCCGCACCCTCTGGCCACCTGTCCTGTTCCAACCAGACCCGGACCAGTGACAGGTCCTCATCCTCGCCCTGCAGCATCCTCCAGCGCTGTGGGTCCCATCCCCAACTTGCGGGCGGCTCCTCCGACTGGGGTCCCGGTGCCTCCACAATGCCCACCATCATTCCCTCGTCACGGTCCACCTCAAGCATGGGTCCCGGACCCTCCGGCCTTCCTTCGGGCCACCTAGACAGCACGTCAGCGTTGGTATGTTCCCTTCCTGGCCGATACTGAAGCTGGTACTCAAAGTTGGCCAATTGTGCCACCCACCTCTGTTCCACCGCCCCAAGCTTGGCGGTTTGCAGGTGTACCAGTGGATTATTATCAGTCACCACGGTCACCTTTGCTCCCCATAGGTAGTCCTTGAACTTCTCACTGAGCGCCCACTTCATGGCCAATAACTCAAGCTTGAAAGAGCTATAGTTGGCATCATTCCTCTCCGCGGGGTGTAAACTCCGGCTCGCATAGGCAATGACTCTTTCCTCCTCCCGTTGTTTCTGGGCTAAGACAGCCCCCAAGCCCAAGTGGCTGGCGTCGGTGTAGAGGATAAAGGGCTGGGTGAAGTCGGCGTATGCCAGAATGGGTGCTTGCAACAACTCCTGCTTGAGCCTCTGGAAGGCGGTCTCGCATGCTGGGTCCCACTGAATCACTGGGGACCCTCGGCCCTTGGTGTGTCCCGTTCCACCCAGCAGCTGGTTCATGGGTTTGGCGATCTTAGAGAAATCTTTAATGAAGCGCCTGTAATACCCCACAAAGCCAAGGAAGGATTGAACCTGGCGCACGGTCTTCGGGGCAGTCCACCCCTGTACAGCCGACACCTTCTCTGGGTCCACAGCGATTCCTGCAGCGCTCACAATATGGCCCAGGAACTTTACCTCCTTCCGAAAAAGCTGACATTTATCCGGTTGGAGCTTCAACCCGTACTTCTCGAGGGAGCGGAACACTTGCTCAAGGTGCTGAAGGTGAGTCTCAAAGTCAGGGGAATAGATGATCACGTCGTCCAGGTACACAAGAGCGGTATCCATTAGCTGGCCCCCTAGACAGCGCTGCATCAAACGTTGGAACGTGGCGGGGGCGTTGCAGAGGCCGAACGGCATCCGGTCCCACTCATATAACCCAAAGGGAGTAGTGAAGGCCGTCTTCTCCCGGTCCCGCTCGTCCACCTGCACTTGCCAGTATCCGCTCGCCAAGTCTAGTGTGGAATACCAAGCCGCCTGTGTGAGACTTGTAAGGGAATCTTCCACTCGAGGCAATGGAAAAGCATCCCGCTTCGTCACTCGGTTCAACCTCCGATAATCCACACAGAATCTCCATGCGCCTGTCTTCTTCCTCACCAGAACAATCGGGGCCGCCCAAGGGCTACTGCTCTCGCGGATGATCCCCTTATCCAGCATCCCCCGCAAAAGAGCCCGAACCTCAGCGTATAATGTTGGGGGTACCGGTCGGTAGCGCTCTCTACTAGGCGTGGCTTCTCCAGTGGGAATTTGATGCTGAACGATGTTAGTACACCCGTAGTCCTCGTCGTGGGTGGAGAACAACTGTGGCCATTTTGATAGAAGAGCCTTGAGCCGTCTTGTTTGTTCCGCCTCCAGTCCTTCTCCCCGTAGGGACTCACCCCCAAGGTGGGCCGGCAGTCCTTCTCCAGCCTCTCTTCTGTGTGTCCCCGTCTGCGCCAACGCAACCTCCACTACGGTCGGGCCCACTTGACTGAACTTGACTCCTCCTGGATCTTGCACTTGCTGGGGTAACACCGAGGTAACTCGGGCTAGGCACTGATGACGATGCAGTTGGATCGGGAAAGGGTTCGTGTTCCGGACTCTCACCCGGACTCGGCTGCCTTGGGCGGATGCCAGTCCTCTGGCCACTTCCACCTTAGGACCGTCGTTGTGCGGTTCCACCAGCACCCACTCTTCCGGGTGGTAAAGTCTAGGGGGCACCCGGACCCAGACCATCGCCTCGCTTCGAGCCGGGATGGACAACGCATAGCGACAAGCCACTCTTCCAGTGCTCTCCCGGTCCCCCTGCTGTTCGGCCAGGCAAACTCGGCGACAGTCAGCTCTAATGCGATCCCATTCCCTGCCTTCAGGCGTCGCAGTTGCTCGAGCCGGCCCGCTCTGGAACAGCCCCTCCCAGCATTCGGAAATTACATTCATGCCCAACAGGGCGCGATGAGACCCCAGGCAGGCGTCGCGAACCACCACCACTCCCTTCTGGGGTACGACCATACCATGGATTTCTAGGTCCGTCACTACGTATCCCACGTACGGGATGTCGAGACCATTGGCCCCTCGCAGAGTTAACCAGGGGGCTTCGGTCGTCGGCCGACCCTGGGTGCCGAATAGTTCCTGGACTAGGCTCTCTGCGAACAGAGTGACTTGCGACCCCGTGTCCAGCAGACACTGCACCTTCTGGCCATTGACTTGGACCATGATGACCGGACAACGGCCCACCAGGCGTTCCTTAGACAGTTTGGAAGACGAGGGGTCTGAAAAGGGGGTCCCGACCACTTGACCCACAGTGGCCGGAAACTCTAAAAACCCCCCTGCGAAGTGCGTCTGGAAGGGCACTGACGGACGTAATGTCCGGCTTCTCCACAACCGTTGCAGATAGGACGCCCCTGTTCGTCCCACTGGAATCGGGGACCCGTGGGTCGAGTGAAATGACGTTCTGGAGGGCGACTCCCGTCGGAGTAGGCTCGCTCCCGCGGTGAGGACGATGAATGGAGGCGTTCTCGCCGGAGTTCTTCGACGACAGATTTAGACAGTTCAGACATTTGCTCACGGATATCCCTTTTTAATTCTTCCTGGAGGGCATGCTTCCAATCGGAAGTAACAGCGGCCGAAGGCCCACTGACAGCGCTCGCGGCCAGACAGCTGGGGGAATCCATACCTTCGGTGTGGTCACGCTCGAGGGCTAGAGCCTCTTGCCGCAGCTCTTCGAATGTGAGATCAGGCTTCCGTCTCAGTTGCACCCGCAGACTCTGACGCACGGGGCCCTCCCGTAATCCCAACAGAAACTGATCTCGCAGTAGGGTTTCCTCGTCCCCCAGGCCGTGGTCCTGCCTTCTCCTTAACCTGGTAAACTGTTCCCTCAGTTGCAATGTGAATGGCCGAACAGTTTGTCGAGGCCCTTGCCTACAATTAAAAAATTGTGTTCTCAGGACAGCTACCGGGGTGGTGTCTCCGTATTGCCCCGTAAGAAAATCAAAGATGGCTTGGACTGTGATGCGGGTTGCTTCCGGCGCTGCCTGTACTTCTCTTCTTGCTTCCCCTTCCAATGAATTTAGCACAAACTGTACCTTCTGAGGGGCGCTTAGCCCTTGGAGCCCTGCCAGGTATTCGACCTGGGTCTTCCATGCTGACAGGCTCAATTCTGACCCCGGACCTCCGTACTTCTGGGCCCACGGGGCCCCCATAAAGAAAGGCATAGCTGGCTGTCGGGCCACCGGCTCTTCTTCTTCTGCCATCTAGGTCCTTGATCGCTCCACTCGAGGTGGTAACCCTGCCGACTACGCCAAGTTCTGTCACAGGTCGGGGTGGGCCAAGCCAGACTGCACCCACCCCTGAAAACCGGGAACCACCTCGAGGAACGGGTCAAGGACCAGACAGACAAGGGGATAAAAATAATGACAGTACTTTATTATATTAAAATTGGACAATTGAATAAGCACTAATTAAAACTTCTTCTGCCGCCAGGGCAGTTCACGCGTCTCTGGACCTCCTGGGATGGGAGGGGAGGAACGATCGTAGCGGGCCGGGGCTCGTTGAATGGGGATCCGGAGAAATCCTCACGCCGTCCAGGTAGGTCACCAGGTAAGTACACAAGTGTGGGGGCGAGCGAGTCACTGGAACGATATGGCGGGGTTTAACCGTTCGTCGGTATGTGAACACTCAGCTGAGGTACCTTCTCCTTCCGTTTCGGGCAGATGCTTCCAATGGAGGACGTGTGGGGACCACCAGACGGGGAGGACACTTGAAATGAAACGCTCCACTTGGTTGGGCACTGGAACGATACAGTAAGGTTCGCTGTTCAACAGCACATGAAGCTCTCTCCTGATATACCTCTCTCTTCTTCTGTACAGGGTAACCGGCTTCCAATAGGGGTGTGTGGGGACCACCAGGCTGGGAGGGCACTTGGACGGAAACGCTCCGCTTCGTTGAACACTGAAACAGTACAGGAAGGTCTTAACGGTTCCAATAGTACATGAAACTTCAACTGATATACCTCTCTCTTCGTCTGAACAGAGCAAAGGCTTCCAATAGGGGCGTGTGGGGACCACCAGGCTGGGAGGGCACTTGGACGGAAACGCTCCGCTTCGTTGAACACTGAAACAGTACAGGAAGGTCTTAACGGTTCCAATAGTACATGAAACTTCAACTGATATACCTCTCTCTTCGTCTGAACAGAGCAAAGGCTTCCAATAGGGGCGTGTGGAGACCACCAGGCTGGGAGGACACTTGGGCGGAAACGCTCCGCTCCGTTGAACACTGAAACAGTACAGGAAGGTCTTAACGGTTCCAATAGTACATGAAAACTTCAACTGATATACCTCTCTCTTCGTCTGAACAGAGCAAAGGCTTCCAATAGGGGCGTGTGGAGACCACCAGGCTGGGAGGACACTTGAACGGAAACGCTCCGCTTCGTTGACCACTGAAACAGTACAGAGAGGTCTTAACGGTTCCAATAGTACATGAAAACTTTAACTGATATACCTCTCTCTTCGTCTGAACAGAGCAAAGGCTTCCAATAGGGGCGTGTGGAGACCACCAGGCTGGGAGAACACTTGAGCGACACGCTCCACTTCGTTGGACACTGGAACAAACACAGCACAGTTTTAACAGTCCAGCGATATATAAAACACTCAGATTTGTCGACACCTTCCCCTGGAGACAGCGGGTGGAAGACTGAATGGGAAGAGTGCACGGCAGACTTCTAATATTTCTCCACACAACAATTTCACTTCACAGCACAAACCGGGTGAATCGTCACTTCAGGCACTGTAATTCCACTCACACACCGTGCGTTAGGGCCAGCACTCACCCACTGGTCTTTCTCCCACCAGATCGAATCTAGTCTTTGGCCAGGCCTCGACTTCGCTCCAGGAAAAGCAGAAGAATGTTGCAGCTGTCGTTACATTCGGCAAAGAGAAGACTGAAGTTGGAGACAGATCAACAATTCACTCGGTGTAATAATTCACTCGTGCCACACACTTCCAAACTTGCAACACCACTTCAGTGTTAGTGCACATAAACAACGGATCCAATACTCATCACTTGCGTCTTTCCCACTGCTGACGATATTCCTTAGGTTTTCGCTGACAAATCCTTCACTACTTCCTTTCTCTTCCTTAGCTTCGATCTCCAGCACTCCACAGCCCAGCTATAATAAAAAGAACGACCCGCTGACAAACACAGTACTACACGGGAGGAGAACCACCCCACAGTCTGTTTTCTCTCTGCTTTTAAAGCCCCATCTGAATATGTGTCCCTCTCACAGCGTTCCCTGTAATTGCCCCACACCTGCTGTCACTCAGGCAATTGGCCTCACTGCCATGGCAACCAATTTGCAGTGCCTTCCCCAGGATCTTAGTCCTGTTCAGGTTTTTGTCACCCCGTGACAATAGCGTATTTTAGCATCTAGTTAGCATCGCATTTATATAGTTATTTAGATTATTTCGTGTAGCCTAGGTAGTTATTTAGCATAGTTGTTAGTGTTGTTAGAAGCATAGTTAGTTAGTAGCATAGTATTGCATCAGTTAGAATAGTGTAGATATTTAGCATTAGTTTTGTCTGTGTTTAGTACAGTGGTTAGGCTGGTATAGGTGTAGTGTTTCCGGTAGCAACAGCACTGCTGGACTGCATAACTTTCCCCCAGACTTGGAAATTAGCGCCAGTGTTTACATGCACTTGTGTGCCAAACGCTGCTCTTCCTGCATGGACTCCACAACCGCCGGCGCGTTTTGCTGGATATTTTTTTTCACATAGCGGCAAAATATGCTTAACGGAGGTCAATAGTAATAATAATCCACTCAGATACTGGCCCCATTCTCTCTTGCGCGGCTGCTTCGCTAGCATCGTCGGATGCCGATCGCGATGCGGGAGTTAATGCGATGAGACACCGCAGTTTGAGCTCGCGGCTCGAATTGATATGGTTTTAGCTCTGTGTCCACAGACAATTCGTCCACTTCAGGGGAAGGTGGGGGAGAAAAGTCCTCGACTTCAAATGACCGCTCTGTTGCAAAGCTACTTTCGTCACTCCAGTCACTCTCTATCTTAGCGAGTCTGACAGCAGCTGTCAATCACTGCGTGTCTGTCAATCACGCGCTCAGCCCTGCCCTCGGTTCGTCCGTTGGGGTCTGCCCACTTTTCCAGCATTTTTCAAATATTGCCAGTGGGTGGAGTCAGGCTCTGACCAGGGGTTTAGTTACCCTCTAAACAACACTGTCCTGATTCATTCCAATCTCTATACTGGCAGCATGTGATAATGCAGAAAAGTATTATTATTATTCATAGATTGTTTTTTACATTGTTACAAGAGATTTCTGTTTCAAATGAATGCTGTTTTTTTATTTCACTTTCTATTCAACAAAGAATCCTTAAAAAAGTTATCAAACTTTCCACAAAAATATCAAGCAGCACAACTGTTTTCAACATTGATAATTCTCAATAAATGTTTCTTGCACCGCAAATCATCACATTAGAGTGATTTCTGAAGGATTATGTGACACTGAAGACTGGAGTAATGATGCTGAAAATTCAGCTTTGATCACAGGAATAAATTACATTTCAAAATATATATTCACATAGAAAACTGTTCTTTTAACCCGTAATAATGTCTCACAATATCACGGTATTTTTGATCAAATAAACGCAGCGCTGGTGAGCATGAGAAATTTTTTTCATTTTAGCAGCCCCAAACTTTTGAACGGTAGTATACGCATGTTATTTATTGTTTTGATGGAGGGTACTAATAAATGCATTCATATCACTGAGATCTTCAGCTGTCATTACAGCATTGAGTGAATGATGACTCATTTCTGTCTGTTTACGCCACACAACCTGTTTGTGCGCATTCATGCACGCCTGTTACGCAACCGCAGGACACTGATGAGAGTTTCCTCTTGAGAAAGTTTGTAATTTCACGAGTAATAGGCTACACGTGTATATGAATTCTGTGTTTGTTGTTAAAACTAAAACTATTTAAAGCATTTCTGTTAAATGAAATACAGATTTGCCATGGCAGTTTACGTTGTAGAACTAAAATTATTAACTGGAAACAAATACAAAAATGGATTGGGGTGGGGGGGTGACAAAAGCTTATAACACAATTACACATAATTAAACAAAAATTAGCATGAAAACAAAACACTTAAAAATCGAATTTAATTCAAAACATAAATAATATTACATATTAATAAAAATAAAATAACGCTGGTTGTAAGTCTAGAGTAATTTCACACTCACAAGCTGCTAAAACGTTGTTAAATGGGCCGGAGCCAACGCAGGATTTTTCTTGTCAGCTAGTGACTGTTACAGCTGCCTTTTAATGAGCACTTTTTCATATTCAACTGTCTGGAAAAAAAAACAGGGTTCACATATAAAAATGTTCACCACGACCCATTTATGTATAAAGATTATAAAACTATATAAAACTGCATCTTCAGTAAGATATGTCAACATTTGAACTTTTAACTTTAAAGTATTCGCAGCTATACACTCTTGCCAGCTATGCCTTTTACAATGCACACTTTGATTAATTTTAATATACGAATAGCACTGAAATTATTAAAAACTGTATTTGTATTTCACCATATTGCTAGGTCATTTATAAGCACATTTTCATCTTGATAAAGGACATATTCCGGCTCTTTAATGTGGTAACTAACGGTTGTCTGCAGACTCTGGATGTTTGGTTAAAAAATATCAAGACAATGAGAGAGTTTAGTTCAGAATCTGGTGAAATGCTGTTACAGAAGGGGAAGTTCAAAGTCCTGGTTGCTTAGTGTAATGCATAACTGCGCCACCACCATCACCCTGTTCGACCGGCCGCTTAACATCGAGGTCGGCCGTGGGGTCAAGCAGGGAGACACCATCTCACCCAAGCTTTTCACCGCCTGCCTTGAGCAAATTTTCCGGCAGCTCAACTGGGACGAGGTCAGCATCAAGATCATGGCCGCTGGCTCAATGACATCGTGCTGATAGGCTGTTCGGCGGTCGATGTACAGAAGTGGCTCGACCAGCTCAATCAGGCTGGTGCCCGGGTCGGCCTCAAAATCAATCTGGCCAAAACTAAGTGGATGTGCAACGACCAGGTGGCCGACACTACCCTTCATATCGGCCAGCATCAGCTCCAGCAAGTAGACAGCTATATCTACTTGGGCCAGGAGCTGACCACCGACCACAAGATTGGCCGAGAACTGGCACGACGACGCCGAGCAGCCTGGGTCAGCTTTGGCTCAATTGCCGAGATGGCCACCAACAGAGCCATTGACCCAGACATCAGGGCCGCCCTATTCAACAGCACTGTCCTGCCGGCCATGCTCTATGGGGCCGAGACCTGGACAACGACGGCGGCCGACAGGCTAAAGCTGGCCGTGACTGAACGCGCAATCGAGCGCCGCATGATCGGGGTCCAACAGATCGACCACGTCCGCAACGAGCAGCGCGAAGTCACCGTCTGGTTGCCGATCGACATCAAGACTCGCTACGACAAGATCTGGGACACAATTGGATGGGACTCGCCCAGGACCGACAGACCTGGGCAGATCGTTGTGGTCTGCGCTGACCACCTTTGGCCGGCGAAGACAGACCGATTCTGGATTCTGGAATAATACTTTAAAAAATCAATCCTAAATGTAACTGGGAGCCAGTGTAAAGACCTGAGGACTGGTGTGATATGTTCATATTTGCTGGTTCTGCTCAGAATCCTGGCGGCAGCGTTCTGTATGAGCTGCAACTGTCTTATGGTCTTTTTGGGAAGGCCAGTGAGGAGTCCATTACAATGATCCACCCTGCTGGTGATGAAAGCATGCACAAGTTTCTCTAAGTCTTGACTGGAAACAAAGCATCTAATCCTTGCAATATTTTTCAGATGATAGTATGCTGATTTAGTTATTGCTTTGACATGACTACTGAAGCTAAGGTCTGACTCTAGGGACACACCGAGATTCCTTACTTGATTTTTAGTTGTTTGACCCCTAGAGTGAAGGTATGCATTCACCTTTAAAACTTCATCTTTGTTTCCAAACGCAATGACTTCAGTTTTGTCTTTGTTTAACCTAAGAAAGTTTTGGCACATCCATCTGTTTACTTCATCAATGCATTGGAGCAGGGAGTCAATGGGACTGTAATCGTTAGGCGATAGGGCTAAGTAGATCTGTGTGTCGTCTGCATAACTGTGGTAAGCAATTTGGTTCTTTCTCATTATTTGGCTCATTGGGAGCATGTAGATGTTGAATAAGAGTGGCGCAAGAATTGAGCCTTGAGGGACTCCACATGTCATGGGTGTCCACTCAGACTTATGGTCTCCTATACTCACATAATAACCTCTCGCTTCGAAGTATTTAGGACCATTTTAGGACTATCCCAGAAAGCCCCACCCAGTTTTCCTGCCTGTCAAGAAGTATGTTGTGATCGACAGTGTCAAATGCAGCACTGAGGTCGAGTAGTACAAGTACTGATAATTTGCCTGTATCAGTTGTAGCATACCCCCCGAACAAGGATGAGACTTTTACTGATGGTTTTATGATGTTTAATCCTTTATGAACCTTAATCCGTTCACCATATCACCAACGTAAGAGCTGAAATGTACACAACATGTAACTGATCAGCTAACATTGTTCACATTCACATGTCTTACATTTGTGCGAAAAACAAACATATTAACAGACAAAATGCTCATATCTCAACTGATTTAACGTACCTTTTGCCTCTTCAGAGGGGCTGCAAGTATAAATTGGACGTTTACCACGGCTCCGTGTCGAAGTTATTGCCGTATTCGGGATAACAAGCTAGGCTATATGTTATAACATGTGCTAAGCAGGGCGCGCGCGCTTCCAAAAGGAAAACAAAAGCGCGTAGCGGAAGACCGGAAGTCAACCATTTCAATACAAACATTTCAAAATAAAAGACAATCACCTTTTCTGTAACAAAATATACTTCTGGTTATTTACACTCCCACCAAATTATAAGAGTTTGTTATATCAGGATAACAACAACGAAGAATTTTCAACATAAAATAACCATTTATCTTAATTAGCTTATGAACATTCTAATATCAGAATTAGCTTTTGCACAGGACGCTCTACAATAGAAAGCTTATTACTTTATTGACCTTTGTTATTCAGTCTCTTATCTCCAAAGGAGATTTTCACTCATCTCACAAGTCCGTCCTTGCCGCTAACAGTCTTCAGGACTCTGGGAAGTCTCCATTCACCTCTGGGTGACAGTTCATCAATGTCCAAAACAACATCACCTACTCTTATGCCTGGCTCACACTACAGGAGTTTTAGGCCGATTTATGCCCGATTTCCCCCTCCCGAGAATCGGAGAAAAAATCTTGTCGAGGACCTCGATCGGTTCCGATGTTCGGCGCAGATTATCTGCTAATGTGAGGCGTTCACAGATCGAATCTTGCCCCTCCCGATCTTCTCTCACACAAATCGGGCCCGCCCCGATCATATCAAACATGTTTGATATTTATCGGGTTGTCAGTAGGCTACTATCACAATAGCCAATATGAAACAATAGGGCTGTTTTGGTGAAGGAATTTCCATTGAGGTAATTTTGAGTGACTCAACAGCGCGATATGCGGTATTATCTCCATTTATTTATTTATTGCTAAATAAATTAATGTTACGCTGTGGTCAGCAGGCACGAAGACGAGTAGGCTAGCCTACATGTTCAGTAATGAGACGAAAATAAAAACCGCACCAAAGTGGAGTAAACAGATTTTGAAATTTGAAATACAATTTTATATGGGAGGAAAATGCTTATGGGCTCATCTGATTTTTTGTAGCCTATATACTTTATTTTGATTTTAGTATCATAATGATTAATGAATGCACGCACAATTATGCGTGAACTTTATAAATGTTGCAGATATGTTTTACTATGCACAAACAAATGCCTTTCAACTTTCTGATTTAATTAAAATTCTGAATTAAACGAATGTGCAGCAATTTTACAAATAGAGAGTTTGTAGGCCTATTATACGTGTTGAAGCCATTAAATAAGCGCATTTAGTTTCATATTTGTTAAAATATTATTTTAAAAAATTAATCTATGTTGATTATGAAAAGTGAACCGCATGAGTAGGCTAAGATATGATGCGCAATAGCCTACATCGGGAGACATATGGGTCAGACATGATTTTGACCTCTTCATTAAGTTTTGTTTTGAAAGCCTTTCTTTAAAGTGAATTTCGTTTTGTATGAATTGTATCTTAATTTTAATACAATTTTAATCTACCAATTGCCTGGATTTAAGAAATAGGAAGCAAATATAGCAGACAATATAATAATGACATGGAGGCGCCGGCGCGTCACTTGCATTGGACGTGAACTGGAGCGCATCTAATCATAAATTAACCAAAACTCAGTGCAGGGGCGCAACTACCCAGTGTCAGAAGGGTATGCAGAAACAATTTTGGCGCCCATAAAACGAATGGGCCGCCGATGTACGAGTTTTATGGGCCGTTAAGACAAAAAAAAAAAAGTATGAGACGTCGGCCCACTGGGAATCTCCCGGTAGTCCCGATGGCCAGTAGCCTACATGCCTGGTTGTCACACTTTAAATCCTACCTGTTGTCTTTCACCATCCACTTATTTAGCTGCTGTCGCATCGATTGACATGCCATCTCCTTTTCCCTCTTTCTTTTTCTATTTTTAGCCCCCGCCAGCTTTTTTGCTTTATCCATCTTTTTCGATGACAACTCGTAGGCTACATGCTCACTCGCGATATTACCCTAGAAATAGGCTAGCTTACTAGACATATAGGCTACTCTCTGAATAATCCATTATGTGCGTTTCTCTCTATAGGCGCGTTCACTACAGAGATGGCGATCGTCAACTTCATCTTTGCAGACACTGACACAAAAAACACTAGTTAAAAATCAATGCACTTGTGTAACCGGATTTACAAATACACACACATTATGTCGAAATAATGAGATATTATGCTGAAATAACATTATCAATAGCCTAATAATAAAACTTTAATTGTGATAATTAAAATGATTTAATTTTAAATATTGAGTGGCCAAATTTTGCTCATTTATTAATATTATTTATATAGCCTATAATATATATATACATTGCGCAGCTCCCCCTGTCAATGATCTAGCACCCCCTCAGCACCTGCGTAAAAAGAAATCCCTCTGGCGCTGCCCTGATATGAAGAACAGATAGCCTATTTACATCTTCTTTCCCGCTTCAGATCTCCTCCTGCGTGAGATCACGTGAGGCGCTTCCTCTGGCACGATAATCTTAATAACATTTTGTAGTGTGTGATGTGCTGCGATTTTCAAATCTTGTAGTGTGAGCATGTTTAAGATTTGAGGGAAGACAATCTGCAAAGATTCTCATTAAGTGTGTGCTGCAACCAGATTTCACAATCGGTTAGGATTTTAAAACTCCTGTAGTGTGAGCCAGGCATAAGATTCCTTTTTGGTGAGTGCCAGCGCTGCCTAGCAATAATGTTGTGCAGATACTCACGCCTCCACCTGCACCAGAACTGCTCAGTCAAAAACTGCACACAACGCCATCTCTTTGCTCCATAGAGGTCCTCCTTTGGGAAGGCACCAGGTGGGGGAAGTGTTGTGCCAGATTTCATGTGGAGCAAGTGGTTAGGGGTAAGTGGTTCCAAGCTGTCAGCGTTGTTAAGGTTGTCTACAGTCAGTGGGCGACTGTTGACATTGGCCATAGCTTCATAGAATAAAATCCTTAATGAAGCATCATTAAGTTTACCATGTGCAAGTGACAGAGTAGTATTCAATACACTTCTGACAGTTCTTATCTGGCATTCCCACACTCCACCTGCGTGACTGGATTGAGGTGCATTCATCACAAAGTCGCACTGTTTTTGGGACAGATAAGTACTCAGTCTTTGGGTGTCCAGTTCACTTAGGGCAGTTTTAAACTCATTCTTTGCGCCAACAAAGTTTGTTCCCTGATCACATTGGATTTGGCGAATTGCACCTCTGATAGCAATGAAACACCTTAATGCATTAATGAATGTGTCAGTGGATAAGTCCTCTAATAGCTCAATGTGAATGGCGCGGGAGCAAAAGCAAGTGAATAAAAGTCCATACCATTTATGTTGTTTTCGGCCTTCTGTTGTTACAAAACGGCTAAAACAGTCCATACCGCAGTATGTGAAGGGCGAAGAGGGCTCTAAGCGTTCTGCAGGTAGGTCGCTCATTCTCTGACCCTCCGGAGCTTTGCGGAGTCTGCGACAGATGACACACTGGCGGATGAAAGAAGCAACGGTTCTGCTCATCCCTGGGATCCAGTAGCCACTGGATCTGATTTTGTTTATGGTGAAGCCTTTTCCTTGGTGTTTTACTTCGTCATGACAGTAAGCTATTAAGAGTTTGGTCACATGATGTTCCTTTGGAATCACAATAGGGTGTTTGAAAGAGTCTTTGATAGATGAAAGTCTCCCTCCAACCTTGATTAGACTGTCCGTGTCCTTGAAAATGTCTAAATGGAACAGTTTGTTGTGATGTGGGAGCTGGTTGCCTTTGTTTAATAGTTTTATCTCTTTTCCATATGTTTGTTTTTGTACATCCTGAATGATGACATGTACTGCACTTTCTTGTTCACTCACTGTAGCCGGCGCATCTGATTTGACTTTTTTGGCCCTTCTTATGAGACGTGCTACAGCTTTGACGGCTTTGGACCATGACGAGAACTTTGACAAACGTTCTGCAAGGTTGAATGTCTCTGTAACTTTGGTTAACATTGTCTGTGTTTTTCTGACTTCTGGATCTCCAAGAGATGGTTCCAGCTCTACACTTTGAGTTGTGGGCAGGTCCCTCTCCCAGAGAAAGGAGGGTCCGGTGAACCAGTTGGATGAGAGAAGCTCAGTGACCGATTTACCCCTAGATGCACTATCGGCTGGGTTCTCTTCAGATGGCACATAAAACCATTGCTGAGTGTTTGTACTTTCGCGAATCTTTTGGACTCTATTCGCTACAAAAGTATGGAAACGACGTGCCTCATTGTTAATGTAGCCCAAAAACTACCTTTGAATCAGTCCAGAAATACTCTTTGACTTGAGAGTAGCAGAGTTCCTCTCTCAACATGTTACTAACTGAGACTGAAACTACAGCTGCAGTTAGCTCGAGTCTGGGGATTGTAGTCAGCTTGGTAGGAGAAACACGGGCTTTGGCTATTACCAATGAACAGTGAATCTCCTCTTTAACGTTTTTGGCTCTTAAATAGGTGCATTGTCCATAACCACTTGTGCTCGCATCCGAAAAGTGGTGCAACTCTATTTCTTTAAGCTCTCCAAAACTAGCAGGAAAGTAACAGTGAGTTATGTTTACCTTGTCTAAGTTGCCAAAGTCACGTTGCCAGCTCTCCCACCTTGGCCTCAGTGCTTCTAGCAGGGAGCCGTCCCAGTTGATACCTTGGTGGCACATTTCCTGCAGGATCCTTTTTCCGTGAAGCACATATGGCGCCAAGAAGCCAAGGGGGTCGTAGATGGATGCAACAGTCGATAAGATGCCTCGACGTGTTGGTGGTTGGTCTTTTAAAGTGTTGTCAAATCAGAAACAGTCCCTTTCAATGTTCCATTGGATGCCTAAGGCCCTTTCTTGTGGCATGTCTTTGAATGTTAAATCCTTTGTTTTTATCTCTACTGCACATTCAGACGGCGGGATGCTTTGTAGAACAGCAGGGCTATTTGAGATATATTTGTGTAGACGGAGCCCTCCTTGCTTGCATATCTCTGTGGCCTCTTGTGCGAGCTGTATCGCCTTTTCAACTGTGTCTGTGCTTGTGACTCCGTCGTCCACATAAAAGTCCTTTTCCATGAATTCAGATCCTACATGGTGTGTGTTACTGTGTTCTTTATGCTAGGGACTTTAGTGCGTAATTTGCGCACCCTGGGGATGATGTCGCACCAAAAAGATGGACCTTCATTCTGTGTACCTGTGGCTGTGTCTCTGTGTTGACGTTTTTCCACCACAGAAAGCTCAGGTAATCTCTGTCGCACCGCTGGACGTGAAACTGGTGAAACATCTTCTCTATATCGCACATTAGAGCAATAGGATGTTGTCTGAACCGTAGGAGGATGCCTGTTAGATTGTTAATCAGGTCTGGCCCTTGGAGAAGACGATTGTTTAAACTTGTTCCATTGTGTTTGGCTGAACAATCGAACACAACGCAAAGTTTAGTGGGTTTTTTGGGGTGATAAATCCCGTGATGGGGAATGTACCATTGTTCACCTTGTTTTCCTTCATTGTGTACTTCTTCGACATCACCCCTTTAAATAATGTCTTTCATGTACGTTATATACTCTCTTTTGTACCTTTCATCTTTGTTGAACTTTCGCTTTAAGTGTTCGAGTCTGATTTCAGCAAGCTTTCTGTTGTTGGGTAAGTGTGGCCTTTTTGTCTGAATGGCAGAGGCATCTCACAGTGTCCTTGTTAGTTTTTCCTTATTCCCTCTTTGAGCTTGTCCAAAAAGATGAGATCCTCTTGTGAGACTGTTTTGTTGCTTGCCTTTGTGTCCTTAAAATCTGACTCTAGAACATTGATCACGTCCATGGGCGTTACAGGGGGTAATTCCTTTATTTTGATTCTATGACACAAACTTGACTGAGTTTCATTGAGCGCTGGTGTGGAGCCTCCAACGATACTCCACCCTAGGTCTATGGCATATGGCTCCTCACCTTCTCCTAGTATAACTTGTCTAGGAGCTAAAGTTCTGGGACAGTTAAATCCAATAAGGAGTCCAACATCACAACTCAGAAGAGGTGGTATCTTATCAGCAATTTCTGTCAGGTGGGGCCATTGTTTTGCAGTGTCACTAGTGGGTATGTTGTCATAGTTTACTGGAATAAAGTCTTTGGTATATGAGGGGGGTATGTCGATGCGAATGTCTGAGTCATAACCTCTCACACGCAGTCCAGATACTCTGGGACTCTTAACAATAGAGTGAACACCCAGCATGGTAGTTAGCTTTAACTTTACAGGGTGATTGTCCGCTCGTAGCTGGTTGCTTAATTCTTCACAGACAAATGTGCTGTCACTTTGTGTGTCTAATAGTGCGTAAACTAATTCCTCGTTAGACGGGCTCTGAACCGTAGACACCCATACAGGAACGATCATGGATGTGCTACTTGACTGACCCATCTTAGATACGTTGAGAGCTGTGACTGCCGCGGTTTCTTTTGGAGTGCTTGGAGCGGTGTTGTCAGAGCTTCGAGACCTTTCATATGCCTTGTGATTGTCATTGTGCAGACAAGTTGGATGCCTTCCTTTGCAAATGTCACAAGTGTGGCGATGGCAACAATCTTTGGCGTTATGGCCCACCTTTAAGCATCCATAGCACAGTTTATTGTCCTTAACATATGTGCGCTTCTCTTCTAAGGGCTGATCTGAGAAGTTAGGGCACTTTGACAACTGGTGTTTTTCATCTTTGCAAAACATGCAGGGTCCCTTTAATTTTGTGTTGCTTGTCCTTGGCTTGTTGTTTTGTACCGTGGTTTGCGTTGTGAAGACTTGTGTGGATCTGTTTGGTTTAAAGTCCTTTGTGGTTCTTTTCTCGTAGGATGAGCTGCATGAGTGAAGAGCATATGAAGAAGTGACCGGGTTGCATGCGATCTCTGCCTCGACTGCCACAAATTGTGCAAAGTCCTTAAAGGAGGGAAAATCCTTGCCGTTCATAAGTGCATAAGATTTCAAATCATAAGATTTTCCTCACAGTCACTCAGTATCTCTAGCCCTTTTACATATGGAGTGGCTTAGTGACATGCATTTAGAAAGTCTAAAAACGTCCTTAATCCTTCTGCGTCCTTTGAGCTTATTTTAGGCCATTTTGACAGTTTGTCTCTGAAAGCTCTTTGGACAACAAAAGGCTGTCCATAACGTTGGTCAAGCTTTTGCAATGCATCCCTGTATGCCTCTTCATCACTGCGATAGCATGTCCTCTCAAGACATTTTTGTGCTGGGCCTGTGACATACCTTTTGAGCAAGTTTTTGAAGTTTATCTGCAGGTGAGATGCCTTTGCAGTCCACAAGTGAAGAGAATGAAGCCTTCCATTCAATGTAGTTAATTAGATCTCCGATGAACACTGTGGGCATTGGCACTTGAATTCTGTTTATGGCTATACTGTTTTGAATTGCTTGGGCCAACTGGGAAATGTCCGTGGGAGGTGCTCGAGTGACAATTTGAGGGTTTGGATTGTTCACCGTGTGATTTGACATATGCATAGACGCATTGTTTTGTGGCATTAATAGAGGTAAGCCACTAGAGGGAGATGGTGCTTCACGAACAGATTGGTGATTAACAGAAAAGGGCATATTGTTTGGTTGTATTTGCAGATTGTCCATATCCATGTTCATTTCTCTGTCGTAGATCTCAAGTTTAGCGCGAGCCGCTTGCATTTCCTTTTCTGCCTTTAAACGCTCAAGTTCATATTCTATATCTTTCATTTTTTCCTTTTGTTTAATTTCCTCCTGCACAATTTTATATTCTGCTTCCTTTGCAGCCAACTCCGCCGCTGCATCAATCCTTTTGGCTGAGATGATTGAAGTGTTAGACTGCTTACCGACACTAGACTGAGAGGCGGTACCGTAGATGGAGCGGGCGTACTGGTGTGACAGTAGCTGATGAAGGTGTTGTCTTTCTTTATCTGCTTCAAAATCCCCGTCTATTGCTGTTATACGTTATATAGTATTTTCATAATGTCCTTAGTTACTGCTTCACAAGAGTCCATTTTGCGTCTAGTGTCAGGGGATGGCAAAGTACGCTCCCTTATTTCACTGTACACCTTCATGTTGTTCAAACCCATTTCAATATCATTGGCCATTGCACACAACTTGTGCTCTGATAAGTCAGTCTTTAGGCTTTCTCTGGATGTTCTGATTAGCCCTTTCCATTGTTCATAGAGACTTAGCAGTTTTCTGTCCTTTTTACTCAGTTCGTCTTTTTGGTAGGCTAGCATTTTCTCCGTTAGCACACTAGGCCGCTCTGAACGCCTGGGTAATGATAACTCGGCCGCAGCCTCCATTTTATGGAGTTCAGCTAATTATTTTTCTGTGCGTTCAATATCGTCCTTTAACTCCTGCCTTGACATGCTCTCTGTATCTCCTTGATGTAATAAAGCTCTCGTTTCAGTGATTTCAGTTTGTAGCTTACGTGTTTGCTCTTCGATGCCGTCCATTTTCCGTGATGTTGTAGCTCGCTGCCTGTGCCGTTGCCCTTAGCATCCACTGGCCGCTCGCTGTAGCACACCGAGGTGAAGCTCTTACTGTAGCATACCCCCCGAACAAGGATGAGACTTTTACTGATGGTTTTATGATGTTTAATCCTTTATTAACCTTAATCCGTTCACCATATCACCAACGTAAGAGCTGAAATGTACACATGTAACTGATCAGCTAACATTGTTCACATTCACATGTCTTACATTTGCGCGAAAAACAAACATATTAACAGACAAAATGCTCATATCTCAACTGATTTAACGTACCTTTTGCCTCTTCAGAGGGGCTGCAAGTATAAATTGGACGTTTACCACGGCTCTGTGTCGAAGTTATTGCCGTATTCGGGATAACAAGCTAGGCTATATGTTATAACATGCGCTAACCAGGGCGCGCGCGCTTCCAAAAGGAAAACAAAAGCGCGTAGCGGAAGACCGGAAGTCAACCATTTCAATACAAACATTTCAAAATAAAAGACAATCACCTTTTCTGTAACAAAATATACTTATGGTTATTTACATCAGTATTTAAGCGAATATCGTTTATTATCTTTATGAGCGCTGTCTCTGTGCTGTGATGCGATCGGAAACCAGATTGAAAATTGTCAAAGTATCCATTTGAGCTTAGGAATTTGTTCAGCTGATTGAAGACAACTTTTTCAATGATCTTGCCTATGAAAGGAAGATTTGAGATCGGTCTATAGTTGTTTAATATAGTCTTATCCAGATTGCTCTTTTTCAGGAGGGGTTTGACAACTGCAGTTTTCAGGGAGTTTGGAAAACGTCCAGAGAGAAGTGAGGCATTTACCACTTCTAGGAGATCTGCTTCTAAGCTGTTTAACACACTTTTGAAGAAACATCTGGGAAGTGCGTCAAGGGCGCAGGTTGATGTTTTAAGGTGCCGTACGTTTTCTTCCAAAATCTGATCACCTTTCTGATATAATTGATTTTCTCAGAGAAGAAGGAAGCAAACTCACTGCACTTGCTGTCTGAGAGCATTTCACTGGGAATCTGGCTTAGGGGGTTTGTCAGTCTCTCTACAGTAGCAAAAAGAGTGTGCGTGTTGTTTAAGTTGCTGTTTATTGTTACGGCCCATGGCCTGTTTCTGTTCGCTCTCCTGCTCCTCCTCCTCTCTTTCAGGTCTAATTGGTGACACCTGGGAAGTCACTGTTAAATATGAGCTTCTCTGCTGTATTGCTTGCTCTTCCCGGTGGAGACTTTGTCTAAAGCTACTGGGTATGTTAGATGAGGTCAAAGTATTCATAGGACAGTTATGGGGCAACGTGGAGGCAGGGTGGGAAGTCACAATGACAATGACAGCAGTCCGAGCTGTGCGCACTCGGCGCGCGCGCAAGGCAGTTCTGCCCGCGCCCGCGCCGCTCGTAGCAGGATGTCAGGTGTGACATGGGGCAACTAAACAGGTCTTGTCTACTTGTGTTTGTGTGTCATATGAATAATATATATAGGCTATGTAATATATATATATCAGGCATGTGATTGGCTAAGGACAAAAAAGCAGGAAAATATACTGATACTTGAATTCATATCTTGCTACTCAGTCAGAATCTCATTAACCTGGAATCCCAGTCTCTGTCACAATAATCATATAACGTTAGGCTATGTGATGTTTTAGGCCTATTTTGCAGACATCCATTTAAAATGTAGGCAATGGCTTATAAAGAACCTTTCTTCCATATCCACTTAGGTTTCTCAGCTTGGACTCAAGCATTTGTGTGGTCCAGGTAACGTTAGCTTTGCATAAAAAAAAATGGTTAAATCATTCGCATGGCTACTTTTACTTTTATACTTTAAGTAAATTTCCAAGCCTGTACTTTGGTACTTTAACTTAAGTAGTACTAAAAGTTAAATTAGTAGGCTACTTCTACTTTTACCAGAGTATTTTTTAACACAAGTATCTACTTCTACTTGAGTACGAGAAGTGAGACGGACTATTTTCTTTAGCGGAAGCAATATAAATCGTTTTTAAATAAATAAACTCCTTTTAAAATCAATATTTTGAGTCAAATTATTGATTTATTTAGTATGTAGCCATGTAATAATGTCTGTTTATGTTATAGCGAGCCAGTTTTTACAGCGAATACAACCCTTTTAGGTTTATTCAAGACCCCTCCGCTTCGCGTGGGGTTCGCGGGGTTTGGGTTTCACTGACGGACGCAATGACGCGCACTTGCTAGAGTGTTCCATTTACGTGTTCTCTCGAATCCTAAAGGATCCTCGCCTAGCCTCTGAAGGAAATGACTTGGAAGGACGCGTCCTGCCAAGGAAGTATCCTTGACATTGAGAAACACCTACTGTCTCGCGGGCGCGCTCACTCGCTCGCTCTAGATTCCGGGAGAAACTATTTGCGGCCATCAGTGAGCTATATATTTAATATAGGCCTAATTATTTAAATATAATTATTTATTTTTTTATTAGACTATTTGTTGGTGCCCCCTCAGCACTCGGCACCCTACGCACAGTGCGTTATGCGCGTGGTGGGAGCGGCAGCGCTGAATGAACCTTATTGAAAAGTGTTACCATTTTATCAGTTAACAGTTAATAATCGGATAATGTGAGGTAGCCATATAAGCGGGATAATGTAGAAACAGTTTGTCTTACATGTAGGCTACTTCATGAGGCACACGCGCGCGGTCTCTCTTGCTCTCTCTCCCTCTGTCATGCACGCGCTACGCCGTATGGAGCACAGTCTGTTTTTTTTTTTTTTTTACAGATCTGAATGATTCACATAGGTCACATTTTCTGGTCGGAAAATCCGGAATTCCGGATTAATCCGGAAAAATCACATCCCTGATATATATATATATATATATATAATCAGAGTGCCTATTGTATGTAGTAAATGGAAAATCTCTACAGCAAAAGGCCAACCGCTACATGCATTCGGTTTGTTTCTACCATTTATTAGTAATGATTTACACAGTTTGTTTATACTTACTATTTACCTGAGCATTCAGTATTGTGCAATATAGCATACAGAAGGTGAGGGACATTTTGGGGGGAAAGAAGTGCTGCATTTTATAATTTAAACTTGTGACTTTTCATGAAAATTCTGTAATCCAAGATGGCCGCCACCATATGACGTCATAATATGCAAATTAGATGGGAAAATGTAATCCCTACATAAACTTTGGGTCATCCTTAATATTTCTCTAATTTACGGAAAGTCTCTATCTTTTATCACTTTTAAGATATAGGGCCCTATTTTAACGATCTGAAACGCAAGTGTCAAAGCGCAAAGCGCAAGTAACTTTGTGGGCGGATCCCGGGCGCTGTTGCTATTTTCCCGGCGGATAAACGACTCTTGCGCCCAGCGCAAATCTAAAAGGGGTTGGTCTGAAGTAGCTTCATTATTCATAGGTGTGGTTTGGGCGTAACGTGACATAAACCAATCAGAGCGTCCTCTCACATTCCCTTTAAGAGCAGGCGCGCTTGTTCCACGGCGGATCGCTATTATAACGGCAGATTTGCCAGCGCACGCCAGGAGCAGTTCACAGCCAAAGAGACCGACGTTCTCGTCAGGGCCGTAAAACACAGAGAAGTGACACTGGGGATGATGGGAGAAACCCACCCAAATTAGCTTCGGTTAAACAGGCGTATAATTCGGGTAAATGTGTAGCCTAATCTAGTTTTTTTTTTTTTTATCTAGATAGATCTTTTTCACATCTTCACGGACACAACCTCCCTCGTGTGTTAATATTTTTCCTTGTAATAATGTATGATTTGCAAAAATGAAAACTGCTGCGTCTGTTTATAATTATTAGAGAATCAAAGTGGATGCGCGTTAACACACTGCATTATGGCCAAGCACGCGCCCTTAAAATACCACATCACTAACGCGCAACGCGCCACTGTCTTTAGACTGTTTTTTTCCTGGTCAGTGGCGCTATTGCTTTCTAAAACTGGAAAATAGCACCATGGAAGTTTTGCGCCGGAACACGCCTCCTCTTTGCGCTGAACCGCCCCCGCGAGCGCAAGTTCATTCCCTAATTTACCGACGTGCGTCTGTGGAGGGAAAAGTCCGCTGTGCGCGGGTGCAAAATAGGAATGATACATGCGTCGGTGTTCAAAGTCAATTGCGCTGGGTGCAAGATAGGGCCCATAGCCTTTTGAAATTAAGATGTCAAAATCGAACGTTTTAGGAAAAAACCTCTGGCGCCTAAAGGGTAAAGTTAGTAACAGAGTACGTTTTCCTTTGCGGGTTTAATCAATAGGCCACACAGACAACACCTTAAACCCAATCTTTTTGAAAAGCTGGTGGTGCTAAAGGGTATCGAATAGATGGATGTCTGAAACACACAGGTACACCACCTGGAGTACACCAGCAGTTATTTAAAATATAATTGACTTTGTGTTATTGGGTTCTTGTTACGATGTTATGATGGTGATAAAACATAATAAAAGATGTTTGAAATTCGTTTTTTGTAGTTTTGTATTTCCTATAGACCATTTCAAGGACGTAAACAATAACAAACGCGTTGGAATGCTACTGCGCATTTCCGGTGGCGCCATTTTAGAACCACAGATCCGTGAAAACAAGCTCGTACTTTTTAAGTCTAGCAAAAAGGCAACAGTTAAAGTATTTCCCAAAACTGAAAATAAACAATGATTTAAATAATCGGACCCTTTAAATAAGGCCCCGTGTACACGATGGGAAAACGCAGATATTTCTCTGCGTTTTGGCCTGTGATTTACACGAAAACGCCGTTTTTATCCCAGAAAACGATCATTTCTAAAAACTCCGGCTAAAGTGGAGATTTCTGAAAACGCCGGTTATATGTTGTCGTGTCAACTGGGAGAAACGGGGTTTTAGGTTCTCTCTTGTCGATTCTGAGGATTCTGATTGGCTTGCATGGCTTTATCCTTCTCCCTACACTGCCGCCCATAGGTTTAGCATAGTTATAAAGGCGCTTGGCGGCGTATTTATGCGGGTTGTGTGCACAATGTTATTATTGAAAACGGAGGGGGAGAAATATTCGTTTCTCTAAATACCCGGCTATGTGTAAATGTGGCCTAAGACTTGCGTAAACTTTTTACCTGAATAGCCTGACGGCTCATTATCTGATTGCGTGTGTTGCGGCTGCTTGCGTGCAACTTACACGAGAGATGCGATAAAAGCATATCGCAGATGGTTACAAATAATTTCTTAGCTTCTTAAAAAAGGGGAACATTTATTTGTACAATGTGGATGACATCTGTCTTGTGTTTGGTGCAGATGAAGCAAGTCAAACAGAGTCAAAAACCTATTTATCATGGTTTGTCCGGGGAGGTTACGAGTGGGCATTTCACTTGCATTGCTGAGTCAGTCAGTATATCTATGCAAATATTCATATTTATTTGTACAGCGCTATTCAAAATACTTATAGTTTCAGTGCAGCTTTACAGAACTTGCATGTATATTACAATGCTAATTGTACGCTAGTAAACTAATCGCTATGCCATTACTCATTTCATTCGTTTCCAAATGTGTGTTCTTGTGGAACGGTGTGCGAGGGTTTAAATGTCCTATCTGAGCCCTTCATGTGCATGATCACAAATGAATAGAAGGTGAATGCAATTTATTGCTCTCTGTCTTTATTTTCTAATGCATAAACCTGTATTAGTCATTTAAGAGAAAGTATACGTGCAGATTAATAATTGTACAATGAAGAATAAAACATACAGAATACACTTTTTAGGTCCTTGAAGGTAAAATATGTTCTTTTATGGTTTTCAAGTAGTCACATACAGATTTGCACCATATTCTAAGTTATTTCAGTAATTCAACTTAAAAGGTGAACCTAATATATTACTTCATTATTATTTCAAGCCTTTATTTGTTATAATTATGATGATTATGGCTTACAGCTTATGACAACCCCAAGTTCAAAATTAGAATATTGTGAAAAGATTTTCACATTATTTACACCTTTTAAGTTTAATTGCTGAAATAAACTTTTGCACAATATTCAATTTTTTCGCGTTTCACCTGTAGTAAACATTAGAAGTGGATCAAAAAAGTGAATCAAAGTTGTCCTAAGACAAGAACGGGTATTGTTCAAAATGAATGTATAACTTTGATGAACGGGTTAGATCCACTTCAAATGTTGACTACTACATAAATACATAAACAAAAGAAACATCCTCTCACTTTCAACAGCTTTTATTTCCAGCAAATTTCTTACTATGTGTAAATACTTGTATGAACACAAAATGCTTCAACAACTGAGACAACAACATAAAACATTTCACAGAATGTTTTTTCGACAAACAGAAATGGAGTTATGAGTCCCTGAACAGAGCGGGTCAATATCCGTCCTCCAGTTCTCCAACACATCTGGGGGTTCATACGGTGTGTGCAGAATTATTAGGCACGTTGATTTTCTGATCATAGTTTTTTCAGGCACATTTTACCAATTCCAAACCACATTCATCTTAAAGGGATAGTTCACTTTGAAATTAAATTTGGATATGTTATAGCTTACCTGAAGTGCATCCAAGATGTAGGTGTCTTTGTCTCCGCAGTAGTTTCAATTTTTATATTTTTAGGTCAAACCGTTCTTGTCTGTCAGTCATAATGTAGAGATTACACGTGAAGCGCGGGTTCGGCTGGGCAGAAGTGAAGCGCGGTTTCGGCGCTCATAGAAAGAGCCCACTCGACATACTGGATCAGAGTCACGGAAGGATCAGGTGCGGGCATCTGTGACCGAAGTGGTTCTGATAATCCCCCGTGGAAGAATATCTTCAAGCACTGGGTGCTCATTTGCGCGAGAGGCGGCAGTTTCATGAACTCCGCGACGTACTCCTCTATGGAGCGATTCTCCTGATGGAGACGGAGAATCTGCACGTCTGGATTCCAGAAAGGCATGGCTGCTGGATCACGATGTGGTGAGTTCTTCTGTAACGCCGGTGCGGCTGAAGCAGAGATGAGGCAGGATCCAAATGCAGCACACGCTTTATTTAACAGACTAACTCACTAGAAACTAGACAGGACAACGGTACTCGGGAACAGGAACAACCAACATTGACGTTAACAATTAAACATTAAACAAGAACTCACAAGGACAGGGCTTAAATAATCAGAGACAAACGAGCTAAACAGGATAACAAGGGGGCGTGGGAAATGAGAGACACCTGGGATAACTAATAGACAAGACAGGGAAACACTAATCATGACACAGACAAGAACGGTTTGACCTAAAAATATCAAAATTGAAACTACTGCGGAAACAAAGACACCCACATCTTGGATGCCCTTGAGGTAAGCTAAAACATACCAACATTTAATTTCAAAGTGAACTATCCCTTTAATTACTATTATTAATTTTGCATTTAATCATTTATAAGTGATGTATAATTGTTTATCAAGGCTGGAAATGAAAAATGCCTTATTTCTTATTATATTCTTTACAGATAAAATAAGCCAAAAAAGATAGGTAAAAAATCCTTAAAAATGACCCCCACTTAATAAGAATCACAAACTCAAACTGTGGCACCAAGAGGCTGTGGTGCTGTTCCTTCAAGAGTCACTCTCACTCTGTATGTCTATGAAAACCTCAGCTTGTGATTCCTATTAAGAGGGGGTCATTTTTTAGGATTCTTTACCTAACCTAAGTCTCTGAGACCCTGACACTTTGCACTTCAGGAGACTCCAGGTAGGTTGCAGTTCTGGAAAATGGTGGCGCTGGAGACTGATGGTTTCACACTTAATTCTTCACATTCATTATTTTACAGTTAACATGTGTCTTTTCTTCTCCACCTGTTTTCATCTGACCCAATGAGCATTTCACTGTCCAATGGTCATGCCTTAACTGCAATTCCTAGTATTCTTCTCATGGGCATTTAATAATTTGTGACTTTTCAGTCTGAGTTAAATCTCTTTTTTGGCTTATTTTATCTGTGAAAGAACATGTGCCTAATGATTATGCACACCTGAATATAAGGCGTTTTCATTTCCAGCCTTCATGAACAATAATATATCACTTATACATGATTAAATACAAAATTAATAGTAGTTATCAAGATTAATGTGGTTTGGAATTGGTAAAAATGTGTCTGGAAAAAAATATGATCAGAAAATCAACATGCCTAATAATTCTGCACACACTGCATGGTCACATGTGGTTTGGCTGTCGTTCCTGTCTCCCTGTAGCAGTCTTACATTACAGATGATGGCTTTCCTATTGAAGACAAAAGTAGAAACACAATTATTTAACTTAATCTGGTTGATGCACAGTATTTAAAAAATAATGCTACTATTGTGTAGTACATCAGTGAATGTTGGAATTAACATTAGCTAAGCTTGATAAGTGATGAAAAAATGTTTACCGTTACCTTTTGTAAACTACTGCAGTTAACATTAGCTGTTACACACCTCAAGTATACAGTATTCAATAATGCGTTACTCACTGCAGTTGTCAACCGACTAGACAGCTAGACAACAAATGTTAACTCCTAACTTACTTAATTACAGCCCACAGAACATTTAGAAAAAAAACGGAAATAAAAACTTGTTCACCTTTTTTCACTAAACACGTGTCAAAACGCTAGGTGCATGTAAACAATAACAAACCCACAGTGGGTTAGCTTACATTATGCTGCATCAAACTTAAACAGTTAACGTAAAGAAATGAAAAAACTAATTGTACTTACCAGACTCGAAATGTATGCTGTATATTGCTAGTTGCTTATCCTTCTCGCTTCACTGCTGCAATCCAGGCGCGTTTTTCGGAAATCTAAACGCTTTGATTTCCAAGAGCAAGTTAACGTTAGTTCCGGGCCCGAGAGAACATCCAACCACTGAACAACATGCTCTTAATTTTGACATGTTTTATTCGCATGAATAAGAAAATGGCCGCACAAGTGCCGTAAATAAAGCACCACGCGCTGTTGTTTCGAATGTGCGCGCTAACTAACTGGAAACATCTGAGGGCCAAACACGTCACTTCCTTACATCTACAAATAGCCGTTGAAATCATAGACAGTATATAAGATGGACACAGCGGCCCCATAGACTTCAACAGAGAAAAGTGAAGCCCATTTGAAGCACTCACTTCCTGATCGCCAGGCGTACTGCGCAGACTCAAACTGAGCTTGGTGAAGTGAGCCTGTCTGACAGCTGTCAGTCTTCTAGTAGCTGTGCCGAGAGAAATCTGAATCATTCCCTTCCGAATCTCGCAGAGACGGAGAGCGTGTATACTGTATTTGTATTTTAAATACATTTCCATGTATTTATGCCCATCCCTGTATATAGGCTCATTTAGTGTGCAGTCTAGCTCTATATAGGCTCCTTTTGTGTGCAGTCTAGCTCTATGGGCTCCTTTAGTGTGCAGTCTAGCTCTATGGGCTCCTTTAGTGTGCAGTCTAGCTCTATGGGCTCCTTTAGTGTGCAGTCTAGCTCTATAGGCTCCTTTAGTGTGCAGTCTAGCTCTATGGGCTCCTTTAGTGTGCAGTCTAGCTCTATGGGCTCCTTTAGTGTGCAGTCTAGCTCTATGGGCTCCTTTAGTGTGCAGTCTAGCTCTATATAGGCTCCTTTAGTGTGCAGTCTAGCTCTATGGGCTCCTTTAGTGTGCAGTCTAGCTCTATGGGCTCCTTTAGTGTGCATTCTAGCTCTATAGGCTCCTTTAGTGTGTAATCTAGCTCTATGGGCTCCTTTAGTGTGCAGTCTAGCTCTATGGGCTCCCTTAGTGTGCAGTCTAGCTCTATGGGCTCCTTTAGTGTGTAGTCTAGCTCTATGGGCTCCTTTAGTGTGCAGTCTAGCTCTATGGGCTCCTTTAGTGTGCAGTCTAGCTCTATGGGCTCCTTTAGTGTGCAGTCTAGCTCTATGGGCTCCTTTAGTGTGCAGTCTAGCTCTATAGGCTCCTTTAGTGTGCAGTCTAGCTCTATGGGCTCCTTTAGTGTGCAGTCTAGCTCTATAGGCTCCTTTAGTGTGCAGTCTAGCTCTATGGGCTCCTTTAGTGTGCAGTCTAGCTCTATGGGCTCCTTTAGTGTGCAGTCTAGCTCTATGGGCTCCTTTAGTGTGCAGTCTAGCTCTATGGGCTCCTTTAGTGTGCAGTCTAGCTCCATGGGCTCCTTTAGTGTGCAGTCTAGCTCCATGGGCTCCTTTAGTGTGCAGTCTAGCTCCATGGGCTCCTTTAGTGTGCAGTCTAGCTCTATGGGCTCCTTTAGTGTGCTGTCTAGCTCTATATAGGCTCCTTTAGTGTGCAGTCTAGCTCTATCGGCTCCTTTAGTGTGCAGTCTAGCTCTCTATAGGCTCCTTTAGTGTGCAGTCTAGCTCCATGGGCTCCTTTAGTGTGCAGTCTAGCTCTATGGGCTCCTTTAGTGTGCAGTCTAGCTCCATGGGCTCCTTTAATGTGCAGTCTAGCTCTATGGGCTCCTTTAGTGTGCAGTCTAGCTCTATATAGGCACCCTTAGTGTGCAGTCTAGCTCTATGGGCTCCTTTAGTGTGCTGTCTAGCTCTATATAGGCTCCTTTAGTGTGCAGTCTAGCTCTATCGGCTCCTTTAGTGTGCAGTCTAGCTCTCTATAGGCTCCTTTAGTGTGCAGTCTAGCTCTCTATAGGCTCCTTTAGTGTGCAGTCTAGCTCTATAGGCTCTTTTAGTGTGCAGTCTAGCTCTATCGGCTCCTTTAGTGTGCAGTCTAGCTCTCTATAGGCTCCTTTAGTGTGCAGTCTAGCTCCATGGGCTCCTTTAGTGTGCAGTCTAGCTCTATAGGCTCCTTTAGTGTGCAGTCTAGCTCTATGGGCTCCTTTAGTGTGCAGTCTAGCTCTATGGGCTCCTTTAGTGTGCAGTATAGCTCTATGGGCTCCTTTAGTGTGCAGTATAGCTCTATGGGCTCCTTTAGTGTGCAGTCTAGCTCTATATAGGCACCTTTAGTGTGCAGTCTAGCTCTATGGGCTCCTTTAGTGTGCTGTCTAGCTCTATATAGGCTCCTTTAGTGTGCAGTCTAGCTCTATCGGCTCGTTTAGTGTGCAGTCTAGCTCTATGGGCTCCTTTAGTGTGCAGTCTAGCTCTATAGGCTCCTTTAGTGTGCAGTCTAGCTCTATAGGCTCCTTTAGTGTGCAGTCTAGCTCTATATAGGCTCCTTTAGTGTGCAGTCTAGCTCCATGGGCTCCTTTAGTGTGCAGTCTAGCTCTAGGCACCTTTAGTGTGCAGTCTAGCTCTGTGGGCTCCTTTAGTGTGCAGTCTAGCTCTATGGGCTCCTTTAGTATGCAGTCTAGCTCTATGGGCTCCTTTAGTGTGCAGTCTAGCTCTATGGGCTCCTTTAGTGTGCATTCTAGCTCTATGGGCTCCTTTAGTGTGCAGTCTAGCTCTATGGGCTCCTTTAGTGTGCAGTCTAGCTCTATGGGCTCCTTTAGTGTGTAATCTAGCTCTATGGGCTCCTTTAGTGTGCATTCTAGCTCTATAGGCTCCTTTAGTGTGCAGTCTAGCTCTATGGGCTCCTTTAGTGTGCAGTCTAGCTCTATGGGCTCCCTTAGTGTGCAGTCTAGCTCTATGGGCTCCTTTAGTATGCAGTAAAGGGTCTGTTTCCGCCTGAAACATAATTCCACCACAAACATGATCATTACAAGTTTTCTGGAAGCTAATCAAATCACAAAAAGTTCCTTGACTTCCTACAAACACAGGACAGTAATTTATGTCAAGGGTTTTCAATCCTTACCTTGTTCACATTTCTTCTGAAGCCTGTTGAGGTAGAGGCTTCCGTTTCTGGGGCAGGTTGTGAAAAATCCTACAATAAAAGAGATGTGTAAGGGCCAGTCATTTATGCCACACATTCAAATGTTTGCCTTAATAAAAAAGCCCAGTGCATTCACCTCAGCAACTGTCTCACAACACAGACAGAGTGTTTTCATAATTTGCTTCACCCTAATAAATAAAAGTAGGCCAATATAAAGCATAACTGTTGTAAAGTATGTTTCTGGTGTTCTGTCTGCTGCATTCACATTCTCTGTGTGGGAGACTGTGTGCTGGCTTCAACAGTGTCAGGGACACTGTATTTCCCTCGACTGCAGAACATACAGTCAGACATATTTAAAACTTAAAATAGAATTAATGTATTGCACACGTACCAGTGTTACTTGCTTAGAGAAGCCCGCACCAGGGTCAGGTTGTACAGCACCTGTAATCCCATCCAGTGTATTCTGGAGGAGTGGCCCTCCACCGGTTTTCTGAATTTTACTCTTTTTTCGGTTTGCCTCAAACAAGTGTTTGAGATCAAATGTTCACAAAAATAATAAAAAGTTGTGTGTAAATAATACTTACCACTTTGAATTATATTTTTTATATTTTTATATCTGCTGCCAAGAACGTTTGGAGTTGGAGGTTGCATCTAAAATCAATGAATATTAATCTTTATTAGTATATATACACATGCACATTTTTGTATATAAAAATATAGGCTATATATTAAACACACACACATAATTCATACATATATGACTATAGAACGTAACTTACACAAATCAACTTAACGCAATCAGCAATCTTTCTCCAACAGTCTTCTCTTGCTTTGGCAGCAGAGACCGTATTGTTTCGAGCTTGTAATACATATTTAAATTCAACGCAATTCTGAATGATTATCTCTTGATCCTCCGCAGAAAAATATACCGCTCTCGCTCCATCCATATCGATCGCGATTGGTTGCCCGGTGCCAACGTCACTTTGGTATGTGCACGCGCTCGTGGAGTAATCATGCTTAAAGGAGAACTCCGGTCAATTTTAACATTGAGCTCATTTTTTTCTAAATTTGGAGTGCTGTCAATACAGAGAACAACGACAAAAATCGGTGTTGCCTACACCGTGTTATCCTCTTTTTAAAATTTGCACCCGACTTGAATGGGGCACGTTTTAAACCTGCTTTTATCCTCTTAACATCCTTGATGTGTCATTACAAGTGCCCAGCCATGTTGAGTGATTCCTTCAGAGTGAACACGGTGAATCTGACTGCAGTAGATGTGAAAGATATTAATAAAAATTATGTTAATTCAACAAGCGCACATACCTGTATTTACTTCCTGTTTTCAGTCGAAGTTCACAGTAATCGATTGTCGAGTTCACGCGCGTGATCATAGGTAACTATGTAACGACAATTGACAATTGACTAGAGGATAAAATCAGGTTTAAAACTTGCCCCATTCAAGTCAATAGGGTGCCAATTTTAAAAAGAGGATAACACGGTGTAGGCAACACCGATTTTTGCCGTTGTTCTCTGTATTGACAGCACTCCAAATTTACTAAAAAATGAGCTCAATGTTAAAATTGGCCGGAGTTCTCCTTTAAGATCAAAGCCTGAGTTTACAGAAAGTTGATGAGCTGCATTATGGTACCAATAAAGCCTGATTGCATCGGTTTGGTTTTGTCAACTCCAAACTAATCCTGTAACCCCGCGTCTGTTCAGCTACCTTTATGGTAAAGGCCCCAGGGGACCACTACTTTCATTATAAATATTATAATATTTATTCTGCATTGTGTTTTTGTTTTATGTCATTTACATAAAATATTAGATAGTTATGTATACATTATTGTATTTTAAATGGTGTAAAAACCTGTTATTGACCTCAAAATAAAACATTATCCCTCTGTACATGACTGTGGGGACAAGCACTTCTGCGGTGCTTGGAATTTTATATAACTAATAAAAAATGAAATATTGCCACTTGATGCCTCAAGAAGTTGTAATTGTTCAAATGACATATTGCTTTATTTTAAAATATTAAGAAATTGTAATTCTAAAGTGTTTGTTTTTTTAAGTGTAATATTTATGTACAGCTATAGGGACAGAAACATTTACTTTTCCATAGAATGACCCTTAAGCAAATAGTTTAAAAGCAAGAAAATATAGTGCTATTTTTGTATTATTTTAACATTTTGAATTAGCTTTTACCATTATATTTCAAGTTTTAGTGCATACTTTTGTTTGTCTTAAATCGAATATTTCATATTTATAACACTTGCATTTTATTTTCATCTATCAATTAGCTACATAAAATCTTTAGTAGGCTAGTTGTACTTTATCAATAACAACATTTATGCATAGATCATTCTTATTGTACAATTCAAGCTTTTCTATGCTCACAGAAAGAATACTAAAAATGTAAGTGTGTGTGTATAAGTTCCCTACAACTAAACTTTTACAATTAGCAGCAACAGTTCAGTTGGGAGTTTATGTTTAGTATTACAAAATCTTATTTTAGCTGTAGCCTAGGCCTATATATTTTTAGCACGTTGTTCATTTCTTCTGTAGGTTTTAGTATACTATTTATTAATTTATTTACCGAATGTGTAAGTACCTTTGTTGATAGGGAAGCGGGAAGTCTGTCACTACTAGTTCTTTATTCAGATCCTCCATTATCAGTCGCTCGCGCCTCAAGCCGAAGACCAAACCGGTTCGCTCTTTCGGAGGAAGCCGGTTTCAGTGCGTCACCTTGGAAACCACGTCACTATAAATAGGGCTGGGAGAGGGCGGCGGCTTTTACTTACATACTTCGGCAGTTGATAATCACCATATAGCCGTTTGTGCGCGAGGAGAACAACATTATTAATTTTCAACTGTCTGATCTATGGAAACACTTTGTAAATGCTTTTTAAGGTGAGTTATATGATATTATTAAGTGAAATTTAGCATCATTATAGCCGTTATGTTAGGTTACACTTTCAGTATAGGGTACACAGTCTAATCATAAATTAAGGAAGTAGCCACTAGTTAATTTACATCGCTAAAAGTGTTTTTCTGACTTTTTTTTACTTTTTTTATTATTATTTTTATTTATTTTTTAAGAAACATTAAAATATACAAAAATACATTCAGGAGAACATTGAAGAGGTAAAAAAAACCAAAAAAAAAAACAAAGGATATGAAGCAAATAAAAGTACCCTACATTTACACAGGGAAACAATAATGATATTCAAAAAAAGAAAATACAATATTTGGCAGAAAGCTGGTTAAACCTGGACTAGTCTCAGCCTCAGACGTCACGCCCACGGAATGTTGGCTAAACGTCTGATGCATATGGTACACTTAACTGGAAACACTTCAGGAATGTCGAAGTCGTCATCTGATTGGTGGAATTTTATCGGATTTCCGGGGGGGCGCGAGTGTCGCGTTTATTTTCGGTCCGCCGGGAAACAAAGCGCAGACGTGTGATTGCGGAAGAAAAACTGTTGTGTTTACATGAGTGACAATGAGCATTTATCAAGATCAGCTAAACGTAGGATTCTCAAAAGTATGCAAGGTTCACGGCATAGACTCTTTAAAGTCCGCGTGAACCGAAAGTTGCAAACGACTTTTCTCAAGTGTTGTGGCGCATTTCCGAGTGAAACGGAATATTGAACAGAGGGCAGGGTTTTACTTTAGCACTCCTCCTCTCCATCTCTCGCCCATAGCAGAGTAACGGTTTGAGGCGAGTGGTTAAGCGTTTAACCAACCCAAGCCGTCAAGCCTATGTCATCAGAAAAAGAACCATTCCAGACCCGGAAGTAACTTTTCGGACTTTGATTAAAGATAACTTCGGCAAACAATTTTTTCCCGTGTATTAACTTGCTTTAAATTGTTCACCACAAGACTAGTAATATCCGCTAACAAAGTAAATAGGGTCAATTTTGATTTCATGCCGACTTTAAGAGATGTCCAGGAGTTTTGTTTGAGGCACTTAGTGGAGACTTGTTGCACGCCGGTCTGTTGTTGTGGGGACATTTCCACGCCCCGAAACGTGACACTGAACGAAACGAACTGTAATTGGTTGTTTGACATGTCGGTCAAACGGCCTTGTGGGTGGGCCTTGGCCAAAGAAAGCTGCTATGAATTCCAGAGGTCTGGCTACGCAAGACTAAACCTGGACATCAAAGCCATTACAAAATAATTTTTCATAGTTTCAGGAACAGTGAGTCTATTTCAACCAAAAAATGTGAGAGAGTAAGTGAGCCCCCATAAATTTGTTTATGGATGAAAAATTTGCCAAACTAAATAAAAAAGTTACAAATATATTCTTTAGATATGTGGGAGTCAGTTTAATAAAAAATATTATCTTTTAAATTAAAAGTGTGCATTAATGGTGGTTTTATTTAAATGAGAATATAGCTAAATGAGAATGCCTTATCTAAGTCTAAGAAAATAATAATGGCTTTAGAGTGTACAAAATCAGCATAATCCAATAAATCTAAAATAAGTCTATTATTGCTGATATGCCTACCTTTGACAAAACCTGACTGTCAAACCGTTAGAGTTTGTAATTGGTCGCCAATTATCAATTAAGAGAGGATCTTTTTCAGAGTTTGGAATAAGGGAAATTATACCCCGTTTCATTGATGTAGTCATTTCTTTCTGAGTAATACATTCTTTAACATGCAAAGCAATGGGGATTTTATTAAGTCTCAAAAATGGACTGAAAATTCAACGGAAAAACCATCAACACCAGGGGATTTCCTTTTCTTCATAGAGAAAAGATCGGATTTAACTTCTCCAATTGTCAAAGTTGACTCACAAAGATCTTTAAAATCATTATCAATAGTTGAAATATAGTTTTTAATTGTTTCGACAAAAGTCTCACAATTATCTTAATAAATTCGGAAGTATAAAGTTTGTCATAAAAATGTGTGATAAACTTAGAAATTAAGTTGTAACGGATTGACTTAATTAAGTGGGGTGCCAAGCAGGTGATTAAACCTACTAATTTTTTTTGAGTCAGTCAACTGTTGTGGCAAAAATTCATCAAACAAACATCACTGCTTAAGGGAGACACTCAGTCAAATTATAAAATAGAAGTATTTATTCTTGCAAGAATAGGAGCAGTCTAATACACAGCTGTTACCCTGTGCAGAAGAGTGGCACACCCCCAGACAGACAGAACCTTTTTATCCTAATCTCCAAGGCCCCCCCCCCAGAGCCTTCCTCCCAGTAGATTTCCATCCAGTAGTTTTCCATAGACAAAGAAGCCATAACACTAGTTTAGATTCGTCACTAGTTGGCCCATAAGCCCTCCTTCACCAAACGGCCTTCTGACATTCTAGGTCAGAGGTCCTTGTTCGTCTGTTCTCTGGAGTGTCTCTCCCTTCTGCCTCCCCAGGTACATAACCATCATCTTCTCTCACTACAAGTGAGAGACACACATGTGACATTCTTTGAATCATCTATATTTTACTAAAGATCAATGAATATCATAAAACTTCCACCACAACTCCTCACTTTTTATCATTATTAATCAAACATAATAATAATAACAATAATAATAATTCAAGTTCAAGTCATTACATATCACATAAAAGATATCACTCTCCTTGAACCTGTGAAGAAAAAGTTTAGAATGAAGAAGCATAAGGCTGTTTTTGTTGGGGAAAGCCCCATAATTATTTAGCAAGCAAGTAAACATGTTTACTAATGCCGGGCTAAACCGCAGTCACACTAGTAAGGAAAAAGTAGTTATAGCACAGTAGGAAACATACATATAAAATTCAAATCATAAAAGCATAATAAAAAATAAATAAAAAAATCCCTCAGTTTCAAAACCCTGTCCTTGTACGCCATCTCGTAACACGGATGACTGCTGCTTTTAACCCTCTTTACATATCAATCGGTCTCAGAAAGAAAAGAAAACATCAACACATCTAACTGTAATCTCTACTTAAATCATCTGCATAATTTTGTTCATCCCCATCATCATTCGGATAGACTGTCATTTTCAATTGAACAGACATTCCAGTTTTCTCATATTCACCCCTGAATAACAAAATTATCAGAATAACACATACAATCATAACTCATACACTACACATTCAACATTTTCCCCATATCCATTTCCCTAACCATATTTTGTTCTTTTACTTTTAATTCAATCAGGTAGTGGTTCTACTTGATAAGCTTCAATAATAATCCCTATAATTTAAATTAATTAATGGATCTTCTCTTCCTGAAAACATTTGCCTTAAATATTTTCTAATTAATCTGTAACCAATCAAATCATTTGTCATATACCAATATCAATACTAAGCTCTATTTCAATATAATCAGATAAAATCCTCAAAATCATCACAAAAACACATTCTTAAACCATTAGTTGGTCCACATCCTCCTCCAGGCGTGTTGATCATCTCGTTCGCCCCATGGACTCCTGAGATGGTTGCGGCCTTTAGGTGAGAGGCTTGGACCCAGGTGTCACACTGATCTCCTGAGATCACCACCGCACCCTCACTGGAATGAACCATTTCCTGCTTACTGTCACCTGTGAATGGAGACTTTAAGTATTTTGTTAGTGACCGCTTGTCTTCCCCTCGTCCCTTTTGGTGTGACCTGTGGAATTTTCAAAAATCATTATTTTTCATTTCATTTTTAATTATCATTAGACATTTCTTGCTTATTAGAGTCAGAGTCCTTTTCCCCTGAAAAACACATATCCACTTTGCTTACGTTAACAAGTCAATATTCATACATTTGGAAACAGAATCAGTTCAGCTTGATGCAATCCATCCTGACATTCTGCAAAAGGAACATTTTTAGTTATGCGCTGTACAAGGTGTAGCACCTTTCTGCCACAATAATAACCCAGGCCAGGACAGTTAGCCAAATTCATTTTGCCCTGTCTCCCAATCCTGCTCTGTAAAGAAACACAAATTTTGAGGTTATTGTCAGATAATAAAGTCTGTGCTGCCACGGCCTTCGATGCCCTGGCTTTCCTGTAGAAACAATCCAGACAGCAATTTTGTTAGGCAGAAAAATGGCTTCTTTCAGGGCTTTTACCCAATTACCCCTTGTGTTTTCCCAACATTTATTCAGCAAATGTGAACCCCTTAATAAACCATATTTGGCAATTGTTATACCATCTCCCTCTTGATGCGCGACACAACTCAAGCATCAATTTAACATAACATTTAACATAGTGTTCTCAATAAAGCCTGCCATCAACACCAACCCAAACGTTGTCCCTCAGACAAACTTCCTCCAGACATCTTTCAGCCCTCAGTCTCACAGCTTATCCTGCTTTTTTCAGGTCTGTTGTTTTGTCTCGCAACTCAGTCCTCTTCAACCATTTTTAAAGTCATCAATAGTTTCTGTCAGGTGCTCATGCTGTACAGCCTTGGTCAATGTCAGTCAAAAAAACATTCTCCTCCTAACTTCTGAGCTAACTTCTGAGTTAGCTGAGCTAACTTCCTGCTCAGCTACTGTTCGGACGCTCTTGCTTACTGCTCCGCGCTTTGCTCTATCGCTTTTATATTTTTATACTTTATCTTCTTTTATCAACTAATTTCAACTTCAGCAAATCAGCACAGTGCCCAAACGCTTGGATTACAACAAAAAAGCTGAATTATTTTACTCGACCAGCCTCCCACTGAAAGCTTACATTCCGGGGAAGAGAAAACACAACTGCATAAGGATAAGAGAAAATGCCTCTTCTGGAATCTACTTGCTGCAGCAATTGCCACAGACTTTTACAAAGGATTGCAGTTCTTGGAACAAAGTTATTTGCGGGACCACCAAACCAGACGGAACACACAACAGAGCTCCGTCATGGACGCCCTCAGCATACAGCTGGTGAGTTTCATGAATCTACTGCTCCTCCACAGGCCATACTTAGTGTAGAGAAACAAGCCGATCGACTTACAAATCGATGGCACACACAGGGAGCGAGACCCAAAGGCACTCGAGACATCAGATTGTCACGAGTATCACATATTGCCGCAATAGCATCCTCTACCCCAGATACGGCTCTGACAAGGATTGCAAACACTGGTCTCCTACCACCACCTATACATCTTGAGAACAGATTTGAAGTATTAATGAATGTAAATGAGGAATCCCCAAACGTGATGAATGTGATCGAACACAGACTGAATAAGCCAGTAGCTAACACCGATGCTAACTTGCGCTCAAGGTCGAGCAGACAGCGGCACAGAGCTCAGAGCGCAGCCGAGGACACGACTCTGATAGTGGGTGACTCCATTATCAGAAACATTAGTAGCAGGAATACAACTACGTGCTGCCTTCCACAAGCAACAATTTCTGATGTAAACAGGGACCTTGAGAACATTCTGATGAAACATAAGACTGCAAATCGACTCATCATTCATGTGGGGAAAAATGATATTCATAAAGAGCAGTCAGAACTCCTCAAGAAGAATTTCAATGAACTTTTTGAAACACTTAAAAGATTGAAAGTACAAACATTCATCAGTGGACCACTCCCAGCAAGAGGAACAAACAGGTTTTCACGGTTGCTTGGGCTTAATACATGGCTCCAAAAAACCTGCAATATAAAAGGAGTGAACTTCATTGACAACTTCAATCTTTTCTGGAGTCAGAGGCAACTGTTCCAACAGGACGGCCACCCAAACAAACTTGGTTCAAGAGAGCTAAAGGACAATATCTACTTCTCCCTCAATCATCCTTCTGCAGTGTGTGCCAATCCATTCAACCTGAATGGCACACACACACCTGGACACAGTATGAATGACCACAGGACTTCACTCCAGCACCTGAATGGACATGCGGTTGACACGTCACACAAGGACAATGATAACACCACTCAGCCACAACAACTTCTGCTCACGGACACAATCTCAGCTGAGCCCTGCCCACAGAGCTCACCACAGACAGACTGTGTCATACTAGAACTGCTCCAAGATTCAGCACCCAAGGACGACTTCCTGGAAAACAGCCAGGGAAACCAGGTCAGCATATTACAGCCTCCCATAACACCAGAACAACAACAGCCCCTCTCACCAGACACGCTATCTCTATCTCCACCATCTCCACTTCTGGGCTTCTCAGAGAGAATGGAAAAACTGGTGTACGCTGGAACTAAACTATCCCACTCTTTTGCAAGCCCCCAGATATCAACCAAAACACGGCAGGCCTCACAACCACCAAAGCCTGCGGGCCCCGCTCGCCCTCCCCCTCTTCCTGCAAGAGTTCTTCGGTCTCTGCCACAACGACAGGTCTCACACCCTCCTCCTTCTGCTCGAGGTGAACCAAAAACAACTGATACCAGCTCTCAGTGATATGTGTCGGGTCCCCGCTATGATAACAGTAACTTTCTCAAATGTTTACAGAACAAGCGGGAACCCTGTGTGCCTGTATCTTTCTCTATTGCTGTTCGATTACATGATAGAAAGTCTAAGGCCTTCAAAAGCCGTACAGCAAACCCATCTAATCTGGTGCCTATTACACGCCAAACTAAGACTGCTGTGCAGACAAAAAGTAAGACTGTTAAGTTAGCACTTTTAAACATCTGCTCACTTAAAAATAAATCACTTCTAGTCAATGACTTAATAACCGCATACAACCTGGATTTTATGTTTCTAAATGAAACTTGGCTAGAAGACAACTGCAGTGCAACTGTCCTCAATGAAACATCCCCTCCTAACTTTACTTTTATGAGTATCTGCAGAGCGGGTAGGAGAGGTGGGGGAGTAGCTGCTCTTTTTAAAGATGTCTATCAATGTAAGCAAATATCATTTGGTAATTACCCGTCTTTCGAATATTTGGGTATTGTGTTAAAAGATGCTCCACGCATTTTATTTATTATTGTTTATAGGCCTCCAAAATACTCTTCAGCCTTTACTGAGGACTTTACAGAACTGTTATCAACCATTTCCTCAGAGTTTGACTGTTTTGCTATTGCTGGAGATTTTAACATTCACATGGATAATGCAGAAAACAATATGGCAAAAGAAATCAAAACTGTTTTAAAAACTTTTGATCTGACTCAGCATGTACATGGACCGACACACAATCGTGGACACACTCTAGATTTACTTATCAGTAAGGGTCTAAACATTTCATCGATTGTTATTAAGGATGTAGCACTGTCTGATCATTTCTGTATTTTCTTTGATATATTGATCTCTCCTGCCATTGAAGCTAGATCTGTGTCTGTCAAGAAGAGATGCTTAAATGAGAACACTAGAGTACTATTTATGAAGGCTATATCTTTAACACCAAGCATATCTGCTGACTCTGTTGATTTTCTCCTTGATTCTTTTAACTCAAAAGTTAAAAGTGTAATTGATGATATTGCTCCTGTGAAAGTCAGGAAGAGTGGTAGACAAAAGGCACCTTGGAGAAACTCAACAGCAGTGCAAAATATGAAAAGACAATGCAGAAAAGCTGAGCGCATGTGGCGGAAGACAAAACTTGTAGTCCATTATAACATCTACAAAGACACTATCCATGCTTTCAATATGGAACTAGGCAAAGCTAGACAGACTTTCTTCTCAAATATTATAAACAGCAACTTAAACAACACACATACTCTTTTTGCTACTGTAGAGAGATTAACAAACCCCCCGAGCCAGATTCCAGTGAAATGCTCTCAGACAGCAAGTGCAGTGAGTTCGCTTCTTTCTTCTCTGAGAAAATCAATAATATCAGAAAGGTGATCAGCACATCCTTGAGTTGCACTGGGGTCAGACAGATTAGACCACAACCTGAGAAAGTAGTTACTATGTCTGATTTCAAAGAAATTGATGGCAAAATTTTAGAAGAAACCGTACAGCACCTTAAAACATCAACCTGCGCCCTTGACGCTCTTCCCACATCTTTCTTCAAAAGTGTGTTAAACAGCTTAGAAGCAGATCTCCTAGAAGTGGTAAATGCCTCACTTCTCTCTGGAAGTTTTCCAAACTCCCTGAAAACTGCAGTTGTCAAACCCCTCCTGAAAAAGAGCAATCTGGATAAGACTATATTAAGCAATTATAGACCGATCTCAAATCTTCCTTTCATTGGCAAGATCATTGAAAAAGTTGTTTTCAATCAGCTGAACAAATTCTTAAGCTCGAATGGATACTTTGACAATTTTCAATCTGGTTTCCGATCGCATCACAGCACAGAGACAGCGCTCATAAAGATAATTAACGATATTCGCTTAAATACTGATACAGGCAAATTATCAGTGTTGGTACTACTCGACCTCAGTGCTGCTTTTGACGCTGTTGATCACAACATACTTCTTGACAGGCTGGAAAACTGGGTGGGGCTTTCTGGGATAGTCCTAAAATGGTTCAGGTCATACTTAGAAGCGAGAGGTTATTATGTGAGTATAGGAGACCATAAGTCTGAGTGGACATCCATGACATGCGGAGTTCCTCAAGGCTCAATTCTTGCGCCACTCCTATTCAACCTGTACATGCTTCCAATGAGCCAAATAATGAGAAAGAACCAAATCTCTTACCACAGCTATGCAGATGACACACAGATCTACTTAGCCCTATCGCCTAACGATTACAGCCCCATTGACTCCCTGTTCCAATGCATTGATGAAGTAAACAGTTGGATGTGCCAAAACTTTCTTCAGTTAAACAAAGACAAAACTGAAGTCATTGTGTTTGGAAACAAAGATGAAGTTCTCAAGGTGAATGCATACCTTCACTCTAGAGGTCAAACAACTAAAAATAAAGTCAGGAATCTTGGGGTGTCTTTAGAGTCAGACCTTAGCTTCAGTAGTCATGTCAAAGCAATAACTAAATCAGCGTACTATCATCTAGAAAATATTGCAAGAATTAGATGCTTTGTTTCCAGTCAGGACTTAGAAAAACTTGTGCATGCTTTCATCACCAGCAGGGTGGATTATTGTAATGGACTCCTTACTGGCCTTCCCAAAAAGACCATAAGACAGTTGCAGCTCGTACAGAACGCTGCTGCCAGGCTTCTGAGCAGAACCAGAAAATTTGATCACATCACACCAGTCCTCAGGTCTTTACACTGGCTTCCAGTCACATTTAGGATTGATTTTAAAGTATTATTACTGGTATATAAATCATTTAATGGCCTAGGACCTCAATACATTGCAGATATGCTCACTGAATATAAACCCAACAGATCACTCAGATCATTAGGATCACATCAACTAGAAATACCAAGGGTTCACTCAAAGCAAGGAGAGTCCGCTTTTAGCTATTATGCCAGCCGCAGCTGGAACCAGCTTCCAGAAGAGATCATGTGTGATCCTACAGTAGCCACATTCAAATCCAGACTCAAAACACATCTGTTTAGCTTTGCATTTACTGAATGAGCATTGTAGAACAGTATTTGAATGACGATATTAAAGTTTTCGTCTGAGAAAGAACTAAGAATGTGAATGCAGGGCTAAGGAAAGTGAAAAGAATGTGCAAGTAAATGAAAGAGAAAAGAAAGTTGATAGATGGAAGTCGTAAGAAGATTGAAAGAGAAAAGAAAGTTGATAGATGGTAAGAAGATTGAAAGAGAAAAGAAAGTTGATAGATGGAAGTCGTAAGAAGATTGAAAGAGAAAAGAAAGTTGATAGATGGAAGTCGTAAGAAGATTGAAAGAGAAAAGAAAGTTGATAGATGGTAAGAAGATTGAAAGAGAAAAGAAAGTTGATAGATGGAAGTCGTAAGTCGTAAGAAGATTGAAAGAGAAAAGAAAGTTGATACATGTAAGTCGTAAGAAGATTGAAAGAGAAAAGAAAGTTGATACATTTAAGTAGTAAGAAGATCCTTTTAAAAGAAAGATACCGGTTGATGTAATTTATGTCCGACTGTTTGCACTGTATTTTATTATTTTATTTTCCAAACTGTGATTCAGGAAGATTTTATTAATTTTTAGGGCTGTCTGATTGGAAGAGATTTTGAAGGGGAACGGGAGAGCTTCACTCCGACGAGGCGAGTGAAGATTAGCTATACTATGGAGAGTATAGAGGTTCGCTGTTTGTTTAAAACAGCAAAAGTGAAACGTGCTCTGTGGGGGCCCCACTGGGCAATACTGGTGTAAGACACCACCCCAGCAGAGGACGTCCCTGGATTGTAGGTCCAGTGGCACCGCAAACCTGCTCAATCACTTCCATCTCAGATAGGGGTGATTATTAATTATCAGGGCTGTCTGATTGGAAGAGATTTTGAAGGGGAACGGGAGAGCTTCACTCCGACGAGGCGAGTGAAGATTATCTATACTACGGAGAGTATAGAGGTTTGCTGTTTGTTTAAAACAGCAAAAGTGAAACGTGCTCTGTGGGGGACACCACCCCAGCAGAGGACATCCCTGGATTGTAGGTCCAGTGGCACCGCAAACCTGCTCAATCACTTCCATCTCAGATAGGGTTTTAATTATTCTTATTTCTTTTGATTATTTTAAAGCACTTTGAATTACCACTGCTTAGCTTTGCATTTACTGAATGAGCACTGTGCCACTGTTCGTCCGACTGTTTGCACTGTATTTTATTTTCTAAACTGTTTTAATTATTCTTATTTCTTTTATTATTTATGTAATTATTTCAATTTCTTCTATGTAAAGCACTTTGAATTACCACTGTGTATGAAATGTGCTATATAAATAAACTTGCCTTGCCTTGCCTTGCCTCCTGTTTACAATAATCCTAAATGGCTCTCTGCATAATTTGATATCTACTTAGCCAATGTCTCACTTTGTTGTTGCCGTCAAATCTATAACCCGATGGATGACGATCTACAACTCCACAATTCCAATTTACATAAATACCTAAACTGATCCAGAAGTTAAAGACACAATATACACACTATTCAGGCGGAATAGCTGCCCTACACTTAACACCTACAAGACATAAAGTGCTGTCACCATCACACACACTCATGCTAGACACACATACAGCATGTTAACTGCTCATTTACAATGTTCGCTTTTTTTATTAACTCTAATTATAATATTTAAGGTTTAAATAAGATTTAAACTTCACATTTTCCTGTAGCTTTTATATAATTTTACATGGCCTTTCAAACCGTTTCAAAATGTTCATTATTTTGTCTTTAGAAAAGTCAGCTGGTTTGTTTTGGTTCATTATCATTATTTTGTTTAAGCTTGCCTTACCAGACCTGATAACAGAAAGACAGACAGAGCACCAATCCCTCAAGCAGTCTCTCTCACTATACACAAATTATCTTTTCAACAGCCTCCTAAGACTGAAACTTAATTAATCATAGAACCCTTAATAGTTCACAAATGTTAATATACAAATGTTTAACTCAAATTAGAACCATTACACCAATCTAAAATACATTATGCTATGAGTATTTCTAATGTTACCTTTAGTTTGAATACTTGTATAAATTCTCAATTCACCTAACCTTTGTTATCCAAACTCTACAAAAACTGTCTTAATCTTTAGTCACCACCATGTCTAATGATCTTCAGGAGTTAAAACCATCTTATAGACATATTAGTTCAAAATCAACTTCTATAATTTTCCTTGCCCATAAGGCAACCAACATGTTCCTGATATAAATTAATAAGTTATATTACTGTCTCCCCAACAAATAATGACAATCAGATGGTCCCAGCTGGCTCTTGAAAGCACATTCACATTAGCTCTTTATCTATAATTTCCATCAGACTTGTCACAATTGAAAACAAGCCATACAGTGAATTGCGGGGTTTTTTCTGGTGAGTGGTATAGAGGAACTCACATTTTCTTGGGTCAGACCGCCGTAACTCATCACAACGCATCTCACCTCCCAATGCTCTACTGACCCCGGTTGGCCTCCGGTAATCAGCGCTCAACTCTCATACCTGTCTCACATTTTAACACCTCCATCCGGAGGTGTGCAGTGTTCGTGGCCCCCTGCGTTAGGTATAGTCCCCTGGCCAGGAAGATCTTTCCCGTCCTTGAGTAGCCACGTACCCACTAACCGCTCTTTCCCATCACACAATCAGTTTTCTTCAACAGAACTCAGCTGTTTTCTCTGGAGCTTAGGAAAGGCACATTCAAGAGTCACCTCCATCTGGACTGCCTAATAGTGTTAAGGGAAACAGGTTAATAACAACAGTATTTAATCACTCAAATCTGTTAGACCTGTCCGAATCAACAAAATCTCAGTGAAATTTATTCACGTCTATTCAATGTACATCTATAGCCATGGTCATAGGACCTGTGTCATGGTGAAGGCTAAGATCAGACAAAGACGTTACTGGTCCTAAAATAACAAGTACAAAGATGTCTTCTCAATTCAGGTCTACATTATTATCTTAAAGACTTCTTTAAAGTCATTCAGTTTTACTATCTAAAATATTTAATCTACTAATTGCCCTCTGTATGGCAATGATAGACATCTGTGTCTATAATTTTTATAAATAGTTTATCGTCATGACAGGCTAAAATAACAGCCTTCTGACATTGAATGAGAGAGAGAGACTCTGAGGCCTCCAGGAGTGGTACACTGTCTCTCATACTAAACATTCTCAACTTTATCTACTTTATCTTTTAACTCTAGCCCAGCTTAAGGCACCTTTGCCAGAAATTACATACGTTTTCAATATTAAAATAATTTTATAGTTGTCTTTTGCTCTACATCAGGGAATTTAGACATTACAAATTCCACTCATATTGGGACTGTCACACTGGCAGTTTCAGTCAAGTCCCAAGCTTATCTTTTGAAACCAAAACATCAGCTTCTATCTCCTTCATGGTCAACACTACCAAGCTGTTTGTTTAATCAGATCCCTTTCTACACATTTTTACATTTAGCACTGTTAAACCCAGTGCTACTGCTTCTGCTTATTTGATCTTAAATACAAATAGTTATTCTATTTCTCAATAACGTTTCATTATAACATCTCAATTTTAGTTGTCAGATTCTCAATTACAATCTGCAATTTTTTTTTTAAGCGTTTCATTAAAAGACAATCATCTTTTTAGTTACCAGTATTTTACAAATATTTTTCATTTACTGTAATTTTACATCTACTGGTAGTTTAGTTCTTTTTCCTTTTAAAAGGATTTCCTTACGACTTAAATCTTTCAACTTTCTTTTCTCTTTCAATCTACTTACGACTTCCATCTATCAACTTTCTTTTCTCTTTCAATCTACTTACGACTTCCATCTATAAACTTTCCTTTCTCTTCTCATTTACTTGCACATTCTTTTCACTTCCCTTAGCCCTGCATTCACATTCTTGGTTCTTTCTCAGACGAAAACTTTAATATCGTCATTCAAATACTGTTCTACTTTCAAACCCACATTAATACACGTCACTTTCACATTCCATCAACTTTATTTTACACCTTTCTGAGTGGTCACTGCTAAACGCAGCTGACCACAATTAAAACACTCTCTGTCCCCTTGCCTATAGTTCGATTACCTTGAGCTTTCTAGCAGCTCCAACTTACTGCACACCCTTGAAGTGTCCCAATCAGGAATGTAAACAGAGCTGATAAGCAATTCTCTGTTCCTCTTACAGTCCACCAGTGGCGAATTTAGACCAAATCATAATCTTCACCATTATTATTGGCAGACCATTCATTTTCTGCACGGAAATGCATTGTTTTAACAAAGTTTCTGTTTAACTTAAACACTTGTCCAGGGAAAATTATCCCCGACCCATAATTTCCTTTATAAAACAGACAATGTCTTTTTCCCTCAATGACTTAATATCAACAAAATATCCAACATTTTACATTATTTGAATTCCAAAATATGTCTTTACATCTCTCTAATTCGGTATTATCATCAACAACACTGATTACAATAGCAAGTACACATTTAACATCCGGAAGCCGGGCTGAATAAGCACGCGCTGTTGCTGTACTATCCCAACATAGCTGGAGTCTTTAGGTTCAAAAGATAATGGTTGTCAAACCAAAAATAAACATAATTTCACTCTTTATTTTACCACTAAAATATAGAATTGTTCCCCATTTTGCTTAATGAAACATTCATTATCTTTATATCATGTTAATCCCTGTTAATCATACTCAATACCTTATTATTATTATTTTTAATCTGAACCACACTTTTCATACCATTTCTTAATCTGACTTAACAGGCGTTCATATATAGTTCCATAAATTTTATCAGAAATGTTATTTTCATAACATACCTTTTCTACAGTTGTTTTCTTCTCAAAATGGTTAGTCTGCAGATTCAACAAGTATTATCATTACTGTCTCTGTCCCACTTATCCTACTTACTGTTTTTACAGAAACCAAAATATCATATTACTCAAATCTCAATCCTTCACAAAGAGGATCAACTTTTGTTACAAAAAATCTTCTGACATCTAATGTCATGCATCCATCTAATGGATGAAAAATAAAAAACCCTTTTATCAGTTATATTCAATCTTACTATATGGCAATACATTCTAGCCAACAACTCATTGTCTTTTCACACTTTTGAACGCAGACACAACAACCTTTCTGTTTCTCACTGCCCTGTTCAACTGATTCCCGCACCATCTTTAATCTTGTGGTGCTCAATATCATACATTTCTGCCCTTCATTTTTATCTCATTTGACAAAACACCGGTATACCAAATTTCGCAAGCTTGCTTTTGAGCATAATGGCTGCTTCTCTGTTCTCTGTGGATTTCTCTTTCACGCGCGTTCTCTTTATTTGTCAGACGTCTCTGAAACAAACCCGATTTTTCTTTTAACCCAAACCGGTCGGGTTGCACTATTAGTGCCCTCCTAATTATGGTTCACCAAAAAATCTGTTACGATTGTCTTGGTTCCCCCTAATTAGCTTCAGCACCCAAAAATAGTTCGCTCCGCGGTGGAACAATTAATTTTCAGGTACCTATCTGTGTGAAATGTCTTGGTCTGTCACGGTTCTCAATAAATTCCAGATTATTTATCTGCTTGAAATATCTTGTTCTGTCACAGACCTCAATTAATTTCAGATTATTTTCCTCGTATCTGTTTGAAATATCTTGATCTGTACGTAGATCTCAATTAATATCAGATTACGTACCACAGAAAACAGTTCTCAGCCAATATGGTTCAATTTCACTCTTCCCCCAATTAAACTTAATTTAATTACCTTTACTCAGAGATGTTGTTCCGAGCCACCTTGAGTTCTTTTGATTCCAGTGGCCGATTCTCCTGACTCTGAAATCGGTCGGCCCCATCTCTCTCAAGTTTACGAGGTAGAGCTGGAACTTACTCAGTCCAGGTGGCCAAACACCGTCCGATCTCAGGTCCAGGAGGCACGTCCAAGGAATCCCACTATTCTGACACCAAATTGTTGTGGCAAAAATTCATCAAACAAACATCACTGCGTAAGGGAGACACTCAGTCAAATTATAAAATAGAAGTATTTATTCTTGCAAGAATAGGAGCAGTCTAATACACAGCTGTTACCCTGTGCAGAAGAGTGGCACACCCCCAGACGCCCTCCTTCACCAAACGGCCTTCTGACATTCTAGGTCAGAGGTCCTTGTTCGTCTGTTCTCTGGAGTGTCTCTCCCTTCTGCCTCCCCAGGTACATAAACATCATCTTCTCTCACTACAAGTGAGAGACACACATGTGACATTCTTTGAATCATCTATATTTTACTAAAGATCAATGAATATCATAAAACTTCCACCACACAACCATACAAAGGATTCAAACTTAAAAGGAATAGTAGGAACCCTTAATATATGTGGATGAAGAATTAGCACACAAACCGCAACAATCTCAATTCATAGAAACTGTTATTAGTTTTCTTTTGCAAAATATCATTCAGTGAGGGAAAAGCATGAATGAGTCACAAATGCAAAGTTCAACACAAAAGCAAAAAAAAAAAAAAAAGAAACCAAGAGATGATTCAATTTAGAAACAAAATATTAAAAAATTCAAATACTCAATTCCCAATTCTGGGGGCTCATTTAACATGTGAAAAATCTTTCAACAAAAGAAATCAGTTCATACAAAAATTAAGTTCAAATTCAGTTCATTCCTTTTTAAGGAAAGAGACAAGCTGCTCTGATACATGTTCAAAGGGTCATTTGACTCAAATATGGGAGTTACAATTGCAGTCTTCCAGGTAGTTGGAAATATCCCCTCTAGTACTGACAGGTTAACAATTTGTGTGATAGGGTAGGCTAGATGTTCTTTCAGGAATTTAAGCATTTTATAATCCATTCCATAAATATCTTTAGCTTATGAGATTTTAAGGGAATTGATAATTGCCAGGGTTTTAATTTCAGAGATAGATTGAATGCTAAAAGAAGGCTTGCTTTCATCTATTTTGATAATATCTCCAGTTGTTAGGGGAAAATTCTGTGCGATTTCATCCACAGAATTGATAAAATATTCATTAAAAGCTACAGCTATTTGTGCTGGATCTTGTGTTAATTTACCATTCAGGTTCAGCTCTAACTGGTTTCTAAGCCTGTGGCTAATTCCCATCACATTCTTAATCTGTTCCCAAATCAGCTTTGTGTTACCCTTTCCCTCATTAATAATTGTCATAAAAAAATTGGCTTTAGCTTTTCTGATCACTTTGATTACTTGATTACGTAATGAAGTGAACCTATGCCTATCACTATTTAACTTGGTTTTTAATGATCTTTTTTAGAGCAGAGTCTCTTTCTTTCATCAGATTAAATATTTCAGTATTGAGCCAGGGGAGTACATTTGTTTTTTTCTTTAATTTTACCTTTCTAGTAAACTCCTTAACTAGACTTTGTAGCTTGGTAGCAAACATCTTACTAACTTCTTCTATATTGATCCCAGTAAGTATATTTGTCTAGTTAGTCTGCTGTACTGCCCTTTGAAAATTATCCATTTCATTCTTTGGAATCCTGAGTTGCTCCACTGGTTTATTGGAGTGATAAAAGTGCTTTTTTGTAAGTTTTCTCGACAGTAATGTCAGATTATGGTCAGACAGTCCAGTAATAAAATTAAATGTATTTACAATTCGTTCAGGCTTATTACTGAATATTAAATCTATCTGTGTCTGAGATGATGTGGTTATTCTAGTAGGACCTTCCAACAATTGGGTAAAATCCAGACTGTCTGTGATCTGCTTAAGGGATTTCCTAGTAGTCTTATTTAGCCAGTTACAATTTAGATCACCAAGTAGTATTACCTTTCTATAGCCCCCTTTTTTAGAAGTGTCTGCACTTCCTGGTCCATAACCAGAGCCTGCTCGGGGTCCACCACTGCAGGGAGGGCCCCTAGAAATCTGGGTGGATGAGAACTGAACTGAATTCTGTAACCCTTTTCTATTATATGCAGGACCCAATGAGATATATTTGGCAGTAGCTTCCATGCTGCCAGAAAATTTACTAAGGGAACCAGTCTCTCGAGACTGCCCTCTGGATTTGGTCGAACAGTCATTTCGGTGCCCTGAAGTGGCGAACCGGCAGGGAACAACCGAACTGATCGTTCTACGACCCTCCTCGAGGATTGTTGGGATGTGCAGGCACCTCAGCGCCCTGAAGCGGCGAACCGGCAGGGAACAACCGAACTGATCGTTCTACGACCCTCCTCGAGGATTGTTGGGATATGCAGGCACCTCAGCGCCCTGAAGCGGCGAACCGGCAGGGAACAACCGAACTGCCAGCGCTGCGACCCTCCTCAGAGAGTCACCCCCCTGAGGGGACCACCCTCAGAAGCCTGATAGGCTCGGTGTCAGGACTTCTTATTTGTCAAAGCCTTCTTAGAGACGATGACAGTCCTCAGATCTTGCCTACCTCTTACAGGCTTCGACTGCGACCGCCACCCAGGCCCCTCCGATTGTGGAGGAGCCCGAGTGGCAATGCTTGGTTTCTTTTGCACTCTGTGCTGCGAGGAGCTCGTATACAGTCGAGACTGCTCCCTTTTAATCCCAGCAGTCTCGGGGACATTAGATCGTGAGGAAGAATATTCTGGAACGCCGCTGATTTGTTTCTTCGCCTCCTGAAATCTATCGACGACCGTGCTTACAGCGTCGCCGAATACACCCGAAGGGTCTCTTTTTTTCTTGTGTTTCCAACTCTGAAACTTTGTAAGCTCTTCAGTTTTGCACTTGAACTTGGATTTTGCTTTGTCACAGAAAATGCACTGATTGGGAAACAAGAAGGAACACCTTCTTGAAGCTCTTTCAGAATGAATTGACAGAGATTTGACATGGCGCTGAGAGTCCTTTTTTAATGATGATGATTCACCAGAAGTAAAAGCCTTTGACACTTGTAAACAATCTATTTGGCCTGTAAAGCTTTTATAGCAGTTTTGGTGATAGCCAATTATATCCAAAGGCAAGTCCTCTAATATTAATGGAATCTGTTCACAAATATCCATCATGCGGTATGGTGAACTGGCTGCTTCACAGAGTCTCATATCGCGGATACTGTGTAGATATGATCGCTTCTCGCTTGCCCCCCCCCTTGCATGCGTTGAGCGTGGTAAAATTACCATACTCAGAAAGAGTTGAGACATGTAAAATACATGTTAGGGAACAAATCCTCTTTGGAGGCACTTTATCTGTGTTACAATGTTTAATTTTCCCCATGGTAAGTATGTATGAAGTAGCCTATTGAGCCTGAAAATAAAACAAAAACTCTTAGCTAGCTACCACCTAAGCTACCAACACTGCTAGTCAAGAATACAGATTTGATTTCCGAGGTATATCTTAATTATAGTTTTAAATACTTACTGAAATTGTTCCAAAAGAGAAAGCAGTGGGAGATGTCGATCTGCAGGTACCAATCGACGGCAAACCAACTGTCAACTGCAACTTTTAGGACCTTTTTTCTGTAGTTTTTTTTTGTTGTTGTTTTTGTTAATTTGCTTTGTTTTGTAAACTTCAAAAGTAAAGCTATTTTAAATTTCTTCAGGTTCAGGATAGGTGCAGTAAAAGGTTAAAATAAACCACATTTCAGGCTGCTATCAGTATAATAAAAACGTTGTCAAATTAGTTTTTTTTTTGTTGCTGTTTTTGACCATAGATGGTCAAGATGTTGTAAAATATAACAAATAACTATTTCTCTGGGTCAGAATTGTATAGAATAGAATATAGAATATTTTCGGGTTTGGTGCAAAGGGTTAAAAATAAAGCATTTTGGACATTATTTCAGCTTCGTACCCAATTTAATTTTAAAATAGACAATTGAATGATAAATAAATAACAGGTTTTAAAAAAAAATCACCCTATGCGCTTGAGAAAACAAAAAGATAGTTGATCCTCTACACATATTTGGCCATTTTTTGCTATTTTTTTCCAGAAATAGGGTCAATATGTTGTCACATGTCAAAGTTAGCCATTCCATTTCATTCCTGGGGTCAGAATTGTATGGGGAAATGCGTTCATTTGTCTCTGTGTGTTGTTTACTTGAAATGTTATGCCAATTTCTATATAATTGTTTTGCTATTTCAGGTTCCGGTCGGGTGCAGCAAAGGGTTAAGAAAGAAGCCTTTGGGATATTATTTCAGCTTGGTAACTGGCAGATTCGGAAAATAGACATTTTAAGGATTTCAAAAAATCAGGTGGCATAAAAAAAGCCGGGGGGTGCGTGTGGACCCCTTTTTCCATCTAGACTAGAATGACTGCATTCTGTTGGCTGAGCTGAAATCGGAAGCTGGCTGGAGTTGATCAGTGATTGGCTGACTGGAATGCCTGTTATAGTTTGTGCAAACAGGGGGTCTCCAGATTGGGTAACTGGTGTAGTCGCGCTCTTCGAAGGTGAGGGACTAATTTTACTGTGTCTTTTCGTAAAATGCCCGGCATCGTGTCCAAAAATGCGCGTGGGTTCCAGTTCCCTTGAGAAACAATTTCCTAATCTTACACGATATGGTCTGTCTGTTACGATAAAAGACACATTTTGTGTTATAACATGCAATTAAAGTTTCACACGCAATGTGACTTACCAGAAAAGTCATATATTGGACTGATTTATTACATTCTCTTTAGACTTTCATCGACTGTAAAGAGTACGACGTAATAATTTTTCTTGTCATTTAATCCTTTCAGAATTCTTGCTTGAGAGAAGTACAGACTGGCCCTGGCCTTGAGGCATATCTGAAAGGATTCAACTTCACTGGTGAACCTCCCTGGCTGTCTGACGTCTGTTAGCATATTATAATTCCATCTCTTCCATTCATTTGGTAAGCCATTAAAAGTGTAAAAAAAAAAAAAGGCAATGATTGTGGAAATTAATAGGATCTTAAGTCTTGGACGTGAATATTTTAGTAATGTTTAGCTCAAACATTTTTTTCATTTAGTAGATGTTGATATTTTTTAGTGAAATCTCAAAAACTAATTTGGTCAGAAGCTATGAAACCCTGATAATGGGGTAACATGAGTTGCTTAGAGATATAAACTCGCAAAAAAGTCTGTTTTTTTTTCCCCACATAAATGGAATTTATAACTCACAATTGTGAGTTTATATCTCATAATTCTGAGAAAAAGGTCAGAATTGCAAGATAAAAGGTTGCAATTACTTATTTTTCTTTTCTGTAGCAGAAACAAGCTTCCATAACAGCCTGCAAAGATGTTTTTATAAAGTTAATTACAAAATTTTTAAATGTTACATTTTAAGTGTTAACATCCTAAAAGCTTAAAAAAATTATATATGAGTGCTTTCCTTAAACTTTTTTGGTTATTATAGTAACTAAAACCATTTAAAAAAAATGTTTTTATCGAAATAATACCCCTCCTTGAACTGCCACCTTAACATGGAGGAGGGGTTTGAGTACCCGAATGACCCTAGGAGCTATGTTGTCCGGGGCTATATGCCCCTGGTAGGGTCTCCCAATGCAAACAGGTCCTAGGCGACGGGTCAGACAAAGAGCGGTTCAAAAACCCCTTATGATGAACACCAAAACCAGAACCGTGACGTCGCGTCCCCCGTGGGGGGGCCGCCTTCCCGTGGGCTCACCACCTGCAGGAGGGACCGTAAGGTGCCGGTGCTAAGAGGATCGGGCGGCAGTCGAAGCCAGGGGCCTCGACAACCTGATCCATGGACACGGAAACGAGCTCTAGGGACGTGGAACGTCACCTCGCTGGCGGGGAAGGAGCCTGAGATTGTGCGTGAGGTTGAGAGGTTCCGACTAGAGATAGTCGGGATCACCTCTATGCACGGCTTGGGCTCTGGAACCACACTCCTTGAGAGAGGATGGACTCTTCACCACTCTGGAGTTGCCCATGGTGAGAGGCGGCGGGCTGGTGTGGGTTTTCTTGTAGCCCCCCAGCTCAGCCGGCATGTGTTGGAGTTTACTCCGGTGAACGAGAGGGTCATTTCCCTTCACCTACGGGTTGGGGATAGGTCTCTCACTGTCGTGTGTGCCTACGGGCCAAACGGCAGTGTAGAGTACCCGGCCTTCTTGGGGTCTCTAGGAGGGGTGCTGGAAAGTGCTCCGACTGGGGACTCTGTCATTCTACTGGGGGACTTCAACGCCCACGTGGTTAGCGACAGTGACACCTGGAGGGGCGTGATTGGCAGGAACGGCCCCCCTGATCTGAACCCGAGCGGTGTTCAGTTATTGGAATTCTGTGCTAGTTACAGTTTGTCCATAACGAACACCATATTCAAGCATAAGGGTGTCCATCATTGCACGTGGCACCAGGACACCCTAGGCCGTAGGTCGATGATCGACTTGTAGTCGTATCATCTGTCTGACCTCCTGGCCGTATGTCTTGGACACTCGGTTGAAGAGAGGAACGGGGCTGTCAACTGATCACCACCTGGTGGTGAGTTGGATCCGATGGCAGGGAAGGAAGCTGGACAGACTCGGCAGACCCAAGCGTACTGTAAGGGTCTGCTGGGAACGTTTGGCCGAGTCTCCTCTCAGAGAGATCTTCAACTCCCACCTCCAGCGGAGCTTCGACCGGATCCCGAGGGAGGCTGGAGATATTGAGTCCGAGTGGACCATGTTCTCCACCTCCATTGTCGACGTCAGCCCGACTGGTTGTGGAGGCAAAAACTCGGGCCATGGAGAAGGACTACCGGCTGGCCTCGAAGAGATTCTGGCAAACCATCCGGCACCTCAGGAGAGGAAAACAGTGCCCCACCAATGCTGTTGACCTCAACTGGGGATGTCGTCGGACGGTGGAAGGAATACTTTGAGGATATCCTCAATCCCGCCGTCACGTCTTCCATTGAGGAAGCAGAGGCTGAGGGCTCAGAGGTGGACTCGTCCTTCACCTAAGCTGAAGTCACTGAGATAGTCAAGAAACTCCTCGGTGGCAAAGCACCGGGGGTGGATGAGATCCGCCCTGAGTACCTCAAGTCTCTGGATGTTGCAGGGCTGTCTTGGCTGACACGTCTCTGCAGCATAGCGTGGCAGTCTGGGACAGTACCTCTGGGATGGCAGGCCGGGGTGGTGGTCCCTCTTTTTAAGAAGGGGGACTGGAGGGTGTGTTCGAACTACAGGGGATCATACTTCTCAGCCTCCCCGGGAAAGTCTATGCCAGGGTACTGGAGAGGAAAATACGGCCGATAGTAGAACCTCGGATTCAGGAGGAACTGTGCGGTTTTATAACACCCCTGTCATTTTCTTTTACAGTTTCTTTTGCAATCAATTCTTGAACAAACACGATGACCACACTGACTGGATCAGACTTTGACTTTTCCTTCCTGGAGGAGGGATTCTGTGCACTGGATTTCGTGGAACAGAAGATCAATGAGTCGTCCTTATCGGTGAGTTAACCCCTTTTTTTTTACCGGCATTCCTACTTGTCCGCTTAAGGCAGGTAAATTTTGAGATTTGGGGCTATTTGGCTTTTTTTTTTTACATGAATTTTGTCTTTCCACTTGTCTGAATCTCTCTCTCTCTCTCTCTCTCTCTCTCTCTCTCTCTCTCTCTCTCTCTCTCTCTCTCTCTCTCTCTCTCTCTCTATATATATATATATATATATATATATATATATACGTTTTCATGAGATTCGTGCACTATAATTCATCTTGATATACTCCCATTGGCTCCCAAATGGGGCTGCATATACAGTCAAGAGTTCTGATCGCATCTCTTCTCTCCCTTTAGGATGACAAAGATGCCTTCTACGTGGCTGACCTGGGTGACGTCATGAAGAAGCACCTCCGTTGGTTGCGCGTTTTACCCAGAGTCACTCCGTTTTATGCAGTGAAGTGCAACGACAGCAGGGCTGTTGTCACGACACTGGCGTCTCTGGGAGCGGGATTCGACTGTGCAAGCAAGGTATGTGGAAGATTCTTCATCCAAGTCCCTTAAATCGCAAATGTGACTTCTCCATGTGCCTCAATGACCTCAGCAGCAAAAACTATCCTGTATTAACCTGACTTTTAATCCTCCTCTCCTCTGCTAGACGGAGATCCAGCTCGTGCAGTCTGTGGGTGTGGACTCCAGCAGGATCATCTATGCTAACCCCTGCAAACAGGTGTCTCAGATCAAATACGCCTCCGCTCACGGCGTGCAGATGATGACGTTTGACAGCGACGTGGAGCTCATGAAGGTTGCACGATGCCATGATAGTGCCAAGTGAGTAACGTCCCTAGAAAACCATTTCTAATAAAGCTGATATATATATATAAAATCAGACTATTAAATGTATTGATAGTAAACAAGCATAACAATTACTGCAATTATATCTTACATACAACTTAATTATTTTAGTAAATATTTAGAAAAATTTCAACTTGGAATTTTTTTTTTTATATAACAAATCTGTTAAACTTAAGAAATTAACTGTTAAATAAAGACGGTAAAATAATAAAGACTAAGCCTGTGTTCAGGTGTTCTCAATCAAAATTAAAGTCACACTTATCGGCCAAACAGAAAGACTTGTGCCGATAATGTAAAAAAAATCCAAAATATCAGTTGACAACTACAGACTAATAACTAAAAAGGAAGATTTTGTGCAGTGTGAGAAGGTTTTCATGACCATTAAACCCATTCTCTGTGTCTGCAGACTGGTTCTCCGTATCGCCACTGACGACTCAAAGGCCATGTGCCGGTTAAGTGTGAAGTTTGGTGCCACGCTGAAGAGCAGCCGGCTGTTGCTGGAGAGGGCGAAGGAGCTTGGGCTGGATGTGATCGGAGTCAGTTTCCATGTGGGCAGCGGATGCACTGATCCTGAGACATACAGGCAGGCCATCTCAGATGCACGCTGTGTTTTTGACATGGGGGTGAGTGGCCTTTTGCTGTAGAAATTCAAAAAACACCCTCATTTCTGCGACAGTGTAATTAATCTGAAAAACAAATTGTCCACCAGGCGGAGCTGGGATATAACATGACCCTGCTTGATATTGGCGGAGGCTTTCCAGGCTCAGATGACACCAAACTGAAATTTGAAGAGGTATTTTTTATTTTTTTATTTTTTTATCACCATCATAACTTTGGGTGATCGAAGACGTTTATATGATAAACTTTTGTTTGTTTTTTGTGGTTTGCAGATCGCTGCTGTGATTAACCCTGCACTGGATAAATACTTCCCTGCTGACTCCGGCGTGAGGATCATTTCTGAACCTGGCCGCTTTTACGTGACGTCTGCATACACGCTGGCGGTCAACATCATTGCCAAAAAGGTCATCATGAAGGAGCAATCAGCCTCTGACGGTAAAAGCTAACATCCAAAACCATGTTTGTTTTCTAAAATGCGCTTAAAGGGATAGTTCACTTTGAAATTAAATTTTGGTATGTTTTAGCTTACCTCAAGGGCATCCAAGATGTAGGTGTCTTTTTTTCCGCAGTAGTTTCAATTTTTATATTTTTAGGTCAAACCGTTCTTGTCTGACAGTCATATCATGCAGGTCTACGGTCACTGTATCAAAGAGCATACACAGAGTCCAAATTAAAACAATTCCCCATTGTCCAAATTAAACAATTCCCCATCGTAACTACACATTGATGGCCTAAGACACGAAACGAGCGGTTTGTGTGAGAAAACGAACGGTATTTATATTGTTTTTACCTCTTGTAACACAGCCACGACCAAGTGATCTGAGGGCGTGAGCGCATCCTGGTGTGTGACGTGTGCGCAGACTGGTGCATAGATGTATACACTAGAGGTTGCCTTGGCTACGGCAGTTCATTGGAACGAATGTCTTTAATGCGAAATCTAGTGTATATATGTCTATTCACCAGTCTGCGTACACGTCACCCAGAAGGAAGTGTGTTACAAGAGGTAAAAACGATAAAAAATACTGTTCGTTTTCTCACACAAACCGCTCGTTTCGTGTCTTAGGGTGTACTCACACTAGCCAGTTTGAACCGTGCCCGAGTGCGTTTGACCACCAAAGCGCGGTTCGTTTGACTAGTGTTAGTGCTCCGAACCGTGCCCGGCTGGTACCTTGCAAACCTCCTCATACGAGCAGCACGATTACGTGAAAATTTTCGCGCCGCTAAGGCGACACATCTGTTTAACAACAGGCTGTGAGAGGGCTGTGGACCACCGTGGACCAAACGACACAAAATTATCCACAAAGAAAACAGAGCGATGTGTCCAGAGAGCGCCGCTATGTTTATCCCGAAACCGTCTCATCATAATGACGTAAGCGTGCTCCGGCACGAATGCTGAAACCCTATGTGAGTGCAGGCCAGAGGGGGAGTGGGGAGAGGGGACAATCGTACTCGGGCCCGGTTCATGGCAACCGTGCCTAGTGTGAGTAAGCCCTTAGGCCATCAATGTGTACTTATGATGGGGAATTGTTTAATTTGGACTCTGTGCATGCTCTTTGAGACAATGACCATAGACCTGCATGATATGACTGTCAGACAAGAACGGTTTAACTTAAAAATATAAAAATTTAAACTACTGCGGAAAAAAAGACACCTACATCTTGGATGCCCTTGAGGTAAGCTAAAACATACCAAAATGTAATTTCAAAGTGAACTATCCTTTTAATATTCAGCAATTATCGATTTAACTGCACTGACACCATCGAATAAAAAAATTTGAACTGAATTGAGATGGGTTATGACACATTTGCAGTATCGTCACTGTTATTGAACTGAATTTAATCAACATTGAACTGACTTGAGCTGAATAATAACACTTGTCTTCTGTAGAGCTGCTTTCTAGCTTTTTTTGTAATTTTTGAACTTTCCAGTATTGACATCTATTATTGACCTGAATTGAATCCTCATTGGAGCGCCATATGAATAAATGTGAGGACTGACTTGATTTTTTTTTTAAATTCCCACTTCAGAAAAAGAGGATGGGACCAATGACCGAACCTTGATGTACTACGTGAATGATGGCGTTCATGGTTCCTTCAACTGCATTCTGTACGACCATGCGCATGTCTTGTCCATTCTGCACAAGGTGTGGAAATTAGTTTTAGCCTATCAGATTGTCTTTTTTTTTAGTTCGATGATGGTTTTTATTCTCTAAAACTAACCCGTACTCTCTTGTAGAAACCCAAGCCTGATGAGCGCATGTACCCATGCAGTATTTGGGGACCCACCTGTGATGGGCTGGACCGCATCATGGAGCAGTGCAGCCTGCCGGACATGCAGGTTGGCGACTGGCTGCTGTTCGAGAACATGGGTGCCTACACTGTAGCCGCATCCTCCACCTTCAATGGCTTCCAGAAACCCGACATTTATTACATCATGTCCCGAACAGCCTGGTAAGTTGAGTTTGGGTTCATTTTCATGATGTTAACTGTTCTTTAAGTTCTTTCGTTTGACGTAGACCAAACACCTTACTAAAATGCTCAGTAGTATCTAAAATAACACTGAATTTCTTAAATATTTAGTTTAAAATGATACAAATAATATTTTTTTATATCTCAAAATAATAATAATAATAATAATAATTCATTACATTTTATATAGCGCTTTTCTGGACACCCAAAGCGCTTTACATAGAAGGGGGGAATCTCCTCAACCACCACCAATGTGCAGCATCACCTGGATGATGCGACGGCAGCCATATTGCGCCAGAACCTCCACCACACACCAGCTTACTGGTGGAGAGGAGACAGTGATGAAGCCAATTAGTATATATATAGGAGGATGATTAGGAGGCCATGATGGACAGAGGCCACTGGGCAAATTTGGCCAGGATGCCGGGGTTACACCCCTACTCTTTCGAAAGACATCCTGGGATTTTTAATGACCACAGAGAGTCAGGACCTCGGTTTAACGTCTCATCCGAAGGACGGCGCTCTTTTGTCAGTATAGTGTCCCCATCACTATACTGGGGCGTTAGGACCCACACAGACCACAGGGTGAGCGCCCCCTGCTGGCCACACTAACACCTCTTCCAGCAGCAACCTGGTTTTTCTCAGGAGGTCTCCCATCCAAGTACTAACCAGGCTCAGCCCCGCTTAGCTTCAGTGGGCAACCAGTCTTGGGCTACAGGGTGATATGGCTGCTGGCAATATCATTTTTCCCTTGATCATTTTTCCCTTGATGATTTTATAAAACAAGGAGAGGATCGCATAATGCTGCTTTCCAAACAAAAAGTATGATTATTGAGTAACGCTTTACAAATAAGGTTCATTAGTTAACTACCTTAGTTAACGTGGACTAAGAATGAACAATACTTCTACAGCATTTATTAATCTTAGATAATATTAAAGGGATAGTTCACTTTGAAATTAAATGTTGGTATGTTTTAGCTTACCTGAAGTGCATCCAAGATGTAGGTGTCTTTGTCTCCGCAGTAGTTTCAATTTTGATATTTTTAGGTCAAACCGTTCTTGTCTGTCAGTCATATAATGCAGGTATGTAGGTACTGTCTCCAAAGCATGCAGAGATGTCTCTAATAGCATGCAGAGAAAAGTCCAAATTAAAAAATTCCCCATCGTAAGTGCACATTGATGGCCTAAGACACGAAACAAGCGGTTTGTGTGATAAAACGAACAGTATTTATATAGTTTTTATCTCTTTTACACAACCACGTCCAAGTGATCTGTTTACTTAGTCTGCGCAAGCGCGGTAGAGCGCCGGAAGGCTCCGGAAGTGATCTCTCGCGCGTGTACGTCACTCATTGTTTACACCAGAACCTATGCAGAGAACAGAGATTGTAGGTAGGACGGCTAATAGAAATGGTACTGGTTTGCGCTTATCCGGGATGTTTAAACCGATGTAAAAAAAATACATTTATGTAAGCTCGCGCGAACTCATCCGGGAGTGTTGAGTTTTCACTTATTCACAATTTGTAAGCCTTCTATCTTGAAGTTATGGTTGAATGCTCTTTGGCTGGATATTAACACAGCCATAAACTTACTAAAGTTGCGGAGGGTCTGCAGCGATCATTTTTCCCCTGATGATTTTATAAAACAAGGAGAGGATCGCATAGTACTGTCACCATCAGCTGTACCTATGGTGTTTTCACATCCAACGGAGGTATGTGAACAACGTCTTTGTATGTGTCCTTTCTATTTGTAAAGCTGGCATTACATGAAATGAACAATAAAATGTATTTTTGATGTAAGTTAGTAAAACCAATTTTTTGGGTGGTTACTTGAATTTCTATAACTACTACTTTTTTATATGGGCACCATTTGGTAAGAATGGTTTTACATGAGAGAGATATGTAGTAAAACCAATGTGAAACTAAATAAGTTTAGCTCTTCACTGTGAAAGGTAACACTGCCGAAATGAGTGACGTACACGCGCGAGAGACCACTTCCGGCGCTTTACGCCGCTTGCGCAGACTAAGTAAACAGATCACTTGGACGTGGTTGTGTAAAGGAGATAAAAACGATATACTGTTTGTTTTATCACACAAACCGCTTGTTTCGTGTCTTAGGCCATCAATGTGTACTTACGATGGGGAATTTTTTTATTTGGACTTTTCTCCGCATGCTTTTGGAGCCAGTACCTATAGACCTGCATTATATGACTGACAGACAAGAACGGTTTGACCTAAAAATATAAAAATTGAAACTACTGCGGTGACAAAGACACCTACATCTTGGATGCACTTCAGGTAAGCTAAAACATACCAAAATTTTATTTCAAAGTGAACTATCCCTTTAATTTGAACATTTACTAATATATGAATATAATCAAAGGTTGTGTTTGTTAACATTAATGTACTTTGAACTAACATGAACAAACTGAACAGCTGTATTAATATTAACTAACATAAACAATGAGCAATATTTGTTAGAGTATTTATTTATCTTTGTTAATGTTAGTTAATGCACTAACTAATTAACCTTATTGTAAAGTGTTACCGATTGTGGTACTAAAAGAATCGTTACTGGAAAAGGCTGTTTTTGACGGACTGATCTTTGGTTGTAGGCAGTGCATGCAGCAGATCCGTGACCAGGGGATTCCTCTTCCCGCGGAGGAGCAGAGCGCTGGAAACATGCCATCTCACTGCGGCCGCGAGAGCAGCCTGGACGTGCCAGCCAAGCCAAGCCCTGCTCACATTCTGTAACTCTCTGACCACCACGGCTAGAGCCAGCTCTCATTCAGACAGCGTTTATCATGCTTTTCACACCTAAACACTGTCTTGGGGTCCATTTCCAAATTTGTGCTTTTAAGTTACAACATAAGTTTAATTAACTATTCTAAATGCAGCTCTTTTGCCTCTTGTTTGTAAAAGTTGCAGACCTGAAAGACACACATTTTTGTCTGAAAGTCCTGTGGCTGTTTTTTAATTTAGTTTTTTTTCTACTCATTTATTTTTTATATATATATATGTACTGTGATGGCAATTTTTATCTTTTATTTCTTATTTTGTTCTTCATGATTTAACAAATTAATGTTGTCTGTATTTTGAGCTGTATTATGATGTTGATACAACTGGAGTGTGTGTGTGTGTGTGTGACAGGGGTGAGAAGATTCCCGAGCTGGGGAGGGGTTAAGACAACCAATGGGTCCTTAGTTCCTTTTGTTGTTAAGATAGCTTTGATGAGAGCATTATAAAACTACCAGCAGAACCCCTCCTCTGGGTCTCACTCCCGCCTACAGCTGGACTGTATGGTTGGAATCTGAGAACCATTCTTGCAAGAATGAATAAACCATCTTTAAGGACAATTTGGAATCATACTGCTTCTTACTGCCGAGATGTTGTTTTCATTTGTTAGTTATTGTTTTTTGCCACAACAATTGGTGTCAGAATTTAGAAGTGCGACTCCTTGAGGTTTTCTTCTGGTCCTGAATACAACGGATTTGACGACTGATCATTGTAACCTGAGAAAGTCAAGTAAATTTTATGCCGAAAACTAGCTCGTAAAAGTGGACGGAAGAGCCACACCGATTAATTAGGTTTACTCAAAATCTCTGTAACCTGAGGAAGTCAGTCGAGCACTGGAAAGTGCTCACGGAAAGATTTTGAGTAAACCGTAATTACAGGAAGCATATTTGCTAAACCTTGCCGATTTGAGGTGACAAGATCGGGTCTGTCTCACAGAGACGTCTCACAGATTATTAGACGCGCGTCTGAGGAAAATCCAGGAGAGATAAGATCAGCCAATATGGGATCATAACAGTGAGCTAGCTAAAACAATTTTTTTACACACCAGTTTTCAAACAAACAAAAAAATAAAACAAAAAAAAGGGAAAAGTAACAAAAGGGTTTTTGTGGTTGTGTTCAACGTGTGTAAAACTGTGAACAGAAAAAGAAATGTTTGAACTGAAGAAGAAGATAGAAGAAAACGAAAAGAAATGCAGAAGGAACTATTTATGAACACCTGTTAAGTTAGATTAAGTTGAAATGGTATGAAACGTCAGTTTTTAGATAAAAATAAGGTATTGAGTATGATTAACAGGGATTAACATGATATAAAGATAAGGAATGTTTCATTAAGCGGAATGGGGAAAATTCTATATTTCAGTGATAAAGTAATGATGATGTGAATGTGCTTTATTGTATTAATGTTATGAAAACAAAGATATTGAAGAATAGATCGGTGGAATTTAGTAACTGAGATATGAGTAATATAATCTTGTGATTTATGTGAAACAGTATAGATAAGTGCGGAATAATGATAATATTAAGTTGAATCTGCAGACTAACCATTTGATAGAAGAATAAGCCTTCAAACCAGTAATATTTAATGTTGGATATTTTATTGATATTAAGCCATTAAAGAAAATACATATTGTCTGTTGTGTAAAGGAGATTATGGATTGGAGATAAATTCCTTAGACACGTGTGACTAAAGTTAATCAGAAACTTTGTGAAACCAGCATAGAATATTTAGATTTTCTGTGTCGCTTATGAAAATTAATGTTCCGCCAATAATAATAATGTGACAGAAGAGAGCAAATGCGGTACGTAGCTCTGCTCTGAAGCTCTCACTTTAAAGAGATTTGCAGATTATGTTTTTTTGTTGTAAAAGTTTGATTCTGATCGGAAAGCTAAACAATAATTTGACTGGCTCCAAACGAAGAAAGTGCCAAAATGATACAAATTTGAAGAAAATTCTGTGTTACAGTTTTTTTCAATCGCTAACAAACGCTTACCCATACTTCAGATAATTTTTCTAAATTCTTAACACAGACTCACACCTACAAAACACAATTGGCCAAATGGATATTTTTCTTCTCAAAAACACATTTTGTTAAATATATACTAACTCTTCATTTCAAAATAAAACACATCTTTCTCTGCACTCACTAACTTTACCAAAACACTGGAAATCTGACTCAAAATTAAATTATTCTGTCAAAGAATAACACTTGTTTTCACTTCACAAGGTACAGGCAGTCAATCAAAGTACACCAGGTTTCAGAATACTGGCTATTCTTGACATTACAAAAACTGCATAGACTTTTATGTTTATTGGTTGGGAACTGTATGTCCACATGTAGTAATGTTCACATTCAAAAGCATTCCAGTAAAAGCAAATCCTTTACTGTTTACTACAGGAGGTACAGTAGAAACACGGTATGATAGAACAGAAAAAGTTTTACAGTATTGCTTACAGTGAACAAAATAACCATGAAACACACAAGAGCATTCTGAAAAAAAAAAAAAAACTAAAAAAACAGACAAACAGTTTAGTACGTTTTTTTTGTACTAAAAAAGCACAAAATTACTGTATCTAATCCCTGCGATCTTCTGGGTTAGGCCACATGTTTTCATCAACATCACATCTGATATTACAGTTTTTTACGATCGCTATGACAGTTTTTTCAATACATTTAACAATTTTCCTAAACTCTTAACGCACCAACACACCTAAAACACACAATTGACAAAACTATTAATTTCATGCTCAAAATCACACAATTTAAACTAAACTCCAAAACTAATTTTCAAAATACATTAATACACTAACACAATACACTATGTCTAACAAAACACTGCAAACATGTTTCAAAATCAACTAATTATTCGGTAACGCTTTAGATTACAGCCCGGAAAGTACTGTGTAATTACAATGAAATTACAGTGTAACTTTCGGTAATTACAGTGTACCTATAAAGTACTTATGTGTAAGTATAGGGGAACAATATGTAAAGTCTTGGGAATAAAGGGGTAACAACCAGGAAAATACTGCGTAATTAAAACTAAATTACAGTGTAACTTTCGGTAATTACAGTGTACCTATAAAGTACGTACGTGTAAGTATATAGGGGAACAATGTAAAGTTTTGGAATAAAGGGGTAACAACCAGGAAAAAAAATACAATTATTTAGGCAAATTATTAAGTATTTTAGAACTACGGGGTACTTATACTATAATACAATCTTACTTTTGGGAGCAATTTAGCGAGTAGGCTACATACACTGCACCTTTTTGTAATAATAGTGTATACAAATACAAGGCTTTTTTCAAATTACGGGGTAGCCTATATATCAGTGCATTTATAAAGTAGGCTAATTTGTTTTTATTGCAAAGGTGCACTGATTAAGTTGTTTCAAGGCAAATAAAACTATTGCGACTTTTTTTTTTTTTTAAATGCTGGGGAAATATACTCTTGTTTCATGTAGTTACAGGGTAAGTATGACATTGCGGGCCGTAAATTAAAGTGGTGCTTCTTACCCTCTTGTTTCTTGTAGTTACAGGGTAAGTATGACATTGCGGGCCGTAAATTAAAGTGGTGCTTCTTACCCTCTTGTTTCATGTAGTTACAGGGTAAGTACAATAAAAACACATGTAAACACACAATCTGATATCACTTGGAAAACTTTATTTGAAAAACAACTTATTTTAAAACGGATTTACAACACTTTCTCTTGCTTGGTTTCCTCCTCCTCTTGTTCCTCTTCTTCTTTCTTTCCACTGATAAATCTTAAGAAGGAATCCCATGTCTCTTGCTATTCTGTATGTGTTAAAAGAAAATACAGTACAGAAATGTCCTCACCATTTACTCATCTTTTACCCTCATGTCATCCGAGATGTATATGAATTTCCTTCTTCAGATTAACACAATTTTTTTTTTTAGAAAAATATATAATCTCTGTGAATGCATAATGCAAGCCCATGTGTTCCTAAAAGTTGACATCAAACAGCACATACAGCAATAACTAAAGTAATCCATACGACCCCAATGGATGAATCAATGTCTTCTGAAGTGAGACGATAAGTGTTTGTAAGAAAAATACCAAATATTTAAACATTTTAAAGACTATCGCTTCCGTTCCGACCAACTGTCACTTGCGCGTGCATGAGAGGGTTGAGTTCACGCTTGACACGCGTGACGTAAGCGCGCCGAGAAACCGAATGTCGATTTTTATTTTTATTTTTTTTTTTATTAATGCTCACAACAAAATACAAACAATAACACATAATAATAATGAAAAACAAACAATACAGAAGAACAGAGATGGCAGTTCTCGCGCGAGTTTCACATCTAACTCCCGCGAGAACGTAATGAACGCGTGAAGCTTCACCAAACGAAGCCAAGCCGACTCTCATGCACTCGCTGGACGCTGGTGACAGTTGGTAGGTAGCGAAAAGATGAGTAAATTACGAGAACATTTCTGGGTGTAGCCTACTGTATTTTCTTTTAATACATAATACAGAATAGCAAAAGACTCCTTCTTAAGATTAGGCTAATCAGTGGAATGATAGAGAAGCAGAAAGAAGAAGAGGAACAAGAGGAGGAGGAGGAAGTAGGAAGCCATGCAAAAATGTATACTTTCTTTAGTATTTGAAATGAAAAGTTGATTTTAAAAAAGGAATAAAGTCCTTTTTTGAAATAAGTTGTTTTTCAAATAAAGTTTTCCAAGTGATATCAGATTGTGTGTTTACATGTGTTTTTATTGTACTTACCCTGTAACTACATGAAACAAGAGGGTAAGAAGCAACACTTTAATTTACGGCCCGCAATGTCATACTTACCCTGTAACTACATGAAACAAGAGGGTAAGAAGCAACACTTTAATTTACGGCCCGCAATGTCATACTTACCCTGTAACTACATGAAACAAGAGGGTAAGAAGCAACACTTTAATTTACGGCCCGCAATGTCATACTTACCCTGTAACTACATGAAACAAGAGGGTAAGAAGCACCACTTTAATTTACGGCCCGCAATGTCATACTTACCCTGTAACTACATGAAACAAGAGTATATTTTCCCAGCATTTAGTTTTACTTGCCTTGAAACAACTTAATCAGTGCACCTTTGCAATAAAAACAAATTAGCCTACTTTATAAATGCACTGATATATAGGCTACCCCGTAATTTGAAAAAATCCTTTATGTATTTGTATAGGCTACACTATTATTACAAAAAGGTGTATGTAGCCTACTCGCTAAATTGGTCCCAAAAGTAAGATTGTATTATAGCCTATAAGTACCCCGTAGTTCTAAAATACTTACAGTATAAATAATTTGCCTAAATAATATTTTTTTTTCCTGGTTGTTACCCCTTTATTCCAAAACTTTACATTGTTCCCCTATATAATTACACGTACGTACTTTATAGGTACACTGTAATTACCGAAAGTTACACTGTAATTTAGTTTTAATTACGCAGTATTTTCCTGGTTGTTACCCCTTTATTCCCAAGACTTTACATATTGTTCCCCTATACTTACACATAAGTACTTTATAGGTACACTGTAATTACCGAAAGTTACACTGTAATTTCATTGTAATTACGCAGTACTTTCCGGGCTGTAATCTAAAGCGTTACCAATTATTCAAAACACTAACACATGTTCTCTTCCATCAGGAACATTTAGTCAAACATAACACAATGACAAAAAGAACACTAACATCAGCTGAAATTACAGAAACTGCATTATGTGTCAGGTCGGCCCTTATACAATAGACAGTATATTATATTGAATATACATTTTTCTCTACATTTTTGTTTTCTTGGGTTTATAGTAAATGCATGCATTTATTTTCTTTTGCTGCAGAAATTCAATACAAAAAATGAATGACCATCTCTAGACCATCAGCTAGAAAGAGTAGCTTTATGTACAGTTTATGAAAAAAAAAAAAAAAAAAAAAAGACAGAGACAGAATTGCTGCAGTAAAGACTTTATTTGCAAAAGGCCAAGATTTTGACAAATTGCAAGATATACCTCTACCATGTCCTGGTCCTGGTCCCACTCCTCTCCCTTGTCCTGGTACTCATCTTCCTCTCCCCCCGTGCAGGCATTTTCTTTCTTTCTTTCTTTCTTTCTTTCTTTCTTTCTTTCTTTCTTTCTTTCTTTCTTTCTTTCTTTCTTTCTTTCTTTCTTTTGCTGTCTATATTGTTCCTTTTCCACACAAGATCAGCCCAAAGAGTCCTCTTTTAGAACATATGGTCATGCGATTGAAAGAAACTCAACACCTGAGTGTAATTCCTTGGATATCAGCTGTAATTTATATATTTGCATAACTTCAATAAGCTGTTTCTCATTAGCAATGGAATAAAATACAGGGAATATTTGTGTTTCAATTCATAATATGAACAGCTGTTCACTTTGACTTTAGCCTATAAGTTATGTTTAGAACATGATGTTATTTGTTCTGACATACAGTGTGAAAGCATTTGTAAATTTGGCAGTAAAATTACATTGTTTTGGTGTTGGTTGAGCTTGTGTGTAAAAGAAGTTCAAGCATTTTAAATTTGTGTTAACTGTATGCATTTTGTGTCAAAGCAACAAGAAATGTGTTACAGTTTTTTACAATCGCTATGACAGTTTTTTCAATACATTTAACAAGTTTCCTAAACTCTTAACACAGTTAGCACAACATCAGTCTTTTTAGGCTATACAATTAACACATTTATTGTTGCTTTGACACAAAATGCATACAGTTAACACAAATTTAAAATGCTTGAACTTATTTTACACACAAGCTCAACCAACACCAAAACAATGTAATTTTACTGCCAAATTTACAAATGCTTTCACACTGTATGTCAGAACAGATAACATCATGTTCTAAACATAACTTATAGGCTAAAGTCAAAGTAAACAGCTGTTCATATTGTGAATTGAAACACAAATATATTCCCTGTATTTTATTCCATTGCTACTGAGAAACAGCTTATTGAAGTTATGATTCCCATCCAGAAGCACACTCAGGTGTTGAGTTTCTTTCAATCGCATGACCATATGTTATAAAAGAGGACTCTTTGGGCTGATCTTGTGTGGAAAAGGAACAATAGGTAAGGAAAGGTAAGGTAAGGTAAGGTAAGGTAGGGTAAGGTAAAACTTTATTATCCCACGAAGGGAAATTTGTCTTGGGCCATCACCCATGCTGCATTCAGTACAGACATACAACAAATCGACAAACTAGACAACAATAATAGTGATACAAATAAAAAATTCATAAATTACAACTCCATAGCACCACTATTTAACATCTTTACAGACACTGGGATGAATGAGTTTTTAAATCTGTTCAATCTACAACGTGGGACTCTTTTTAGCCTGCATTAGAGTAGCCTGTTCATAGAGAATCTGCAGCGATATCTGTTCTTTCACTCCAATAATTTTCCAAGCCGTATGGGTCATTCATAGTAATTTAGCTCTGCGTGATACGGACAAATTACCAAACCAGACTGTAATGCAATATCGGATTAAACTTTCGAAGACTGCTTGATAAAATATTATCATAAACCTTTGATACACCATAAAGTCTAATACTGCAAAGACCATCTACATGGATATTCCATGTCAGTAAATTATCAATGGAGACGCCAAGATATTTATATGAAGAGACCTGTATGATGGTTTCATTGAGGATAATCACAGGCCTGTGATCACCAACATCTCTGGGGTCAAACACCATCTCATTTGTCTTATTGACATTCAGAGCTAGGTGGTTATCCTCACACCAGTTAACAAACTGTTCGATCTCTAATAAATATTCAGACATGAATATTTATTAGAGATCGAACAGTTTGTTAGATCAACAGAAGGATCTGTTGATCTCTTGATAGAGCAACAGAAAGAAAGAAAGAAAGAAAGAAAGAAAGAAAGAAAGAAAGAAAGAAAGAAAGAAAGAAAGAAAGAAAGAAAGAAAGAAAGAAAGAAAGAAAGAAAGAAAGAAAGAAAGAAAGAAAGGGCAAGGACCAGGACCAGGACAAGGACAAGGGAGAGGTATATCTTGCAGTAATGTCCTTTTGCAAATAAAGTCTTTACTGCAGGAATTCTGTCTCTGTCTTTTTTTTTTTTCATAAACTGTACATAAAGCTACTCTGAGATGGTCATTCATTTTTTGTATTGAATTTCTGCAGCAAAAGAAACAAAATGCATGTATTTACTAAACTCAACAAAAATGTAGAGAGGTTTCACAAGAAACTACAGTGCAAAACACAATCTATGATCAATACAATATACTGTCTTTAAGGGCAGACCTGACACATAGCATAATGCAGTTTCTGTAATTTCAGCTGATGTTACTGTTTTTTTGTCATTGTGTTATGATTGACAAAATGTTCCTGTTGGAAGAGAACATGTGTTAGTGTTTTGAATAATTGTTTGATTTTGAAACATGTTTGCAGTGTTTTGTTAGACATAGTGTATAGTGTTAGTGCATTTTGGAAATTAGTTTTGGAGTTTAGTTTACAATGTGTGATTTTGAGCATGAAATTAACCGTTTTGCCAATTGTGTGTTTTAGGTGTGTTGGTGCGTTGAGAGTTTAGGAAAATTGTTAAATGTATTGAAAAAAACGTCATAGCGATTGTAAAAAAATGTAATTGTATAGCCTACAAAGACGGATGTTGTACTAACCGTGTTAAGAGTTTAGGAAACTTGTTAAATGTATTGAAAAAAACTGTCATAGCGATTGTAAAAAACTGTATCCAAGGCGGTGCACCTGGGATAAAAACGCTTGGTATGTCGGATCCTCCCTTGGCAATCATGAACTGTGATGTCCCTGCAGCCAGCATGGCTTCAAGGAGGGACATCTGGTTATGTGGCTGATGGTCATAAACCATCCACCTCCATGCAGAAAAGAACTCCTCTATGGGGTTGAGGAAAGGTGAATAGGGTGGAAGGAAGAGACTTACCAGTCTTGGGTGGACTTCAAACCATGTTGTTATTGCTTGCGAATGATGGAAAGCCACATTGTCCCAGGTAATTACAAAGGTCCTCATGTTTTCATGAGAACCAGGCGCTGCTCTGGACCCAGGCGCTGGTGGAGATCATTGAGAAAGGCAAGGATGCGCTCGGTATTATAGGGTCCACTGGCTCACTGCAACTCTCACTGGGCCTGCTCTTCTCCCTTCTTCTCCTTTTACTGTATAAGTGTCAATGTAATAGAAAAAAAATAAACCCTGCCACTCTAAGCCAGTCTAAGCCGGACTGGAATCAGCTGTGGTTGGCACAATTTACCCAACATAAATCAGCTCTGTGTCAATTATAATTTTTTTTGTTTATTATCAGCTGAGATATTTTGTTTTTGAACTGATCATTGCAGATGCAGAGGTTTTTATACTGTATCTAAGGTTTGGAATATTGTTTTAGCTATTGTGGGATGTTGTGTGTTAACATTTGTAAATACTACAAAAACAATCCATAGTTTTGTTGGGAGGTATAGCTTGTCTGTTAAGAAAATGTAAGCATTGTGGAAATGTGTTCACTGACTGCATATTGTTTGAAAACGACATGAAATGTGTGAATGGTATGGCCACAAAAGACCGATGCTAAGCTAATTGTGTTTAGAGTTTTAAAAATGTGACAACTGGCTGGACAAACGCTTGTTAGCGACTGAAAAAAACTGTAATATGGGGTAGAAAGTAGATTAATGTTACTATGATTTGGTTATTGTAATTGAATTTGCAACTGAGCTTGTAAAAAAAGAATACAGAGAACTGCTTTTCAGTAGCTCTGTTTGCATTAGTAGCTCTGTTTGCATTCCTGCATGGGATACTGCTTCAAAGGAGTTCAGTAAATGGGGGATGCATTCGAAAGCAGGTAGTGATCAGAACAGTATGAGACAAAGTCAAGTCAAGCCAAGTCACCTTTATTTATATAGCGCTTTTTACAATACAGATTGTATCAAAGCAGCTTCACAGTGATAGCATGAAAATAATACAAAAAAAAATTGCATCATCGTCCACCTTAAGCCAGATCTATAATATTGTTGAATATTAAATGTCCCCAACTAAGCAAGCAAGGCAACAGCGGCAGTGGCGCCACCAGGGGGTGGCCAGGGGTGGCCGTGGCCACCCTTGGCCAACTCCTGGCCACCCCACTGGCCAGTATAAATTTTAGTAGCATCAGTTATGCATTTTATCCCTAATGCACAGCCAGGCAGGCAAGCCGCTCTAGACCTTCGATCGCACACAGTAGCCCGCCCCTCCCCCGCCCCTCCGTACATGCCGCTGTTGCGCGCTCAGACAGCAACAGCTCAGCGCGTGCCCATCGGTCAACAATTTTAAAAGAAGTTAAGAAAGAAGACGAAGACTACCAGTAAGTAAATAAGTAAAAAATATTCTTTAGTAAAAGAAGACGGGTAATTATGTGTCGTGACGTGCTTTTTAAGTGCCAAATGGTTACAGTATACTGTTACAACAGCTTTTAGATGCGTCTTTGACACGTTTTGACAAGAGTTACCTAGCTAACGTCGTTAGCTGGTGCATGTATATGTGTAACGGAGTTTAAATAATGCTGTTAAATTCATGCATTAATTGGGAAAACTCGACATTGGCTGTTGCATCACTCGCATTTGTGTGCGTGATATTGCGGGCGGAGCTACGTCAGCAGAGTCTCACATCTCTCGTGCTGGTAAGTCGCATCAATAAGAGGTGCGTCATAAAAACAGAGTTTAGATTGTTTTCAAGTGCAAGGTTGGACTTTATAAACTACACACAAGTTTACTTCATGTGTCTGTTAGTTCCTAGTTCTGTCAGTCGAGTCATATGTGTTATTTGCAATGATGAAATGGAGTGTGTGTATGTATTAACCTACTTGTGAACTCTATTTATTTCATTTAAGAAATTCATGCAACGTGATGCACTGTCCGTTAAATATAACACAATAAACCAAAGTATATCAGTAAGAGTTTCCTTAAGTCTTCTTCAGGCCGGTTTACTACAACAGTAGAATAAAATTCTGAAATTATGGTTTATTGTTTTGGTGTGCCAGTGCCACCCCAAGATTTTAAGTGGTCCCATCTGGCCACCCCTATGAAAAATTTCTGGAGGCGCCACTGAACAGCGGCAAGGAAACAAAACTCCATCAGGTGTCGAACAGTCGAACAGCAAGAGAGAACATCAGTGTGTGTGTGTTTACTTTTCTCAGTCGATTTTAGCGCGATTCTTTGTTGCTAGGAAACTGTGTTGTTTACTGTGTTTTACTCTGGCAAACCGCGAGCGCACGTGGCCTTTGTTTGTGTCGTGACTCTGAGTTTCGCTGCGGGGCGTGGCCTGCTGCATTCAACAATCAGGTGTTAGGCGTGTATAAATAGGTTTAGTGCTCCGCGGCAGCGGTCGCGGCAGCTGTGGTATGAAGCCCTCATCGTGTGAAGACCGAAGAGTGTAAAGACCAAACGACTCTACCTGTGCGACTCCACCGAGTAAGGACACCGGCAAGGCACTTGAGTAGTAATTTCTATCTCTGTTTTATCTCATTTATTATCTTATCACTTCCTCTCTTTTCTACTCGACTGTCAACTGATCTTTCTGTTTGTGAGCTCGCACACCATGTGTTTTATAATCCCTACTATTACTAACATTCGTAAATCCAATGCCACACGTCGGAGGCGGCACAATCCTAACAACCTGCGTACCCTTCCCATGTGTTCTAGTACTATCTTCTCTTTTCCTATTGGTCTCTGGAATTGCCAGTTCGCAGTTAACAAAGCTGATTTCATTACATCTATTTCTAGTCATACAGGTCTCAGCCTTCTGGCCCTGACTGAGACCTGGATCAGACCAGAGGACACTGCCACACCAGCTGCGCTCTCCACTATCTCACACACCCCTCGTCTGACTGGAAGGGGTGGAGGTACCGGTCTGCTCATCTCAAACGATTGGAAATTTAATAATTTACCACCTCTGTGTAACAACTCATTTGAATCACATTCTATTACCATCACTAGTCCTATTAAAATTCATTGTGTAGTTGTATATCGTCCCCCAGGTCAGCTTGGCAGTTTCTTAGAGGAGCTTGATGTGCTACTCTCATCCTTCCCAGAGGATGGCACTCCTCTCATAGTTCTTGGAGATTTCAACATCCACCTTGAAAAACCTCAAGCTGCTGATTTCCACACTCTGCTTGCCTCATTCGACCTCAAACGAGTATCGACAGTGGGTACTCACAAATCGGGTAACAAATTGGACCTTATTTACACACGCTACTGCTCCACTGACCATGCTCTTATCACTCCACTGCACACCTCAGATCACTTCCTCCTCACTCTCAACCTCAACCTGCCTCAGAACACAACACGCACTCCTCCACAGGTCACCTTTCGGCGTAACCTACGCTCACTCTCACCCTCTCGCCTATCCTCTTTGGTCTCATCCTCACTTCCTCCACCGGACCAGCTCTCAGCACTAGATACTAACAGTGCAACTGATACTCTTTTCTCCACTCTAACATCCTGCTTGGACAACTTCTGCCCCCTTTCCTCCAGGCCAGCCCGCGCCACTCCCTCTGCCCCCTGGTTATCTGATGTTCTCCGTGAACATCGTGCTAAACTCAGGGGTGCAGAGAGGAAGTGGCGCAAATCCAAAGATCATACTGACCTTGGCATTTATCAATCGATCCTCTCTTCCTTCTCTGCTAACAAATCTAATGCTAAAATGACTTACTATCACAACAAAATTAACAATTCTTCTAACTCTCGCATGCTTTTCAAACCCTTCTCCTCCCTTCTTAACCCTCCTCCTCCTCCTCCTTCATCAACCCAAACAGCTGATGATTTTGCCACATTCTTCATAAACAAAACTACCACCATCAGCGGCCAATTTACTAATCCACAAATTAACACACATTTTACCAGCTACACACACATTCTACCCTCTTTCTCCTTGCTTTCAGAGACATTTCAGAGGCACAGAGAATTACAGACCGGTATCCCTTCTTCCATTCGTTGCAAAAACACTTGAACGAGTTGTTTTCAACCAGATCTCCTCCTTTCTTACGCAGAACAACCTCTTGGACAACAATCAGTCTGGTTTCAAAAGCGGACACTCAACTGAGACTGCTCTGCTCTCAGTAATTGAAGCTCTGAGATTGGCAAGGGCAGCTTCCAAGTCCTCAGTTCTCATCCTGCTGGATCTGTCTGCTGCCTTTGACACAGTTAACCACCAGATCCTCCTGTCAATCCTAAAGATGAAGGGGATCTCGGGAACTGCACTCCAGTGGTTCAAGTCTTATCTCTCGGGTAGGTCCTTTAGGGTGTCGTGGAGGGGTGAGGTGTCTAAGTCCCAACATCTAGCCACTGGTGTGCCTCAGGGCTCAGTGCTTGGACCACTTCTCTTCTCTATCTACATGACATCACTAGAATCTGTGATTCAGAAACATGGTTTTTCCTACCACTGCTACGCTGATGACACACAACTCTACCTCTCATTTCAGCCTGATGATCCGACGGTAGCCGCTCGCATCTCAGCCTGCCTGACAGACATTTCTGGCTGGATGAAGGACCACCACCTTCAACTAAACCTTGCGAAGACAGAGCTACTTGTAATCCCGGCTAACCCAGCACTTAATCACAACTTCACCATTCAGCTAGGCTCGTCATCCATAACTCCATCAAGATCAGCCAGGAACCTTGGAGTTGTAATTGATGACCAATTGAATTTCACAGACCACATCGCGAGCACTGCCCAGTCATGCAGATTTGCCTTGTACAACATCAGAAGGATCAGGCCCTTCCTATTAGAGAATGCTACACAACTCCTTGTTCAGGCGCTTGTTCTATCCAGACTGGACTATTGTAATGCTCTCCTGGCTGGTCTTCCAGCTTGCACTGTCAAACCTCTGCAACTGATCCAGAATGCTGCAGCTAGAGTGGTCTTCAACGAGCCGAAGAGAGCACGCGTCACTCCTCTCCTCACGAAATTGCACTGGTTGCCGGTTGCCGCTCGCATCAAATTCAAGTCACTGACGTTTGCCTACAGAACAACCACTGGCACTGCTCCCTTGTACCTTAACTCATTACTTCAGACTTATGTGCCATCCAGAAACTTGCGCTCTGCGCTCTGCGGTCTGGTGGTGCCATCTCAAAGAGGCACAAAATCTCTCTCTCGGACCTGGAGAGGAGAAGAGACTGGTTGGCACTTCAGGTCAGCGGCGTCGTCGTGTCCTGGCGCTGGTCCTTCATCAGATCTGGATACGGCCTGGTTCCGGTGGACAGCGGTAAACCTCGGGATAGACAGAGAGACTAATATTAGCGTAGACGCCATCCTTCTTATGATGTACCAAGTACATCAGGATTTACAGGAAGTGTTCCCGGTCCCTGATGTTCTAATCTATGCAGCCTAACATTGAATTATAGAAGTCTATAATGTGTTATGTGTATGCTAGGCCGAAGAGATGTGTTTTTAATCTAGATTTGAACTGACAGAGTGTGTCTGCTTCCCGGACAATGTTAGAAAGACTGTTCCAAAGTTTTGGTGCTAAATAGGAAAAGGATCTACCGCCAGCAGTCGATTTTGATATTCTAGGTATTTTTAATTGGCCGGAATTTTGAGATCGCAGTAGACGTTAAGGACTATAGTGCGTTAAGAGCTCGCTCAAGTACTGCGGAGCTGAACCATTTAGTGCTCTGTAAGTGATCAGCAATATTTTACAAATTTTATGATGTTTAATAGGCAGCCAATGCAGTGTTGACAGAACTGGGCTAATATGGTCATACTTCCTGGTTCTGGTAAGAACTCGAGCTGTTGCGTTTTGGACCAGCTGTAGTTTGTTTATTAAGCGTACAGGGCAACCACCCAGTAGAGCATGACTATAATCGGTCCCACTTTATATTAAGTGGCTTTTACATAGTACTTAAAGCCACTTAATATAAAGTGGGACCATTTAGATATATTTTTAAGATGGAAGAAAGCGGTTTTACAGATACTAGACACGTGACTTTCAAATGAAAGATTGGTATCAAAGAGCACACCCAGGTTCCTAACCGACGACGAAGACTTAACAGAGCAGCCATCAATTGTTAGACAGTACTCTAGATTATTAAGTGTGGAAGTTTTTTGTCAAATAATTAGAATCTCTGTTTTTTCTGAATTTAGTAGTAGGAAATTACTAGTCATCCGATTTTTATTTTTATTTTTTTATATCATCTATGCATTGTTAATTTTGTGAATTGGTAGGTTTCGTTAGGTTTTGAAGAAATACACAGCTGAGTATCGTCGGCATAACAGTGAAAGCTAATTCCATGTTTCCTAATGATATCTCCTAATGGTAGCATATACAGAGTGAACAGCAGCTGTCCTAATACTGAGCCTTGTGGTACGCCATACTGAACTTGTGATCGATAAGACATCTCTTCATTTACTGCTACAAACTGATAACGGTCAGATAAGTATGATTTAAACCATGCTAGTGCAATTCCACTAATGCCAACATAATGTTCGAGTCTATTTAAAAGGATGTTGTGGTCAATGGTGTCAAATGCAGCACTAAGATCAAGTAATACTAATAGAGAGATACAACCACGATCGGATGATAAGAGCAAATCATTTGTAACTTTAACGAGAGCTGTCTCTGTACTATGGTACGGTCTAAATCCGGACTGAAAATCCTCGCAGATATCATTTCTTTCAAGAAAGGAACACAGTTGTGAGGATACTGCTTTTTCTAATATATTTGACAGAAAAGGCAGATTCGAGATCGGCCTGTAATTGACTAATTTTGTAGGATCAAGTTGCGTTTTTTTAACAAGCAGTTTAATCATGGCTAGCTTAAAAGGTTTTTGGTACGTATCCTAGAGACAAAGATGAATTAATGATATTAAGAAGAGGATCTATGACATCTGGAAGCATCTCTTTCAGCAGCTTAGACGGTATAGGGTCTAACATACACGTTGTCAATTTAGATGATTTGATGAGTTTGCACAATTCTTCCTCTCCTATAGCAATGAATGAATAAAAATTTCCCTCAGGGAGACTACAATGCACTTCCTGATGCAATACTGTATTAGACGGTTGCATAGTTATAATTTTGTCCCTGATATTATCGATCTTATTAGTGAAGAAGTTCATAAAGTCATTACTGCTGTGTTGCTTGGAAACTTCTGGGCTTGAAGCTTTCTTTTTCATTAGTTTAGCCACTGTTTCAAATAAATACCTAGGATTATGTTTATTTTCTTCTAATAGGGTTGAAAAATAAGCAGATCTAGCAGCTTTTAAAGTCTCTCTGTAAGCAATCGAGCTCTCCTTCCATGAAATCCGAAATACCTCTAGTTTTGTTTTCTTCCAGTTGCGCTCCATTTTTCTGGCTGCTCTCTTAAGGGCCTGAGTGTGCTCGTTGTGCCACGGCGTTGGACTATGTTCTTTAATCTTCTTTAAGCGCAACGGAGCAACTGTGTCTAAAGTGCTGGAAAAGAGAGAGTTAAAAGTTTCTGTTGCAATATCAAGTTCTTCTAAGCTATCCGGGATGCTGAGATGATGAAACCAACAGAAGTCCAAAATAGTCGATTGTCGAGTTCACGTGCGTGATCATAGGTAGTTAAATCTATGCGCGTGAACTCAACAATCGACTACTTTGGACTTCGACCAAAAACAGGATGTAAATACAGGTATGGGCGCTGGCTGATATAACATCATTTTTATTCATATCTTTCACATACTGCAGTCAGATTTACTCGTGTTCACTCTGAAGGAATCATCTAACATGGCTGGGCACTTGTATGACACATCAAGGATGTTTTAGACTAAGAATTGGTTAAGTTTAAAACTTGCCCCATTGAAGTCAACAGGGTGCAAATTTTAAAAAGAGGATAACACGGTGTAGGCAACATCGATTTTTGTCGTTGTTCTCTGTATTGACAGCACTCCAAATTTACAAAAAAATTAGTTAAAATTGACGTTAAAATTGACCGAAGTTCTCCTTTAAATAAATACAAACTGTACATTTCAAAATGCAAAAAAACTTTTTCAATATTCACTAACTCTATTAAAACACTGCAAGCCCATTTCAAAATCGAATAATTTGGTCCAAACTCTAGCACTTGTTTTCTATCCAACATGAACACATGGTCAATCATAGTGCAATGACTGTCAAAATACTAACAGTTGGTGACATTACAAAAACTGCATTACTTGTCATGTTTCAGTTCTACCTGTATAGAACATACATAATGAAATCCATTTTTTTTATTCATTCAGATGCTTCCATTTGACATTCCAAAGCTGCTTTAAGAAGCGGTAAGATCCATAACATCGGATGGCGAATCCATGACCCGACAAATGTTTGTCCCTAAAGTAACCATCTGCACGCCACCTGGGCAAACTTTGAACATTACAATCGCCCACTCTCTGACCAAGAATGGATGTGTTTTCAGGCACAGGAGAGAGTGTTCAGAAAAACCCTGGATGTTAAATTAATTTGCGATAAACAAACAATACGATTTACCGGAAACAACCCGCGTTACTGGACTAAACTTATAACCATCTTATGTGGAGTATACTACAGAAATGGATCCTACACAGCTACTCACAGAGATAGGAGACCACTAGGAATACCTCTGTTAAAATATACCGTAAGAATCTTACGGAAATTCCCCCTCTGCAGAGCGCTCTCACCGAGGCCCGATTCAGAGATGCTCACTGAATGGATAGATCAGCAGTTGCGCTTCGTACGGGAAACTATCCAGCCAGCGCTCAACAGAGCGACAAATTCCAGCAGTGTGAGAGAGCCCAGAGTGGTAAGCGAAAACGAACTAGCGTATCTTTGGGAACACCGTAGGAGTAAGGCAATAGATATCATTTTAAATAACAGTACTTACCCAGATCCCCCTCCTGTGATAAGCGACGTAGACCAAGTTTATGAGTATTATGCTGCGAAATGCCAACCAGCACAGCTACACCAGCGGTTAAGCAGCCCTCCATGGTGCGGCGCTCTTGACCTGGACAACCCGAAAGATCACCCCGCAACCTCGGACTTCACCGCAGAGGAGGTATCAAGAGTTCTTTGCAGCCTCCCGAACAACAAAGCATGTGGTGCAGACGGGGTGACATATGAAGTGCTCAAAGCAACAAAACAATTCTCAATAGTGACACTCACTCAGATTTTTAATGTCTGTTTAATTAATCGGAAAGTTCCCGATTCTTGGAAGGGGGCTATTATCTACAGGATCCCCAAAAAGAACAACATCCCAGAAGATCCCTCCACCTGGAGGGACATATCGCTGCTCCCCACTATATACAAGGTATTTATGAAGTGTATTCTAAGCCGAATTTTACCCTGGCTGGTGGAATCGGGAACATTGACAACAAAACAAAAAGCATACATAGAGAGGCAGGGAATGAATGAGCATGTATTCTGCTTGAAGACTGCCATTGATGATTTTAAACATGAATCCTCCCGTTTCTATGCGGTATTCCTCGACTTCCGAGACGCTTTTGGCTCTTTACCTCATAGCGTAATGATTCATTCCCTTGAGGAAATAAAACTGCCGGAACAGTATATACATATAATCAAGAATGTATATGACAATTCCTTTCTACAAGTGATTTGCGGACATCAACTAACGAAACCGGTTAAACTTGAAATTGGGATTAAGACGTGGTGTCCCTGGAGCGCTGTGAATTTCATAGTGGCCTTAAACCACTGGTTGAAATGTTTATGCCTCCTCGCCCCGCCTGGTATTACATCTCCAAACCCAGTTCAGGCTTTTGCTGATGACGTCCTCATAGTATCAAGAGAGGACAACGTCATTACCAACATGCTGTTATACACCGATCGCTTCCTGCAATGGTCTGGACTTAAAGTTAAGAACAACAAATGTGCGGTGTTTTACGAACGACGCAGCGGTGGCAATAGATGGTATAGAGCCAAGTATGATCAGCCTCCATCATTCACATCGCTGGAAGCACAATCAGAGTTTATTCAAGACATGAATCATACAATTATCTAGGACACATGTTTAATGTTGCAGGAGAATGGCAAGAGCAAGTGAGCGATATCTGTAAGGAATACTCCATCAGATTAGACTTGATAGACCAGTGTCCCCTAACGACCTGTATGAAACTTCAAGCGCTTCGGGATATAGCTCTGTCTAAAATTCAACATCTGTTTGCCAATGTCCACATTGCTAAGAAACATCTGACGGAGCTGAACAATAAGACCGTGCAGCTGGAAAGAAAATTGTTAAGTCTCAACACACACACAACAAGAAGTATTCTCTTTATGAACAAATCAGAAGGGGGACTGGGGATTCCCAACATTGAATGGATTTATACAGCTACCAGAGTAAACCATTTACTGCATATGTTGAATAACGATGACCTTACAGTTCGCGAAGTTGCCCGGCGCTCACTGCTGCTGGATCTAAGCAAACGCAAGGTCCCCTATGCTGCAGATGGAGAACCAGGTTTCCTTGGCTTCCGAAAGAAACCTAGCGGAAAGCTGGACACCAGGGCTACAGGATTTGGAGTACGTTCGGATTGGCCCGATCTGAATGACTTTTGCAGCAACAACAATATACAGCTGAACTGGGCGCATACTGGCGGGGAGCAGGTAAATATCAGCGAGGGGAAGATTATGGATCTAAACGTGTATGCTGAGGCAACTATACATCACACTGGAACCAGTAAGAAGCTGAACAGCCGGACGTGCAGGTATCAAATCCTCCAATATTTTCAAGCGCAACAGCGCGATTGTTGGGTTAACCTGCGCCTTCAAGGTAAACTTGCAGGCCTGCAGTGCACGGACCATACAGTCTCACACTCTGCGTTACAAAATTCAGCCGTTAACGGAGGTATCTTAAAATTTGTTATTAAAGCTCGGCTGCAAACTCTTCCGTCTAAATACAACCTCACCCTGTGGTTTCCAAAACACCACGAACCATTCTGCTTACTACACAGCGATAGGACAATGGAATCTACAGCGCACATAATGAACGGGTGCCCTGCGTTTAAAGGACTTTACATCGCGCGCCACGATCGCATCATAAATATAACAGCTCAAGAACTGCGCAAAGTTTCTGGACAAAGTGCAATACACACAAATAAGACTGTTCAAACTAGCTGGTTTTCAAATCTGAATAATAATATAAACTATCTTAGAAGTGTCCTCAGGGAATACCCAAATACTCCAGACATTGTAGTCGTCAATGAACTTTCTAAGAGTATTCTGATTTTGGAAGTGGGCTGTTGTTTTGATGCTTATATGGATTTGTGCTTTTCTGAGAAAATGTTAAAATACCAGTCATTAACCAATGCTTTGGCAGTGTGTGGTTACAGGATCAAATTGATCATCTTAATCTTTGGCAGCTTGGGACATGTGCATAGATTATGTGTCAGAGGCTTGCAGATTACTGAACTGAGTAAGAAGACCTCTAAGCAAACAGCCAAATACTGTTCTGTGTCAGCAATCATAGGCAGTCTGCATGTCTGGAGAAGGCGATGTCACCTCTATCCATAGCCTATGTAATTATTTATTCATGTGGTTGGGACTATTAGCAGTGTTTGTATTGTCTGGTGAAACACAACAGGCTCTTTGTGAATATTTGGATGCTGTGTTGTTTTAATCAGTATTGGTCATTCCAAATAAAATAATCAAATGTGTGTGTGTGTGTGTGTGTGTGTGTGTGTGTGTGTGTGTGTGTGTGTGTGTGTGTGTGTGTGTGTGTATTCATGGTGCATTAGATAGTATGTTGTACACATACTATCTAAATGTGATTGAGTCACATTAAAAAATACTTTATAGAATGTACAACTGAAAATAAAAACAGTAAGCGACAGATTTGTTGCAGTAAAGGCTTTAGTAGCAATACGAAATTGCTGTCAGTGATCAACAAAACGAAACAAAAAAGAAAAACATACATGGCCTTTGGTTTACTAAAGTGTGCAAAAATAAAACAAAAGGACAGAAAAAAGCCAAACCAGCACTTGAGATTGCAGCACACATTGTGATATTTGCTCCTCTCTGACCCGGCACATCAACAGTGGCCCTTTTCCCAATTGCATTTCTTCCTCGTCTACGTGTTTTTGCCAGGTTAAACCCTGCCTCGTCTACATAAATTAATTCATACAGTGTCTGACTAGCCTCCAACTCCATAATTCTCTGAAAGAAAAATCAAACACAATTTTTACATAAATGCTTTCCACTATGTGGGTATGTTTACTTGTAGAGTAGCAATAGAGAATAGTCAACAACAACAAAAAAGTAGTGTGGAATAGTCACTGTAGAATCAGACATGGTGTATAGACATCATACCTGGACGTATTGGTGCCGGAGTTCCTTGACCCGATCACTGTTTCTCTCAAAGGGAACCGTGTACATCTGTTTCATTCGAATTCGGTGTTTGGTCAGAGTCCGAGCAATGGTAGCCAGGCTGATGCTTTCCACATTCTGGAATACCAGGTTGTCCTCTACAATTCTGGTCTGAATTTCTCTCAGTTTTATTGCATTGTCAGCAATGACCCATCCTACAATAGCATGTTCTGGGTCTTCACTGAGAAGCTTTCTTCTTCCCCCAGAGCAAGGAAGTCGTTGTGTCCTTTAGAAGAACAAAAATACAACACATTTGTATTTGTAACTCCTGGTGGTCAGCAGTTACTGTAATACAGTTAATAGCAACTGCATTGATAGCCCTCATGAAATGCATGACTGTTGGTTTGTTGAAATATCCGGATAATGGAAGCAACGGTTGACCGTGTGAGATTAGGCTGGACTCTTTCACCAACCTCTCTCAATGATAGTCTGTGGTTTATCACATGGTCTATGATGGTGGCTCTTATTTCATCCGTGACAACAGCTCTTACTCTCCTTTGAACAGCAGCACGCATTCTTACTCCTCTCCCCCTACCTCTCCTTCTCCCTTGTCCTGGTCCAACTAGTCCTCCTCTCACTGGTCCAACTAGTCCTCCTCTCCCTGGTCCAACTAGTCCTCCTCTCCCTGGTCCAACTAGTCCTCCTCTCACTGGTCCAACTAGTCCTCCTCTCCCTGGCCCAACTAGTCCTCCTCTCCCTGGTCCAACTAGTTCTCCTCTCCCTGGTCCAAATAGTCCTCCTCTCCCTGGTCCAACTAGTGCTCCTCTCCCTGGTCCAACTAGTCCTCCTCTCCCTGGTCCAACTAGTCCTCCTCTCCCTGGTCCAACTAGTGCTCCTCTCCCTGGTCCAACTAGTCCTCCTCTCCCTGGTCCAACTAGTCCTCCTCTCCCTGGTCCAACTAGTCCTCCTCTCCCTGGTCCAACTAGTCCTCCTCTCCCTGGTCCAACTAGTCCTCCTCTCCCTGGTCCAACTAGTTCTCCTCTCCCTGGTCCAACTAGTCCTCCTCTCACTGGTCCAACTAGTCCTCCTCTCACTGGTCCAACTAGTCCTCCTCTCACTGGTCCAACTAGTCCTCCTCTCCCTGGTCCAACTAGTCATCCTCTCCCTGGTCCAACTAGTTCTCCTCTCCCTGGTCCAAATAGTCCTCCTCTCCCTGGTCCAACTAGTCCTCCTCTCCCTGGTCCAACTAGTCCTCCTCTCCCTGGTCCAACTAGTCCTCCTCTCCCTGGTCCAACTAGTGCTCCTCTCCCTGGTCCAACTAGTCCTCCTCTCCCTTGTCCAACTAGTCCTCTCACTGGTCCCACTAGTCCTCTCACTGGTCCAACTAGTCCTCCTCTCCCTGGTCCAACTAGTCCTCCTCTCCCTGGTCCAACTAGTCCTCTCCCTGGTCCAACTAGTCCTCCTCTCCCTGGTCCAACTAGTCCTCTCCCTCGTCCAGACATTTTTTTTTTTTCAAAACCATTCCAAAGAGTGCCTTTTTATTGTGTCTGTCTTCAACACCTGGCTATGTCTCTGATTAAGATTGGAATCAGCTATTTCTTACTCTGATGATCAGTTAATTTAAAAATGCTTATCAGCTGTTTGAATATTTAAAAAAAATATTTGTTTCAATACTTTTGAGCTGATATTGTTGCAGAAGTATGGACTTTATACTATATCTATGGTTTGGAACATTAGGTCTTCATTTTTGGCATGTTGCGTTTAAGCATTTCTAAAAAAGACTATAAAGATCTATGATTTTGGTATTGGGTATGCTTATATGTAAAGAAAATGTAGGCATTCTAGAAACCTGTTAATTGACTGCATTTTGTGTGCAAACAACAGGAATTGTGTTAATGGTATGGTTACAACAGACAGATGTTGTGCTAATTCTGTTTAGAGTTTTGAAAATGTAATTACAGATTGGACAAAAGGATGTTACCAATTGTAAAAAACTGTAAATACCTTTGATGATTGTCTTAAGGAAAGCCAGAGGGGCCATTTGTCTTTTGATATAATTATACAGGGGTGATCTAATCATTGTAAGAAGATTGAAAATTAAAAGAAGGTTGAAAGATTTAAGTCGTAAGGAAAAAATTTTAAAGGAAAGAAATATAAAAAGTACCAGTTGATGTAAAATTACAGATTAGACTAAATGAAAAGCAGTAGTGCGGGATTAACAGTTGCTAAATCTAAAATGTATAAAAAAGGCATTTGATTAAACAAAAACTTGTTAGTGTTGACCATGAAAGAACTAGAAGCTGATGTGTTGATTTAAAAAAAAAAGATAAGTTTGTGATTTGGTTAAACAATTTGATTATCTGAATTTGATGTGTGCTGTGACAACAGAGACTCATTCTGAGTGGACATTTTTAATGTCTAAATTACCTGTATGGGCAAAAGAAAACTATAAAAATCATGCTTGAATTGAAAATGCATGTAATTTATAGAAAAGATAACTCAAGCTAGGCTAGAGTTCAAATATGATAGATGAAGTCTGAAGTTAGAAGTTTATCAAAGTGCAAAATATTAGTCCTGAATACCTCCAAAGCCTCTCTCTCATTTAATGCAGCTAAAAGCTGTTATTTGAGCCTATGTCGTAAATGATAATGAGCTTTTTATAGTAAAGCAGTGTTTTAGTTGAGAATTATAAACACAGAAATGAAAAAAGAATTAATAAATTTAGAGGAAAATTTGTAAATGTTTTAGAAGTAAAACTGAATGACTTTTAAAAAAGTCTTTAAAATAATACTGTTTTTGTCTTGTCTATTTTAGGAAAAGTGACTTCTTTGTCTGATTTTAGTCTCCACCATGAAACTTGAAGGGGCCTTGACCATACGGCAACATACAACGAAAAGGGTTCCCCTATAACGTCAATATGAGACGCAGACATAAGCGAACCAGCAGCGCCTCCTAGCGGTACCCTAACGCATACCTAAACCTACCTAGATCCCGAATCGTCACACATGGAGTGTTAAAGGGTACCCTTTTCGTCGTATGTTGCCGTATGGTCAAGACCCGTCAGTATGTGACGTTTTGGGGTGAGACTGTGTTAATTTGGAATATTGCAACCATAATTTGCCTCTCCACAGACTCCAGCTCTAACTGCACCGAATGCAGCTTGAGTGTGTCCTCACCTGCACTCAGAGGTAATGTTAGACACACATTCGATAAATTCGCAATTATAACAGATGAGCAATAAATTAGCAGTGATACTACCAATATCACTACTAATTTAGGATTGAAATCCTGGATAGAACCCGTATCCTTTCAGTGATGCGGGTGTATCGCTGAAATAGGCGAGACCACGCGTGCAATGCTAGCGGGCTAAGGCTAGTAGCGGAAGTTCGGAAAGTTGGATATAAGTAGCGAATTCAAAGCAATCCGATTGTTTTTTATAAAGAATAGTATCGGAGATATGTTCACACGTTGTAAAATAGAAAAATGCTCGTTTATAAATGTGTAAAGAAGAAATCAAGGATTTATGAATCAATTAGACAGAGCTCCAAACACAACTCGCTCAGTCGCGATGCATGCGCCTTGTGATTTTTATGCTCAAACAGCAACAGGCCCGGGGTGGGTAATCGGGAGAATCGGGAGGATTCCCGGTGGGCCGCTTCACTTTTGGGCCGGTCGATAATTTAAATAATTTTTTTTTTTTTACATTTGTCACGTTAGTTACAATATTAGGCTACACGCGTTCCGCATTCGGACACCGCAGCGCGCAGCCTCTGCATGGGTTGTTCCATGTGAGGCAGTTCTCCCCTCCCCTCCCCTCCCATATAGTTGGTTGGGTCCATAGCGCGTCTTTTCCAAAACGTTTTCTTACGCCGGTTTCACACTGCATGCGCTAGAAGAGCGTCAGCAGCGCATAAGCAGTGCGTACAGTGAGCGGAAGCAGGACACGCGCGTTTTGCTTCCACACTGACAGCGTTTGACACGCGAAACTGAACCGCGGCGTGTGTAGCTACAGACAGAGTAACCTACTCTATAATGGGTAATTTAATAAATTTGTTGTTTCTTGGAGAAAGGTTTTCTTCATTTAAACTTGTCAAAAAAAACTTAAAAACTTACCATCTGCACCAAGAGCCACTGCAACTTCCTCCCATGCCTTTTCCTTTGCCTGTGAGTCTTTATAAAGTATGTTTCTTGGATCATAAATAATTGAACGTTTCTCAACCTCCACAATGAGACGAGTGTCGTCCATAGTTATATTTTCAGGTGCACTCGACCACGCCTGACACCATGTGCTTTTACAACCCGATCTCACCAAATGCGTCTATATAGCACGCAGTGTGTTTATCGTGTAATATATACGCGAAAATGAGTTTTTACGTGCATAGTATACGCATGGATAGCACATGGTTGGGTTTAGGGTGGGGTAGGGTGCGTGTGTATTATACGCTTGGGTAGGATTAGTGGTGTGGGGTGCGTGTATATATCACGAAATTAAGTGCGTATCATATGCACGCGCAAAACTGCGTATCATATCCACGTAAAAACTCATTTTCGCGTATAAATTGCACGATAAACACACTGCGTGCTATAGAGACGCATTTGGGTGAGAACAGGCTGGCTTTTATTTGATTGTCAGCATGACATCCTTATGGCAATATATATATATATATATATATATATATATATATATATATATAATGTGTGTATGTATGTATGTGTGTGTATATACATACATATATTAAATTAATCTGTAAACTGGCAGTATACATCGATTAAACTTGTTTTTGTAGTTTGGTCAACAATTTTGTTTTGGACATTTAATTTTAAATTGATGAAGGTAATTTGATTGACTGTTTAAAACACAAGAGATCTCATCAATGTGCTTTTTGGGTGAAACTGCTGTGTGTTTTGGCCATGGAAAATGCATGGTCACTTTAATTCAGCGTAAGCGGCGCGTTAAAAATAGACTGGGCGCCGATACTATCGCGGCACTGCTGTTCCTGCTCTGCTCCTGCTACGCGCTGCCGCGCCGCTTCTGCGTGCGGTGTGAAAGCACTCATTGAATAACATGGACGCCGAAAAAAATACGCGCAGCTCACGCGCCGCTGACGCTTGCGGTGTGAAACCGGCGTTAGGTACCGATAGCTGGGCCGGCCCTACCGTAACGATACGCGTCAAGCCTTGTTTATACTCGACGCGTCCGCACGAGCGCGAGTCTCCGCTGACCGCGCGCGCACCTCTCCAAACGGTCGAGGCGTTTATACTTGACGCGCTCGCCGTTGTACTATTCTTTGAAACTACAGGGGGCGACTCGAGTAATTGTCCTCTCTAAACCATCAGGAATCGGTGAGAAGAAGAAATATAAACACGTGACAATGTTTATTTTAGTTACCACCACCAATACAAAAATAATCGTGTAAAACCCAGTAAACCCTGAGATTATTACTTGTGACATTAGAACAAAATATATAGGCTAGCCTATATGGGAATACATGTACGTATACAAATACATTAACAATCTCTTAAATATTTTCTAATTTCACTAAACATTTCATTAACTTTCGTGTACATTTGTATTAACCATGGACCTTTATGTTCATTAAAAAGGCTTTTTATGCTATTGTATGCTCATTTTTTAAATGTAAGCAACTAATTTAGACGCGCAAACTGGGTGCTGGTGCGATGAGAAGGTCGTGCTCGGCCAGATTCGGCTCGAAGTCGTTCATCTTCGGATGCGGAGCCGCGCGCGCTGTTACAAAATCTGCCGTGCACACCGCCACGCGAAATGGGCCTTTGCGCCGCTTTGCGCACCCAACGCGCGCGACCGCCCACACCGCAACGACGTCATTTTTGCCGCGCGCACCTTCGCGCTCGTGGGACGCGTCGAGTATAAACAAGGCTTCAGGGAGGATGGATGGGAGGAAGAGGCCAGGAGGGGCTGAAAAAGACAGGTTGAAAAAAAGAAAGGCATTGGAGGAGGATGCTGCCAAATGTGCCAAACTTACAGATTTATTTTCAAGAGGACAAACACAAGTGGCAGGTAAAGAGATATAGGCCTAGCAATAGCAACGCTGCAACGTAATTATTCGGCTAATACCGTTGTATCGTTGTCAACCCATTCACAAGCAAAATATAAAAGTGAATTAAAATATTTTAATATTAGCCTTTTTTTATCACTCAATACATGTCATGGCGATTCATAGACTTTGCAAATATTATGCAATTTAATATTGATAACAAAACTCATGCTTGATCTGTGTATGCAGTAAAATTACCTTGTTTTTTTGCTGCAATTTGTTGTTGCTTCTGAGCAGCAGAACTGTAAACATTAGATCAATATGCCTCTTTGTGGAAGATTGGGATACATTTCAAATGCTTTCTTTCTTTCTTTCTTTCTTTCTTTCTTTCTTTCTGCTTTTGTTAATTTATCAACCAATTCTTCTGGAATAGTGGAATATTTTTTGTTAAATTCTTCTGTGAATTATTATTTAACCTTTACATTATTTGTTGAACCATGGTATTAATACAAACTACACAATAGTAAGAGCTGAACTGTTGCTTCATTTATCCAATTTGGAAAAATGCCACCATGGAAAAAGTGGGCCGGTCTTGGGCCTGAATCTCCCGGGCTGAAAAGTTGCCCCACTCCGGCCCTGAACAGCAACATTACACACTAACTAAAGTGACTAACTAAACCCCTTTAAACACCAACTACCAGAGCTCCAGAAAATCTTTGTCATATCAAACAAGTTTTTCTTTTTATCAAATTTTTCAAAACATTCAGGACTCATCCGTTACCAAATAGTTTATCAAGAAGACTGGGTTTTGATGTCAGAAATCCCAGTTTGTGACTTTAATTTTAATGCATGAGTAATACAAACAAACACAGTTAAAAGCTGTATTTGCCCTGATCCGTTTAGGGAAACATTTAGAACAACATGATGGAAAAAATCAGGCCAAATATTAACTTCCTGCTGGACACATGCTATATGATCCTGAACATTTTACAGATTTACATTCCCACAATAGAATAGAAGAACCAAATAATACAGGGAAGGAAAGAAAGAAAGGAAGATGTGTGATGCTGTCATCAGCCGAGGTCTGAACAACCTTCAGCCAGTAAGAAGCAGTTCTTGCTTGTTTCCTAAACAACACTGTCCTGATTCATTCCAATCTCTATACTGGCAGTATGTGATAATGCAGAAAAGTATTATTATTATTCATAGATTGTGTTTTACATTGTGTTGTGTAATCTCTTCCTCTTCACCTTCCTACCTTCATATCTAGAACAATATCTCCATCTAGTGGACATTTATCAATTAGCAACGTGATAAGAGAACACAACACAATGTTACAAAAGATTTCTGTTTCAAATGAATGCTGTTTTTTATTTCACTTTCTATTCAACAAAGAATCCTTAAAAAAAGTTATCAAACTTTCCACAAAAATATCAAGCAGCACAGCTGTTTTCAACATTGATAATTCTCAATAAATGTTTCTTGCACCGCAAATCATCACATTAGAGTGATTTCTGAAGGATCATGTGACACTGAAGACTTGAGTAATGATGCTGAAAATTCAGCTTTGATAACAGGAATAAATTACATTTCAAAATATATATTCACATAGAAAACTGTTCTTTTAAACCGTAATAATGTCTCACAATATCACTGTATTTTTGATGACTGTATTTTTCAGCATGAGAGACTGTTTTCATCTTAGCAGCCCCAAACTTTTGAACATGTTATTTATTGTTTTGATGGAGGGTACTAATAAATGCATTCATATCACTGAGATCTTCAGCTGTCATTACAGCATTGAGTGAATAATGACTCATTTCTGTCTGTTTACGCCATACAACCTGTTTGTGCGCATTCATGCACGCCTGTTACGCAATTGTGACGCTGATGAGAGTTTCCTCTTGAGAAAGTTTGTCATTACACGAGTAATAGGCTACACGTGTATATGAATTCTGTGTTTGTTGTTAAAACTAAAACTATTTTGAGCATTTCTGTTAAATAAAATACAGATTTTCCATGGCAGTTTACATAGTAGAACTAAAATTATAACGTGGGGGGTGGGGGGGGGGACTAATAAAATGACAAAAGCTCATAACAAAATTACAAACAATTAAACAAAAATTAACATGAAAACAAAAAATGTAAAAAATATAATTTAATTCAAAATAGAAAAAATATTACATATTAATACAAATAAAATAACGCTGGTTGTAAGTCTTGAGTTATTTCTCACTCACACATTTCTGCGTCCCAATTCAGAGGCCGCTCCCTTCGAAGGGTGTGGATGTCAAAGGTCACGTTGTTAAATGGGCCGGAGCCAACGGAGGATTTTTCTTGTCAACTAGCGACTGTTGAAGCTGCCTTTAATGAGCACACTCAAAAAATAAATTTTGGCCTCTTGTTAAATTTAATTAGGCTAAGTAAAATAAGCAAAAGTAACACGATTGTTTAATATTTTGTCACAACTTAATTGAATTGTGTTCAATCAACCTAATATATTTAAAACGGAAGTTTACCTAATTCATTTGTGTGAAAAAAACTACATGAATCATTTATGTTGACATCTAACTGGACGGGATCTGTAGTTCCCAGAATGCTTTGCAAGGGACTGCATAAATGTAGGGATTAAAGTGTTATTTTATGTGGTTTTCAGTAAATGGAAAGATGTTGTAAGTTAATGTTAGTGTTTAATGTTCAGTTATGTTAGAAACTTAGAGGACTTTCTGTAATGTTTTTGAATTTTGTGGTTACCATTATGCAGAAGAGTGGCGACTGTGTTCAGGGTTGTGGGCACTCAGTACATTTTATTTGCATTAAACCTCACTCGCAGAACTGCAAAAGTAATATTCAATATTACTATGTAAAAAGTGGTTTTAATTAAATAGAACACTAGTAACATCAAACATTAGAAGTGATTGTGGAGTCAAATTAGCTAAAATTATAATATTAGCAATTTTAGGCAGGACAAAAACTAACCAAACCTAAACTTTATCGAGCAGGATTGATTACATTAATTTAAGTTCATACAACAAGATTACAACAAATCATTTCAAACAAATTTAGATTTTGTTGGAAAAATGTAATTAAATTTTGTGGAAAAGTTTTCCTTAATTTAATTAAGTTCGTTCAACAGCTTATTTTTTTTGAGTGCACTTTTTCATATTCCACTGTCTGGAAAAAAAAACAGGGTTCACAACTATAAATGTTCACCACGGCCCATTTATGTACATAATAAAGATTATAAACTATATACGACTGCATCTAGCATTTGAACTTTTAACTTGAAGCTTTTAAGTATTCGCAGATATACACTCTCCCATCTGCTGGAAAGATGAAACTGAACTCAAAGAAACCGGCGGATATCAAGTTCCCTGTAATTTTCCGAGTCGTTTATGTGCTCGGCTGAATTAGTGACCAGTGGCTGTCTTTATTTGACATATAAAGAAATTGCCTTTTACAATGCTCACTTTTGAGTTGCTTCTGTTTGATTCATTTGAGTAGCATTGAATTGTGTAAAAACTGTATTTGTATTTCACCATATTGCTATCAGGTAATTTATAAGCATATTTTCATCTTGATAAAGGACATATTCCGGCTCTTTAATGTGGTAACTAACGGTTGTCTGCAGCCTCTGGATGTGTGGTTTAAAGATATCAAGACGATGAGAGAGTTTAGTTCAGAATCTGGTGAAATGCTGTTACAGAAGGGGAAGTTCAAAGTCCTGGTTGCTTAGTGTAATGCATTAGGCTCAATGAAGTCAGTGTATTATACCTGCACGTCTGTATGTTTAATATACAACTTGCACTCAGTGTTTGTTCCTTATGTGTCTTGGGACTCCATGTTCTCTGATCTTTAAAAAGCAAGCAAGTAACAGTTTAAAAAATGTTAGATGAACGTCCAACTTAAACATTCCCAAAAATATATTCCATGAACAATACAGTATAAATAATGTTTTTGTGCTGCTTCATAAAGACCAGATAACTTTAAATGGTTGTTCTAAGAACGTTTTCTCTTAATGTTATGAGAACTTTCATAAAGTAAAAATAACAGTGAAAGGACGTTTCATGAACGTTGTACTCGGAATGTTTATGATCACATTTAGAAAACAAAGACATTTCGAGAAGGTTATTCTAAGAATGTGTTATCTCAACATTACGAGAATGTATATTAACTATTAATAGCGTTATTAGAATGTCCCTTAAACATTCTTTTAAAGAATGTTAGTGAAAGTTATTGGAATGTTTCCTGTTAGCTGCAAGCTGTAGCCGCGCAGAGGTCAAGGGTTCAGTTTTAGGGAGCGCACACGTTGATAAAGTGTATAATAATAAAAAATGTTTTAGCTAACATGCATCACATACATAAAGTGAGCATGCTCTGAATTCACTTTGCACATTGTTTAAAGGGATAGTTCACCAAAAAAAATTACTCACCCTGAAGCCATAGGTGTATATGAGTTATATTAAAACATGTCCTGGCTCTTCCAAGCTTTATAATGGCTGGTGAAAATTTGAAGCCCAAAAAAGTGCATCCATCCATTATAAAAGTAATCCATGTGGCTCCAGGGGGTTAATAAAGGCCTTTTGAATATCTGGGTATTGTGTTAAAAGGTGCTCCACGCATTTTAATTATCAATGTTTACATGCCTCCAAAATACTCTTCAGCCTTTGCTGAGGACTTTACAGAAATGTTATCAACCATTTCCTCAGAGTTTGACTGTTTTGCTATTGCTGGAGATTTCAACATTCACATAGACAATGCAGAAAACAATATGGCAAAAGAAATCAAAACTGTTTTAAAAACTTTTGATCTGACTCAGCATGTACATGGACCGACACACAATCGTGGACACACTCTAGATTTACTTATCAGTAAAGGTCTAAACATTTCATCGATTGTTATTAAGGATGTAGCACTGTCTGATCATTTCTGTATTTTCTTTGATATATTGATCTCTCCTGCCATTGAAGCTAGATCTGTGTCTGTCAAGAAGAGATGCTTAAATGAGAACACTAGAGTACTATTTATGAAGGCTATATCTTTAACACCAAGCATATCTGCTGACTCTGTTGATTTTCTCCTTGATTCTTTTAACTCAAAAGTTAAAAGTGTAATTGATGATATTGCTCCTGTGAAAGTCAGGAAGAGTGGTAGACAAAAGGCACCCTGGAGAAACTCAACAGCAGTGCAAAATATGAAAAGACAATGCAGAAAAGCTGAGCGCATGTGGTGGAAGACAAAACGTGTAGTCCATTATAACATCTACAAAGACACCATCCATGCTTTATGGAACTAGGCAAAGCTAGACAGACTTTCTTCTCAAATATTATAAACGGCAACTTAAACAACACACACACTCTTTTTGCTACTGTAGAGAGACTGACAAACCCCCCGAGCCAGATTCCCAGTGAAATGCTCTCAGACAGCAAGTGCAGTGAGTTCGCTTCTTTCTTCTCTGAGAAAATCAATAATATCAGAAAGGTGATCAGCACATCCTTGAGTTGAACTGGGGTCAGACAGATCAGACCACAACCTGAGAAAGTAGTTACTATGTCTGATTTCAAAGAAATTGATGGCAAAATTTTGGAAGAAACCGTACAGCACCTTAAAACATCAACCTGCGCCCTTGACGCTCTTCCCACATCTTTCTTCAAAAGTGTGTTAAACGGCTTAGATGCAGATCTCCTTGAAGTGGTAAATGCCTCACTTCTCTCTGGAATTTTTCCAAACTCCCTGAAAACTGCAGTTGTCAAACCCCTCCTGGAAAAGAGCAATCTGGATAAGACTATATTAAGCAACTATAGACCGATCTCAAATCTTCCTTTCATAGGCAAGATCATTGAAAACGTTGTTTTCAATCAGCTGAACAAATTCTTAAGCTCAAACGGATACTTTGACAATTTTCAATCTGGTTTCCGATCACATCACAGCACAGAGACAGCGCTCATAAAGATAATTAACGATATTCGCTTAAATACTGATACAGGCAAATGATCAGTGCTGGTACTACTCGACCTCAGTGCTGCATTTTACACTGTCGATCACAACATACTTCTTGACAGGCTGGAAAACTGGGTGGGTCTTTCTGGAATAGTCATAAAATGGTTCAGGTCATACTTAGAAGCGAGAGGTTATTATGTGAGTATAGGAGACCATAAGTCTGAGTGGACATCCATGACATGCGGAGTTCCCCAAGGCTCAATTCTTGCGCCACTCCTATTCAACCTTTACATGCTTCCAATGAGCCAAATAATGAGAAAGAACCAAATTGCTTACCACAGCTATGCAGACGACACACAGATCTACTTAGCCCTATCGCCTAACGATTACAGCCCCATTGACTCCCTGTTCCAATGCATTGATGAAGTAAACAGTTGGATGTGCCAAAACTTTCTTCAGTTAAACAAAGACAAAACTGAAGTCATTGCGTTTGGAAACAAAGATGAAGTTATCAAGGTGAACGCATACCTTCACTCCAGAGGTCAAACAACTAAAAATCAAGTCAGGAATCTCGGTGTGTCCCTAGAGTCAGACCTTAGCTTCAGTAGTCATGTCAAAGCAATAACTAAATCAGCATACTATCATCTGAAAAATATTGCAAGAATTAGATGCTTTGTTTCCAGTCAAGACTTAGAGAAAATTGTGCATGCTTTCATCACCAGCAGGGTGGATTACTGTAATGGACTCCTCACTGGCCTTCCCAAAAAGACCATAAGACAGTTGCAGCTCGTACAGAACGCTGCCGCCAGGATTCTGAGCAGAACCAGAAAATATGAACATATCACACCAGTCCTCAGGTCTTTATACTGGCTTCCAGTCACATTTAGGATTGATTTTAAAGTATTATTACTGGTATATAAATCATTTAATGCCTAGGACCTCAATATATTGCAGATATGCTCACTGAATATAAACCCAACAGATCACTCAGATCATTAGGATCACATCACATGCCAGTGTCTGCTGTTCCAGAGCCGGAGCCAGTGTCTGCTGTTCCAGGGCCGGAGCCAGTATCTGCTGTTCCAGGGCCGGAGCCAGTGTCTGCTGTTCCAGGGCCGGAGCCAGTGTCTGCTGTTCCAGGGCCGGAGCCAGTGTCTGCTGTTCCAGAGCCGGAGCCAGTGTCTGCTGTTCCAGAGCCGGAGCCAGTGTCTGCTGTTCCAGGGCCGGAGCCAGTGTCTGCTGTTCCAGGGCCGGAGCCAGTGTCTGCGGTTCCAGGGCCGGAGCCAGTGTCTGCGGTTCCAGAGCCGGAGCCAGTGTCTGCTCCTGAGTCAGTTCTGGTGGTTCCGATTCCGGTGGTCCGGAGACGGAAGAGAAGGAGAAGGACCTCTTCAACGGACCGTCCAGTGGTTCTTAACCCAGAGACCATCCCAGAGGTGACTGCCATCCCTGACGCGCCGGTTAGGCATGCTGCTCTGCCGGCCCCGCCCGAGCTGCTCGCCTTGCCGGCCCCGCCCGAGCTGCTCGCCCTGCCGGCCCCGATCCAGCATCACGTCACGCCCGCCGAGCCTGAGCTTCACGTCACGCCTGCCGAGTCTGTTCCTGAGCCGGTGGTGTCTGTTCCAGTTCCTGAGCCGGTGGTGTCTGTTGCAGTTCCTGAGCCGGTGGTGTCTTTTGCAGTTCCTGAGCCGGTGGTGTCTGTTGCAGTTCCTGAGCCGGTGGTGTCTGTTGCAGTTCCTGAGCCGGTGGTGTCTGTTGCAGTTCCTGAGGCGGTGGTGTCTGTTGCAGTTCCTGAGCCGGTGGTGTCTGTTGCAGTTCCTGAGCCGGTGGTGTCTGTTGCAGTTCCTGAGGCGGTGGTGTCTGTTGCAGTTCCTGAGCCGGTGGTGTCTGTTGCAGTTCCTGAGGCGGTGGTGTCTGTTGCAGTTCCTGAGCCGGTGGTGTCTGTTGCAGTTCCTGAGCCGGTGGTGTCTGTTGCAGTTCCTGAGCCGGTGGTGTCTGTTGCAGTTCCTGAGCCGGTGGTGTCTGTTGCAGTTCCTGAGCCGGTGGTGTCTGTTGCAGTTCCTGAGCCGGTGGTGTCTGTTGCAGTTCCTGAGCCGGTGGTGTCTGTTGCAGTTCCGGAGCCGGTGGTGTCTGTTGCAGTTCCGGAGCCGGTGGTGTCTGTTGCAGTTCCGGAGCCGGTGGTGTCTGTTGCAGTTCCGGAGCCGGTGGTGTCTGTTGCAGTTCCGGAGCCGGTGGTGTCTGTTCCAGTTCCGCCTTGGTCTTCACCGCCGTGGCCGCCCGAGGGGTCTTCACCGCCGTGGCCGCCCGAGGGGTCTTCACCGCCGTGGCCGCCCGAGGGGTCTTCACCGCCGTGGCCGCCCGAGGGGTCTTCACCGCCGTGGCCGCCCGAGGGGTCTTCACCGCCGTGGCCGCCCGAGGGGTCTTCACCGCCGTGGCCGCCCGAGGGGTCTTCACCGCCGTGGCCGCCCGAGGGGTCTTCACCGCCGTGGCCGCCCGAGGGGTCTTCACCGCCGTGGCCGCCCGAGGGGTCTTCACCGCCGTGGCCGCCCGAGGGGTCTTCACCGCCGTGGCCGCCCGAGGGGTCTTCACCGCCGTGGCCGCCCGAGGGGTCTTCACCGCCGTGGCCGCCCGAGGGGTCTTCACCGCCGTGGCCGCCCGAGGGGTCTTCACCGCCGTGGCCGCCCGAGGGGTCTTCTCCGCCCTGGCCGCCAGATGGACTGTCGTCTCCGCCCTGGCCGCCCGAGGGACTGTCGTCTCCGCCCTGGCCGCCCGAGGGACTGTCGTCTCCGCCCTGGCCGCCCGATGGACTGTCTGCTTCGCCACGGCCGCCGGTTAAATTGTCATCCCCTGTTCCTGTTCCCCTTCATGGTCCTGGCCCTCCATCCCTCCCCCTGATCCTCCACCATTCCACCTCCCGCCTGGACTCTTGTTTTGTTTGTTTTTTGTGGGTCTTGGAGCGTCTGGTAGCCGCTCCGTAGAGGGGGGGTTATGTCACAGTGTCTGGTTTGTGTATTCCTGGTGTCCACTAGATGTCCTCTTCCCCACGGTGTCATCCACATTCTCACTACATTTCCCATGATCCTGTCTGTCACTTAGTGTTCATTGTGTTTAGCTGTTTCTTGTCACCTTAATTAGCACTTGTGTATATATACCCTGTCAGTTTCAGTGTTTGTCACGGAGTCCTTGTTAGATGTCCTCACACTTCCTGGTTAGTTTTTTGTCTGTTCCTGTATTTTGTTATTCTTGTTGGATTGCTTATATGGTATTTGACCCTTGCCTGGACTGGATTACGCTTTACGGATTACCCCAAATAAATACATCTTACTGCACTTGGATCTGCTGTCTCTCCATTGTGTGTGTCGTGACAGACTACTTCTTCTGCCTGACAAATGCGGAACTTTTTTTTTTTCGTTCATGACATCAAGGCTAAATTATTGTAATCCTATTATGGCTGGTTACCCTGCATGCTTAAAGTAACACGGCAACTTTTTGGGACTTTAGATTATTCACCGTATCCCCCAGAGTTAGATAAGTCCATACATACCCTTCTCATCTCCGTGCATGCCGTAACTCTATCTGACACACCCACCGCTAGCCTAGCTTAGCACAAATACTGGAGGTAAACGGCTCTAGCTAGCATACAGCTCCCAATAAGTGACAAAATAACACCAACATTTTCCTATTTACATGTTGTGATTTGTATAGTCACAGCGTGTACAAATAACAAGGTCACATGAGACACAGACATCTTCTATCTGTATACATACTGGGAACTATATTCTCAGAAGGCGAAGCACTGCTACTTCTGCGGAGTGATTAGCTCGCAGCGCCTGAGAAGCCCCGTGGTGAGGAGCAGGAGTTCGCTCAGTGTGTTGCGCTAATCATCCGCCCCCGCCCAAGTAGCAGTGCGTCTTCCTAACATTGTCCGGGAAGCAGATACACTCTGTCAGTTTAAATCTAGATTAAAGACACATCTCTTTGACCGAGCATTCACATAATACATTATAGACTTGTATAACTCAATGTTAGGCTGCATAGATTAGGTCAGCCGGAAGCAGGAACACTCCCCATAAATCCTGAGTGACAAAAGCTTACAACAAAATTACAAATAATTAAACAAAAATTAGCATGAAAGCAAAAAACTTAATAATCTAATTTAATTCAAAACATAAATAATATTACATATTAATAAAAATAAAATAACGCTGGTTTTAAGTCTAGAGTAATTTCACACTGACAAGCTGCGTCACAATTCAGAGGCTGCTCCCTTGTGGGGATCCGAGACCTGCGGATGTCAAAGGTCATGCGTCAAGAGCGAACGTTGTTAAATGGGCCGGAGCCAACGGAGGATTCTTCTTGTCCGCTAGTGACTGTTACAGCTGCCTTTTAATGAGCACTTTTTCATATTCAACTGTCTGGAAAAAAAAAAAACTGGGTTCACAACTAAAAATATTCACCACGGCCCATTTATGTACATAATAAAGATTATAAACTATATAAAACTGCATCTTCAGTAAGATATGTCAACATTTTAACTTTTAACTTTAAAGTATTCGCAGCTATACACTCTAACACTCCTAACATCAGGTCATTTATAAGCATATTTTCATCTTGATAAAGGACATATTCCGGCTCTTTAATGTGGTAACTAACGGTTGTCTGAAGACTCTGGATGTTTGTTTAAAAAATAGATGAGAGAGTTTAGTTCAGAATCAGGTGAAATGCTGTTACAAGGGAAAGTTCAAAGTCCTGGTTGCTTAGTGTAATGCATTAGGCTCAATGAAGTCAGTGTATTATACCTGCACGTCTGTATGTTTTATATACAACTTGCACTCAGTGTTTGTTCCTTATGCATGTGTCTTGGGATGTTCTCTTTAATTCTCTTTAAAAATCAAGCAAGTAGTAACGTTTAAAAAATGTTAGATGAACGTCCAACTTAAACATTCCAAAAAATATGTTCCATGACCAATGTACAGTATAAATAATGTTTTTGTGCTAACGTAAAGACCAGATAACTTTAAGCGGTTGTTCTAAGAACGTTTTCTCTTAAAGTTATGAGAACTTTCATCAAGTAAAACTATAACATCAAAAGGACGTTTCATGAACGTTGTACTCAGAATGTTTATGATAACATTTTGAAAACAAAGACATTTTGAGAAGGTTATTCTAAGAATGTGTTCTCTCAACATTACGAGAATGTATATTAACTATTAATAGCGTTATTAGAATGTCCCTTAAACATTCTTTTAAAGAATGTTAGTGAAAGTTATTGGAATGTTTCCTGTTAGCTGCAAGCTGTAGCCGCGCAGAGGTCAAGGGTTCAGTTTTAGGGAGCGCACACGTTGATAAAGTGTATAATTTGAATATATTGTAAGTTGCTTTGTAAAAAGCTAACAGGTATCCCATACATAAAGTGAGCATGCTCTGAATTCACTTTGCACATTGTTAGTTCACCAAAACAATGTACTCACCCTGAAGCCATCCTAGGTGTATATGACATTATATCAGACGAATACAATCAGAGTTATATAAAAAAAAATGGCCTGGCTCTTTCAAACTTTATAATGGCTGGTGAAAATTTGAAGTCCAAAAAAGGGCATCCATCCATTATAAAACTAATCCACATGGCTCCAAGAGGTTAATAAAGGCCTTCTGAAGAAGCGAAGCCATGTGTTTGTGAAAAGAAAATACCCGTATTTAAAACTTTATAAACTATAAATACTGGACTCCGACAGATGGCCGTACCCATAGATTTACGGTGGAGCTTAGGGGGAGCTTCTGTTGGAGTTATGTTATGTTTCATTGTGTTTTTTCTCTGTGACCCAATTCCCTAGTTTGTCTGATTAGTCAAGTCAACTTAATTTATATAGCGCTTTTAACATTATATATTGTTTAAAAGCAGCTTTACAGTGACAACAGGAAATGAAAGTAACAGAGATTGTTTTGGCTTTACAGCAGCTCTAGAATAAAGTTATTGTCCAGTTAAAGTTAGTTTTGATTGATTTACTTCCGTCGCAACGGCCGCTAACAAGACACCGTTCTAACAGAAAACCCTTAATCCGATCCGACTGCTCATTTAAACATATAAGTGCCTGGTGGCTCGAGAGTGCAAACCATGAAATGGGTTCCAAGGTACAAGTCTTTAAAAATGTATAATACAGAATTTTGTATCGCTCCTGCAGAGACTAGTTGACACTTCAGGACTGCGTTGTCGGCATGTCCAGGCGCAGGTCCTTCATCAGATCCGGATAAGGCCTGGATCCGGCGGACTGCGGTAAACCTCGGGATAAACAGAGAGACTAAATTAGCGTAGGTAAGGCAAGTTTATTTATATAGCACATTTTATACACAATGGTAATTCAAAGTGCTTTACATAGAAGAAATTAAATTAATCAAAAGAAATAAGAATAATTAAAATAGTTTAGAATAAAAAATAAATTAAATACAGTACAAACAGTTGGACGAACAGTGGCACAGTGCTCATTCAGTAAATGCACAGCTAAACAGAAGTGTGTCTGCATAGCTATGGTAAGCAATTTGGTTCTTTCTCATTATTTGGCTCATTGGGAGCATGTAGATGTTGAATAAGAGTCAATAATGAGGATGATGATGATTAATCCAGGTGATGCAGGCGGTGGCGCAGGGACATAGTAACTACTTTCTCAGGGTGTCGTCTGATCTGTCTGACCCCAGCGCAACTCAAGGATGTGCTGAATCACCTTTCTGATATTATTGATTTTCTCAGAGAAGAAGGAAGCGAACTCACTGCACTTGGTGTCTGAGAGCATTTCACTGGGAATCTGGCTTGGGGGGTTTGTCAGTCTCTCTACAGTAGCAAAAAGAGTGTGTGTTGTTTAAGTTGCTGTTTATGATATTTGAGAAAAAAAGTCTGTCTAGCTTTGCCTTGTTCCATATTGAAAGCATGGATGGTGTCTTTGTAGATGTTATAATGGACTACAAGTTTTGTCTTCCGCCACATGCGGAAGGTTTTTCTGCGGAAAGAAAGGTTTTTCTGCATTGTCTTTAAATATTTTGCACTGCTGTTGAGTTTCTCCAAGGTGCTTTTTGTCTACCACTCTTCCTGACTTTCACAGGAGCAATAGGAGCGTAGACGCAATCCTTCTCATGATGTAACAAGTACATTAGGATTTATGGGAAGTGTTCCAGGTTCAGGTCAACATTGAATTATAGAAGTATATAATGTGTTATGTGTATGCTAGGTCAAAGAGGTGTGTTTTTAGTCTAGATTTGAACTGACAGAGTGTGTCTGCTTCCCGGACAATGTTAGGAAGACTGTTCCAAGGTTTGGGAGCTAAATAGGAAAAGGATCCAATGTTTAATAGGGAGCCAATGCAGTGTTGACAGAATTGGGACTAATATGGTCATACTTCCTGGTTCTGGTAAGAACTCTAGATTTTGGACCAGCTGTAGTTTGTTTATTAAGCATGCAGGGCAACCACCCATAATTGCATTACAATAATCTAGCCTTGATGTCATGAACACATGAACTAACTGTTCCGCATTTGTAATTGAGAGCATATGACGTAATTTAGGCCTAGATATAAATGCGGTTTTACCGATACTAAACATGACTTTCAAATAAGATTGGTATCAAAGAGCACACCCATATTCCTAACTGAGGACAAAGACTTAGCAGATTAGTAATTTAGTTCACCTGGTGTCCTTCAATTATCTCATTAGTTCCCTTGTTTAGTTCTGATATAGGCTACTCCCTGTTTTGTTCAGTTCTTTGTCCTGTCTCGTCTGTAAAATGGATGTGTTCCCCATGTTTATATCCCATCTCCTGTGGATTATTGAATTCAAGACTATTTCATTGTAGCCTACTCTTCATGAGCTACTTATATCCAGCCACTCGTGACAGTTTTAGTCTATTTATTTCCACTTACAGTTTTTTTTTTAATTGCTTACACACAATTTCTGAAACTATGGCTCAATTTCTCAAAACTCTACACACAGAACATGCAAAAAGTCACACATCTCTTGCAAAAGCAAACACTATTAAAAGCTATTCTAACTGTAGTAGTAACTACACACAAACATCAAATGATTAGCCACATACACACCCAACTACACACAGATGTGAAAAATGTAAAACACTACTATCTTGTGTCTTTTGCTTGTTCAGTGTGCAATGGAGTGTACAGGGGCTAGTTGCATAAACATAGCCATTATGTTAAGGCTGTGTCTTAAGAACTAGTGCGAACAACTAGCAGTTAGTTAGGGGTTAGTTAGTTAATCAGTCTTACTTTTCAGTAGACCAATCTACATTTTTATGTAACTGACTTGAAAAAGAACAGTCTTCAATAATTTTTTTTATGACTAACTTGTAAGACTAGTCTTACCAGTTTATTCAACCAGGCGTTTGTCATAGCACTCACACGTATGTGCACAAATAGTACAGTCCATATGCACAATTTAATTGTACTTAGGAATGCACCGATACCAATTCCAGTATCGATATCGGGCCCGATATTGAGTTCATGTACTCATTATAGTAAAAATGCTCTGATACCAACAACCAATACCAGGCAGCGTTTGTACACTAGTGTCCAGACAAAGAAACACTGACAACAGAGAGTATAATGGGGATAATAAAGAAGGCTGTTTATTAAGTAAATTTATTTTATTAGTGGAATATTAAACGAAATACGTGCATGCTTGTCGAGCGCATCCCTTTCTTTTTTTCCAGACGTCAGTGGAAAGTTTGTAGTTCAGTCGGATGTCAATGGCAAAGAAAGTGAAACAAGGTATGTAGCTTATTATTAACGTTAACTGACGAGAGAGAGAGAGAGTGAAAGAGAGAGAGAGTGAGAATGAGTGAGCGAGAGAGAGAGAGAGTGAGAGACAGAGTGAGTGCGCGAGAGAGAGAGAATGAGTGACCACACTTCTGTTAAATGCTCTCGTTTGCTGATCGTTCACTCACGTGTTATTTGGATTATACTTATGTAAGTAAAACATGAACTGTTACCTGATGCTTGTATAATGAGTGGTTCCCTACATTATTCTAGGACGTGTGTGTAGTACTCCCTTTAGTAATAAATGAGAGTGAGAGAGACAAAACGTACTCGGTTACCTAACGTAACCTCGGTTCTCTCTAGAAGAGGGAACAAATATTGCGAAATAGCATTACGCTACGGGTAAAGTCAACTTTTCTCGAGATATGCACTATAAGGGTCGATATAATTAGCACTGCGAACCTTGGGCAATGAGCGTTGTCTTTTGACGCAAAGAGGTCGACTTTCCCTTTGCCAAAAAGACGCCACAGTGACTGGACTGTCTGCGGTTGCAGGGGGACCATTCCCCCGGGGGAACATTTTCCCTGGACAGTTTGTCTAGACCATCGTTCAGGTGGCCCGGCACATGCGCAGCTCTAAATGAGCGCAGTGAGTGCTGAGCCCAAACGAGGAGGCTTTCCGACAGAGCGCAGAGAGTTCTGGATCTGACACCGCCCTGGCGGTTCACATGTTGTCCGTGCAGACCAGTACGTGGTGGCCCCGCTGGGATGGGATGAAGTAATTCAATGCATCCTCGACCGCTATCATCTCTAGACAGCTTATGTGAAGGCTTTTCTCCTGGTCTGACCAGAGGCCATAAAAGCCCTCGAAAAGAGCACCCCTACCCAGTTTGGAGGCGTCCGTCGAGATCACTTTTCGGTCCGAGACGACTCCCATTTTCACTCCCAACTGGTACCATTCGACCGCTATCCAGGGCTGCAGAGCTGAAATGCAGCTCTGAGTCACTCTGATTCGCGAGCCGCATTCAGCCAGAGTTGTAGAGGGCGCATACGCAGTAGACCCAGCTGGAGCACTGCTGCAGCCGAAGCCATGTAGCCCAACATTCTCTGAAATGTTTTTGGAGGAACCACGCTGCCTTTCTGGAAAGACAAGCGCCCAGATGTAGAACACGGTGCGTGCGCTGTGTCGACAAGCGGCCCGTCATAGCCAACGAGTCAGCTCTATTCCCAGAAAAGAGGTCGACTGACGGGGCAGCAATGAGCTCTTGGTCCAGTTGACTGTAAGACCCAGGCTTTCCAGATGGCTGAGAAGCACTGTTCTGTGAGATATGAGTTCCATCTCTGACTGTGCCAAAATCAGCCAATCGTCCAATTAGTTCAAGATTCGCACACCCTGACTTCTCAGGGGAGCGAGGGCCGTGTCCATGCACTTCGTAAATGTACGGGGTGCTAAAGATAGGCCGAACGGCAGGGCGGTGTATTGATATACCTGACCATCGAAGGCGAATCTCAAGAATGGCCTTGACGTGGTATAATCTGGATCTGAAAGTATGCGTCTTTCAGATCGAGAGAAATAAACCAGTCCCTCGGGCGAATTTGCGCAAGGATTTGTCTGGTTGTGAGCATTTTGAACGGTCGCTTCATGAGAGCTTCTTTGTTCAAATATCTCAGATCCAAAATAGGTCTGTCCCCAAAATAGGGCGATGGGGAAAGCGAGGCTCGAGGGAGAGGTTCCGGCGCTTCTTCTTGCGCTGCCCGCCGGAGACAGGTGGAGTGACGGCTTCAGCGTCGAACGTGGCAAGTCGAGCCCCCCCCATTCTGGCGGGAGGCTCAGTGGTAGGCTGCTGCAGTTGCCCCACGGCAGCCAATGAGCACGCTAGACAGCCTGCTCTAGGCCTGCCTGCTGCTGCACTGCGTTGATAATTTTTTGCACACACAATCAAACAACAAATATAATAATAATAAATATAATATTTCAGACTCTCACACAGTAGATGATAGTTGTAGTTGTTTCACACAGTAGATGATACACTAACAGACTTTTCTATTATATAACTATACCCAAAATAATTAATAAAACTACAATAGTAGATGCCAAAGCATCTGAATAACAGTTTTTTCTGAAATTTAATCATTTTTACTAACCTTTAGTAATAAATGAGAGTGAGTTAGACAAAACTGTGTTATTCCATTGGTCCTTTCTGTCTTGTTTAAGGATGCGCCACAGTCATCATGGCAACTCTCAACTCCCAACTGCCACTCAGAATTCAGAAAATGCAACTGAACTGTTCAGTGCAAACTCATTATAATGAAAGTAATTTACATAAAACATATACTTTACATAAATTGAAATTGACATACAAATACAAAACAAAATACATACAAATAACCAAACACCTTTGTGACCCAAACATGCAGCGCGGTCACACTCTCCCCAACAAAATAAGATGTCGTCCCGACATCAATACACACAAAGTCATAAACCAGTCCACCAATTTAGTTTCACTTCACACTCAGATAAAAGTAAACGGGTCACATATAATAGTTTTGCAATGCATATTGTCTCTAAGAAATGCATATTTTCCATAAACACGTGCCACGTTCTCTTGAGTTTGAACAGTCCACGTTCTCTTGAGTTTAAACAGTCCACGTTCTCTTGAGTTTAAACAGTCCACGTTCTCTTGAGTTTAAACAGCCCACGTTCTCTTGAGTTTAAACAGTCCACGTTCTCTTGAGTTTAAACAGTCCACGTTCTCTTGAGTTTAAACAGTCCACATTCTCTTGAGTTTAAACAGTCCACGTTCTCTTGAGTTTAACCCTCTGGGGTCTGAGGGGTTTTCTGGGACCTGGAGGTGTTCTGACATGCTCTGAATCGTGATAATTACATTTATCTCAATTACATTTATCTCAATTATCTAAACTCTTAGATAATTACATTTATGCGTGGTTTGTGAATAAACAAAAAAAGTGTCACTGAAATAAGGTCATGAAACCCATTCTGATAATATCTTCACAAGACTTTTGAAAATTGTATCACGTAGCCTAGAATATTTTCTTCAAAACTATGTGAAAATCACCCTGACTACTCGTTCAAATAAGACAATGTATTGATTTAAAATTTGTAAGACATGTCTTGTGTAAGAAAGCTTTATGCGAGGAGGGGTTAACAACTCATGAATATTGAGTGTTTCACACCTGAGAAAGACAAAGACATAATATATAAGACATTAATACATAATGGCCCTATTAGGAGCTCTCAGGGCCTAGAGGAACCTTACACAAAGAATGAGGAGATTTAAAAAAGAATGGCTTTTTGATTGTTTGGATTTATTTACAACACAACATAATCCAAAGATACACAACAAATGACAAAAAAAAAAAAACATTACTGAACACACTGAACTAAAGACAGAGACTTAACCAGACACACACATTTGTGCCATTCCTGAAACATACCTGTCATTTCCAAGGTCTTTTGATTTTTCACTTTACCATGTTCATGTTGAAGTCAGCATAACTCATGGTCCCTAAAAATAAAAAATAAAAAGCTGTGAACATGCTAATCAAGAGAAACAAGGGCGGCACGATTTTGTGAACACATTTTAGATTTGTTCTGGTTAAAATTGCTTTTTAAATTTTACAAAATACACACATATATATATACCAGGTTTGTTGTGCCTTGTATGCATATACGTGCAGGGCTGCATAAAATAATAATAACAATAGTATAGCAGGCATCGTTAAAAAGGAACAAGTAACACTACACTAGAGAAAAATATATTGATTATCATGTTACTTCAAATTTTTACAATCGATATGACGTAATGAAATGAGATTGGAGTAAAAACATGAAGCCTAATGTTTGGTGCGTTTTGCTTTTCAAACAGACAGCGCGACTGACTCGAACTCTCAGCGCGTGTAGAGAACATTTACTGAAGTGATGGAGCCGCTGAATGTGAAGTTTATGCAACAATAACACACTAACTAATATAATTCAGAATGATCTCTTACCTTAAAATAGTTCTTGTCTTCAAATCGCGTTCTTCTTCTTGTAAATCAAATAAGCTCACAGCTAGCGTGTTTTTCAAATTCGACGAACAGCAGAGGACTGATGAAGTTTGGTCCTTTATTTTTGAGGTAATGAGGGCATATCAACATCTTTTGCACGTGTGGTCACATTAAAACTAATGAGCAGCGTTTGAGAAACTGGATATCTTGTTGGTTTTATACATTACTTAAACAGAGAATATTTGTTTTCGTTTTGAATCAGATAAATTAAAACTAGACACTTAAATGTTTATAAAGATATATAGCTCATAAATGTGTGACAAGTATTCGCTGAGTTTTGTTTATGTTTAGAGACGTGCTCAAGAAAAAAAAGTTCACGACACAGAGAGGCAGAAAGCACACCCTGTTTAATTTCTTTATTTTACAAAAGCAGAACGTTTTGTTTCGATTGTAAGTGGACACATACAAAAGTAGACATTTCACAGATTAATTTTTCATATTTATTAAATCTGTATGAGCACAAATGACGGAGTATTTTAAGTCTTTTAAGAGTATTCACGCCGGCGTGATTTCCGACCCCAGAGGGTTAAACGGTCCACGTTCTCTTGAGTTTAAACAGTCCGCATTCTCTTGAATTTAAACAGTCCACGTTCTCTTTAGTTTAAACAGTCCGCATTCTCTTGAATTTAAACAGTCCACGTTCTCTTGAGTTTAAACAGTCCACGTTCTCTTGAATTTAAACAGTCCACGTTCTCTTGAGTTTAAACAGTCCACATTCTCTCAGCCTAACAACCGTTTATCCTGTGTGAGTGCAATAGTCCCTTGTTTGACAAGTTAATTGCAATAAATTAAGGCAGTCAGTGAAGGTATGATGGCAATTTGTGTCATTACAATCCTGCAATGCCATCTGAGACCTGTTTAAGTGAAAGTTCATTCCGTTTCTTTACTTGACTGGATAACTGGGCCCGTATGTATAAAACTTCTAAGAAATGCTCTTAAGAATAGTCTCAAGCTTTGACTTAAGTATACTTAGTAAAGAGTAGGACTTTTCTAAGAGTAGGAGACTTTTATAAAGCAGCTAAAAGCAACTTTCAGTAAAGTATAAGACTGATTCTTAAAGTGGGACTTAAGTGCTGTGAACTAAGGACTACAATGATGTGAACCCAAAATGGCCGCCCTCAACCTCTGAATCAGCCAATAGTGACACAACAGCATGACACCAATTATGTAATGTAATTATAATAAAATAATTTAATTAAGACACTGAAACTTTAATTTTAAAAAATTAAATTTAAAATTCTTCTCTCCTAAACTAGTTAGGAGTAACAAGATGGTAGCAGAGAGGACGCGGCCATGCACTTTTCAATGAAAATATGATGTATTGTAGTTAAATGAGTTGATCAAACGATAACAAAGTTTAATCATCAAGGTATTCTTTAGTAACTTACCTTTAAGAAATTTTATGGCAATGAAATGAAAGTAATAATTATATTTTTGGCAACTGGACAAATGCAGCAGTGCACCTGTGATGACTTGAGTCCTTCAGTCCACAGTTAGCAGGCTCTTGAATAGCACTATTGTGACACTGACCACACCAAATATACAGAAGTGGCCAAAAGTGATGTGCAACGTTTTTTTTTTTTAATGACCCTACAAGTTTGTTTAAACCATCAAATTATGAGGAAAATATTTGTATATTTATATTTTGTTAAGAAGAACAAAACACTAAACTTAGTGAAGGTATTTATCTTACAAAATTATTTCAAGTTACCTTTATTTCTACAGTGCTTTTTATAATACAGATTGTTTCAAAGCTTTACATAGATTACAGGAAAATAATGTAACAAAGTTAGTCTTGGCTGTACAGCAACTCTAGAAGAAAATAGTGTCATTGTCCTGCTTAAGTAAGTTCAGTGTTGATTCATTTCTACCAGAAAGACTCGGAAAAATGACGTGACAAAGTATACATTTATTAACAGCCCATCAAGCAAGTATTGTCTTATAAGGATCTTTGGCATAGGCCCGCCCAGAGCTCGCAATCCGAGGGTAACGGAATCTGCATTTCCTGCCTGAAGACGAAGGCAGGGGAGCAGCCGACCCCCCGAGGGATGAGGTATGGACAGATGAAGGACCCCCGGGTGGTATGGGCAGGGACCATCCTGGTGGTGGTGGTGGGGAGGGACCATCCTAATTAGTGACGTGACAATTTCTTCCTGGCAGAACTTAAAGGATAATTCCGGTATTTAACACCTTGAGTCTATATTGTAGTTTGTTTTGGATGAACAAGAGTGGTGGACAACATTTTTTTGACAATGGTTCCTCTCTCGAGTTTTTGACTATAAAAGAATTGGCCATGGACCCATTTAACATTGGAGTCAATGTGCATGTCCGAAAATGTCATTAAAACAGCCAATAATGTTCGTTTACAAAACTGTTAAACTCACCGAGTGGTTAGTGGTGTTCGTTGATGATTATAAACAATATATCGTCGCAATATATGATTCCAATCCGTTTATTTTGCTATAGTGGAACTATTTTTTCAGAACCGTGTAACTTCCGCTCAATATTTGAATCTGAAGCGTTAGCACACTCCCGACCACTTGATGGCGATAACCGATGTTTATGTCTCGCGGGACACTCACGGTCACAGTCGAGTTCAACTTCATATTGCACTGGTCAGTGGTCACGTCTTTCAATATGGTTAGAATTTGTGCGGTCAAAAACTGCGGTAAAGAGCTCTGCTCGCTAGCCTTATGAGAAACGGATCGAGCAAAAAGACTACATCGACCAAATGTAAACAGCCCCCTTTCCGTTTCCGGTAGCGCATTTATATTAACGAGCACGCAGTCCTTCAACAGAATTCAATGGGATTTTACAAAATGACGAATAAAACACGACAGAAACTGTATTTCGCTACACTTTTTGTTTCTGGAACATCAACTAACATCACTAATCACTCGGTGAGTTGCACAGTTATGAAAACTAATGTTAAAGGTTGTTTTAATGACATTTTCGGACATGCACATTGACTCCAATGTTAAATGGGTCCATGGCCAATTCTTTTATAGTCAAAAACTCGAGAGAGGAACCATTGTCAAAAAAATGTTGTCCACCACTCTTGTTCATCCAAAACAAACTACAATATAGACTCAAGGTGTTAAATACCGGAATTATCCTTTAAGCTAAAGCTTTAATTTCCAATGTAAAAAATCATTAGTTATCTAGCTATTTAGTTCATTTATCTATACAGCCAGCAGGCAGATCAATATTATTGTTGAATATTAAGTGACAAAAAAGGGCAAACTACAGCTACAGGTTTTAGAAAAACTAAAAAGCTCACAGGAGAAAAAAAATCATACATTGTCTGCAATATAGTCATTTATTCATATTTCATTGTCCTCTCTTGTTTATTCACGTGTTCATAATTTCTTTGTTTGGCAACCTGGCTAACAATTATGTCTGTACAATTTGGGATGTTTCATTGTGTTATCACAAATAAACAATTGACTCCAGGCACAACTACACAATACGCTTACAAAATATTTAACACATTTTTAATACTATTTGAATAAAGGGTGAATCTGACAATTTTCCTTCAATACTAATTTGTGATCATTTTGCACAATGCAAAGCAATTAAAAAAATATATATTTAAATATTAAAGTTTCAGTGTCTTAATTAAATTATTATAATTACATTACTTAATTGGTGTCATGCTGTTGTGACCTCACCCTTGGAGGCTCACTATTGGCTGATTCAGAGGTTGAGGACGGCCATTTTGGGTTCACAGCACTTAAGTCCCACTTTAAGAATCAGTCTTATACTTTACTGAAAGTTGCTTTTAGCTGCTTTATAAAAGTCTCCTACTCTTAGAAAAGTCCTACTCTTTACTAAGTACTTTTTGATACTTAAGTCAAAGCTTGAGACTATTCTTAAGAGCATTTCTTAGAAGTTTTATACATACGGGCCCTGCTCTCTTAAATAATTTAGGAGCTGAGACCAAGTCTTAACACTTAGGAACCTTTATGAATCACACTTATTCTTAAGTTTAGGAATAAGAGTAAAATTATGTAATTCTTAGAATTTTGTCAAACTTGAGACTAAAATTTTACTCTGAGTGGCTTTATACATACGGGCCCTGATAACTGGGGGCTGAGAGTAGTAAATTGACATTGGTACCCAATAATTCATATTTGGTGTCCATGTGTGTATGGGAGTGTGTGTAACATGTAGGAGTTCCAAAGTTTTCATATGTGAATCTCTTTGGTGGTCGTCGTTGTCGAGTTCCAGATGGTTCCTCTACAGGATTCCTCTGCACAGTTAAGTGTTGATCAAGTGAACGTTGCTCTTCAGCAGGTACATTTTGTTCAGGGAAGTATCATTCCGGTAACTGTTGTTCTTCAGTAGGTGTTTTTTGTTCTTAAGTGGGTGACTATTGTTCAGGTAAGTATTGTTCAGGTAACTGTTGTTCTTCAGTAGTTGTTTTTTGTCCTTTAGTGGGTGAATCAACTTGTGCTAGTACATCTTGTTCCGATTCAGCTAGATGTGGCAATACAGTTGAGTTAGTCATTTGTTCTGACTGTTCCGATGATTTTTCACAGGTAGGTAACAGTTGTGGTATGGTTTCCACTTCTATCTGGCTATGACTATTTTGTTGGGCCCTAAACTGGTAGGGCTTTACTTGGACATAGTACTCATCATCACTTTCACTGTCGTTCTCTAGCTCATCTTCCTCCCTTCTTTTGGAAGGTGAAGCTGCATGTTTTTGTTGGTGTTTTCGCTTCGGTGTAGTATTTTGAGTCTGTGTAGTAACCAGAGGTAAGTGATCACAGGGGAGAAGATGATTTCGATGCAACACTCTTGCTCTGCCTTTGCCCTGTTCTGGTTTCACTTCATAGATTGGAGTATAGTGATGGGCGTATCGATACGAAGTATCGATATATCGCAATACTGACGTCGAGTATCGAAAGTATCGATACTCATATAAAAATATCTATACTCCAGTGGGTTTTTTTTATCCGTTGTTTTGTTTATTTGACAAGAAATGTAATGCGTACAATATGCATTTAATTGGATGAATAACCTATGTTAGTGAATAATTGTGTAGTTGAACTATTTTCCTGCTCATCTGAACACACGCAAATGCTGCAAGTCAGAACCAATCAAACACTGAGAGCGTTCATACACTGACGGCATTCAATCAGGGCTGCGTTTCCCAAAAGTATCATAAGAAACCATTGATGCTTCATAAGGAACCAAGAAACAGAACAATGCTTAACAGAAGACAGAAAAACATGTTTGAGTTATTTCACAAAAAACAATTTGAAGTTGTAGCCTACATAGATTGTGCAATTAATTTTTTTAAATTGAATGTTAAAAGTTCATACTGATGTTCTATTTTGTAACTAATTTTAATATAAAACACACTGTCACAGTAAAAAAGTAGCATTTTATGGGTGCAACAGCCTGTCACTGGCAGTCCCTTGTGAAAATTAATAGAATAGATTAAATGAATAGATTTCCATGGTTACCACTACAAGTAAATATTTGAACCATGTGTAAAAAATATATATATATTCTAATAAGTTCCAATTAAGGCACATTGAATGTTAAAATGCCTTTCAAATATAATGTTTAGTATGCATCATTACTCATTTTACTCTTAGTAATTCAATAATTTAAGACATTTTTATATCAAAAAAATCGTATCGAAAACAAAATAAGTGGTATCGCCATTGGAGTATCCTCAGCAGCCTGGCAGATGACAATATGGACTTCATCCTCCCAGTAATTTGCACACCTTACTTTTTGGTCATAATGTCTTTTGTTTCTCTCAGTACTCTTTTTCATATGTTCTCTGGCAATCTCATAGGCCTCTTGCATACCCTTTGTCCACCTCTCCACATATTCACTTTGGCTGATGGAACTGTTATCTGGATTGAGGGGAAAATGCATCAACCGGAAGTCTTGGAGAGCGACCAAACAAGAGGTAGAAAGGTGAGAATCCAGTCACTTCGCTTTTAGTACAATTGTAGGCAAAAACTAGTTTATTCAATGCCTCTTTCCAATTTTAATTTCTGTTTCTCTGTGAGAGTTTTGAGCATCTGCAGGACAGTCCGATTGAATCTTTCTACTTGTCCATTTACCTGCGGGTGGAACGGGGTCGTCCTGGAGGCAGTGATGTCGCTGTGTTTTTGGAGCTGGTCGAAGAGCTCATTTTCGAATTCCCTGCCTTGGTCATGGTGAATTTGTGAGGGAGACCCAAATCTCAGGTCAAAATCATTGAACAAACGGTCTGCTACAGTTTTTCCTGATTTTGAAGTGGTAGCATACACCTGCACGAATCGAGTGAAATGGTCGATAATGACAACGATATACTCGTAACCCCCCCTTGCACTCATCCAAGTGAAGGAAGTCGATGGATACTAACTCAAATGGATGGGTTTTCTTAATGCTCTTGAGGGGTGCTCTTGTCTCTCTGCATGTTTTTTTATATGCATGAACAGGTTCTCAGCCAGAGGTGGAAAGTCCAGGTTCAGAAAGTAAAAGTCCTCCTCAGTATTTTGTTCCAATCACCTGGATTTGCTAATTAGCACAGTTTTTCAGCCAGGAGATATAACTAATTAGTGAAATCAGCTGACTGAGTTCATGGGTGGAATAAACATATGGCAGGACTTTTACTTTCTGACCCCTGGACTTTCCACCTCTGTTCTCAGCACAGTGTGTTCAATATCCTTTTGCATATAGGGCCAGAAAATATGATCTCTAATGAGGCTGGTTGTGCAGTCAAGATGGTGGCCCATCTCATCATGCAGTTCTCTCAAGACAGTTCTCTTAAACTGGAAAGGCAACACTAGCTGCATTCGTTGTACTGTTTTGCGACATTATGCCATGCTCCTTCAACACCAGCATGTCCCACTCACGCATTAGACCTTTTACTGTAGGATTGGCTGACCGGCACTGTTTGGAAGAAGGTCTACTTTCTGACTGTAAGTAGTCTATAATTTCTTTGACATTCTTGTTATCCTCTTTTTAAAATTTGCACCCTATTGACTTGAATGGGGCACATTTTAAACCTGCTTTTAGCCTCTTAACATCCTTGATGTGTCATTACAATTGCCCAGCCATGTTGAGTGATTCCTTCAGAGTGAACACGGTGTATCTGACTGCATTAGATGTGAAAGATATTAATAAAAATGATGTTAATTCAACAAGCGCACATACCTGTATTTATTTCCTGTTTTCGGTCGAAGTCCACAGTAGTCGATTGTCGAGTTCACGCGCGTGATCTCGACAATTGACTACGGTCAATACAAGAATATTTTCATACTCCTAAGGCATGTTCAGACCTTTATTTTGAAATAGTGATGAACATGAAAAATCATGAAAGAATGGTAGAAACCCAAGACATACGGCCGGAGGCCAGATGAAACGACCACAAAGTCGATCATCGACCTCCGGCCTAGGGTGTCCTGGTGCCACGTGCACTGATGAACATGGTGTTCATTATGGACAAGCTGTAACTAGCACAGAAGTTCAATAACAGAACACTGCTCGGGTTCAGATCAGGGGAGCCGTTCCTCCCAATCACCCCCCTTCCAGGTGTCACTGTCGCTGCTCACGTGGGCGTTGAAGTCCCCCAGTAGAACGACAGAGTCCCCAGTCGGAGCACCCCTCCCAGAGACCCCAAGAAGGCCGGGTACTCTGCACTGCCGTTTGGCCCGTAGGCACAAACGAAAGTGAGAGACCTATCCCTGACCCGAAGGCACAGGGAAGCGACCCTCTTGTTTACCAGGGTGAACTCCAACACATGACTATAAGCAAACCCACACCAGCCTGCCGCCTCTCACCATGGGTTGTGGTTCCAGAGCCCAAGCTGTGCGTGGAGGTGATCCCGACTATCTCTAGTCGCTACCTCTAAACCTCATGCACAATCTCAGGCTCCTTCCCCCGCCAGCTAGGTGAAGTTCCACGTCCCTAAAGCTAGTTTCCGTGTCCAGGGATCGGGTTGTCGAGGCCCCCGCCTTCGACTGCCGCCTGATCCACTTTGCACCGGTGGTGGTGAGCCCACGGGAGGGCAGCCCCACGTCGCTCCTTCGGGCTGAACCCCGTTGGGCCCCATGGGGGGAGGCATATGAGCCCCAACCCCGGGCCTGGCTCCAGGGTAGGGCCCTGGCTGCTCCATTCCGGGCGACATTACGATCCTCATTTTTTTTTTTATTCTAGCATAAAGGGTTTTTGAACTGCTCTTAGTCTGTCCCGTCACCTGTTTGCCTTGGGAGACCCTATCAGGGGCATATAGCCCCGGACATCATATCTTCTAGGATCAGTCGGGTACTCAAACCCCTCCACCACGGTAAGGTGGCAGTTCAAGGAGGGGCCAAATGTGAGATTTATTAAAGTCCACAAAGTCCTCACAACACAAGGAATAAAGATGACTAGTGTGCAGTCTTATCAAAAAGCCAACCATGGATTTCACATAAACACACAGACAGGCAAGCTAGAACCACTATGGTCTGAGGGGGACATAATGGATAAGCAGCTAAAAGGTCTAAGAACCAAATAAATGTTTTCTATTTTATGTTTGAGCTGTATTTTAGTTTCGCAATTTGGCTGTAAAGAATGTTTACCTGCACAGAAGGTTTCTAACGTTTACTCTATTGAAGGTTGGCTTTTTGATATCAGACTGCACACTATCTTTATTCCTTGTGTTGCGAGGACTTTGTGGACTTTAATAAATGTGACCCTAGATCACAAAACCAGTCACAAGTGTCACAGTTTTTTTTTATGCCAAAAATCATTAGGATATTAAGTAAATATCATGCTCCATTAAAATATTTAGTAAATTTCCTACCTTAAATATATTAAACGTTTATTTTTGTGAGTGAAGCACAATCGCAAACATAAATGCACAACTTTAAAGGTGATTTTCTCAATGATCCGATTTTTTTATTTTTTTTATTATTCATATTTTATATAAAATATATATTTTCAAAACCTGGTGGACTCTAAAAATGCCAAAAAATCAAAGCCAAAAATCTGAACAAGTTGTTTCTCAAATTTTAGGTTGATATCTCAAAAAAATAAGCTTTCAGTAAGATTTTGTTTGGGCGCAGTACCAAACTTTTTCACTAGTTGACATTACTGCCCATATAAGGGCGCCTCCATTTCCATATGTTGTTTGAGTGATCTGAACCATTATTTTTACAATTTTTATACAATGTATGAAGTAGACATCCTGTTCAGAAGTAGTATTGGAAGTTTGGCAGATTCTAAAATGAATTCAACCTCTATGGAAACCTAAAAAGACCCTGTATGTGCATTATAGCTCGCTGCCACATCACAAATGGTGAATCTCTTATATTTTTCTTTATATTCAAAACATTTTCAGACCTTTTTTTCTAAAAGAATTTAATGGATGATATCTTTTGAACTCTTTGCATGAAAACAAACTGAGGTTTCTACATGATTTTTTTATGTTCATCACTATTTCAAAATAAAGGTCTGAACACGTCTTAAGGCAAGTGCACACTACAGGATTTTAAAACGTCGGGCTGAACTGTGCAGTTCACACTACATGACTTGCTCTCTGTGAAATCAGGAGTGTTCAAGTTGTTGAGCTGTTCACACCACACGACACAACGTGATTGATCCGCAACAGGAGGTAACTCACTACACGAGGTGACAACAACTCTGTCAGCCAACGATTCTATCTTGTCTACAAACCACGTTTTATCACGAAGAAATCACGCGATAAAACGAACCGGAAATGACACAATACAACACGCGCGCCACTACCCAGCGAAGAAGAACACAAGTGTGCACAACACGCGAGTCTTTCTTTGAATATGGACATCAGAAAGAAATTAGTGCTGCAAACTGTTTGCGCAATGATTTGCTTTGAAAAAGAAAAAAATCCCATAGACAGTATATAAACGGTATTTTCCCAGTGACCTCAACCCATGCCTTGCTCTGATTGGATGTACCTCATGACATCACATGTGGTTGAGTCGTGCGAAAGCTCCAGATATCTAGCATGCTAGATATTTTTCTGGGCTCGGCGACGCGTCCGCGAGGCGTCTGCGAGCGTCTTTGATGCGTTGTTGGCTCTTTCATACTAACAGATTGGCGAGCGTTCATCGGCCGCTAATCCCCTGCGATTTGCACGCGATAACAACCCGACCTGTCGGCGAGCTCAACGATTTGCAAATCGGGCTTAAATCGGGCATAAAATCCTGTAGTGTGAACTAGGCATTAGGAGTATGAAAATATTCTTGTTGCAAATTGATAAATTACGGCTCCTCTGTAATTTATTTAGAAAATCAGTCTAAACTAGAGATTGTAAGCTTTCAATATAGTTTGTCAAGATTAGTTTAGGTTTAGTTTAGAATATTACTGTTTTAAATATGTAATTGCTGATGCCAATATAAGGGGTTAATCCCATATCTGGAATGGAAGTTCTGTTTTCTCCGATTTGGGGTACAGGGGAGAACTTTGGTTATACCAGCTGTAATCCACTAGACAGAAAGGTCATCTTGGTCTTAAATTGAAGCTTATAAACTTGGGAAGTTTTTCATGTACATTTGAGGCAGTGATATGTATAATAAAATGCTTGAAAATGATCACTTTTGATGACAATTTGTCAGGTGGACAGACATTTTTTAGTCTGTTGGGGGTGATATTTTTACAGCAGAAATCCCCAGAATATTTTTCTGCAAGTTTCCCCTATGTCAGGATACACCATGCTTATGTTATATGACCATTTATATAGCTGCAGTAGCTTAATATTCACAAATACATAATTCCGTCAAAAAGCTTTTCCCAAAAAGGTGTTTTTTGGCCCCTGAGACCAAACGGGGCCGAGTTGGGGGTGGTCATTATCAACTTGTGATGGCCCATGGTATAAGATAATAGGAAATAATAGTGAAAAAAAAGGTAGCAAAAAGCATCCTGAGGAGTTGACCTGGCTCCCGGCCTAAGATCCTCCATTATCAGTCGCTCACGCCTCAAGCCGCAACAAGACCAAACCGGTTTGCTCTTTTGGAGGAAGCTGGTTTCAGTCACTATATATAGGGCTGGGAGAGGGCGCCGGCTTTTACTCAGATACTTCGCCAGTTGATAATCACCATAGCCGTTTGTGCACGAGGAGAACAACATTATTAATTTTCAACAGTCTGATCTAATGGAAACACTTTGTAAATGCTTTTTAAGGTGAGTTATTTGATATTATTAAGTGAAATTTAGCATCATTATAGCCGTTATGTTAGGTTACACTTTCAGTATTGTACACAGTCTAATCATAAATTAAGGAAGTAGCCGCTAGTTAATTTACATCGCTAAAAGTGTTTTTCTGACTTTTATTTTATTTTATTCAAGAAACATTAAAATATAGAAATACATTCAGGAGAACATAGAAGAGAAAAAAAGACAAAGGATATGAAGCAAATAAAAGTACCCTACATATACTGTACACAGGGACACAATAATGATAGATATTCAAAAAAAGAAAACACAATATTTGGCAGAAAGCTGGTTAAACCTGGACACCAAAGCCATTACAAAATAATTGTTCATACAGTATAGTTTCAGGAACAGAGAGTCTATTTCAACCAAAAAATGTGAGTAAGTGAGCCCCGATAAATTTGTTTATGGATGAAAAATTTGCCAAACAAAATAAAAAAGTTACAAATATATTCTTTAGATATGTGGGAGTCAGTTTAATAAAAAATATTATCTTTTAAATTAAAAGTGTACATTAATGGTGGTTTTATTTAAATGAGAATATACGTTAGACCAAAATTTCTTAACCAATTTACAAGAATAAAATAAGTGTATCATCTATAGACTGTAAAAAAATATGGACGTAGTGCCCGTGACGTCACCCGTAGGTTTCTGAACAGCATTTTTGAAGCCTAAAGTAGGCAGAGCCGGCCGTCGCCATCTTGGCTTTGCGTCACCGATCGTCACTCCCGGATAACAGAATATGGGCAAAGAGGCGGAGCTGAGGAGCCTGGCTATCTGAAACCACGGCCACCTAGCGCGACGTTATCGAGTTAGCTTGGGAGCTAATCGGAGCTAATGCTTCTCACAGTACCAAGTCTGTGACTCCACAGGGCCTCGTGCTAAAGTGACAGTTGATAATTAAAATCAGAATGCCAATTAAAAGGTCCTGTTTTTGCCCTTCAAAATGTTATAGTTAAAAGACATAGCTACAAGTGAGACTGTGTATCGTAATTCTGTACAGCTATTCTGCTAGTTGAAAATGTATTATGCAGTAACTTACAATATTACTCTGAGTGTGTGTGACCGTGATTTGTGTGCACAATGTCAGTCACTCTTTTATTACAGTCTATGGTCCGTCAGCGCGGCATCGCTCGTCAAGTTCGTAGAGAGCTTTATTATTCAGTCCATTTTAAATTCTGATTTTGGCCGCCTCTCAAATGGGTCAAACCATAGATATATTACCTATGAAGTTCAAGTAAATGCGCTAGAAATCCGCGCTCATTCAAGGATGTGCATTTATTGCATGGACGGAGAAGTACCGACACCTGGAGGATTTCATCTGACGGTACAAACAGATTATAATCTATCGAACGTTATTCTGTGAGAGCAGAACGAGCCTTTATATCTATTGACGTTTTAAATCTGAAAACTCCCAAAAGCAACGAAATTGTCAGACATCCATGATCCATGGAACACATTCACAGAGGAAAACAACTGAAATACAGTGCTGGTGTTCTCTCAAACGATACTCGACGACAACGATGGAATCCAAAGACGTGGAAAAATCACAAACACGGCAGAAATGCTAAGATTAGTGGCTGGAATGTATTTATTTTTACAATAAATTAGCTGAGGTAACGTGACGGCTAACAGACAGCAGACACACAGCTAATGATGACTAACGACATCAGCGGGAATCCACCTGTCACTCAAAAGTGGACACACCCTTAATTATGCAGAACTTTAAATATTAATCAACGAAACAGATGAGTTCTAAAAAAATTCACCCCCCTCACAGTTGTTATGAAGGGCAAAATTAGCTGTAGAGACCAAAGCCACATAGAGAACCAGGCTGTAAATGTCACAAGGTGACGAAATTCCAACTTTTTCCCTTGCAAGGCGGAACTAATGTTCGCCGAGATTGGAACACCGGGCTAGTTCCTGTTTAGCGCAAAAATCCCTGCGAATGGGGTGATTAGCCAAAATCTCTCTCTTGTCTATGGGACTCCCTGATGTGAATGTTAGGTCAGAAAATGGGCGACGGCCATCTATATGTATTTCCCACTGAGTGCTGAATTGTAGTGATGAAGTGATGTGATGCACTGTTTTGATGTGTGAAGTGTGAACTTAATTCCATTACTTACCTGAGTTTTCTATCACGTTCTAAAGACGTAAGAAGAGGCTAACACTGTTGTACTCCACAGATATTTGAGTGTATTATCTGACAGGCTATATTGTGAAGAGTGACACGTAGGTGAATGCTTAACCCTCTGGGGACCAAAAACGCGCCGGTGCGTTTTCCTCGTTTTTTTTTCACATAGCAGCAAAATAGACTTAAAATACTCCTGTAATTTTTTGTCATACAGGCTTAAGAAATATAAAAAAATAAACTGTTAAATGTCTTCTTATTTATGGGTTTACTTAAAATAGAAATAAAACATTGTGCTTTTGTAAAATAGAAATAAAACATTGTGCTTTTGTAAAATAAAGAAAGTAAACAGGGAGTGCTTTCTGCCTCTCCGTCTCCGTGAACTTTTTTTCTAGTGCACGTCTCTAAACTTAAACAAAACTCAGTGAATACTATTCACTCAGACATGAGCTATATAGCCTATCTCTATAATCATATAAGTGTGTAGTTCTAAATTATCTAATTCAAAACTAAAACAAATATTCTCTGTTTATGCAAACTATATAAAAAGAGCAAGAGATCAGCCGTTCTCATTATCGTTCAGGCACCTCATTACTCTGCTAATGTGACACGCCCATGGAGAGCGCGCGCTATTCAAACGCAGATGATCTGAAGCAACACATGCAAACCAGTCAACGCCCACAACAGCTGGAAAACACACTCGCTGTGAGGGAGCTGCAGACCAGTAAGTGCTTTTGTCACCGGGTGAACAAACCCGGAACAAAAAAACTGCTACTCGTTGCCAGGGGGAAGAAATGCCGGTGTAACACCGGGCCAGCTCTGGGTTTACCCATCATGGCTGCCGACTATAATGAGCGCCAGCTGAAGCCAATGATTGGCGCTTCATTGAAACACACGCCCGGGAAAAAAGGAGTATAAAGAGAGGGGCTTGAAGCACAGTAACAGGTGAAGGTTCTGGCAGCAGTGCACGAGTGCTCGAGTGGGTCGCAGCAGCGACAGTGAGCGGCGGCAATGCCGGTAAGCTGAGGTTTTAATGCCTTATCGGTGTTCCACATTGGGTCCCCCGAGGCGTGCTCATTAAGTCTTTGAAGAAACCACGAACAGGAACGCAACGAAGTAAGTGAGAAAAATTGCACAGAAAAAGAAGGAGAGTGACTGGAAGAAAAGAGAGTGGAAACCCGCTGAAGGATTCATGTGATTCACCGAGGAAAAGTTAAATGCACCCTTTTATGATTCACCTTCTTGAGAAAACCACATGTGAAGATTTGCCATCACCAGTGTACGACTAACGTTTGTGGGCAGTGTGTGTTATCCTGTTGACAGAGCGAAGAACAGTAACTGTGACGGCTGGGAAGATCGCTGAATCCATGTTCATCTTCTGAAACCACTATTCCTTGGATCATCCACCCTATGAAGAGAAGAGAAACGAGTTGATTAATCGCTGTGAAGATAGAGTGAGTTTGCAGTGTCTGAAAGAGTGAAACAAACACGTGTGAAGATTTACAAGAGTGATTTATGCACAAGTGTGGTGAGATCAAACAACTGTGTTCTCTCTGAGTCTCTGATGGATGAAATTGACCCATAACTTTGAAGATTCTTTCAAACTGATCTGTCCCCTCAGCTGTGTCCAGGTCCCTAAGGTTGTGTGCATGGTGCGGAGGAGAAAAGCCCAACGCACCTAAATTACCACAGTTCACGAGCACTGTATTCCACCAAAGAAAGTCCAGTCTCACTATTTCTCCCAACGACGCCGTTCTATCACGTACAGAACGAGAGCGAAGGCTGGTAAAGTACCCCGTCTCTGTCTCACCTACTACTGTCCATCTCACTGTCCAATTGTCTGTTCCTTGCATGAAACAAAGAAGCAGTTACTGCTGAGAGTTGAGTGGTGGCTCTGCGAGCACATCAACGAATCCGAACCTGGAAGCTGTCTGTCCCACGAGCCTATGCAACGAGTCTTACGACGAGAAAAGTCACTGTCTGTCCCACGAGCCTATGCAACGAGTCTTACGACGAGAAAATTCACTGTCTGTCCCACGAGCCTATCCAACGAGTCTTACTACGAGAAGAGTCACTGTCTGTCCCACGAGCCCACCTAGAGAGGAGTATACATCCCTGAAGAACGGAAAAGTACCCACCAGCACCCCCTTCCCCTCACCTCACCAAAGCTACAGCCACAAACATCCCCCCTGCTTTATCCCTTTTAAACTAAATAAAAACTTACCTTTTAAATTCACTCTGTTGGTGTCCTCTGGTGTCTGCTCCTCCGGAGTGTGGTAAATAACCCTCGGCCCTAACATCGGTGACACTTTGTTCTAATCGCGATATGAAATGGTGTCTGTAAACCGTAAAAGACTGTTTAAATTTGAATCGCGTTTCTGTGTTTGAATGAATGCACGGCACATATGCATGTTGTTGTTTACTACAGCTCGCGCGTGTCTGTGTGTGAATGAAACTATCTATATTGCCTACTGAGATGAGTAAAAATCGATTGAATACGTTGAAATAAAATGTCTTTGTATAAGAAACATATTAAACTGCAAATTAACATTTATGCCCTAATATATATTATAAAAGACCATATGTTACAGACGAAATATGAAAGACAACATTAAGTTTTGGATAGATTATAAAGTTTTTACTGCCACATCAAAACCTAATTTACAAGGTGCAAACAAAATCTTAAAAGATCAATATAAGCCTTCTCTTTAAATTATTTTTGTGTTTTATTAGTGACAAATTTGGGGAGGATAGCCTACATCCAAAACTTTCTGAAAATACGATTGAGAATTAACTGCACAATTACTATAAATGTTTACCTTGGCTATTATACAATTTGCAAGCATACACAGTTTGTGGAAAAATACAAATTACTTTTTTTCAAGATGTTTCCAACTCTGAACCAATTATGTATGTATGTATGTATGTACGTATATATATATATATACGTACATACATGGGCGTGAATGTACGTATGAATATACGTACATACATGGGCGTGAATGATCCAACAAGGTCATGAATAATGTCCTCATTCACACCTGAGAAGACAAAGACCTGCTAATGCTGCATACTAATGAGCCTTAGGTGTCACTGAGCCACAAGAAAGAATGCAAAGACAACACACACATTATATATATACCTGCATATTGCCTTTCCAAACAAAAAGTTTCTTACAAAATTTAAATCAATCTATTGTTTAATGTGAACGATTAGCCCGAATGATTTTCAGATCATTTTGAAGTAAATACTCTAGCAACAAGATCCACACTCTAAAAAATGCTGGGTTGTTTCAACCCAATTTTGGGTAAAATATGGACAAACCCAAACGTTGGGTTAAAAATGTAATGTAAAAATGTAACCCAACGGCTGGGTTTGTCCATATTTTACCCACAATTGGGTTGAAACAACCCAGCATTTTTTAGAGTGCATTAGTCAAAAGTATTGTGGGAATATGTGAAGTTGGTCGTTTGTGGTCTTATATCAGAAAATTCAAGTTTGAGTTTTTTGAATAACCACGCATAAATAATATTCTCTCAAAAATGCAAACATGTACATACATGTTGCTCACATATTATGATAGCCATGTTCGTGCTAAATAGAGTGTAATTTACGGTGGCCGAGAGAGCTCAACGCGCTGCAACTGAAGAAAACACATGCAAATAAAAAAAAACACATGCAAATAGAAAAAACACATGCAAATAAAAAAACACACATGCAAATAGAAAAAAACACATGCAAATAGAAAAAAACACATGCAAATAGAAAAAAACACATGCAAATTAAGAAAACATCTTCATCAGTTTCACAACACACGTGTGCTCCAAATACTCACAAGTTAACACAACCAAATACAGAAACGCGCTGCAAAAGTTCACAACACAACCAAATACAGAAACGCGCTGCAAATAGAACAGAACACAACGGAAATGTTTCCGGGGAACCCAATAAGTGACGGACCCGGCTGTTACGTGCTTGGTCAAGTTCTTCTATACTCTTTGGCTTGGTGCTTACTGCTTATAGCTACTTTCATTTTATTTATTATTATTTTATTTTTTTGCAAAACATACAGAGATGACACGTTTATGACATACAACTTTGTATACAATATACAAAACGTATTTACAATATGTTCAATGTTATAAGAATACTAATCAGATAAGAACAATGAGCTGAAGACTCAAATAAATAAATAAATAAAAAGATAGAGAAAAAGAACATGAGGGAAAGATATTAATCTATACATCAGTTACATTGTACACATTTTGTCATGTTACGTTAAAATAAGTTTCATAAGAAATGTTAGAATGCAGGGTCCAAATATGAGATACTCACACACAGATATAACGCATATTTTAAAAACTGTGTTGTATAAAATCTATATTTATTTGCAACAGTTATGTTAACAGCAATAAAACTATATTTCTGGTAAGAACAGCTATTCAGCTGACGGACACCGCGCTGCGTTGTCATGGGAACGTCCCAGGTGAAAATAATGAGGAAATTACGTTGTCTTTCGTTGCTCCCTTCATCAAGTCCGTTCCAAGCGGCTACATAACGGCACACAAGTGCCCTGCTCCCTCCAAAGTCCCCACTTCAAGGGCTCTACCGTCTGCCCTTCTAGGGCGTAGGGCATAGGGATGCTCACGAGCAATAAGCACGTACCAGCCGGGTCCGTCACTTATTGGGTTCCCCGGAAACATTTCCGTTGTGTTCTGTTCTATTTGCAGCGCGTTTCTGTATTTGGTTGTGTTGTGAACTTTTGCAGCGCGTTTCTGTATTTGGTTTTGTTGTGTGTTGTGAAACTGATGAAGATGTTTTCTTAATTTGCATGTGTTTTTTTCTATTTGCATGTGTTTTTTTTTATTTGCATGTGTTTTTTTCTATTTGCATGTGTTTTTTTCTATTTGCATGTGTTTTTTTTTATTTGCATGTGTTTTCTTCAGTTGCAGCGCGTTGAGCTCTCTCGGCCACCGTATTAATTACACCTTTGCCATTAATATGTTTATAAGTAACTGAAAAAAATACAAATATCAGGTCATGTCAAAACATCTCAAGGACCCCAAAAACACCTTAGACCCCAGAGGGTTAACCGACTGCTTTGCAGTGAAGCTCCCCAGCCGTAAGTTCTCTGTCTGTCCTTGCTGAAGAAGAGGATTACGTGCCTGTATATTCACCTGTCTGCTTTGCAGCGAACTTCACCCGCCGTAAGCTCTGTGTCTGCCGGCCCTTCAAGAGGATTACGTGCCTGTATACCCACCCGACTGCGTTGCAGTGAAGCCCTCCAGCCGTAAGTCCTCTGTCTGTCACCTGTAGAAGGAGGATTACGTGCCTGTATACTCCCCTGACTGCTTTGCAGTGAAGCCCTCCAGCCGTAAGTTCTCTGTCTGTCACCTGTAGAAGAAGAGGATTACGTGCCTGTATACTCCCCTGACTGCTTTGCAGTGAAGCCCTCCAGCCGTAAGTTCTCTGTCTGTCACCTGTAGAAGAAGAGGATTACGTGCCTGTATACTCACCTGACTGCTTTGCAGTGAAGCTCCCCAGCCGTAAGTTCTCTGTCTGCTTCCCGCTGCGAAGAAGAGGAGTACATACCCGAAACACGCACCTCAACTGTTCCAACACAGTTCCTCCGGCCGTAAGTCCCGGCCCGTTCGCACCTGAACTGTCCTGCAGCAGCCTCCTCCCAGTCGTGAGCCCCGACTCGTCCCTTCCATTGGAAGACAGCGAAGCCACTCACCAGAGCACCCCCTACACTGCACTCTGTGGGCCTTCGGCGGGTCCGCAGGACGGAACGACCCTGCTCAGAAGACTCACCATTTTAAATCTTCTTATCCATTTTTATATTCAATAAAATACTGTTTACTTGAAGTCTTGTTGTCTGTCATCCTTGCCTGGCCTCTTTCCGACTCCCCAAGGGTGGTACGGGTCTCAGGGGTGGGTGCTGATTGGCCCGCCCCGACCTGTGACATAAACATATTTTTTCTGCTGTAAAGTTGGTCATTTTAACATGGGGGAGATACAGATTTGACTCACTTCTGCAGCCAGCCTCAAGCGGTCAGACGATGAATTACAGTTTAACTCACTTCCGTGTTGGTTTCAAGAGAGAGACGGGGAGGTTGCCGCTTGGTATCTTCGTCACCACAAAACAAACAAGTACTATAAATATCACTATATTTGGACACCTTTGCATTAACAGGGTATATCATGTAATATTTTAAAGCGGATTTATTTGGTCTATTATAAAATGTTTATGGGGTAACAACCACACTCTTCTCCATTCAATATTGCCAATAAAGGCAGCCCAATGGGATCTGCCTCTAGGGCAAATTAGGTCCCTTTTTTGAAAAACTTGGTGGATATGTTTATTATTACATTTCTTATCATAAATGCTAATGCCATCCAATAACAAAGCCGATTCTTTCGGATCTTTTTGGTTGTATAATATGTGGCTCTTAACCAGTTGCACTAGACCTGTATGAATAGCCTTAAGCACAGTATTGTATTCTTTAAAATGAATAGGGAAGTCATGGAAGCGTTCATAAGACAAGATGTTACCAGAATTGTCAAATAAAGAAGGGATATAAATTAAATCTCTATTAAACCAATTGGGGGGAAAAAGAGATTTGTTTCTAACAGTTATATTCATATTATTCCACAAAATAATTTTATGTGGTGAGAAATTGTGGAAGTAACACAATTTCCATGCAAGAAGACCCTGCTGATGAAAATTAGATATATTTAATAAACTCCCGGTTAAACTAATTACATTTTAAGATAAAAAGGAGGCCATGTCAGAATGAAAAACCATATAGAATTTGAATTTATTAGACATCTTCTAATTCAATTGATTTAAAAATACCTTAATAATGTTGTGAAAATGTAGCACTTCTAATAAATATTTTGGGTTTTCTTAATCCGACTAGAAAAAATAAGTTGTTGTCTGTCTACTAAATTTTTTGTTAAGTGAATACCTAAATACTTTATTTTGTGTTTGACCGGGATACCCCAAATAACGTGTCATTGCATTTATGCAGTGACATTATCTCACACTTAGACTATGACGGAACTACTCATTTCTTTATAGAACATTTCAATTACATTAACAGAAGATTCCCCAAAACCAAACAGTTTGAGAGATTGCAGAAGAAATTCATGCTCAATGGTATCGAATGCCTTATCGAAGTCTCAGAAAATAATGATGGCTTTAGAGTGTACAAAATCAGCATAATCCAATAAATCTAAAATAAGTCTATTATTGCTGATATGCCTACCTTTGACAAAACCTGACTGTCAAACCGTTAGAGTTTGTAATTGGTCGCCAATTATCAATTAAGAGAGGATCTTTTTCAGACTTTGGAATAAGGGAAATTATACCGTTATTATACCGTAAAGCAATTGGGATTTTATTAAGTCCCAAAAATGGACGGAAAATTAAACGGAAAAACCATCAACACCAGGGGATTTCCTTTTCTTCATAGAGAAAAGAGCGGATTTAACTTCTTTAATTGTCAAAGTTGACTCACAAAAATCTTTAAAATCATTATCAATAGTTGGAATATAGTTTTTAATTGTTTCGACAAAAGTCTCACAATTATCTTTGAGAATCTTCTCACAGGACAAAGCGTCAGTCTGCGGGAAGGACAAGAGCGCGCAAGTGGTTTTTTCTTAATATTCAGTTCTCTTGTTGTTCAGTGTATTATTTTCCAGAAAGTAGGGCTATTTTCGATTCTGTGGTTATTTGTACATTTTTACCTTCAAACAAATCTGTATTTTAACTAGACGCGTGACTACTCAGTCGGAAAAGGGTGGCTTGCTCACTTCAGGTTGGTGGAGAGTTCCTGCCTCAAGTGGAGGAGTTTAAGTATCTTGGGGTCTTGTTCACGAGTGAGGGAAGGATGGAACGGGAGATTGACAGACGGATCGGTGCAGCTGCTGCAGTAATGCGGTCGTTGTACCGGTCTGTCGTGGTGAAGAAAGAGCTGAGCCGCAAGGCGAAGCTCTCGATTTACCGGTCAATCTACGTTCCTACTCTCACCTATGGTCATGAGCTTTGGGTCATGACCGAAAGAACAAGATCCCGGATACAGGCGGCCGAAATGAGCTTTCTCCGCAGAGTGGCTGGGCGATCCCTTAGAGATAGGGTGAGGAGCTCGGTCACTCGGGAGGAGCTCAGAGTAGAGTCGCTGCTCCTCCACATCGAGAGGGATCAGCTGAGGTGGCTCGGGCATCTGTTCCGGATGCCTCCTGAACGCCTTCCTGGGAAGGTGTTCCGGGCACGTCCCACCGGGAGGAGACCCCGAGGAAGACCTAGGACACGCTGGAGAGACTATGTCTCCCGGCTGGCCTGGGAACGCCTCGGTGTCCCCCCGGAAGAGCTGGAGGAAGTGTCTAGGGAGAGGGAAGTCTGGGTGTCTCTGCTTAGACTGCTGCCCCCGCGACCCGGCCCCGGATAAGCGGAAGAAGATGGATGGATGGATGGCGTGACTACTTTAAATAACAGCCGCGTCTGAAAAGTATTGCAGTTAAAATTTTATAGCACTTAAGTGTAGCTGTCCAACAAGCAGTTTCGATTTCTCCCATTTTCGGTGTATTTGCTTTGCCTGTGTTAATTGCTTGGAGAGACAGCTGTCCTCACTCAGGCGTTTGAAAGCACTAGCCTATATTTCTGTTGTGTGCACGCTGTCGCGGAAGCGTCAGCGGTAGCGTTCAGCTCTCCTCGTGTGAAGACCGACTCGGGTAAAGACCATCGACTCTACCTGCGCGACTCCACCGAGCAAGGACACCTAAAAGGCACTTAAGTATCCTCTTCTCCCTCTTCCTTTCACACTGGTATAGTATCTCCCTTACTCAATATGTGCTTTCAATACATTCCTGTTGTCTCTCGACGACGCTCTCTCATCACGCACAGAAGGCAGCGCAATACTGCTAATCTGCGTCACAAGAGCTGGATGTGCTGCTGTCTTCCTTCCCTGAGGATGGCACCCCACTTGTAGTCTTTGGTGATTTCAACATTCATCTAGACAAGCCGAATGCAACAGACTTCATCTCTCTCCTAGCCTCATTCGATCTCAAATGGCTCATCACCATAGGTACTCACAAATCAGGCAACCAACTGGACCTGGTATACACACACAACTGCATCACGGACAACATTTTGGTGAAACCTCTCCATGTTTCTGATCATTTCCTCATTACTTTCAATCTACAACTCTCTACCAATGCTCCACCAACCCCCCTACCAGTTACTTTCAGACGAAAACTGCCCTCACTCTCTCCCTCCCATCTTTCCCCTGCTGTGTCATCTTCTCTCCCCTCACCCTCACAATTCTCATCTCTGGACATTAATACCGCTACAGATACTTTATGCTCCACTTTAACTTCTTTAGACAATAACTGCCCTATCTCCTCCAGGCCAGCACGTACTACTCCCTCTAACCCCTGGTTATCTGAGGTTCTTCGTGAACACCGGACCAAACTCAGGGCAACAAAGAGGAAATGGCGCAAATCAAAAGACACAACTGACCTTAGTATGCATCAATCTTTGCTCTCTTCCTTTTCTGTTTATGTTCATGCTGCAAAATCTTATTTCCACAACAAGATCAACAGCACCGCTAACACACGAACTCTTTTCAAGACGTTCCTCTCTCTCCTCTGTCCACCTCCACCACCACCCACCTCCTCTTTAACTGCTGATAATTTTGCTAACTTCTTTACCAACAAAACAACAACTATCAGCAGTCAGTTCTCAGCTCCACACACACACGAACCCAGACCAACCTCTCCCACTCCCAAAAACCTTCTCTCCTCCTTCTCTCCACTAACCGAGGAAGAAGTATCTAAACTTCTCCTCTCCAGTCATCCCACCACCTGCCCTCTAGATCCCATCCCCTCACACCTTCTACAAGCCATCTCTCCCACACTTCTACCAGCACTCACACACATCATCAACTCATCCCTCCACACTGGCACTTTTCCTACAGCATTCAAGCAGGCTCGGGTAACCCCACTGCTTAAGAAACCAACATTAAACACATCACTCTTAGAGAATTACAGACCTGTCTCTCTCCTACCATTCATTGCGAAAACACTTGAATGAGTTGCCTTCAACCAAGTATCATCCTTCCTCTCTCTGACCAACCAACTAGATGTAAACCAATCTGGCTTCAAGAAAGGGCATTCAACCGAAACTGCATTGCTGTCAGTCACAGAAGCCCTACGGATCGCAAAAGCTGCCTCCAAATCATCAGTTCTCATTCTCCTGGATCTGTCTGCTGCCTTCGACACTGTGAATCATCAGATCCTCCTGTCCACCCTCTCATCACTGGGCATCACAGGAACTCCTCTCCACTGGTTTGAGTCCTATCTCACAGGTAGGTCCTTCTGGGTCGCATGGAGTGGCAAGGTATCCAAAGCACATCAACTGACTACCGGGGTTCCTCAGGGTTCAGTTCTTGGACCGCTCCTCTTCTCCATTTACACCACATCAATGGGACCCATCATACAGGCACATGGCTTCTCTTACCATTGCTATGCTGATGACACCCAGCTCTACCTCTCATTTCAACCTGATGATCCCACAGTAGCTGCACGTATCTCAAGCTGTCTGGAGGACATCTCGGCATGGATGAAGGAACATCACCTGCAGCTCAACCTGGCAAAGACTGAGCTTCTCGTCCTCGCTGCCAATCCGTCTCTACAGCACGACTTCACTATCCAGCTAGATTCAACTTTAATCACCCCATCAAGGTCGGTCAGAAACCTTGGAGTAACATTTGATGAGCATCTGACCTTCACAGACCACATCACAAAGACAGCTCGATCATGCAGGTTAGCACTGCATAACATCAGGAAGAGCAGGCCTTTCCTAACTGAGCATGCAACACAACTTCTCGCCCAGGCCTTGGTTATCTCTAGGCTTGATTACTGCAATGCTCTTCTGGCCGGTCTTCCATCATGTGCAACTAAACCTCTACAAATGATCCAGAATGCTGCAGCCCGTCTTGTCTTCAACGAGCCCAAAAGGGCCCACGTCACTTCTCTGTTCATCTCTCTGCACTGGCTACCACTCGCTGCTCGCATCAAGTTCAAGGCATTGACGCTTGCTTACAGATCGACCACAGGCTCAGCTCCCTCCTACTTTCACTCGCTCCTACGAGTCTACATCCCTACCAGAAGCCTGCGATCGGTCAATGAGCGACGGCTCGTGGTACCATCACAGAGAGCCACAAAATCACTCTCCAGAACATTCTCATTCATGGTTCCATGCTGGTGGAATGATCTCCCTACCCTCGTCCGGAATGCAGATTCCCTAACTACATTCAAAAGACAACTGAAAACTCATCTCTTCCGTGAGCACTTGACATAAAAAAATCCTTCCTTTAATCCTCCCTTGTTTGGCTTATGCTACTCTGAGCAATGCCTGAACTTTGTATTTTGAGCACTTCTTGCGTTATTTTTGCCTCTTCACGATGACTCGCTTGCTGTAGTCCTCAGTTGTAAGTCGCTTTGGATAAAAGCGTCTGCTAAATGACAAAGTAAATCTTAATTCAATTTGGAATTAAAGTTTGTCATAAAAATGTGTGGTAAACTTAGAAATTAAGTTGTAACAGATTGATTTAATTAACTGGGGTACAAAGCAGGTGATTAAACCTACTAAATTTCTTTGAGTCAGTAAACCATACAAAGGATTCAAACTTAAAAGGAATAGTAGGAACCCTTAATATATGTGGATGAAGAATTAGCACACAAACAAACACGTGATCGTTATCATGCGGTGAATCCGGCCACTCGTGGAACAGTTGTGTCGTCATCAGAGTTTGTGCAGCCGCTCTTGAGAAGATGCGCTGGCTGAGCTCTCCGGCTACTCTCGAATAGCTCTCGTGGTACTTTGATGGCATACGTCACAGTCACATGGCGTCTGCGCTGTATCAAGTCGGACAAAATTTCTAACCGGCATGCACTGCTTCAAGTCAGCCGCCGATCGGTCTGCGCAGAGCTGCATGAAGTCGAACAAGCCTAAAGTTAGGATCAGTGCACCTGACACAATTAATATTTAGAGTTGTTAAGGAATTTCTCCTGCAATTCCTCTTTTCAAAAAAGTAACTGGAGTTAGTCTCTCCTTCTTCTAGCCATTTGGCTTTTGACCTAATAAAGACCCCTCTAGCTAAATCCTAATAAGCTTGATTCATTTGTCAATTTAATTCTCTTAAAAGCAATTCTTCCTCCTGAGTTAATGTTTTTTGCAATAAAGTGTTTATTTTTATTTAGGAGTTCAATTTTTATTTATTTTTTCAGAGGATTTTAACTCTTTACTTCTTCTGATGGTGATCTGCCTATCCTTATATTTTAAAAATTCCCATTTTGTTTTATAACCGTCACTAGAATTTTCAGAAAATATACCAGAAAACAAGTTCTTAATACCCTTATTTGTTACGAAACTGCTCCGAGACTAGAAGGTGAGATCCAAATGCAGCTTTATTATATGGGGCAATCCAGACACGTAATCCAAAGAACAGGCAAGAGGTCAAAGCACAGGTAGGCAGTCCAAACAAAGAAACAAACAAAACAGGCAGGGGTCAGAGGCAAAAGAGTAATCCACGGAACAGGCAAGAAATCCAAAAACCAAGAGACATGAAACCAGGGAAACGCTCGGAAATGCAGTGCAACAACATACAAGACGGTGAGTGAATGAAATAACATGGTATAAATAGACAGACTAACGTCTCGGTTACGTATGTAACCCTCGTTCCCTGAGTACAGGGAACGGAGACGTGTCGTCGGGGGAGTTCCCTGACGAATTGGGATCACGCTAGGGAGACCATTTGCCTACGAGAGAATTAAAACGAGCCAATGAAAATTGGCATGCAGGAATGCATTCCGCAGCCCGCCTACCAGCGCGGGTATGAAAGGCGGAAGCAACGCATGCATAGTGCTTTTCGCTGAGGAGCCGAACGGTGTCCAGTCCTCCGCGAAGGTACAACAACATGGCGAAGGGACGACACGTCTCCGTTCCCTGTACTCAGGGAACGAGGGTTACATACGTAACCGAGACGTTCCCTTTCGTCCTGGGAACTCCGACGTGTCGTCGGGGGAGTTCCCTGACGAATTGGGATCCCTAATAAAACGCCATGGTGCTGGCCCCTTCCAGCGCCCAGCTAAGCTACCCTGCAGCAGTTTCTTGAATAAGTTGCGGGAGCTAGCTAGGAATCACACTGCTGTTCCACAAGACCCGCTCAGTGGATATTGGATAACACTGGGAAAACGTGCCCTAACCCCCCAAAAAAGGGGAAGGGAACGCTACGGAAGCCCCAGCCTGCCTGAGGAAGGCCTGGAATACACATATGTACTAGCCCAGTGGGATAGTGAAACATATGGCATTCCCTGAGGTGGTCCCATCCGAGGAAGTGGGAGCAAACTCAACAGGGACGATAGAAAGAGTCTGTCAAGGGGAAGACACGGCTGAACTGCACGTGGCATCATGGGTCACAGTAGAGACCACTAGAGAACACCCAGTCTACTAGCAACTCCGCTAGAGGTAGCAGACCTGGCGCTGGCGGTCCGCTACGCCAGGCACCGGAGGGGTGATGGAGGAACTCACGAGGCTCACCGACGTTGGGCGCCAACGGAGCAAAAAACGCACGTACCTGGCCGAAGCACAGGGTGGCGTAGCAAGCCGACACAACCTATTCCCTCGCACCACTGGCCGTAGCGAGCACTCGGGAGGAAACAGGTTCCACACGCAGACTATAAAACCTAGCGAACGTGTTAGGTGTCGCCCAGCCCGCAGCTCTACAGATGTCTGTCAGCGAGGCGCCTTGAGCCAAAGCCCAGGAAGCGGCAACACCTCTAGTGGAGTGAGCACGCAACCTGGGAGGACAAGGCTCACCCAGAGACTCATACGCTCGGGTGATAGCATCCACTAACCAGTGAGCCAACCTCTGCTTGGAGACAGCCTTCCCCTTCTGCTGGCCTCCATAACAAACAAAGAGCTGATCTGAGGTCCTAAGCTTTGCGTTCTGTCAACATAAACCCGCAGGGCGCGGACGGGACAAAGAAAAGCTAGGGCTGGGTCTGCCTCCTCCTGGGGCAGCGCTTGCAGGTTCACTACCCGATCCGCGAAGGGGCTGGTAGGAACCTTGGGCACATATCCAAGCCGGGGTCTCAATACCACGTGAGAAGGCCCGGCCTCTAGGCACGATTCGTCGTCCGAAAAAGCTTGCAGATCCCCGACCCTCTTGAAAGAGGCCAATGCCAACAGGAGCGCTATCTTATTGGACAGGATATTAAACTCAACTGTTGACAAAGGCTCAAAGGAGGACTTTGAGGCTCTGTACTTAGCACCAGAGCTAGGTCCCAAGAGGGTACAGGGTGCAAAACGCGAGGTGGATTTAACCTCCTAGCACCCTTAAGGAATCTGAAGATCAGGTCGTGCTTCCCCAAAGATTTACCCTCTACTGCATCGTGATCTGCGGCTACTGCAGCAACATACACTTTGAGGGTGGAGGGAGACAGCCTTCGCTCCAACCCATCTTGCAGGAAGGAAAGCACGACTCCGATCGGGCAAGTTCGGGGGTCCTCCTGACGGGAGGAACACCAAGCGACGAACAGGTTCCACTTCAACGCATAGAGGCGCCTCGTAGAGGGGGCTCTAGCGGAAGTGATGGTGTCTACCACTGCCTGTGGCAGACCACCTAAAACCTCCGCGTCCCGTCCAGGGACCAGACATGGAGTTTCCAGAGGTCTGGACGCGGGTGCCATAGAGTGCCCCGTCTCTGAGAGAGGAGGTCCTTCCTCAGAGGAATCGGCTAAGGGAGGGCTGTCGCGAGGAGCATGAGTTCCGTGAACCAGTCCTGGTGGGCCAATACGGCACCACTAGAAGGACCTGCTCCTCGTCCTCCCTGACCTTGCACAGAGTCTGTGCAAGGCGGCTCACTGGGGGAAACGCATACTTGCGCCGGACCCGGGGCCAGCTGAGTGCCAGGGCGTCCGTGCCGAGGGTCCCCTCGGTCAGGGAGTAAAACCACTGGCAATGGGTCGTGTCTGGAGAGGCAAACAGGTCTACCTGTGCGGCTCCGAAGACACTCCAAATCAGCTGGACCGCCTGGGGATGGAGTCGCCATTCTCCTGGCAGGGGAGGCTGCCGTGAAGCTCGTCTGCCACACGGTTGAGCGCCCCTGGAACATGAACGGCACGAAGCGACCTCAGATGCTTCTGACTCCATAGGAGGAGGTGGGAGGCGAGTCGCAACATACGACGGGAGCGTAGACCACCGGGATGGTTGATGTACGCAACGGTCGCAGTGCTGTCCGTACGGACCAGTACGTGCTTGTGTCTGAGAAACCCCTTGAGGCGACACAAAGCTAGGCGTACTGCTTGCAACTCTAGGCAGTTGATGTGCCAATGCAGCTGGGGTCCCGTCCACAGACCCGAGACTGCATGCCCTTGTACGTGGCGCCCCACCCCATGGCTGAAGCATCTGTGAAAACCACAGTATGCCTTGACACCTGGACTAAGGGCACTCCGGCCCGAAGAAACGCAGGATCTAACCAAGGGGAGAAGGTTTGGCGGCAGTGCGGGGTCACTTTGACCCGGAACGTGCCGCTCTGCCACGCCCACCTCGGGACTCGATCGTGACGTCAGCGCTGAAGCGGTCTCATATGTAACATGCCGAGCGACGTTACTGCGGCTGCGGCTGCCATATGCCCCAGGAGCCTCTGAAATTGTTTCAGTGAAACCGCTGTCCTGCCTCGAAAGGACCTGAGGCAGGTGAGCACTGACTGGACGCGTTCCTCCGTGAGGCGCGCAGTCCGAGTGACCGAGTCCAGCTCCATACCGAGACGAGATCCTCTGCACGGGGCAGAGTTTGCTCTTGTCCCAGTTGACCTGAAGCCCCAACCGGCTGAAGTGCCGAAGCACCATGTCCCTGTGATCGCATAGCGAACGCCTAGTTCTCTCATGGGAACCATGGCCACCTCCGCGACTTTCGTGAAGACGCGGGGCGACAGGGCCAGCCCGAAGGGTAGGACCTTGTACTGACACGCTCGGCCCTCGAAAGCAAACCGTAGAACCGGTCTGTGTCGAGGAAGAATCGAGACATGAAAGTACGCATCCTTCAGGTCGATCGCTGCAAACCAATCCTGGGGACGGATGCATTCGAAAATGCGCTTCTGCGAGAGTATTTTGAACGGGAGTTTGTGCAGGGCCCGATTCAAAACTCGCAGGTCCAGGATTGGCCATAACCCACCGCTTTTCTTGGGTACAATGAAGTAGGGGCCGCAAACCCAGACCTCATCTCGGCAGGAGGGACCGGCTCGACCTCGTCCTTCGCCAGCAGGACGTCGATCTCTTTCCGCAAGACAGGGGCATCCACTGACTGCACACGGGTGAGTGGATGCCGCTGAACTTGGGAGGCCGGCGTGCAAACTGAATTGCATAGCCGAACCGGATGGTGCGGATGAGCCATTGGGACTGACACAGAAGCGCTAGCCAGGCTTCTAGAGACCGCCCCAACGTGCCCAACCGAACCACCGGCGTACCCACGGAGGGGCAGCGAGGTGGAAGACAGGGACCCGGCTCTGGTGGCGTTGTAGCGACCAAGAGCGGGGTCTGGGCGTCAAACTCGACACATACCCGCTTCCACCGGGGGGCAGACGGCAGAGAAGGCCCGTGGGCGTTCTGCTGCGGGCTGCCCGGTGGCGAAGGGAGGGGGAGAGACGAGGAACGAGGCCCTGACTCCTCGTGTCCTGGTCTCTGCGCCTCCAGGCCCAGCTGCCGACCGGAGCGACGTAGCCGAGGCTGCGTCACTGCTATCCGCGAGCTGGGGAGAGGGGAGCGGGAGTGTCGCCATTCGGGGCGGCGCACACTGCCATTCTGACCCTCTCGGACGGAGGAGACAGGTCTCATTTTACTGCCAGTCTCGACCGTGAGGGGAAACGAGGAGCGAGGCCCGGGGGCCTCGAGTCCTGGTTTCCGCCTCGTCGCCCAGCGAGAGACGAGAGTGACAAGGCCGAAGCCCTCACTGTCATCTAAGCGCTGGGGCCCGTGAGTGACTCAGAGGAAGTGAACTGCTCAAAATTTGGGTACCGCTGACTGGATGACCAGCGGCGGAACAGAAACGAAATTCTCCACCCGGCCCTCCCCCGGGGGAAGGAGTGGTGATAACACACACTCCCGAAGAGCAGACATCACATACTCTGGGTCGCTCCTCTCAGGGTCGTTTCCCATCCTCTTGCTGAGGGGAAACAAACCCCGAGCGGGCTGGTTTAAAGGCGCTTCTGGACCACCAGTGTGGACATCGTCTGCCCGAGGGCCAGCACTGTGACTAATCACGGTCAGTCACAAGCGCAGCTCCACCCAGAGTCAGAACTACCCACGTGCACTGAATGTGCAGGGGTAGTGAGAGAGGAAAAACTTCTGCAGATTTAGGCATGTTTGGCTTGCCATATTGGCACCAAAATGCTTCCATACTGCCAAAATTTTTCACACTCACCCAGACACTTTAGAATAGCCCAGGAAGTGTAGCTGTCAAGTCTGAATCTTCAGCATGAGAACATACTTTTATAGTAGGAACGCAGCATCATTTTCAGAGTATAACAGCCCTCTCTCCGATGTAGCGATCGACATCTGTCCTCCCCTGGAGCCCCGAATGAAATGCTTGGTCCCCCATGAGAAGGACCAGAATCCCACCCGAAAGCCTCGACGGCACACGGCACGCTGAGCGGCTCAAGCCTTTACGTGAAAGGGGAGACGAACAACGTGCCGACGTGGTCATGCACTCATGAGAGAACATGAACCACCCACGAACACAGTCTCAACACACTGATTAGGCATGTGAAACGGTGAACGTGGCCGTCCCAGGCATGCAAGACAGTGAACGTGGTCATCATTTCGATGACACACGGCACGCTGGGCGCTCAAGCCTTCAGGCAAGGCGAACAACGTGCCGACGTGGTCATGCTCTCATAAGAAAGCATAAACCACCCACGAACACAGTCTCAGCATGTTTGCGATGCGCTAGAGGAGTGGGAAGCTCGTGAGGGTCTTTCACCTGACGAGACATACCGCACTGTAACCCCCTGTAATCACCAAATGCTCACAAGCCAAAGTAGTCCTCCCCTTTTTAGAAAAGGAACTAGATTGGGAAATAAGCAAAAGGGACTCAACCTCGTAGAGGCACACGAGTCTCGACCGCGCATCTAGAGCGCCGAATGACGCGCGCTGGGTTGCCGTGACAACCCGCGCTGTCAGCCGGCGCTCGACGGCACACGGCACGCTGAGCGGCTCAAGCCTTTACGTGAAAGGGGAGACGAACAACGTGCCGACGTGGTCATGCACTCAAGAGAGAACATGAACCACCCACGAACGCAGTTTCAACACACTGATTAGGCATGTGAAACAGTGAACGTGGCCGTCAAATGAGGACAGGAAACAATCGCATCCAGAAACACACGAGTGAAACGTCATCCTGAAAAGGACGCGATCTCCACTCGTGTTGCTCTTTCAGGAAGAAAGTACTCTCTCTATTGTGCTGAAGCACACAGGGACCCAACGCGGCAACACAGCGGGGAAAACTGCAAGCCCGCTGTGCGCACTCAACCGTTTACCAGCTGTGAGAACAGCTTTTGATTCAACAGCCGGCAGACAGGAACCGCGCGGTCGCTGAAACGCCGTCTCACCAACACAGAGAGATCCCGTCCCGAAACAGCAGACTCGTTGAGCGTAAGAAACAATCTTAAAACTCATTCACTCAGAGAGGACACAACCGGTCGGCTCCGAAGCTAAAAGCACTATGCATGCGTTGCTTCCGCCTTTCATACCCGCGCTGGTAGGCGGGCTGCGGAATGCATTCCTGCATGCCAATTTTCATTGGCTCGTTTTAATTCTCTCGTAGGCAAATGGTCTCCCTAGCGTGATCCCAATTCGTCAGGGAACTCCCCCGACGACACGTCGGAGTTCCCAGGACGAAAGGGAACAGGATGATGAGACAGGTGAATGCAATCAGTGAATGAGGTACAGGTAATTGTGATCAATGATAAGTGATGATGAGTCCGGGGAGTGAGTATGGAAAATGTAGTTTGTGAGTGATAGTCTTATGTGGAGTGCCCTCTGGTGGCTCTCAAGGGCACTCCAGCTGGTGACCGTTACATTATTAAAGGCTGCATCTTTTAGGAGAGAATTATTACATTTCCAATAACCACGCAAACTTGAAGTTTTATCAGTGTTACTACACAATTTTAGACTTATTTGTTTGTGGTTTGAGAGGTTAGCAAAAGAATGAGAAACATCTTTTATAAATTGAAGAGCTGAGGAAGAGATCAAGAAGAGGTCAATTGGGAAGACATATTTCTATTTGACCAAGTAAATTTCTGCAGATCAGGTTGAAAGAAACGCCATGTATCTGTAAGAGAAAACTCCGAGCACAATGATACAAATTTTAATATTTAATTGCTGGCTATCGTTATTTCTTGGAGGAAGTCTGTCCGAGGAATCATCCACACATATTTTAATACCCTGCCCAAAATCACAAACGAGTCTGGGTACTTGATAATTACTTCTTTCACTTCAGAGGTTATCTGAGAAAAGAGAGACCTGTTGGCAGATCGGGAATTACAACCATAAATATTAAAAAAAATAAAGATGTAGTTATCCTTCTTAATCGCCATAAATAATCCATCTGCCTTCACCAGAAGACTTAACTTCTAGTATGTGCCCTTTAAATTTGTGCAATAAAATGAAAACTCCAGCAGAATGACTTGAGCCATGGCTACAGTAAATTGCATGTCCCCATTGATTTTTCCACAATTTTACATCCATATCACATGAATGTGTTTCCTGAAGAAGAATTATATCCGACTCACTGCTTTTACAAAATAAAAAAACAGCTTTCCTCTTTACTGCATCATGTAAACCCCTTACGTTTAAGGATACAACAGAAAAAGAATGAAACTTAAAATCCATTATACACAAAGAACAAGTTTAGTACCTCTTATCTGAAAAAATACAAACAATTCTATTTTTAAAATAGGAACAATATATAACCGAAATTAAATAATTAAATTAGAGAGTAATTACTTAACCACCTTGCTTGTCGCTAAGCATTTTTAGGTAGTCAAGAAAAAAACTGTCAATATAGAGATATTAAGTTGAGCGATCGAACTGAACATCGCCAAAGCCAACCTTTATCATCTACACAGCAGAGTTTGCAATTCAACCAGAGGAACAACGAGATCTTCACAAAATGTGTTGCCCATGGGAATAAAAGGAGCAAACAGTCTAGTTGAAGACAATTAAATGAATCCCAAGTGTAGTCACATAAACTTAAAAACGAAACAAAACAGCCTATACCTTATTTCCCCTTCAACGAGAATAAAGACCATAACCGCAGAACCGGTCTATTTTACATCAGAGTAGTTGAACTTTTTCCGTCGATAAAGGCAAACGCACCGCGAAAGGAGGCTTTCTTTCCTTCATCCCTGGCTTTTTTAACAATGGGCCAAAGTTTTTCTCTGGCGGCCCTATCTTCTGGTGAAAGGGCTTCTGTGAGTCGCAACTTGACAATTGTGCCCGCATCGTTGTCGAATTCCATACCACACCTAGAAAAGTGTTCCTCTGAGACGGGAGGAGCACACTCTTCTTGGCGTTGAGCCTCAACACCAGCATCTTCATGTTAGACAGAACAACATATCCATGCCGAACTGCCATCTGCTCGGACTGAGCTAAAATCAGCCAATCGTCGAAATAAATCAACACTCGGATGCCCTGGAGTCTCAGGGGAGCCAGAGCTGCATCCACACATTTTGTGAAAGTGCAGGGTGACAAACCTGGGCTGAACGGAAGAACCCGATAATGGTACGCTTTGCCCCCGAAAAGCGAACGTCAGAAACTTCCTGTGATGAGGATGGATGGATGGATGGATAAATGGAAGTAAGCGTCCTTCAAGTCTATCGTGACAAACCAGTCCTCGGACTGAATCTGTGACTCAATCTTTTTTAGTGTAAGCATCTTGAACTTGAGTTTCTGAACCCTGCGGTTTAGTTGGCGCAGATCTAGAGTAGGACGCAACCCCCCATCCTTTTTTGCTATTTTTGTCCAGAAATAGAGTCAATATGTTGTCACATTTCAAAATTAGCCATTCCATTTAATTCCTGGGGTCAGAATTGTATGGGGAAATGCGTTCATTTGTCTCTGTGTGTTGTTTACTTGAAATGTTATGCCAATTTCTATATAATTTTTTAGATTTTTCAGGTTCCGGTCGGGTGCAGCAAAGGGTTAGGAAAGAATCCTTTGGGGTATTATTTCAGTTTGGCAACTGGCAGATTCGGAAAATAGACATTTTAAGGATTTCAAAAAATCAGGTGGCATAAAAAAGCCAGGGGGTGCGTGTGGACCCCTATTTCCATCTAGACTAGAATGACTGCATTCTATTGGCTGAGATGAAATCGGAAGCTGGCTGGAGTTGATCAGTGATTGGCTGACTAGAATGCCTGTTACAGTTTGTGCAAACAGGGGGTCTCCTGATTGGGTAACTGGTGTAGTCGCACTCTTCGAAGGGGAGGGACTCATTTTACTGTGTCTTTGCGTAAATGCCCGGCATCGTGTCCAAAAAATGCGCGTGGGTTCCAGTTCCCTTGAGAAACAATTTCCTAATCTTACACGATATGGTCTGTCTGTTACGATAAAAGACACATTTTGTGTTATAACATGCAATTAAAGTTTCACACACAATGTGACTTACCAGAAACGTTGTATATTGGACTGATTTATTACATTCTCTTTAGGCTTTCATCGACTGTAAAGATATAATTTTTCTTGTCATTTAATCCTTTCAGAATTCTTGCTTGAGAGAAGTACAGACTGGCCCTGGCCTTGAGGCATATTTCAAAGGATTCAACTTCACTAGTGAACCTCCCTGGCTGTCTGACGTCTGTTAGCATATTATAATTCCATCTCTTCCATTCATTTGGTAAGCCATTAAAAGTGTAAAAAAAAAAAAAAAAAGGAAAAGATTGTGGAAATTAATAGGATCTTAAGTCCTTGGACATTCTGAATGTGAATATTTTAGTAATGTTTAGCTCATTTAGTAGATGTTGATCTTTTTTAGTGTATCTCAAAAACAAATTTGGTCAGAAGCTATGAAACCCTGATAATGGGCTAACATGAGTTGCTTAGAGATATAAACTTGCAATTCTGAGAAAAAAAAGTCTGTTTTTTTCCCCTCATAAATGGAATTTATAACTCACAATTGTGAGTTTATATCTCATAATTCTGAGAAAAGGGTCAGAATTGCAAGATAAAAAGTTGCAATTACTTCTTTTTCTTTTCTGTAGCAGAAACAAGCTTCCATAACAGCCTGCAAAGATGTTTTTATAAAGTAAATTACAACATTTTTAGTTACATTTTAAGTGTTAACATCCTAAAAGCTTTAAAAAAATTGTATATGAGTGCTTTCCTTAAACTTTGTGGTTATTATAGTAACTAAAACCATTTAACAAAAATGTTTCTCGAAATAATACCCCTCCTTGAACTGCCACCTTAACGTGGTGGAGGGGTTTGAGTACCCGAATGACCCTAGGAGCTATGTTGTCCGGGGGAAGGATGGAACGGGAGATTGACAGACGGATCGGTGCAGATTCTGCAGTAATGCGGTCGATGTACCGGTCTGTCGTGGTGAAGAAAGAGCTGAGCCGCATTATCATTTAGTTTATCCTGATGTGCTAGAATAACTAAAACAGAAATAAATAAAAAATAAAAAGTTATATAAAATTGTTTTAAATAAAAAAAAATTACACCATAAAAAGTTAAAACAACAATGTGAAATATATATAAAAAAATATTGCAAACTCTAATGGTATCTCATTGATATTAAAATGCTAGAGATTAGCGGAGACTAGCGGCACAGTAGCTGTGATGGTCCTCCTGTACAGGGTCATTGGAGCAAAGATAAGGTGCTTGTTTGAGGACACTGTGGCTGTTGAATTCAAGGAAAGACTATCTGTCAGAGTAAAGTCTGTTATCTTAGAGGTCACATTTTATAACACCCCTGTCATTTTCTTTTACAGTTTCTTTTGCAATCAATTCTTGAACAAACACGATGACCACACTGACTGGATCAGACTTTGACTTCACCTTCCTGGAGGAGGGATTCTGTGCACGGGATATCGTGGAGCAGAAGATCAACGAGTCGTCCTTATCGGTGAGTTAACCCTTTTTTATATACCTGCATTCCTACCTGTCCGCTTAAGGCAAGGCAATTTAGAGATTTGGGGCTATTTGGCAAAAAAAAATTTGACCGGTATATATATATATAGAGAGAGAGAGAGATAGTTTTTTTCCCTCCATATATCTTTTGCCTGATTTTATCAGGCATTTTATTTCATTTTATTTCTAAAAACATGGTAACTTTTTTCTGGTTGTTGACAAGTAATAAACTTTAATATGTCAAAAAAATAAAAGAAGAATTTTGAATCTGGCTTTATCTAATGTTCAGATTTCTGTTCTGGAATGTATGAGTGTATTTATAATTAGATAATGCTCATTTGTGCATTTTAACATACAATTTCAGAAAACGTGTAGAATGTTTGCAATTCTTAATACAATCAGTCTGCTGGGAAGTATGATGTTGCTGTAAAAAATAATAAATGTTAATATAAAAATATGCCTCCTTTTGATTATGCAAATGGTTTTTGTGATGAAATGTGACACGGTCACGTTTTCATGAGATTCGTGCACTATAATTCATCTTGATATACCTCCATTGGTTCCTAAATGGGGCTGCAAATACAGTCAAGAGTTCTGATCGCATCTCTTCTCTCCCTTTAGGATGACAAAGATGCCTTCTACGTGGCTGACCTGGGTGACGTCATGAAGAAGCACCTCCGTTGGTTGCGCGCTTTACCCAGAGTCACTCCGTTCTACGCAGTGAAGTGCAACGACAGCAGGGCTGTTGTCACGACACTGGCGTCTCTGGGAGCGGGATTCGACTGTGCGAGCAAGGTATGTGGAAGATTCTTCATCAAAGTCCCTTAAATCGCAAATGTGACTTCTCCATGTGCCTCAATGACCTCCGCAGCAAAAACTATCCTGTATTAACCTGACTTTCAATCCTCCTCTCTTCTGCTAGACGGAGATCCAGCTCGTGCAGTCTGTGGGTGTGGACTCCAGCAGGATCATCTATGCTAACCCCTGCAAACAGGTGTCTCAGATCAAATACGCCTCCGCTCACGGCGTGCAGATGATGACGTTTGACAGCGACGTGGAGCTCATGAAGGTTGCAGGATGCCATGATAGTGCTAAGTGAGTAACGTCACTAGAAAACCATTTCTAATAAAGCTTTACCATTTCTAATACGTCACAGTGTCTGGTTTGTGTTTCCCTGGGTAACCACTAGAGGTCTCTTCCCCATTCAGTCACCACATCATCCTGTACTACGTTTCCCATCATCATGTCTGTCTAATCACTGATCATTGCTAGCCTGGCTAACGCCAGACCCAATTCTCGTTGAGACTTGGGTCTGGGAACCACATGCGCATTTTCTCGTATTTGAGGCGTGGTTTACGAATGCCCGGCGCCGTTTATTGAATGTCTATCAAATGCGCCTGTACGTAGCTCATAACCAATCGTTTCCATTATACCAGATGACGTATGTAGAGACGCCAAAAGCTGACGCCAAAAACTGCTCTTTTTTCGAAATAAACTTGCGTTCTAAACTACTTAGAACAATATCTAAGGCTGCATCAAAAGGTAGCTTCGCGTCTGCTGCCATGTTGAATCCATAAACAAACTGCTTAGTTGTGTCGCATAGATGTCGTCATCGTCTTGCTGCTCCCTCCCCGTTCTGTGATTGGTTCCCTAAACGAGGCGAAAATCAGGTCCATGGTTTCCAGACTGCCTTTCAGCGAGAATAAAATCGCGCTGCGCAAAGGCAGTATGGGGAAACCCAGACTAGATCATTGCACTCAGCTGTTCCCTATCACATTGTTAGTATCTGTGTATATATACCCTGTCTGTTTTAGTGTTTGTCACAGACAGTGTTGGGAATAATGGCGCTATAAATAAACGGCGTTACTAACGGAGTTATATTTTTCAGTAACGAGTAATCTAACTAATTACTGTTTCCTCCTTTACAACGCAGTTACCGTTACTGACAAAAAAAATGCGCTGTTACTATAATTGAGTTCACTGAAGCGGTTTTCATATGATCGGGCTCTCTCTCTCCGCTATAGGAACTGCAAACTTTTTCTCTAGTGTGTGTGTGTGCGTGTTTCGAGGCGCCAGACTGGACAAAAGCGAAGCGAACGTCGTCAGAGCGAGAGAGAGACCGAATGTGTCCGAGAGCGCGCTCGAGTCGACAGTTCGCGAGAGAGACCGAATGTGTCCGAGAGCGCACTCGAGTCGACAGTTCGCGAGAGAGACCGAATGTGTCCGAGAGCGCGCTCGAGTCGACAGTTCGCGAGAGAGACCGAATGTGTCCGAGAGCGCGCTCGAGTCGACAGTTCGTGAGAGAGACCGAGTGTGTCTGAGAGCGCGCTCAAGTCGACAGTTCGCGCGAGAGACCGAGTGTGTCCGAGCATAATATAGTTTTTCATCTGCAACGTTTTAATTAGTTTACATGGTTATAATATAAAATAACCTGCAGGGAACGTTCCCAGAAAACATCTTTGATTGACCAGTTGTGAAGACGTAAGGCAAACACGACTAGAATTTGGCTTAATAGTTAGGGAAAGTTAAGCATTTCTTTGGCCAATCTGCAAAAAAATTTCTTACCAATAGCTTTTTTTACCATGTGTTCCTATAGGTGTCTAGTAACACCTCCCAATTTATCCACGGCCAAATCCTCGGGGAAACGCCTGGAGAGGCCATCAAAGTTGGGGTGCCCAGAGGGCCTGGGTACCAAAAAAAACTAAAAAAATTTTTTTTTTTTTACCAATATTAGCTTTTGAGATGTCTAACTATGGGTTTTTAGGGGTGCTGAATCTATCCCAGCCATTAGTTTTGAGTAAAAATGACTCCAAATCCATACAAAATCCATAAAAATGTTTAAAACCATTACAAAACAAAACTTCCTAAATCAGTTTAAAATTTACCAAACCTCATCCAACTCCCCTGCATCTCCCTCACTCCTGTTATCATCTGGCTGGTTGATGTTCTGGCAAGAGTTACCATGACAGTTCCCACAAACAGAAATACACTTGACTCCTAGCTGCACCTGAGAGTGTCACAGTCCTCAGCACAGTTGCAGCTGACAAACTTCAGAAGGTGGTCCGGTGCAATGGGACCACCTCTGTTGTAGGGACTGGTGCATAACCTTGTTCTCCTTGTTTCCATCCATACCCAAGGACATCCAGTTATGGACTTTGTCAAGTCAAGTCACCTTTATTTATATAACGCTTTTTACAATACAGATTGTATCAAAGCAGCTTCACAGTGATAATATGAAAATAATACAACAAAGTTTGCTTCTAGAAGAACATTGCGTCATCGTCCACCTTAAGTAAGGTAGATCAATAATATTGTTGAATATTAAATGTCCCCAACTAAGCAAGCCAACAGCCAAGGCAACAGTGGCAAATAACCAAAACTCCATCAGTGACAGAATGGAGAAAAAAGCCTTGGAAGATCCCAGGCTCAGTCGGGGGCCAGTTCTCCTCTGGCCAATCAGTGAACAGTGTATGATTATGATTCAGGCAGCATTACAGGTCAGTTATGACACAAACTAGTGAGCAAAGTTAGATTGGATCAGAACATTTATCCAGTTCCATCTGGTTGGAGGTCGGAGTCATCACGTCGGTATGTAGACGGGTTTGTTGAGGATCAGTGCTGATGGCTGTCGTGTCGATGAGGCCTTCACAGGGCTGATGAGGGATGCTTTGTGGATGGGCCCAGCCGCAGGTCCATCCTCTGATCTGGATACGGCCCGGATTCAGCTGACTTCAGTAAACAGGAGAGAGACTAGTTGACTAGTGTAGCAGACTTTATAGCAGTAGCCTATCTCTGGTCTGGAGATATGCCCGCAGAGAGTGCTGTGCTGCAGCTCCTGTAGTCGGAGGCAGTTTCTCAGGCTTGATGCTCCCGGCTGCAGCCCGGACAGTTGAACAGTTCGCAGCCAGCTTTGATGATGTCACTTTTCTTGGCTCTGATGTCATTGAACACATCCATGGCCCCCTCTGCTTTGTCAGTCTTGCAGAGCTTGGTGAGCAAAGTTGGTTTGCTATACCCAGAAATTGCTGATACGGTATCCCAGCCAGAGAAGCTGTGTAGGAAGATCAGCTATGTAACAGAACCTCTCCGGGAGGGCCACCCGGATCTTTCCAACATCGTAAGATGTGTCTTTAGCTGTTGTGAGAAAAAACGGGTGGTTTGCCCTATGATGGACCAGCATAACCATAACGTCGGTGTCCTCGGCCCTCACCTCAACAGAGGACTCTATTGCCTCATTTAGTGATGCACACACGATAGAAGTGTCAGCATCATCAGAGCATTGGTGTACATTGATCCTACTTTGTATCAGAACAGTTTTCCCATCCATCTTGGCCTGTATGGCTCTGCCAACCTCCTCTGCCTGATCAGCATTGACTGAGTCCCCGGGAGTGCTGCTGAACCCCGTAGAGAAAGATACCAGAGTCTTCCTGTCACGTATGGAATCGAAGGGGTTGACTTCCTCCAACCATCCAACTATGGCGTTAACAACATCATTGTCTTTCTCCATCTGGGCTGTTTACTGAGCTGAAAACTGTTCTGGATACAATGGAAACCAAGCACAAGGTCAAGTCATCAGATCTGCTCCCAAAATCAATGGAGAGAAGCATCTACGGATTACTGTGATCTTTGACAGATACGGTAGCTCCACCAAGGACCATGACCACCTGAGACGTACAAAAAATGCATGCTGTGACATTCAGATTCGTTCAGACTTAAAAAAACCATTGTTCCACGGGAAAAGTTCCTTGACAACAAGCACAACAAGGCCCAGCTCATTCTGCTCCTTCCTGAGACCTTCCAAAGAAGTAGGATCAGTGTACAACAATGCTCTGATGCTGACACTTCTATCGTGTGTGCAGCACTAAATGAATCAATAGAGTCCTCTGTTGAGGTGAGGGCTGAGGACACAGACGTTATGGTTATGCTGGTCCATCATAGGGCAAATCACCCGGTCTTCCTCACAACAGCTAAAGACACATCTTACCATCTTGACTGAAGACACAGGCGTGGAGTTGGCTATCTTGTCTGAAGAAACAGGCATAGACACAGGTGTAGAGGTGCCCATCTTGTCCGAAGACACAGGCGTCGAGGTGGCCATCTTGTCCGAAGACACAGGCGTGGTGGCGGCCATCTTGTTCGAAGACGAGGGCTCAGGCGTGGCGGGCATGCCGTGAAGAAGCTCTGGAAAGGTGGTCTCGGCAGGACGAGACTCCGGAAGGGTGGTCACGGCTGGACGAGACTCCGGAAGGGTGGTCACGGCTGGACAAGACTCCGGAAGGGTGGTCACGGCTGGACGAGACTCCGGAAGGGTGGTCACGGCTGGACGAGACTCCAGAAGGGTGGTCACGGCTGGACGAGACTCCAGAAGGGTGGTCACAGCTGGACGAGACTCCGGAAGGGTGGTCACGGCTGGACGAGACTCCGGAAGGGTGGTCATGGCTGGACAAGACTCCGGAAGGGTGGTCACGGCTGGACAAGACTCCGGAAGGGTGGTCACGGCTGGACGAGACTCCGGAAGGGTGGTCACGGCTGGACGAGACTCAGGAAGGGTGGTCACGGCTGGACGAGACTCCAGAAGGGTGGTCACGGCTGGACGAGACTCCGGAAGGGTGGTCACGGCTGGACGAGACTCCGGAAGGGTGGTCACGGCTGGACGAGACTCCGGAAGGGTGGTCAAGACTGGACGAAACTCCGGAAGGGTGGTCACGGCTGGACGAGACTCCAGAAGCGTGGTCACGGCTGGACGAGACTCCAGAAGGGTGGTCACGGCTGGACGAGACTCCGGAAGGGTGGTCACGGCTGGACGAGACTCCGGAAGGGTGGTCAAGACTGGACGAAACTCCGGAAGAGTGGTCTTGGCGGGACGAGACTCTGGACTGGCGGCCATGACGGGGCAGATCCGATGAGGCTCTGGTGTGCTGGCGAGCGGTGTGAGTACTGGAGTTGCCAAAGAGCATGACATGAACTGGCTCAGGCTTAGGAGATACTGTGAGCTTGCGGGGTTCCTCATCCGCAAAGCCCACAGTAAATGGCGAACCGCTCAATAAAAGGGCAAAGCCAATATATTGCACTAGAGTGTAGTGAGGGGTATCGTCAGGCATGAGGAAATGAAGAAACTTATTAAGTCCATGGCCAAATATGTTCTTTAAGACAGCATCATTAAAGTCCACCCCATGGCAAAGCTCACAAAACTCCTTCACATATTCCTCCATCGGACGGTTACCCTGGCGGAGGCGGAAGAGACAATCTGCTGGATCCATGTTATGGTCAGTTCTTCTGTCACGGTAGTTTGAAGCAGAGGAGGAAGCAGGATCCACGTGCAGCATTACTTTATTAAATAAACTTATAACTACATAAATATAGACTCAGACTCAGGAACAAGACTCAACAGAGTTGACCAGAACAAACAACGTTAAGAACTGACAAAGATTGAAACTAGACACAGGGCGTAAATACAGAAGTAGACAAGCTAAACAAGAAAACAAGAGGGCATGGCTAATAGGAAACACCTGGGGAGACTAATAAACATTAAACATAATGGGGAGCTGCTAAACATGGAACAAGACGGGAACACTGACTAGAATCATGACAAGGAGAGGCTACTAAATCATTTTTATTAATGTAATGTGACGGCACATCCGTATTTCATATTTTCCTAATGTCTTGTACCGTTAAACATGTGGATGAATAATCATATGCAAATGATATGCAGATGAGGATATGCATAGTAAAACTAGGCGTTGTAAGGTTATTTCGGGGAGGAGACGCATGTGTGCACAGTCTTCCGCTGACTGGGATTTATAAAGTGAATTCTGCGCAGGTTCTGGCATACGCACGGTTTTATAAGTCTGAGTATTTTTGGCTTTCGGGGTGTACACCAATGCTCTGATGATGCTGACACTTCTATCGTGTGTGCAGCACTAAATGAGGCAATAGAGTCCTCTGTTGAGGTGAGGGCCGAGGACACTGACGTTGTGGTTATGCTGGTCCATCATAGGGCAAACCACCCGTTTTTTCTCACAACAGCTAAAGACACATCTTACGATGTTGGAAAGATCCGGGTGGCCCTCCCGGAGAGGTTCTGTTGATTGGCCAGAGGAGAACTGGCCCCCGACTGAGCCTGGGATCTTCCAAGGCTTTTTTCTCCATTCTGTCACTGATGGAGTTTTGGTTATTTGCCACTGTTGCCTTGGCTGTTGGCTTGCTTAGTTGGGGACATTTAATATTCAACAATATTATTGATCTACCTTACTTAAGGTGGACGATGACGCAATGTTCTTCTAGAAGCAAACTTTGTTGTATTATTTTCATATTATCACTGTGAAGCTGCTTTGATACAATCTGTATTGTAAAAAGCGTTATATAAATAAAGGTGACTTGACTTGACAAAGTCCATAACTGGATGTCCTTGGGTATGGATGGAAACAAGGAGAACAAGGTTATGCACCAGTCCCTACAACAGAGGTGGTCCCATTGCACCGGACCACCTTCTGAAGTTTGTCAGCTGCAACTGTGCTGAGGACTGTGACACTCTCAGGTGCAGCTAGGAGTCAAGTGTATTTCTGTTTGTGGGAACTGTCATGGTAACTCTTGCCAGAACATCAACCAGCCAGATGATAACAGGAGTGAGGGAGATGCAGGGGAGTTGGATGAGGTTTGGTAAATTTTAAACTGATTTAGGAAGTTTTGTTTTGTAATGGTTTTAAACATTTTTATGGATTTTGTATGGATTTGGAGTCATTTTTACTCAAAACTAATGGCTGGGATAGATTCAGCACCCCTAAAAACCCATAGTTAGACATCTCATTTTGAGATTTTTTTTTTCAATTTTTTTTTTTTTTTTTTTTTGGTACCCAGGCCCTCTGGGCATCCCAACTTTGATGGCCTCTCCAGGCGTTTCCCCGAGGATTTGGCCGTGGATAAATTGGGAGGTGTTACTAGACACAGATAGGAACACATGGTAAAAAAAGCTATTGGTAAGAATTTTTTTTTGCAGATTGGCCAAAGAAATGCCTAACTTTCCCTAACTATAAATAACCTCTGATGATGACGTTCTCAGGTTATAAAAATCAAACCCCAAAATATTATATTTTATTATTATTATTATTTATGTTTTTACATTGTTCAGTATTGTATATTGATAACACTTTTAGTTAAACTGTTTACTTTTGTGAGGAAGAAAATACTTCAAGATACAGTATGTCTACTACCAGTTGTAAAGGTTTTATCATGTTAATTTGCACAACAAAGAGTATATGTATATTTTTTTACTACTATTTTTTTTTTTTGGCCAGTCGTGAAATAGGGTATTAAAAGTTCTAAACCATCGATTGTGTTTTGTTGTTTCACTATAGAAAATATTTTAATATTTAATGTTTCTCACATTGTCCCACATGCAACATTAAACTAGCGTAGATTAGTGTACAATGTTTTATAATAATAATTTGTTCTATTTAGTGACCATTTCATTCATTTAACATATTTAATATTAGGGGTATCCAACCTATTTCACATATTTAAAAAAAAATTCTCTAAGTAACGCAATAGTTACTTTCTCTAGTAATTAGTTACTTTTGTAATGATATAACTCAGTTACTAACTCAGTTACTTTTTGTGAGAAGTAACTAGTAACTGTAACTAATTACTTTTTTTAAGTAACTTACCCAACACTGGTCACGGAGTCCTTGTTTAATGTCTACACACTTCCTGAGGTCTGTTTCTCGTCTTGTTTTTGGTTTGTTTCTTGTTTTGGATTGCTTGTATGGTTTTTGACCCTTGCCTGGACTGGATTTACGATTGTGGATTACCCAATAAAGTACTGCGATTGGATCTTACCTTCTCCCGTGTGTGTATCGTGACATAATAAAGCTAATATAAAATCAGACTATTAAATGTATTGATAGTAAACAAGCATAACAATTACTGCAATTATATCTTACATACAACTTAATTATTTTAGTAAATATTTAGAAAAATTTCAACTAGGAAACATTTTTTAATATAACAAATCTGTTAAACTTAAGAAATGAACTGTTAAATAAATACGGTAAAATAATGAAGACTAAGCCTGTGCTCAGGTATTCTCAATCAAAATTAAAGTCACACTTATCGGCCAAACAGAAAGACTTGTGCCGATAATGTAAAAAAAAATCCCAAATATCAGTTGACAACTACAGACTAATAACAAAAAAGGAAGATTTTGTGCAGTATGACAAGGTTTTCATGACCATTAAACCCATTCTCTGTGTCTGCAGACTGGTTCTCCGTATCGCCACTGACGACTCAAAGGCCATGTGCCGGTTAAGTGTGAAGTTTGGTGCCACGCTGAAGAGCAGCCGGCTGTTGCTGGAGAGGGCCAAGGAGCTTGGGCTGGATGTGATCGGGGTCAGTTTCCATGTGGGCAGCGGATGCACTGATCCTGAGACATACAGGCAGGCCATCTCAGATGCACGCTGTGTTTTTGACATGGGGGTGAGTGGCCTTTTGCTGTAGAAATTCAAAAAACACACTCATTTCTGCCACAGTGCATAATTAATCTGAAAAATGCATTGTCCACCAGGCGGAGCTGGGATATAACATGACCCTGCTTGATATTGGCGGAGGCTTTCCAGGCTCAGATGACACCAAACTGAAATTTGAAGAGGTATTTTTTTATTATTATTTTTTAATCAGCATCATAACTTTGGGTGATCGAAGACGTTTATATGATAAACTTTTGTTTGTTTTTTGTGGTTTGCAGATCGCTGCTGTGATTAACCCTGCACTGGATAAATACTTCCCTGCTGACTCCGGCGTGAGGATCATTTCTGAACCTGGCCGCTTTTACGTGGCGTCTGCATACACGCTGGCGGTCAACATCATTGCCAAAAAGGTCATCATGAAGGAGCAATCGGCCTCTGACGGTAAAAGCTAACATCCAAAACCATGTTTGTTTCTAATATGCGCTTAATATTCAGCAATATTATCGATTTCGATTTCGGCAATATTATCGATCTCCACGTTTCTGATCATTTCCTCATTACCAAAAATGAAAGTATCGGTATCGGACTCGGCCTGGAAAAAGTGGTATCGGGCCATCCCTAGAATATAGTTTTTAATTGTTTCGACAAAAGTCTCACAATTATCTTTGAGAATCTTCTCACAGGACAAAGCGTCAGTCTGCGGGAAGGACAAGAGCGCGCAAGTGGTTTTTTCTTAATATTCAGTTCTCTTGTTGTTCAGTGTATTATTTTCCAGAAAGTAGGGCTATTTTCGATTCTGTGGTTATTTGTACATTTTTACCTTCAAACAAATCTGTATTTTAACTAGACGCGTGACTACTTTACATAACAGCCGCGTCTGAAAAGTATTGCAGTTAAAATTTTATAGCACTTAAGTGTAGCTGTCCAACAAGCAGTTTCGATTTCTCCCATTTTCGGAGTATTTGCTTTGCCTGTGTTAATTGCTTGGAGAGACAGCTGTCCTCACTCAGGCGTTTGAAAGCACTAGCCTATATTTCTGTTGTGTGCGCGCTGTCGCGGAAGCGTCAGCGGTAGCGTTCAGCTCTCCTCGTGTGAAGACCGACTCGGGTAAAGACCATCGACTCTACCTGCGCGACTCCACCGAGCAAGGACACCTAAAAGGCACTTAAGTATCCTCTTCTCCCTCTTCCTTTCACACTGGTATAGTATCTCCCTTACTCAATATGTGCTTTCAATACATTCCTGTTGTCTCTCGACGACGCTCTCTCATCACGCACAGAAGGCAGCGCAATACTGCTAATCTGCGTCACAAGAGCTGGATGTGCTGCTGTCTTCCTTCCCTGAGGATGGCACCCCACTTGTAGCCTTTGGTGATTTCAACATTCATCTAGACAAGCCGAATGCAACAGACTTCATCTCTCTCCTAGCCTCATTCGATCTCAAACGGCTCATCACCATAGGTACTCACAAATCAGGCAACCAACTGGACCTGGTATACACACACAACTGCATCACGGACAACATTTTGGTGAAACCTCTCCATGTTTCTGATCATTTCCTCATTACTTTCAATCTACAACTCTCTACCAATGCTCCACCAACCCCCCTACCAGTTACTTTCAGATGAAACCTGCGCTCACTCTCTCCCTCCCATCTTTCCTCTGCTGTGTCATCTTCTCTCCCCTCACACTCACAATTCTCATCTCTGGATGTTAATACCGCAACAGATACTTTATGCTCCACTTTAACTTCTTCTTTAGGCAATATCTGCCCTATCTCCTCCAGGCCAGCACGTACTACTCCCTCTAACCCCTGGTTATCTGAGGTTCTTCATGAACACCGGACTAAACTCAGGGCAACAGAGAGGAAATGGCGCAAATCAAAAGACACAACTGACCTTAGTATGTATCAATCTCTGCTCTCTTCCTTTTCTGCTGATGTTCATGCTGCAAAATCTTCTTATTTCCACAACAAGATCAACAGCACCGCTAACACACAAACTCTTTTCAAGACATTCAACTCTCTCCTCTGTCCACCTCCACCACCACCCACCTCCTCTTTAACTGCTGATGATTTTGCTAACTTCTTTACCAACAAAACAACAACTATCAGCAGTCAGTTCTCAGCTCCACACACACAGGAACCCAGTCCAACCCCTCCCACTCCCAAAAACCTTCTCTCCTCCTTCTCTCCACTAACCGAGGAAAAAGTATCTAAACTTCTCCTCTCCAGTCACCCCACCACCTGCCCTCTAGATCCCATCCCCTCACACCTTCTACAAGCCATCTCTCCCACACTTCTACCAGCACTCAAACACATCATCAACTCATCGCTCCACACTGGCACTTTTCCTACAGCATTCAAGGAGGCTCAAATAACTCCACTGCTTAAGAAACCGACATTAAACACATCACTCTTAGAGAATTACAGACCTGTCTCTCTCCTACCATTCATTGCGAAAACACTTGAACGAGTTGCCTTCAACCAAGTATCATCTTTCCTCTCTCTGACCAACCAACTAGATGTAAACCAATCTGGCTTCAAGAAAGGGCATTCAACCGAGACTGCATTTCTGTCAGTCACAGAAGCCCTACGGATCGCAAAAGCTGCCTCCAAATGATCAGTTCTCATTCTCCTGGATCTGTCTGCTGCCTTCGACACTGTGAATCATCAGATCCTCCTGTCCACCCTCTCATCACTGGGCATCACAGGAACTCCTCTCCACTGGTTTGAGTCCTATCTCACAGGTAGGTCATTCAGGGTCGCATGGAGTGGCGAGTTATCCAAAGCACATCAACTGACTACAGGGGTTCCTCAGGGTTCAGTTCTTGGACCGCTCCTCTTCTCCATTTACACCACATCACTGGGACCCATCATACAGGCACATGGCTTCTCTTACCATTGCTATGCTGATGACACCCAGCTCTACCTCTCATTTCAACCTGATGATCCCACAGTAGCTGCACGTATCTCAAGCTGCCTGGCGGACATCTCGGCATGGATGAAGGAACATCACCTGCAGCTCAACCTGGCAAAGACTGAGCTTCTCGTCCTCGCTGCCAATCCGTCTCTACAGCACGACTTCACTATCCAGCTAGATTCAACTTTAATCACCCCATCAAGGTCGGTCAGAAACCTTGGAGTAACATTTGATGAGCATCTGACCTACACAGACCACATCACATAGACAGCTCGATCATGCAGGTTTGCACTGCACAACATCAGGAAGATCAGGCCCTTTCTAACTGAGCATGCAACACAACTTCTCGCCCAGGCCTTGGTTATCTCTAGGCTTGATTACTGCAATGCTCTTCTGGCCGGTCTTCCATCATGTGCTACTAAACCTCTACAAATTATCCAGAATGCTGCAGCCCGTCTTGTCTTCAACGAGCCCAAAAGGGCCCACGTCACTCCTCTGTTCATCTCTCTGCACTGGCTACCACTCGCTGCTCGCATCAAGTTCAAGGGATTGACGCTTGCTTACAGATCACCCACAGGCTCAGCTCCCTCCTACTTTCACTCGCTCCTACGAGTCTACATCCCTACCAGAAGCCTGCGATCGGTCAATGAGCGACGTCTCGTGGTACCATCACAGAGAGCCACAAAATCACTCTCCAGAACATTCTCATTCACGGTTCCTTGCTGGTGGAATGATCTCCCTACCCTCGTCCGGAATGCAGAATCCCTGACCACATTCAAAAGACAACTGAAAACTCATCTCTTTAATCCTCCCTTGTTTGGCTTATGCTACTCTGAGCAATGCCAGAACTTTGTATTTTGAGCACTTCTTGCGTTATTTTTGCCTCTTCATGATGACTCGCTTGCTGTAGTCCTCTGTTGTAAGTCGCTTTGGATAAAAGCGTTTGCTAAATGACTAAATGTAAATGTAAATGATTTAACTGCACTGACACCATCGAATAAGAAAATTTGAACTGAATTGAGATGGGTTGTGATGGGTTTGCAGCATCGTCACTGTTATTGAACTGAATTGAATCAACATTGAACTGACTTGAGCTGAATAATAACACTTGTCTTCTGCCATATGAATAAATGTGATGACTAACTTGATTTTAAAAAAATTTCCCACTTCAGAAAAAGAGGATGGGACCAATGACCGAACCTTGATGTACTACGTGAATGATGGCGTTCATGGTTCCTTTAACGGCATTCTGTTCGACCATGCGCATGTCTTGTCCATTCTACACAAGGTGTGGAAATTTAGTTTTAGCCCATCAGATTGTCTTTTTTTTTTTTTTTTTTTTATGATGGTTTTTATTCTCTAAAACTAACCCGTACACTCTTGTAGAAACCCAAGCCTGATGAGCGCATGTACCCATGCAGTATTTGGGGACCCACCTGTGATGGGCTGGACCGCATCATGGAGCATTGCAGCCTGCCGGACATGCAGGTGGGCGACTGGCTGCTGTTCGAGAACATGGGTGCCTACACTGTAGCCGCATTCTCCACCTTCAATGGCTTCCAGAAACCCGACATTTACTACATCATGTCCCGAACAGCCTGGTAAGTTGGGTTTGGGAAGTCATTTTCATGATGTTAACTGTTCTTTAAAGGGTAACTAAACCCCTGGTCAGAGCCTGACTCCACCCACTGGCAATATTTGAGTGGAGGGGGTGGAGGGGGTGTGTGCACCTGAGACGTATCTCTCTGTAGGCAAGGGTGTGGTTAGCTGGTACCCTCTTACATCACAGGGTACCACAACTGCCAATAGGAAAATTCAACTGCAGTAGCCACCGTTCAACCTGAAGAGGGCAGCACTCAGACGTTTTTACACCATATATTGTAGAAATAAAACACTTTATACCCAAATGTCAAAAAAAATGACTTGAATCAATGAACAGCATTAATAAAGCCCCAGTCTTAAGGCCATTGCACACTGAGTCCGAAATTCGCATCCGAAATTTTCGCACGTTAAAAAATAAATACGACCCCACGTTAAGTCAATCACGCTTGCACACTGCCTCCGAAACTTTTGTCCGTCATAAAAAAAATCGAAACGGGTTCGACTCAGTGTGCAATGGCCTTTACAGATCATTAACTAAAAAAAGTTTTAGGGTTTAGTTACCCTTTAAGTTCTTTCGTTTGACGTAGACCAAACACCTTACTAAAATGCTCAGTACCATCTAAAATAACACTGAATTTCTTAAATATTTAGTTTAAAATGATACAAATAATATTTTTAATATCTCAAAATAATGCTGCTTTCCAAACAAAAAGTATGATTATTGAGTAACGCTTTACAATAAGGTGTCACGGGACGGGGGAATCAAAGACGGCAGGCAGAGTTGAAGGATCCAAATGCAGAGAGATTTTAATGAAAATAAACAATCATAACTTACTTGAAAAACTAAATAACACTGAGAAAAACAAAGAAACCACGGGGAACTGGAGACACCTGCATGACATGAAACAACGACCGACAGAGAACCAGAGAAAACAAGGGCTATTTAAACAAAGGGGTAAACGAGCTTAACGAGGGAAAATGACACACCTGGAGCAGACTAATGAAAATGTAAAAGACTACAAAACTACAACCTAACCACAGGAAACAGGACACAGGAAAGACTACAGAAACTAGACAAAGAAACTACAACATAAAAGTCCCACAGAGCACAAGACACAGAAGCAGATCTGACATAAGGTTCATTAGTTAACTACCTTAGTTAACGTGGACTAAGAATGAACACTAAGACTAAGAATACTTCTACAGCATTTATTAATCTTAGATAATATTAAAGGGATAGTTCACTTTGAAATTAAATTTTGGTATGTTTTAGCTTACCTGAAGTGCATCCAAGATGTAGGTGTCTTTGTCTCCGCAGTAGTTTCAATTTTGATATTTGTAGGTCAAACCGTTCTTGTCTGTCAGTCATATAATGCAGGCATATAGGTACTGGCTCCAAAAGCATGCAGAGATGTCTCTAATAGCATGCAGAGAAAAGTCCAAATTAAAAAATTCCCCATCGTAAGTGCACATTGATGGCCTAAGACACGAAACAAGCGGTTTGTGTGAGAAAACGAACAGTATTTATATTGTTTTTATCTCTTTTACACAACCACGTCCAAGTGATCTGTTTACTTAGTCTGCGCAAGCAGTTTGTAAGCCATCTATCTTGAAGTTATGGTTGATTGCTCTTCGGCTGGATATCAACACACACAAACTTACTAAAGTTGCGGAGGGTCTGCAGCGATAATTTTTCCCCTGATGATTTTATAAAACAAGGAGAGGATCGCATAGTACTGTCATCATCAGCTGTACCTATGGTGTTTTCGCATCCAACGGAGGTATGTGAACAATTTGTAAAGCTGGCATTACATGAACTGAACAATAAAATGTATTTTTGATGTAAGTTAGTAAAACCAATTTTTTGGGTGGTTACTTGAATTTCTATAACTACTACTTTTTTATATGGGCACCATTTGGTAAGAATAGTTTTACATGAGAGAGATATGTAGTAAAACCAATGTGAAACTAAATAAGTTTAGCTCCTCACTGTGAAAGGTAACACTGCCGAAATCTCTGTGTAAACAATGAGTGACGTACACGCTCGAGAGACCACTTCCGGCGCTTTACGGCGCTTGCGCAGACTAAGTAAACAGATCACTTGGACGTGGTTGTGTAAAGGAGATAAAAACTATATAAATACTGTTCGTTTTCTCACACAAACCGCTTGTTTCGTGTCTTAGGCCATCAATGTGCACTTACGATGGGGAATTTTTTAATTTGGACTTTTCTCTGCATGCTTTTGGAGACAGTACCTATAGACCTGCATTATATGACTGACAGACAAGAACGGTTTGACCTAAAAATATCAAAATTGAAACTTCTGCGGTGACAAAGACACCTACATCTTGGATGCACTTGAGGTAAGCTAAAACATACCAAAATTTTATTTCAAAGTGAACTATCCCTTTAATTTGAACATTTACTAATATATGAATATAATCAAAGGTTGTGTTTGTTAACATTAATGTACTTTGAACTAACATGAACAAACTGAACAGCTGTATTTATATTAACTAACATAAACAATTAGCAATATTTGTTAGATTATTTATTTATCTTTGTTAATGTTAGTTAATGCATTAACTAATGAACCTTATTGTAAAGTGTTACCAATTGTGGTACTAAAAGAATCGTTACTGGAAAAGGCTGTTTTTGACGGACTGATCTTTGGTTGTAGGCAGTGCATGCAGCAGATCCGTGACCAGAGGATTCCTCTTCCCGCGGAGGAGCAGAGCGCTGGAAACATGCCATCTCACTGCGGCCGCGAGAGCAGCCTGGACGTGCCAGCCAAGCCAAGCCCTGCTCACGTGCTGTAACTCTCTGACCACCACGGCTAGAGCCAGTTCTCATTCAGACAGCGTTCATCATGCTTTTCACACCTAAACACTGTCTTGGGGTCCATTTCCAAATTTGTGCTTTTAAGTTACAACATAAGTTTAATTAACTATTCTAAATGCAGCTCTTTTGCCTCTTGTTTGTAAAAGTTGCAGACCTGAAAGACGCACATTATTGTCTGAAAGTCCTGTGGCTGTTTTTTAATTTAGTTTTTTTTTCTACTCATTTATTTTTTATTTATATATATATATATGTACTGTGATGGCAATTTTTATCTTTTATTTCTTATTTTGTTCTTCATGATTTAACAAATTAATGTTGTCTGTATTTTGAGCTGTATTATGATGTTGATACAGCTGGAGGGTGTGTGTGTGACAGGGGTGAGAAGATTCCCGAGCTGGGGAGGGGTTAAGACAACCAATGGGTCCTTAGTTCCTTTTGTTGTTAAGATAGCTTTGATGAGAGCATTATAAAACTACCAGCAGAACCCCTCCTCTGGGTCTCACTCCCGCCTACAGCTGGACTGTATGGTTGGAATCTGAGAACCATTCTTGCAAGAATGAATAAACCATCTTTAAGGACAATTTGGAATCATACTGCTTCTTACTGCCGAGATGTTGTTTTCATTTGTTAGTTATTGTTTTTTGCCACAACAATTGGTGTCAGAACTCAGAAGTGCGACTCCTTGAGGTTTTCTTCTGATCCTGAATACAACGGATTTGACGACTGATCATTGTAACCTGAGAAAGTCAAGTAAATTTTATGCCGAAAACTAGCTCGTAAAAGTGGACGGAAGAGCCACACCGTGGACGGAAGAGCCACACCGTGGACCGAAGAGCCACACCGATTAATTAGGTTTACTCAAAATCTCTGAAACCTGAGGAAGTCAGTCGAGCACTGGAAAGTGCTCACGGAAAGATTTTAAGTAAACCGTAATTACAGGAAGCATATTTGCTAAACCTTGCCGATTTGAGGTGACAAGATCGGGTCTGTCAGAGACGTCTCACAGATTATTAGACGCGCGTCTGAGGAAAATCCAGGAGAGATAAGATCAGCCAATATGGGATCATAACAGTGAGCTAGCTAAAACAATTGTTCTCTTACGTAGAGTTCTCTCGTACTGCGTCGAAGAACGCTACGGGAAAGATATTTCTTTGTCGAGATTGAAGCCTAAAATTAATCCTTAATTTTGTAATAATGTAAAACGCTTTTCTGAAGCATACAACCTAGGCGGAGCAATACAGCTCACCCATTGGCTGCTCTGCCAGAAAAGCACAGCCTATGCGAGGCCAGGACGCTGACCAATGAGGGCGCTTCGCGCCCTTCTGCGTCACCTCCCGCCCAAACAGGCGTGGCCTAGGCCTATAAATACGAGCATAGCTGTCTAACACGCCGATTTTCTTAAATTCAACGAAGCTGCACGCATCGCTGGATTGATTCGAGCCGCCACAGCCGTTTGGAACAAGCACCTCAGCAGGACGAGCCCTTACCTGAAGCCGCTGGTCATCGCCGCCTTCAGCCGCCGTTCCCTGCTGCGCTTCTCCGGCGTGGAATATCCTTTCAGTTTTGTGTGTGTTTTGTGTGTGTGTTCGCCTACCGCGGCACACATTTTTTCCTCACAAAAGAGCAACGAGTGTCTTTTTAAAGATGTCTCGCGTTTCCTGCGGCTCCTGCCGAGCCGCGCTCATCGACGGGGACCACCACGAACTGTGTGTTTCCTGCTTGGGCGAGGAACATGCAGCTCTCGCTCTCGGTGATGGCGGCTGCCATCACTGCGACATGATGCCAATCGCGACTCTGCGGACTCGCCTTGCATCTTTCGCCGAGACTGCTCAACCGCCCCCTGTAGCGCCGCGCCGTAAAAAGCGCCGCGCTCAGCGGGTCCCGGAACCTCCCTCCACGAGGAGCTCGCCGCCGCCACCGCCGCTAGCTCCTCTCAACGTGTCGCTTGAGTCGCTCACCGACGGACAACAGCCGCAGCACGCCGCTTTGTCCGTTATGGAGGACGACCAGCACGCCGTATCAGAGGGGGATGACGATTGCTGTTCGCTTCTCGCTTCGGAGAGCGAGGGATGGGCGAGCTCTGTGGACCTCCCCTCCCCCGCCGTTCCGGAACGTCGAGGAGGGAAGATCAGCATCGAAGCAGAGCTGATGCGTCTGCTCACACAGGCCGTATCGAGCCTCGGCCTCGAGTGGTCGACGCCCGAACAACCTGCACTCAACCGGCTGGATGGCCGCTTCCTCGCTGGAGACCGCGCTGCGCCCCCCTCCAGACACGCACCCTTTCTTCCTGAGCTTCACGAAGAGGTAGCGAAATCGCGGAAGGCGCCATTTTCAGCCAGAGTACGTACTTCTGCCTCGCCAGCATTCTCCGTAGTGGACGGTGCTCGAGACAGAGGCTACCACGCTCTCCCTCCGGTCGAGGAGGCTGTAGCGACTCACCTTTGCCCACCCTCTGCTGGACGGCGGGCTAAGGGAGTCCTACCATCTAAAGCTTGCCGCACTTCGTCAGCTCTGAACGGCCGCGTGTATTCCGCCGCCGGACAAGCTGCATCGGCGCTGCACACCATGGCGGTGCTCCAAATCCACCAGGCTAACCTCCTCTGCAAGCTAGACGAGGAAGGCCCGGGCGCGATCAGTGTTCCGGACTTACGTAGCGCCACAGACCTCGCTCTTCGCGCTACAAAGTCCGCCGCACACGCCATCGGCAGGATTATGGCCTCAGCTACTGTTTCCGAGAGACATTTGTGGCTGACTCTCTCCGAAATGGCGGAGTCGGAGCGCTCTGCGTTCCTCGACGCTCCCATTTCACCGACTGGCCTCTTCGGATCCTCCGTGAAAGACTTCGCGGACCGATTCGCCGAGGTACAGAAGACTTCGCAAGCCATGAGACATTTCCTGCCAAAGCGCTCCAGTTCCGCAACAGGCCGCCCTAAACAGCCGCCTGCCCGAACTCAGCAGCGCCCCGCGCCCGCCGCACCGGCCCAGCAGCAACAGGCCCGAGAGAGACCACGGTCTCGCTCCGCCGGACGCCGCCCGCCACCGCGTGGTCCTCGGCCCAAGATCTCACTCAAGCCCGAGGCCTCGGCGCCATCCTAGCCCTGCTAGGAAAAAGACGGTGTTCGGGTCCCGCTGCGGCCGGACTTCCACCAAAGGTTTTCGCTTGTACAGCCCTAAGTTCCGTGTTTGTACCAGTGTATTTAGAAGCCAACAAACCGGCCGTAAAGCCCGTTTGCCTGCACACAAACGCCGTTTTCACGGCGACCCAGATAAATCTAAAAAAGAGTTTAATTTCTGGTGTTCCGGCCAAGGCCGATGGTGTAATGTGTGTAACTGCAATGCCCACCCAGTGCCCATTCATTCACACAAGCACAGCCCCGTTCAACACAGGGTTTGCACACATAAAATCGGCTCATGCCGGTTGTGCTTTACATGTAGTGAGCGTGCCCACTATCCAGTGCCCACAACCACTACACACTGCACGTTCCGCGGTTTCTGTAAAAACGAAACTAACGAACGGTCAGTCAGTACACAAACACAGTGTCCCCGGTGTTATAAATGTGCCCGCCACCAAGCGCCCACGTTTATTCACAAACATAACGAGCCCCGTAGGGCTCGCCCCGCGTGCTCTCTCTCAACTCAGAGAACAGAGCGCGCGCGGGACGCATACTGTGTTAAACATGTCCCCCGCCTCAGACGCCACGGCGTCCATGTTACAGCACACGGTTGCTCTCGTGTCGCCGCCATTTCGCGACCAGGGCCCAGATTACATTCAACCCCTAGTCACACGTGCACATGCATGGGAAAGACTTCCCGGGGTCTCAGAATGGGTGCTAGAGACTATAAAAAGAGGCTATTCGCTACAGTTTCATCGACGCCCTCCCCGTTTCACGGGAAAAGTCGAAACCACGGTAAAAACAGAAGTAGCACATCTACTTCGAGCCGAAATAGCGAAGCTATTGAGCAAAGGGGCCATAGAGCCTTTATCTCAAGCTCAGAGCGAAGGGGGTCTGTACAGCAGATATTTCCTGGTACCGAAGAAAGACGGGGGTCTCAGACCCATTTTAGATCTAAGGCGTCTGAACAAAACGCTAACAAAGCGGAAGTTCAGAATGCTCACGACCAGAAAAATCCTCGCGCAAATTCGCCGAGGAGACTGGTTTATGGCGATAGATCTGAAAGACGCGTATTTTCACATACAAATTGCGTCACGTCACAGGCGATTTTTGAGATTCGCCTTCGAGGGCCGGGCATATCAGTACACAGTCCTGCCATTCGGCCTATCCCTAGCACCTCGTACATTTACAGTGTGCATGGACGCGGCGCTGGCACCCCTGAGACTCCGAGGCGTTCGAATTCTGAACTATTTGGACGATTGGCTGATTCTAGCTCAATCTCCGTCAGAACTCGCTCACCACAAGACACTAATACTCGATCACCTCGAGTGCTTAGGTCTGAGAGTCAATTGGGAGAAAAGTTCACTGTTTCCCAGTCAAAGGATCTCCTTTTTAGGACTGGATCTGAACTCACTGTCTCTAGCCGTGTTTCCATTACAGATTTGCGCAAATGTTTTGCGCTATTATCTAAATATCGATACAAAACTATTGCGAAATGACGGCGTTTCCATTAACCGATGTTATGCGACTAAAACGTCCTTTTTTCTCTCGCGATAAGTCATTCCAAAACATCACGGCAACGGACGTTGGTTTATATAATCTCACAGCCACCACATTATACATTATTAGTATTAATGGAAGGAGACGTAGGCCTTACGTGTTATCCAAGCATTAATGGCAGGGAAAGACCCTTATATTCCAAACGAAATATAAGGAGTTTCTGGGTGTTTCACCCTCATTTCTGCTCTGAGGTTTTGGCATTTCTTTGAGGTTTAGAATCCAGTATTCCTATAGGCTAATTATTGTTTCTTTTATTAATTTAATAAAGAACTCTGTCTCCTATTCCAAACGTTGTGTCCATTCGTTTTTTCCTTTTTAAACCCGTAATTTAAAAAACGAAAAATGAACGGTTTTCTTTTTAAAACGCAAAGTTGAACACCACAATTTTAATTTGAACTGGCTACACCAACTGCTGCGCCAAAAAAGTAAATATCAACGAATTTTCAGATGTTTGTTTAATGACTTTTTTCCCCTTTATTAAACATGTAAAATATTCACAAATTAATATGGAAAACATGTTGATTTTACTGGTTTTCTAAGGCCAAATTAGAACCTGGAATTGACATTTTCCCGCAGTGCTGAATTGTTTCTAACTCGGCTAAAAACATCTCCATCTCCGCTGTCAAGCAGATGCGCTTTTAGAGAGAAATGCACCTTTCATACGCATTACTTAATCAGAACAAAATGTATTAGCTTTCGATTCGAATTTGTTCGTTTTAAAGTGGACATTTCAAGCTTTAGCTAGTACATAGGCTATATTTTGTTTCAGTTCTCGCGCTCCAGTTCACGGAGATCATGAAAGCGCGCCTGATTGTTTTATTTTATTTTACAAAAGCACAACGCATTCTTGTTATTGTGAGTTTACACAAATAAAAGTAGTTACAAATAATGTATTATTATTTTCTGTATGACCAGAAATTATAGAGTAGGCTATATTAAGTTGTTTCACTGTTAATAGGAAAATGCAAGTGTTCACGCCCGCGCCTCCGTGCCATGTACTGCGCGCTCCACACTCCACACATAGCCTACCCTTAGATATGCGTCAAAATATTGTGTTTATTTGTGATAATCTCAGCCCTGTATTATTATTGTCTAACCCATATTATGAATGCCATTTGACGAATTGCTTTGTTCCTTTTTTGGATAAAAGCATCTTCTAAACATGTAGCCTAGTAAATGTTATAATAATGATGATAATTATTATTATTTGCGTACACGGACCCCAAACACACCGCGTCTTCTAAGTCAGGTGACTGTAAATGCGCAAAAACTGTTTCCATTGCAGTTTTGCGAAATATTCCTTTTTCGAATTGCCTGAAAAACCTCCTCATGCGAGCGTACAAACTTTTTTGCGATAAACGAGAGTTTTTGCGAAATTGACGTGTTTCCATTGTGCGTATTTTCAATTCGCAATTTCAATTTGCGCAATTTGAAGGGTAATGGAAACGCGGCTTCTGACAGCACGCCTGTCATCACAGCGCAGGCGAAATACCCTGCAAATGGCGAAATCCTTCCGCAGCGGCCACATAGTGCCGCTCAGGAGATTTCAGAAAATGCTGGGCCTCATGGCCTCAGCCTCTACAGTGCTGCAGTTGGGCCTGCTGCGCATGCGCCCACTACAGTTCTGGTTGAGAACGCGCGTACCGCGCCGAGCATGGTTACACGGTCGTTATCGCCTCAAGGTCACTCAGGAATGCATTTCAGCCCTGACACCATGGAGAGCGTCAGACTGGTACCGGTCAGGTGTAAGCCTGGGGACTTCCTCGAGCCTGAAGGTGGTGTCCACGGACGCGTCCACCTCAGGCTGGGGAGCACTGCTCGACGGCAGACCGCTCTTTGGCCAATGGGCAGAGCGAGCCAAACTACCGCACATAAACTGCCTGGAAATGATGGCGGTGGACTTTGCGCTGAGGCGTTTCTGTCCCCGGATAAAAGGACACCACGTCCTGGTCCGCTCGGACAACGTGTCGGTAGTAGCCTACATAAACCACCAGGGTGGCCTGAGGTCCCGAAACCTATTCAGGTTAGCGGAACGCATACTGGTGTGGGCCCAGCACAACCTGCGCTCGTTAAGAGCAAAACACGTGCCAGGCCACTTGAACGTAGGCCCGGACAGACTCTCACGGAACAATGTTCCTACGGGAGAGTGGTCCCTACACACACAGACAGTGCGTCTGCTGTGGAAAAGGTTCGGCAGAGCGGAAATAGACCTGTTTGCAAACCAGGAGAACGCTCACTGCCCAGAATTCTTTTCGAAGAGCGCGAACGCGCTGGCCAGAGTCTGGCCCCGCCGTCCGCTCTATGCCTTTCCTCCTGTCTCACTCCTGCCTCAAGTGCTGGAGCGTATCAAGGAGAGCGGATGCTCGGTACTACTGGTTGCTCCATACTGGACGAATCAGACCTGGTTCCCAGCTTTGATGCGACTAAAAAGTACTGCCCCGTGGCCGATTCCAGTGAGGAGAGACCTCCTCTCACAGGCCAAGGGCGCGATCCTGCATCCTCACCCCGAGCTTTGGTCCCTACACGTATGGGCCATAAACGGGTACCCGCTAACCTCCCAAGAGGAGTGTTAGACACGATCGAGCAAGCTAGGGCTCCGTCTACTAGACGGCTCTACGCTTCCAAATGGTCGGTGTTCTCTGGATGGTGTTCAGATCAAGGTCTGTCACCACTTCAGTGTGGAGAACCGGAGATTCTCTCCTTCTTGCAAGAGCTATTGGATAAGGGAAGAACCCCATCCACGCTCAAAGTCTATGTGGCTGCCATATCAGCGTTCGTTAATCCAACGCTTGGCCGTTCACTAGGCAGGAACGACCTGGTGGTCCGTTTCCTTAGAGGCGCCAGGAGGTTAAACCCCCCAAGGCCCCCCTCAGTCCCCGTTTGGGACCTTTCTACAGTGTTGAACGCTATGAAAGGGGCCCCTTTCGAGCCTATTCACTCAGTTGACATGAAACACCTGTCTTTCAAGACCGTGTTTCTTTTGGCTCTCGCTTCAGTGAAGCGTGTGGGAGACTTGCAAGCGCTCTCAGTGAGAGCTTCTTGTATGGAGTTCGGGCCAAACGACTCTGTAGTCGTATTGAAACCGAAGCATGGGTACGTGCCTAAGTCCCTCAACACACCGTTCAGGGCTCAGGTCATCTCCCTGTCGGCTCTGCCGGCTTCAGAGGACGGAAATAGCCCCCTTTGCCCGGTCAGGGCATTAAGAGCTTATGTGTCCCGCTCCGCTGTTTTTCGACAGACGGAGCAGCTCTTTGTTTCGTTCAGCGGACGCTCCAAGGGGCGAGCCGCGACGAAACAGAGTCTGTCTCGATGGGTAGTGGACGCCATTGCGCTAGCCTACGCATCTAGAGGTTTGGAATGCCCTTTGGGCATCAGAGCACATTCCACGAGAGGCATGGCCTCTTCATGGGCTTGGTATAGCGGAATCTCGTTACAAGATATCTGTATGGCGGCAGGCTGGGCCTCCCCGTCTACATTTATTAGGTTCTATAACCTAGAGGTTCCTGCGTTGCAGGCTAAACTGCTCTCGGTCTAGAAGACTATGTATTAGTGTCCTGCCCCGCGCTGCGGCCCAGGTCACTTCAATGTTAATATGTATAAGTGTTTCTGCCCCGCGATGCGGCCCAGGTCACTTCAATGTTTAATGTGTATAAGTGTTCCTGCCCCGCGCTGCGGCCCAGGTCACTTCAATGTTTAAGCATCACTCACTGACAATGTGTCCCATGAGCATGCTATTACCCCTCATATATATCTATATTTACATATATATGCTATTATGCCTTAAGAGGCACTACTATAAAGGGATGATGCTAATTTAGCCGCTCTCCCTATACTTCTTGGGGTAGGCACTTGTATACCAGGGCGCGCGTGCCCTTAGGTGTCTGTGTCGGTCCAAGAGCACGCACGGCGTTTTACATGGGGTTCCCGTAGCGTTCTTCGACGCAGTACGAGAGAACTCTACGTAAGAGAACGTACTCGGTTACTAACGTAACCTCGGTTCTCTCTAGAAGAGGGAACGAGTACTGCGTCTCATGGCCGTGCGTGTCCGCGCTGCGTCGCTTCATTGACGAAAATCGGCGTGTTAGACAGCTATGCTCGTATTTATAGGCCTAGGCCACGCCTGTTTGGGCGGGATGACGCAGAAGGGCGCGAAGCGCCCTCATTGGTCAGCGTCCTGGCCTCGCATAGGCTGTGCTTTTCTGGCAGAGCAGCCAATGGGTGAGCTGTATTGCTCCGCCTAGGTTGTATGCTTCAGAAAAGCGTTTTACATTATTACAAAATTAAGGATTAATTTTAGGCTTCAATCTCGACAAAGAAATATCTTTCCCGTAGCGTTCTTCGACGCAGTACTCGTTCCCTCTTCTAGAGAGAACCGAGGTTACGTTAGTAACCGAGTACGTTTTACACACCAGTTTTCAAACAAACAAAAAAATAAAACAAAAAAAGGGAAAAGTAACAAAAGGGTTTTTGTGGTTGTGTTCAACGTGTGTAAAACTGTGAACAGAAAAATAAATGTTTGAACTGAAGAAGAAGATAGAAGAAAACGAAAAGAAATGCAGAAGGAACTGGAATGTAGGGAAAGGTAGTAGGAAGATAGAATGGTTTTACTGATAGAATTTACAAATTTTGAATGGTTGGATAGCAGATAAAAGAGAACAGACGCAGAAGCAACTGGCATGTAGGGAAATAGGGAAAGATGAGAAGAGATATATAGTAGGAAAATGCATGTAATGAAATACATTTCTAATAGAATTTATGGAACTATTTATGAACACCTGTTAAATTAGATTAAGTTGAAATGGTGTCACGGGGTGACAAATAATCCCCGGAACTATTCCCACCAGAGAAGTGTTCCCGCCGGGGCACTTTTAGTGTAACACTGTCCCCGGGCTTGTGTGTGTGTCTGTCGTCATGACAACTAAACGGCAGATTGGCAACAGGTGTGGGGACTTCACTCTGAGTGTCTGATTGAGGAAGCGCCAGTGTTTGGAGAGGATAAAACACAAGGGGAAGAGAAGGCTGTGTGTTCGCTTTATAGTATTCAAAATATGAAATCTAATAGAGAAGATTTAATGCTAGAAATTCAACAAAGTTTATATAGATTACGGAGACTACAAATAGATGTGAGATTCTGCTGGGTACCTGCTCATATAGGTATAAAAGGGAATGAGGGAGCAGACAAAATTGCAAAAAGATCAACAAGGATAAACGATATCATAAGTATACCCCTTGGAAAAGGTGAGGTTAAGGCAATAATTAAAAAAGAAATGATGAAGAAATGGCAGGGTAGGTGGGATGTGGATAAATGTGGAAGGAATTATTACAGATTGCAAAAATCTGTTAATGCACAGGGTGTAATTAGAAATAATAGAAGAGAAGAGTGCGTTTTAACCAGACTGAGGTTTGATCACACAGGGTTAAATAAAACAATGTTTTTAATAGGCAAAAGTCAAACAGAGGACTGTTATGATTGTTGGTCAAAAGAAGATGTTGAACATGTACTACTACACTGTAGGAAATACAGGGAGGAGAGAATGAGTCTAAATTTAAAAATAAGACAGGCAGGAAGAGAATGGAATCTTGAAGGTTTGATAGGAACAGTAGGAGATGGGGTTAATGATACTCAGGAAGCAGTGGTACAATATCTTAAAAATATAGGGATATATAGTAGGATTTAGTTTTTTTTTTTTTTTTTTTTTTTTTTTTTTTATGATATAGTTACAATGTAGCTCATGTTACATACTCCTGTACAGTAGGTGGCGGTATGCACCTTATAGTCATGGTTGCAATCTGCCATTAATCGAGAAGAAGAAGAAGAAGAAGGCTGTGTGTTCTCTCTCTGTGTTGTGTTGTTGTTTCTTTGTCTCCCCCTGTCGATCTGGTGTGGTTCTCTCCCGTTGGGAAATGTTTGTAGAGTGTTGCAGCTGAAGGGTCATCGTGAAAGAAGAGGAGTGTTGCTTGTGGGATCCGAGGGCAGTTTTTGAAGAGTGGAATTCGTCGCCTGGACTGGAAAAGAGTGAGATGAGTGATTGATAAATTAAATCTCATAAACGCATGTTTTCTACACTAAATTGGATACTGGTTTGGAGTGCTCGGATCACGTTGTACACCTCGCACTGAGTGAAATATACTGATTCCTTGTCGATCTCTTGCCTCCTCCTTGGCCATTGGAAACAGCGAAGTGAAGGCCGCTTGTAGTGGTGAGGAAATTATTCAGAACATCTGTCCCAACTCTGACGATCATCGGCTCTTCAGATCGAGACCTCTGGGTGAGTGTTGGCCTTATTTTGCACTTGAAGAGTGGATTTGTAGTGCTGGAATTGACGTTTCCCATCACGTTGCATGTTTGGAGTCGGACTGTTGTGTGTGAGTGGAAGATTTATCTTTTATCGCCGTGCACTCCCCATGTGTCATGCTGGTCTACCGTTCATCATAAGAGCCTAGTAAGATCGATTTGTAGTCACCTGTTGGATGTCAGAAGGAAAAGCCCCCGTGTGCACACTACACGTGAGAACTGTTTACCTCTGCTTGAAGTTTTTTATGCTGTCTGTCCCAGTGAAAGCCCCGCTCAGCTTGTGACTCTGTCTCATGTCACCTATGTGAGAGCTGTTCACCTCTACTTGAAGTGTTGATTCCGTCTGTTCCAGTGAAAGCCCCGCTCAGCTTGTGACTCTGTCCCTGCAACACACTGGAAGCCCCGCTCAGTTTGCGACTTGAGTCTGTTGCAGCCCTGAAACCCACCTGTATGGTGCGAAGTGCCCGCCCTTTACAACCCACGTGAGAACTGTACATCTCTGCTGGAGGTCTTGGTCAGGCCTGTTCAAAGAGAGTTCTGCTCCGCCGACGACCCTGAGGTTGCTGTGGCCCGGAGGCCCCTTGTGTGGTGTTCGTCACTTACCACTGTGAGTCTGGTACTAGTGCCAGGAGGAAGTGAGCCCTGATCCACCTACTCTCCTGTGATGCCCACCTGTTTGTCACTTCCCACTGGGAGTTGGCACCAGCGCCAGAAGGAAGTGAGCCTGACCATCTACTCACCTGTGATACCCACCTGTTCAGTACTTACCACTGTGAGTTTGGCACCAGCGCCAGAGGGAAGTGAGCCCTGACCCATCTACTCACCTGTGATCCCCACCTGTTCAGTACTTCCCACTGTGAGTTTGGCACCAGCGCCAGAAGGAAGTGAGCCTGACCCACCCACTCGCCTGTGATACCCACCGGTCCATCACTTACCACGGTGTCGCCTTGGATTCCTGGGAAGAGGAAGGAAGAGGATTTTAGATTAGGATTTTCAAATTACTTTCATATATTAAATAAAGCTTGTCATTCTCTTTATTCCTGTCTCATGCCTCCTCCTTTGACGCTCCTCAGGGTGATCCTGGTCCAGGGGTGGGTGCAGTCTGGCTTGGCCCACCTCGACCTGTGACAATGGTATGAAAAGTCAGTTTTTAGATAAAAATAACGGATTGAGTATGATTAACATGATATAAAGATAAGGAATGTTTCATTAAGTGGAATGGGGAAAATTCTATATTTCAGTGATAAAGTAATGATTATGTGAATGTGCTTTATTGTATTAATGTTATGAAAACAAGGATATTGAAGAATAGAATTTAGTAACTGAGATATGAGTAATATAATCTTGTGATTTATGTGAAACAGTAGAGATAAGTGGGACTGAGGCATAATGATAATAAGTTGAACCTGCAGACTAACCATTTGATAGAAGAATAAGCCTTCAAACCAGTAATATTTAATGTTGGATATTTTATTGATATTAAGCCATTAAAGAAAATATATATTGTCTGTTGTGTAAAGGAGATTATGGATTGGAGATAAATTCCTTAGACACGTGTGACTAAAGTTAATCAGAAACTTTGTGAATCCAGCATAGAATCGTCTCGGTTACAGATGTAATCCTCGTTCCCTGAGTAGGGAACGGAGACGTTACGTCGAATGACGACGAAATGGGGTTCGCTTAGAAGCCTATCCTCTTCGAACAGTAATAAAACGAGCCAATGGCAAGCAAATGCCATGGGTGTGCTGAATTTGCATAGCATAACTCCGCCCCACCTTGTGGGTATAGAGGAAGTGAGCCGGCAACATGCAGATGTGTTTCTTCAGCCAAGGCTGAACTCGGCTGTTCCAGCGGTACAGCGGAAGTGGCAGGAAGACGTTCCCTTTCGTTGTCACTTCCGAATTACGTCGAATGACGACGAAATTGGGTTCCCAGTCCAATCACGCCACCTCGGCTGTCTTCCAGTGCCCTGCGTAAGTCTGAGCTCCCTCCACGGACTAAGGACTCTTACTTAACACATGAATACCAAGGTACACTGGGAAGCATATCTCAGTGGAAATATGCAATCAGTTCCTACCCAAAGGGGTGGGGGGGGGAGACTTAAGAATACACATATGACCTGGAGGGGGGTGCATACAGAGAACACTGGGGTGTCCAGCCCGCAGGGTGGAATATTTCAACCCCAGGGGTGGCAGACTGGCTTGCCAAGGGAAATACACATGCTCGAGAGAGGCTTACAGTGGAAATACACACGTGGGGGTTGCCCAGAGGGGGAACCATGCACATGGCGGCACCTAGCCAACGCGAAAGCTGCCAGAGGCATAACTCTGGCGTTGACGTCAACAGCGCTAGAACTCAGGGCTTATCAGGCTCACCTGAGGAGAATATCGCACGTATCCAGTCCGTGGAGTGGAATGGCGAGCAATTGAAGACACCTGAGCGGGTCCTAGCACCGGCTGGTTGAAGCGAGTACTCTGGAGGACACTGGCTCCACTCGGAGATTTTAGAATCTGGCGAATGTGTTGGGTGTCGCCCAGCCTGCAGCTCTGCAGATGTCTGTTAGCGAGGTGCCATGCGCTAGAGCCCAAGAGGAGGCCACACTCCGGGTGGAGTGGGCTGTCACACCAAGGGGGCACGCTCGACCTTGCTGCTGGTAAGCCAAAGCAATGGCGTCCACTATCCAGTGAGACAACCTTTGCTTGGAGAGAGCCCTTCCTTTCAGCTTCCCACCATAACAGACAAAGAGCTGGTCTGAGGTCCTGAAACATTGCGTTCTGTCTACGTAAGCACGGAGGGCGCGTACTGGACAGAGCAATGCCAAGGCTGGGTCTGCCTCCTCCAGGGGCAGCGCTTGCAGGTTCACCACCTGGTCCCGGAAGGGAGTGGTGGGAACCTTGGGCACATATCCAGGCCGGGGTCTCAGGATCACGTGAGAAAAGGCCGGCCCGAATTCCAGGCACGCTTCGTCTACAGAAAATGCGTGCAGGTCCCCTACCCTCTTGATGGAGGCCAATGCAACCAGGAGCGCTGTCTTGATTGACAGGAACTTAAGCTCCACTGATTGCAGAGGCTCAAAGGGAGCACTCTGCAGGGCAGTTAGAACCACTGAGAGGTCCCAAGAGGGAACGAGAGGAGGACGAGGAGGATGTAGTCTCCCCGCTCCTCTCAGGAACCTGATAACCAGGTCGTGCTTTCCCACGGACTTACCTTCGACTGCGTCGTGATGTGCGGCGATAGCGGCAACATACACTTTCAGGGTGGAGGGAGACAGCCTTCGCTCCAACCCATACTGCAGAAAGGAAAGCACGACACTGATCGGGCATGATCTGGGGTCTTCTGAGTGAGAAGAGCACCAAGAGACGAAGAGGTTCCACTTCAACGCGTAGGCATGTCTAGTGGTCGACGCTCTAGCGGAAGTGATGGTAGCCACCACCGCTGGTGGTAGGGTACTCAAACCTGCTTCGTCCCGTCCAGGAGCCACACGTGGAGGTTCCAGAGATCGGGACGAGGGTGCCAAGGGGTGCCCTGTCCCTGAGAAAGGAGGTCCTTCCTCAGAGGAATTGGCCAGGGAGGTGCTGTCGCGAGGAGTACAAGTTCGGAGAACCAGGTTCGGGTGGGCCAGTGTGGCGCAACCAATATGACTTGCTCCTCGTCCTCCCTGATCTTGCACAGGGTCTGTGCAAGAAGGCTCACTGGGGGAAACGCATACTTGCGGAGGCCCCGCGGCCAGCTGTGCGCCAGTGCGTCCGTGCCGAGCGTGCCCTCGGTCAGGGAGTAAAACTGGGCGCAGTGGGACGAGTCGTGGGAGGCAAACAGGTCTACCTGTGCATCCCCGAACTGATCCCAAATCAGCTGAACCGCCTGGGGATGGAGTCTCCATTCTCCAGGAAGAGGTTGAAGCCGTGAGAGCTCGTCGGCTGCACAGTTCAGGTCTCCCGGGATATAAATGGCTCGAAGCGACCTCAGATGCTTCTGACTCCATAAGAGAAGGTGGCGGGCAAGTTGCGACATACGGCGGGAGCGTAGACCACCTTGTCGGTTGATGTACGCTACTGTCGCAGTATTGTCTGATCGGACTAGTACGTGCTGGTTCTTGAGCAGCGCATGGAAGCGGTGCAGAGCGAGACGTACTGCCAGCAACTCGAGGCAATTGACATGCCATAGGCGGTGGGGTCCTGTCCAGGAGCCCGCGGCAGCATGTTCATTGCACATGGCGCCCCAGCCCGTGGAGGAGGCATCCGTTGAGACAACAACATGCCTGGAAACTCGTTCTCTAACTCGTCCCTGTGTTCGCAAACCTGGTCCGAGAGTGAGCTAGGATTAGCCAGTCGTCAAGATAATTCAGGATGCGAACCCCGTGCTGCCGTAGCGGCACAAGGGCTGCCTCGACGACCTTCGTGAAGACGCAAGGAGACAGGGCCAACCCGAATGGGAGAACTGCATACTGGTATGCCTGCCCCTCGAAAGCAAACCGCAAGAACGGTCTGTGTCGAGAAAAAATGGAGACATGAAGTAGGCGTCCTTCAGGTCGATCGCTGCAAACCAATCCTGTGACTGCACACATTCGAAAATGCGCTTGGCCATGAGCCTCTTGAACGGAAGCCTGTGAAGGGAACGGTTCAAGACGAGCAGATCTAGGATTGGCCGTAACCCACCGGATTTCCTGGGGACAATGAAGTAGGGGCTGTAGAAGTCGGACCTCATTGCGGCTGTAGGGACAGTCTCGATCGCACCCTTCGCCAGCAGGGTGGCGACCTCCGCTCTCATGACAGGGGCATTGCCACCGACCATAGTGAAGCGGACTCCCCTGAAGCGGGGAGGAGACCGCGCGAACTGAATCCAGCAGTCAAGCAAGCCAGCGGGACAGGGGGGAAGCTCTAACCAGGCTCCCACGGACTGTGCCAGCGGGGTCATGCGAACGACAGACGTCCCCCTGGGGGTGCAGCGAAGCAGAATGACCGGCCCGGACGTGGGTGGCATAGCGGCCCGGTGTGGGGGCACGGTCATTAGCCGCGTCCTGCCAGAGGAGGCCAGGGAAGGATCAGCGTTCCACAGGTGCGTGCTCTGGCAGGGGTCTGGCGACAGAGGAGGACGAGAGTGGCGAGGCCCGTGAGCGTGTGCACTGTTATCCGAGAACTCTGTGACAGAGGAGGGCGAGAGTGGCGGGACCCGAGGGTGGTCCGAGAACTTTGTGTGCTCAGAGATGGGAGAGACAGTTCTTTGGAAAAAGAGGTTTTCCCCCGGCCCTCCACCGGGGGAAGGAGTGGCCCTGCAACCACCTCCTAGACAGAACTGCAACCGATCTCTGAGCTGCCCGTAACGGGAGCACCGGGAACTCTGGGCAGAGTCCTCGACTGCGCCGCCGAGGAGGCCAGTCTGGGATATGGGGAGTTGAGGAAGCGGGTTCGCTCAGCCTCGCACATATCAACCAGATAAAGCCAGTTCTTGTCTCTGGACCACATATGTGGACATCACCTGACCCAGGGAGCGTGTGGTCACTTTCGTCGCCCGTAGAGCGAGGTCGGTGGCGGCACGCAGCTCTTGCAAGAGCCCTGGACCAGCCCCACCCTCGTGCATTAGCAATGAGCACCCCTGGCCTGGTAGACCTGAAGGATGGGCATAGCATGCAGTGAGGTGGCAGCCAGCCCGCAGCTCTATAGATCTCTGCCACCGGAGTAGACAAAAACCTACATGCTTTGGGGTGGGTGGGTGCTTAGGGCCGCCACGCCAGTGGAGGCGCTGTGGGGACACAGTTGTGTTGCCACAGAACACTCCACAGGGGGAACCCCAGTGTACCCACTGGCCGCGACCTCATCGAGGGCAGAGAAGGCGGAAGAGGCCACTGAGTAGTCTCATGACCTCTTCATGCACGTCCAGGAAGAAAGGAATTGGGGGCGGGCCGACGTGTGCCGGTGCGTCCCCAAAAACCGATCATCAGCTTTAAGCGCTTGGGACATGGCGGAGGGTTCCACACAAGCCCAATGCTCGCGACTGCCCGGGGAAGCATGGCAGAGTTCTGGTTCAGACTCGGGCAATGCTGGCACACCCGGAGGAGGCAGCACAGCCGAGTCTTCTCCAGTGTACTCATGCCCACCTTGTGATGCGGCGATAGACAAGATTTCATCTGCCGGGGCATCGAATGAAATGCTGGACCAGCCCGCGACCTCTGGCCGGGACTGGTCAGCGATCTCATCCGGATACCACACGGGTTGCAATGTGAAGAGGAGTGTGTGGACCGAGGATAGATCGTCGGGTTGGTTCCACACAGCAGCCTCTGATCACCCTGGCCACCAGCCGAAGTATTCCCTCTTGCGGAGAGAATAGATCGGGGTGTGGATGAGGGGACTCTCTCTCAAGGAGGTCATTGAGTCTCGATCGTTACATTGCGATGGTCATGTCCCCACAATGAGAACATGATGCATCCACGAACACTGTCTGTGCGTTTGCCCAAACACATCAGACAGCATCCGTGCCCATCAGCTGATTTAATCTGTGTATCGCACCCAGAAACACACGGGCGAACCGTCTTTAAAAAGACGCGCCGCGTGCAGCTCTTTTAGAGAGATAAAACTCAAACAGCAGTGTTGAAGCGCCCAGGGAGAGAGACACGACTGGCAGACCACTGCGCAGATCGGCAGGCAATATGAAGCTCGCTGGAATTCGCCGTCACACCAACACCTGAAGAGTAGCTCGTCTCGAAGAGTGAAGAGAGATGATCTCAGAATGGCTTGTGGAGTGAAGAATGCTCTTGGCTCCGAAGCGAAAAACATATCTGCATGTTGCCAGCTCACTTCCCACATGGTGGGGCGGAGTTATGCTATGCAAATTCAGCAGACCCATGGCATTAGCTTGCCATTGGCTCGTTTTTATTACTGTTCGAAGAGTATAGGCTTCTAAGCGAACCCCCATTTCGTCGTCATTCGACGTAACTCGAAGTGACAACGAAAGGGAAATACAGTTTACTCTCAAGAAACACTTGGTTGTTTCCCATATGATTTGTGGATTAGTAGTTGAACATGAGTTTTCTTTGAGAAACTTTATTTATAATTTAGAACGTAACCGTTTCACAAATTCTTCATTTTGCAAAAAAGTGGTATTCATACGCCACCCTTTGGAGCTTAGGGGAATTATCAGAGGAGATACATTACAAATCACTGCGGAATGATCTGAAATTAGTATGGGTAGAATATCAATATGGTTTACGCCATGGGTAAGGGATTTAGAAATCAAAATGTAATCTAACCTTGAAAATGATTTGTGGCGTGTTGAATAAAAGGTATAATCTCTACAGTTCTCATTCTTCACTCTCCAGATATCGCATAAGTCGTTATCAACAGTAAACTCGTTTAAAGACTGCGAAGCCTAATCACCATGAGCAGAAACAAGGGATCTATCGATTAAGGGGTTACAAACTGCATTAGCATCCATACCTACGACCAAGTTGTAGTCGACAAAGTTAAGGAGGAATTTGGTAAGAGATGGACAAAAGTGTACCTCATAAACATTAGGGGAGTATACTGAGAAGAGAACCATTTTTAAATTATTCCATGAACCTGAAGCATATGTAAACCGCCCGTTTTCGTCCCCACCCGTTTTCGTCCCCACCCGTTTTCTCTACTAGAAATGGGAATCTTCTGTTCAGAAGAATAATAACTCCTCTTGAGGCACTATTATGCGATGATGAAGCTATCAATTTAAAATGTCTATTCTGAAAGCGGGTAACATTGGAAGCTTTGAGATGGGATTCTTGTATTAGGGCAATGTCAGCTTGTTTGCGATGCAGATAATCTAGGCATTTGGATCTTTTTATGGGAGAATTTAGACCATTAACATTCCACGATAGGCTAACACAGTAACCCTCCGGGGACCAAAAACGCGCCGGCGCGTTGTCCTCTGTGTTTTTCACATAACAGCAAAATAGACTTAAAATACTCCCGTCATTTTTTGTCATAGCCTACAGGCTTAAGAAATATGAAAAAATAAACTGTTAAATGTTTTTTTATTCATGGGTTCACTTAAAATCGAAATAAAACATTGTGCTTTTGTAAAATAAAGAAAGTAAACAGGGGGTGCTATAATATTTGTGTTTATAATATTGTCAATTGTAGACATACTTCTCTCTGTAACACGTGTGTGTTTATCAATAGTAGGATAGAATGATGTGGAGTAGAGGGTATTAAAAAAATTAATTCCCTTTATATCTTCTTTAGAAATTGTCAATATTAAAGTCACCCATAATAATACTGTTTTTGTTCATCTGGTTTATACTGAGAAGGAGATTATCAAAGTTTGTTTGTTTGTTTGTATACTTTATTGTCCTTTTTCAGGAAATTTGTCTTGGACTCAAAGCTGCATTTATACAAAAATACATACATACAACATATGCACACACAAACCAATAAATAAAAAGCTAAAATCTATATGAGCATTACCAGACTACATTACTACATCTTGCTATTTAACATATTAATAGATACAGGGATAAAATACTTTTTGTAACGGTTGCTCTTACATAATGGGACTCTATACCGTCTTCCTGATGGTAGAATCTGATACATTGAAAATAAAACATGGCTTGAATCACTCACTATTGTCTGTGCATTTTTTAAAATCAGCGATTCGTAAATTGATTGAAGTGATGAGTACTCCCTTACACCCATAACTTTCATTGCAATTTTCACAAGACGAGCAAGCTGTGATTTTAATTGGACCGTAAGATTGCCATACCAAGTTTGCATCCCATAATTCAAAAGACTACCTAAAACAGCGTAATAAAATAATTGCATAATTCTCTGATTTACACCAAACAGCCTAAGTCTTCTTAAAAAATAAAATTCCGTTGTTGGAATTTTGAACAAAGATAATCAATGTGGGCTTTCCAAGTAAATGAACGATCAATGATCACACCTAGATACTTATAGGTATCCACCTGCTCAACGATATTATCATAGATGATAACTGGGCTATAATCACCTAATCTTTTTGGATCTATTATCATTTCCTTCGTTTTTGATACATTTACGATAAGATGATTTACATTGCACCACCGCACAAAATTCTCAATTTCAGACTGATACGCTAATATATCTTGATCTTTCTCTAGGAGACTCAATATCACTGTGTCATCAGAGTATTTAATAATATAGTTGTTCTTATTTATACTAAAACAGTCATTTGTATAAAGAGTAAACAGAAAGGGCGAACATACGCAACCTTGAGGCACACCAATACTAATAGATTTAACATCAGAGAGTGTATTATTTACTTTTACATATTGTGTACGATTGGTTAAGAAAGAGAAAAGCCACTTAATGATAAAAGGGTTTACATTGCTTTTTACAAGCTTACCCAGGAGTAACTGCGGCTGAAGCGTATTAAAAGCGGAGCTAAAATCTACAAAGAGCAGTCGTGCATAAGCATTAGATGTTTCTAGATGTTGAAGAGTCAAATGAGTGATAGTGTTAACAGCATCAACAGTCCCTCTTCCCACCATATAGGCAAATTGAAATGGATCCAATAATGAATTTACACTACATTTCAGTCTCGACAACACATACCTCTCCAGACATTTCATAATTACAGAAGTTATAGCAATTGGTCTAAAATCATTATTATTAACAGCACCTGTTTTTTTAGGAACAGGAGTAATAATAGTCTTTTTCCATAACAAAGGAACCATATGACTGTCTAACGATTGCTGGAAAATTGGACACCAAGCTGGAGTTAATTCTTCTGCACACACTCGTAGAAGATAAGCTGAGATACCATCTGGCCCAGTTGATTTCTTAGTGCAAGTTTTCCGAAAAAGAGAAGTAACTTCTTGAGGGTCCACAAGTAATCTAACATCCATTGCACATTCAATATTTAGTAAAAACTCGTCACATTCCTTAACAGGATCGTTTTTATCAAACCGAATAAAAAAGTAATTCAACTCATTTGCTTTCTTAAAATCGCCAGTGGTAATGAAACGTTGTTTTTTAGAATCCATGTTAGAGATTGTTCTCAGTGAATTCCACAGTTTATTATTGTTCATCGATGCAATGTTTTGTTCAATGTAGTCCTTTTTTCGCTTCCTTTTGGACGACTTTTAACTCAACCCGGTCCTTTTTCAGAAAAGCTACTTTTTTCCTATTGATGCAGCCTTTCACTTCTTTTGTTATGTGAGACTTATTATTAGGGAACACCGTTATCTCCTTTTTGGGGAGTATTGTATCCACACAGAAGCGAATATAGTCCGTAGTCGTCTCCGTAACTACATTCAGATCTGTGTCATGAAATACTGACCAGTTCGTACTTAGAAAACATCCTTTTAATGCCTCTACGTTTCCTTCGTCCCATATTGTTACTGTCTTGACCAGTGGTTTGTTCCTTTTTAAAACAGTTTTGTATGTCGGTATTAAATTAACTATATTATGGTCAGACGTGGATAAAGGGGGTTTAGTTTTTGCCTTATAGGCATCCTTAATGTTGCCATAGCATTTATCCAAGACGTTATTATTCCTGGTCGCAGATTTAACATATTGGAAGAAGCCTGGTAAAAATGGCTCAAGTTTACAATGATTAAATTCGCCTAAGACAAAGACTGGAGCTCCCGGTGTTCGCTGTAGCTGTTTTTGAATACAGTCAGATATACTTAAGGCAGCTCTGGATGCGTTTCCACTGGGAGGAATATACACTACACACAGTATCACGTTGCCAAACTCCCTCGGGAGATAAAAAGGTCTTAGACTTAGACAGAGGTATTCGGCATCAGTAGTACAGGCAGATTCTTTCACTGTATAGTGTGTGCACCATCCGTTACTCACGTACACACACACTCCTCCACCCCTGACCTTCTCCGAGGACTCCCCTCTATCCGCTCGAACCAAGGAGAAACCCTCAATCTCCATTAGCGAACTGGGAATGTCCTTGTGAAGCCAAGTTTCTGTAAACGCCATTACACTCGAGTCCCGGTATTCGAAGCACGATCTGGCGTTGATACGGAGCTCTTCCATCTTAGTTCTCAGTGATCTTACATTTCCAAGAATGATGGAAGGGAGAGGCGGCCTCTTCGACCTCCGTCTGAGACGCTGTAAGACTCCCCCTCGTCTGCCCCTTTTGCGAGATCTTCGGCGTGGTAGATCTGATTTCCGTTTCAGCTCCTCCGGCAGGTCCACCATCGGATTTAAATCCACTGATTGAGGTGAGAGCAAAAACAGGGCTTCTCTTGTGTATGATATAAGAGTTTGAGTCTCCCCACACATAGTGGTTGTTAAAAACCATGGTGATAAGAGCTCCCAAGTAATAAATATCTAGACGAGGATGTGTGCAAGTGTTGCCATTGAGTAGCTCGCTAGCGCGCTAAACTAAGGAAAAATAAAATAGCTAAATGAAGCAGTCAAACAACAACAATAAAAACATAAACACGTGCAGCCAGAGCCCGGGTCGCAGTCGTGCAGCGCCACCGGAAGTTAGTTGTGTTGAGTGGTTTCTGAATGTTTCAAAGTCAGAGTTCGGTGGTCGATATATTACTCCAATGATGATACATGCACCACTCGCCATTTTAACTTCTAGGAATAATGAATCAGTGTGGTCATCATCATCATCAACTGTCAAATCGTGACGCTCCTTCACAGAATAAAGAGAGTTTACATACAAGCATACACCTCCTCCGATTCTACCCTGCCTATTAATACAATACAATGAGTCTCCATCTATTTTATAAATATCTAAAAGGGTTTGCTCACTCATCCATGTTTCACTACAACCAATGATATCAAAACTTGTACCTGCGCTAGCAAGAAGTGCAACAATATCATCAAGATGCTTTTTAAGACTTCTAATATTTAGATGCATTACAGAAAAGGAAAAGTCATTATTTTGTTTCAGATCTTCAGGGTTGTAATAATCACAGCTTGTATTGGTAGAGGTACAGAGGTAATGTTTAAATTTCTCATATTCAGTAGCCGCCTATAATTTATGTCTTTCACACCCATTGTTTTATACTAAATTTATATTCCCGGTTGTAGAAATACATTCCATACAGAAAACCTAGGACCATACTCTTCTTTTTATTGAGGAACCCTGTAGCCTATATGAGAAAGAACAAAAAAAGAGAGAAGAAAGAAAAGAAAAAAAGAGAGAAAAAATCAAAAAGTAGGACATCCATCCAAGCGCATCTCTGGAGTGTTGGAGTTTAATGACCACAGCACGCGGGCGGTCCTCTTTAGGTAGGCTACTCCAAGGCCCCGATGGGCGCGATCAATGGATAGTCTGGACGGGTAGCTGCAGGAGCTTGGGAATAAACGCCTCGAAGAACGCGAGTGGGTCACTCCCTTCAATAAACTCCTTCAGATTTAACAGCCTGATGTTCTTCCGTCTTTGCCGACATTCCAGATACTTTATCCTTCAGCTCCTTGTTCACTTTCTTCAACGCGTCCAGTCGATCTTTTATCGGAACGATGTCGTCCTCGGTCCTCCAGCTGGGAGATGCGCGTTTCAGCCTCGGCTTGGTAAGCAACAAGTGCCGCTGTCGTAGTTGCGACATCATCAATGCGCTTCATCATGTTATCCTTTAGTCTCAAGTTTCCCAAGTGACTCGTTTACAGACCGTAAGATGCGCTGTCCCTCCTCTACAATTGTCCCTATATTGCCTACTGAGATGAGTAAAAATCGACTGAATACGTTGAAATAAAATGTCTTTGTATAAGCAACATATTAAACTGCAAATTAACATGTATGCCCTATATTATAAAAGACGATATGTTACAGACGAAATATGAAAGACAACATTTCGTTTTGGATAGATTATAAAGTTTTTAATGCCACATCAAAACCTATACAAGGTACAAACTAAATCTTAAAAGGTCAATATAAGCCTTCTCTTTAAATTAGTCTTGTGTTTTATTAGTGACAAATTTGGGGAGAGGTATAGCCTACATCTTCCAAAACTTTCTGAAAATACGAATGAGAATTAACTGCACAATTACTAGAAATGTTTACCTTGGATATTATACAATTTGCAAGCATAGCCTACACAGTTTGTGGAAAAATACACTTTTTTTCAAGATGTTTCCAACTCTGAACCAATTCTGTTGTTATACCCAGCTAACACAGTTACGTTGTGAAGACGTAACCGGACCGGACCATATTCGTCGTAGCGACGTACCACATAACGTTCCAGCGACGTAACTTTGTGATTATGGCGCGTACTCCGTGCCAAAATTAAACATTCGACCGACCGATTGACCGATCGAACGTCTATCCGAACGTCTATCTGAACGTCTTGTACTTTGAGCGTCTTACCAAACGGGTGGACCCACGTGACGATCTGACGTGACGTCAGCGTCTTGAAATTAGCAGTTTTTTTAACATGCAAGTATCCAAGCTGATGTGTAAAGACTATAAATGGACAAGAAAGGCAATACATATAAATATTGTACCCCTAAAACAACACTAAAACATTTTTCCTGAATCCTGTGCTTGTGTTTTACTTTCAAAGTGCAGAAATAGGCTACTGTAGGCTAGCCTATACAGACATTCAATAGTCTTAATTTGAACAATATAATCATTATAATAAATTTTTTTTTTTTCATTTTATTGCCCAATGTACAATGTTCTCACAGTCCATAAAAGACACTCCAAATTAATAAATGTAGCCTATGTTATTATTTTACTTTTGGAATAATCTTTAAAAAACAGATCCAGAAGGTTTTCGTAAATATAAATATTAGATTTATACCTTTGGAGAAAAATAAAATAAAAAATAGTGTGTGTATTGTGTATATATATACACATTTATATATATACACATTTATATTTTAACTGTTGTGACCGGTGAATCTACGGTTTAAATATGACACACAAGCACGAAACTTGTAGTCTTGTACTTTGATGATTGTACATGGCCTATACAATTTTATAACATAGTTTCATTTATAAATGGGGTGTTCGTCAATTGATTGCACGCCGTCAGAGTTTCCAGTGTTGACATCCGTAGCCTTTAGTTTTTCTGTAGGCTTACTGAAAAGTAGACAATACACAAATAACGTTTTAAATTAGGCCTACTTCCGTCTATGAACAAATAAAGTATAATTGATGTCATAAATACACAAGCATGATTTTTGTTTTAGCCTAATTGTCAGAATATTGTGCATGACGAATATAAAAAGCACAATCATGATGCATCTTACATTTTTTATCTAATGAAAAAAATTAAAAAAAATAAAAATTCTAGCCTATATACAGTTTATAAGGCTGTGTAATGTAAGGCATTTTATTTAAAATTAGGAAAAGAAAGTGGATTTGAAGTAGCTCTAAAATTGTTTTAGAATAGTTGTCTGAAGTTAAATGCGGCATCCGCAACTCTTGCTGACGGCGACCAGAGACGAGGGGGCACACTGGCCGCATTTGGTTTATATGACTTTTAGAGGCTTATTTAAAATATGCTGTACTTATATGTATATGCCTAGTTAACCGATGAAAAGTACATTGTTGAACATGTATTTCACATTAAAAACTGGTATTTACAAGCTTTCTCTGTGTTTGAGCAGCAAACCAGCAGGTGGTGCTAATGTCCCAAAAATGCATTTACGCGTTAACACGCAATTTACGTGTTAACACGCATTTACGCGTTAACACGTAAATTGCGTGTTAACACGTAAATGCGTGTTAACGCGTAAATGCGTGTTAACGCGTAAGTTTCACACGTTTTGGCCCTTTTGGCCTTCCATATATCCACACGTGTATCCACACGTACGTTATTCAGATGCAAAGTAAAAAAAATGCTTTCTCAGCTACGTCGCCGCCACGTCGCCGCGCACTTTAAACGCAGCTCCAACACGTGACCGTGACGTCTAACGTCTCAAATCTTACGTCTGACGCCTGAATACAATGGGATTTTGGCCAGACGGCTGGCGAGCGTATACACGTTTGTTCACCTCTCAGTTTGCTTAGCGATCGCTAAAAAATGCACAAAATACACCTCATAGAATGTTTAATTTTGGCACGGAGTATGCGCCATAAGTGGCTTGACACGGTCGGACCTCCGGCGGCACACCATCGGCAACCCGACCAATCAATAGGTTACTTGCGTAACCCCGGTTCTCTGATAGCATTAAGTGAGGTGTCTCACTATGGGATACGCCCCTTCCGCGTATTCCTCAGAAGCCCTATTACATTACGCCAGCCCCAATTGGCTGGCAGACGTGACGTAGTGTCTGGGAGGGGCTACCCCACTCCTCGGTATAAGAGGAGCAGCACAACGTCATACGACATTCAAAACAAGCACACCTCTTCCTCGCTTCACACAGCAAGGAGGGTGATCTGGTGAGACACCTCACTTAATGCTATCAGAGAACCTGGGTTACGCAAGTAACCTATTGTTCTCTTTCAAGCATACGTTTCGGTGTCTCACTATGGGATATCCTAACTCCTGTATTGCCAGATAGCCTGTCTCGAAGTCACCTGCCAACCACAGCACCGCCTCCGGGGCCAGACGAGTCATGAGTCATGACTCAGTTCCAACGCTCAATACTGCATGTGCTAAAGTTTGAGCTGTAACATCCAGTTTATAAAACCTAGCAAATGTATGCGGCGAAGACCAACTCGCCGCATCGCAAATATCCTGTATCGTGACTCCTTTAAAGAGAGCCCACGAAGTTGACATTCCCCTTGTTGAGTGTGCACGTAAACCAGCTGGGGGCGCATGGCCCTTACTGGAATATGCTAACGAAATCGCCTCCACTATCCAGTGCGACAACCGCTGCTTCGTAATCGGCTTTCCCGTACGTGGCTTCATCCAAGATACGAACAGCTGATCACTTGCCCTGAACCCTCTGGTTCTCTCCATGTAAATGCGTAAAGCACGTACTGGGCACAGCTCATTTAGCTTTTGCTGTTTTGATGAAGCAAAAGGTGGTGGATAGAAAGCTCTTAACTCAAAAGGAGTGATAGAATTAACTATCTTGGGCATAAATGCAGGATTAGGCTTCAGAACTACCCCTGCATCCCCTGGCATGAACTGTGTACATGCTGAATGCACAGAAAGTGCGTGAATCTCACTTACGCGCTTCGCCGAGGCCAATGCTAACAGCAGCGCTGTTTTAAACGACAATATTTTTAGATCAATCTTGTCCAGTGGCTCAAACGGGGACATTGAGAGAGCATCGAGTACCAGTGCTAAATCCCATGAAGGGGAAAGCTGTTTTGAGACTGGCAAAGCGCGACGCGCGCCCTTCATGAACCTGCATACCAAGGGATGCTGCCCGACGGTTTTATTATCAAAACCTATGTGACAAGCAGATATAGCGGCCAAATACACTTTTATGGTTGAAAATGCCTTTCTTTGTTCTATCAAATTCTGGAGAAATGTTAGAACGACTGCCACCGAACACTGATAGGGAATCTCGTGCTTAGCCGCGCACCAGCGCTCAAACACGCCCCACTTGCATTCATAGAGAGACCTAGTGGACGACGCTCTAGCATTCTGTATGGTTCTGATAACACTTTCAGACAGACCAGCTGTATTCAGATTGAACCACTCACTGGCCAAGCCCATAGTGCTAGGCGCTCTGGGTGGGGGTGAAAGATTTCCCCCCCTGCTTGTGACAGTAGATCTCTGCGTATCGGGAGAGACCACGGGTCTTCGTACAGCATATGTATGATCTCCGCCAGCCAGTATTTCCCTGGCCACCTCGGAGCTATTAATATCAGCTTCAGTCCCTCCTCTCTCACTCTGTAGAGTGTCGGGGATATCAACGCTATCGGAGGGAACGCATACAGTAGAGTGCGGGGCCAGTCGTGTGCCAGCGCATCTATCCCAAGAGGCGCGCTCTGATCTTTCATTGAGAAAAACAGAGGACACTGAGCATTGTCGTGGGACGCGAACAGATCCACTGTCGCTCTGCCGTATATCTCCCAGATCTGTTCGACCACTTCCCTGTTCAATTTCCACTCCCCGTAAAGTGGATTGCCCCTGGACAGCAGATCCGCACCCCGGTTCATGATACCCTGTACGTGCGTCGCTCTCAGGGATGACAGATTGGCATTGCTCCACAAAATCAGTTTGCGCGCCAGCATGTGCAAAGGAAGTGATCTGAGACTTGAGTCGATTTATATATGCCACAACTGTAGTGTTGTCCGTCCTCACGAGAACATGATGCCCTTTCAGAAAAGGGAGAAAATGCTTTATCGTTAGAAACACGGCCAGCATTTCCAGATAGTTTATGTGAAGATTGGTCAGATGCTGACCCCATCTTCCATTCACTATCCTGCCCTCGTGAACGCCCCCCCAACCGGACAACGACGCGTCCGTCGTTATGACTTTCCTGGCTTGAACCACGCCCATGGGTACCCCTTGAACCAGAAAGGTTTGGTGCCTCCATTCTCGTAGTGCCAAGACTGTCTCTGACGTCACTCTCACTCTCCTCCGGGAGTGCCTTAATGGGTCCAGCCTCAGAGACGCTACCCAGCGTTGAAATTCTCTCATAAACAGTCTGCCCAGAGGAATAACTATTAGGGCTGAGGCCATCAGTCCCAATAACCTGAGGCATGTGCGGAAAGAGACAATTCTTCCGTTCTGAAATTCGGCCAGGCATCTGGTGAATTTCCCCACCCTGTCTTCTGACAGTCGTGCTTTGAATGTCACTGAGTCCAGTGACAACCCCAGATACGTTATAGACTGTGCGGGAATCAAAACACTCTTTTCGGTGTTTAGTTTTAAGCCCAGTTTCTGTATGTGTTCCAGAAGCATGATCGTGTGATTTCTCACTTCTCGCTCTGACTGAGCTGTCACCAACCAGTCGTCTATGTAAGTAGCGAGACGAATGCCTTTTTCCCTGAGCGGGGTCAAGGCCGCTTCTGTACATTTTATAAATACTCTTGGACTGAGAGACATGCCGAACGGTAGAACCAGGTAATCGTATGTCACTCCAAGGAAAGCAAATCTCAGGAATTTCCTGTGGGGCGGGTATATCTTTATGTGGAAATATGCGTCTTTCAGGTCGATCGATGTGAACCAATCGCCTGGGCGCACCAGTTTTAGGAGTGTAGAATGAGTGAGCATTCTGAACTTGTACTTCCTTAAGTATTTGTTCAGTGCACGTAGGTCTAATATGGGACGAAGAGCACGAGTCCCTTTCTTTGGGACTAGAAAGTATCTCAAGTAAAACCCACTGTGGCTTTGCTCGGGCGGGACCACTCTTATCGCCCTTTTCTTCAATAGGGAGTAAATTTCGTCCTGAAGAACATGTTTTAACTCTCCCCGCACCTGAGAATGAATTATCCCTTTGAAATGCGGAGGGGAAGTGGCAAACTGCAGTCTGTACCCGTATTGTATTGTCTTTAATACCCATCGGGACTGTCTGCACTCTCGCCAATTGTTTATTCGCAGCGCTCTGGCGCCATCGTGTGGCTGAGTCATGAACGAGTTTGTGGTCTCTACTGCGCATGCGTGGGTACTTAGCGTTTGGACAGAGTCCGAGTGGCTCATCACCTCTAAGGGACCGAAATCTCCCCGAGGTGATGTTATAGTTTGTTCTGTGCATATGTTTTTGACCGGTGCGTCCAGGATGGCTTCTTTTTCCCTGTCGGAGAGATTCGCCAGATTAAGCCACCGTCCTCTCTCTTGGATCACCATTGTGGCCATGGCTTTCCCAGCGGCTTGAACCGCGCATCTCTGAAGACGCAGAGAGAGATCCGTGACGACACAGATCTCTTCCCAGTGTGCCTGACCTGGCATGGTGGACACTTCGTCCTGCAGCTCCGCTTGGTATGCGGTCAGCAGAGAGATCACGTTCATAGCCCTGACAGAGAGCGCAACCGCTTTATAGGCGCGTTCCGTCATGCTCGACTGGAAACGGTCAGCTTTTGATGGCAACGTCGGATTTGCGGCCGCCGTGCGTCTCGGTTGCAAGTGCGCGGCAACTAATGGCTCCATGGGGGGCATTCGGAGAAGGCCTTCCTTTTCCATCCCCTCTACGTCGAGAACGGAGCCACCCTGCACGGGCATTTTGCTGGTAAACGGCTTGTCCTTCCATGTAACCGCGACCTCCTCCAGGAGCTCTGGGAAAACAGGAAGGAGCTGTCGTGCTGCCCGTTTTGCACTCGGCAGCCTCTTGCCCTCATAGCGAGACTTCGCAGTCTCTGCTACCACGGTCGGCCACGGAATGTTCAGTTTCCCTGCAGCGCGTTTGCACACATCTTGCAGGTCAACACTGAGAAGCGGGGGGGATGGTGCCCCGCCCGCCTCTTCCGTGGATCCCGCCGCAGCGAGGAGTTGTGCCGGGTGCGCGGGGGGGAGGAAAGGGGAGTCCTCGAAGTCTTCCTCCTCATCAGAGAGAGAAAATTTCGATTGTCCCTCTTCCTCGAGATCGAGTGCGTCCTCTTCCTCGTCTGTGCTGAGCACACCGGGCAGAGGCATGCACACGTCGAGCTGCTCGCTCCAGGATAGAGCTGCCATGGTGGGCAACTCTACAGGAATGGATACCTGTGGAGTGGCAGCTGGCGAGGGGCTAGGTGTCATAAGGGGATCCTGGCCCGACAGGCTAGCTTGGCGTGCTAGCCTGCGACGAAGGCTCTTCGTGGTGAAGCGTGCGCAGTGTTCACATGTGCCGGGATTTTCGATCGCCAATTGAGCATGTTTCAGCCCGAGACATGCAGAGCAGACCTGGTGTGTGTCTTTGCATGAAATTTTGTTCCCGCATGAACAGAGTCGCACAGAATCTCCCTCCCCAGCCGGGGTAGTCTGCATTGCTGCAGCCATCTTGGTGTCGAACAGTCCTTACAATCGTCTGGAATGCTGATTAAAGGAGCCAGGCGAAAAACGGCGTGGTGGCCAGTAATCCGTCCAGAAGTTCGTTAAGGTTTGTAGGCTTCTAGGCTTCTGGTGTGAAGCGAGAAGAGGTTTTTGAATGTCGTATGACGTTGTGCTGCTCCTCTTATACCGAGGAGTGGGGTAGCCCCTCCCAGACACTACGTCACGTCTGCCAGCCAATTGGGGCTGGCGTAATGTAATAGGGCTTCTGAGGAATACGCGGAAGGGGCGTATCCCATAGTGAGACACCGAAACGTATGCTTGAAAGAGAACTGAAAATGCCGTCGGTCTGCCAGCGTTTTTTGGGTGGCACGCCACCGGCGGTTAGCATTTTGAGCATGCATTCAAACGAAATATGGGGCTTGAGTGTTCGTAAAAACAACAATAAAAAAATATTATTTATAAAAATTATAAAAATGCCACAATTGTCCCACTATCACGTGCAGGAGTGGTAATTTGCACCTATGAACGGGTCATAGAACTTCAAAATTAGTTTTACCTTTATGATTTAATAATGAGATTTTTATTCAAGTAAGCTTCTAATTCTAGATATTTATGTTTGTAAATGCTGCGCGTGAGTCGTGACTTTGACGCGTTTTAATGGGCGTGCGCGTGAACATTCGAGTCGCACTGGAGCGGAGATGAGTTGCCATGGAAACGGCGCGTCACCCCACCAACTGACAGCAGCAAAACTCCCTCTCTCGCTGTTGTTTTCACTGTGCTTTCAGGTGAGTTTAGTCTCTAAAATCACACAAATAATACACACAACTGTTCTTGACACTTCTCTTACTTGTAATTGACACGCTTCTGTTGAATATTTACTTTATAGAAATGGTTTAGTGTCTTCGGAAAAGTCCGTTAGCATCTCAACCGTTTTCAGAAAAGATAACGTTAAGGCTAACTTTATAGCTTGAGCTATTGTTTATGAAAGTTTGGGCTTTAAATCACATCTTATGTGTAGATGAGAAGTTAGGATAGTTTTGTAAAGATTTTGCTTGGAAGTGAGCTAATTTATTTAAAGGATTAGTTCACTTTTAAAATGAAAATTCTGTCATCATATAGTCACCCTTAAGTTGTTTCAAACCTGTATGAATTTCTTTCCTCTGCTGAACACAAAGGAAGATATTTAGAAGAATGTCAGTAACCAGACAGTTTTTGGTTCCCAATGACTGCCATAGTATATTTTTTTCCTACTATGGCAGTCATTGGGAACCAAAAACTGTCTGGTTACTGACATTCTTCTAAATATCTTCCTTTGTGTTCAGCAGAGGAAAGAAATTCATACAGGTTTGAAACAACTTAAGGGTGACTATATGATGACAGAATTTTCAATTTAAAAGTGAACTAATCCTTTAACATACACGTATGTATTTAACATAAACGTACTGTTAATCGGTGACGTCACTTACATGGAGCAAGGAAATTGGCTGAAACTAGCTCAATGGGTAATACATTTTGATGAAAATTGTTCTGTGATTTCAGCAGCAACAAAATAATCATTTTACAACAGAGGGGAAGCTCCACGGCTTCAACATTTCTGAAGAAAGCAGCTGCCAGAGAAGTGGGAAACACACGTCACGTGAGGAAGCTCATTAATAACGTCATATCCATTTTCTCACAATATTTTTCAGAAAATTATTTCTTAATTAGGAAAACGGAATTTATGTTTTTAGGTTTACTCATTCATTTAACCCTTGTGTTGTGTTCAAACCCCTATAACACTTGGCCTACAAAAAATAGCTTATAAATCACTCATTATGCTATATTATCACCCAATATTGGATTCAATCTTTTTGTCTACTTGTTCTCTTTCAATTAGGACTGGTTTTATATTTCTATTTGCATCTAATTAATCGTAAGCCTCATTTATCTGAGAGTAGGCATCTCATTTTTTTTGTACAAATCATTATTTATGAATCATTTTGGAAATATTAAATAAAATATGAACATGTCGAACAGGAGAAGAAGCTCTCTGTGCATGATGTTCTTCATCAGATCATTGATCGAGACACGAGTGAGGAGGAGGCGATGCATGATGAATCTTGTAGTGAAGGAGCATTAGAAGATGTATTAGAAGGCAGATGCTGGAGACCTTGAAACAACTGAAGAGCAGCAGTCTTCTGATGATGAGGGCCCAGCTGATGGTTACATTCTGGTCGAAAGATGTAACTTTGTCCTGGTCTTCATCCCCACTTATGAGGCAAGGTAGTTTTTCTTCTGAGATCCATCCTGCATCGCCGCCTCCTCACTAGTATCTTGATCAATGATCCGATGAAGAACATCATGCACAGAGAGCTTCTTCGCCATTTTGCTGCTACAAAATGAATGACAACCAAGACACTGTGAAGCATTTATATGTGTCTGAGCTATAAGATCTATATTTGTACTTTTTTTTTTTTTGTGCAGAACACCAGTCCCAAAACACAATGTCATAATAATTTGTCTGAAAACTGAACAAAGAACATGAAAGATTCTTTTGAAACAGGGTCACTGCAGACTAAAAGCAGTTTGCGTATACGTGTGTGTGTGTGTGAGTGTGTGTGTGTGTGTGTGTGTGTGTGTGTGTGTGTGTGTCGTAATGTCAGATGGATGAATGGATATTAGATGCAGTTCAGGGTAGGATCAAGTTTCTCTGATAGAATGTGTGTAATACTCAAAATAGTTTGTGTTTTAACGTGTGTACGTGTGTGTGTATCCAAGGGCGCGATGTTTGCAAGCACACGTTCATTATATTCATATACACGTGTACATGTACATGTACATATTTTATTTAATATTTCCAAAATGATTAATAAATAATAATTAGATGCCTACGATTAATTAGATGCAAATAGAAATATAAAACCAGTCCTAATTGAAAGAGAACAAGTAGACAAAGAGATTGAATCCAATATTGGGTGATTATATAGCATAATGAGTGATTTATAAGCTATTTTTTGTAGGCCAGTCATTCGGGAACATAAGAAGTGTTATAGGGGTTTGAACACAACACAAGGGATAAATGAATAAGTAATTCTAAAAACATAAATTCTGTTATCCTAATTAAGACATCATTTTCATCATGTTGTGTTCCTAGATCCTTCCATGCTGATGCCCTGCAACCGTAGCAGAGTTGGGCGGATCATCATCTCTAAGGCACTATCATCCATATGACTAGTAAGTAAAACTAAGCCAAAGACAAAAAGCATCACATCATCTTTCAGAAATCATTCTAATATGATTATTTGATGAAACATTTATGATTATTTTCAGTGTTGAAAACAGTTGTGCTGCTTCATATTTTTGTGTTTTTCAGGATTATTTGATGAATAGAAATGGGGGGGAAAGCAGCATTTATTTGAAACAGAAATCTTTACTCTCTTTTCTGGTCAATTTAATGCATCCCTGCTGAATAAAAATATGATTATTTATTATTATTTTATTTTTTTATCCCAAACTTTAGAACAGTAGTGTAAACTACCGTTTATATATGTTGGGTCTATTTAACAATGAATCCTGGAGAGAGAGAGAAAATAAAATGTATTAAACCGTTACACTGGTTTACACACAATTATTAATCAGCACAACTATTTTCAACATTGATAAAACTCAGAAATGTTTAGGACATTTGCATTGTAAGAATGTATAGTATTCAAATATAAAAATGCTGACTCGTTAGATCATGTTTTCTCATTAAAATCAGACGATTTCCTATTAATTAAATAGAATGTATGGGAATAACTCTAGAATAACCTTCCTGATAATGTTTGGGGCCCAGAAACACGATCCTAATTTAAATTATACAATATTTAAAGACACATCTCTTTAGCCAAGCATTCAATTAACACATTTCATAATCTTGCACTACAGTTATATGTGATGAAACGTGATATGTGATATCAAGTGCAATTGATCATCTTTTGCCTGAAATAATATGAACTGCAGGCAGCTATGCTAATCTTTCTCCTGTTGCTTCCCTGTTTCTATCTCAGGATGCTCAGCAAGTTCACTAGAGATTACAGCAGCTCCCGTTTGGATCCAGCCTCACTTGTGAAGACTTCAGATGATGCAAACACTCACAGACTTCAGATGATGGCAACTATAGATGGACATAAAAAAACTGCTAGATATTATCCTTATATTGCATTGGCCCGGTTTCACAGACAGGGCTTAGATTAAGCCAGGATTAGGCCTTAGTTAAATTAGGATATTGAAGTATTTTTTTTAAATGTGCTTTATAAAAAAAAAAACATTACTGGTGGTGTGCATCTTAAAAACAAAACAATGGCACTGAAATATTTTAAGATATGTCAGTGCAAATTGCTTCCAGTTAAGACCGTTCAAACATGCATTTTAGTCTGGGACTATCTTAAGCCTTTTCTGTGAAACCGGGCAAAGTGTCTTATAGGGAAGGTTTGCATGACAGTTTTGCTGACAAATAAACAGGAATAAGAGTAAACATTGTTCATATTACCAACATTGTAACAATAGTGGTTGGAAAATCTGCAAACTTGCACTTTAAAAATGTTGAAGGATAGCATAAATTTGTCTGTTTAACTGAACATGACTTGTATAATCTTATTGACATTACTTTGTTGCCAGAAGATGCTCTCCAGTGAGTAACAGTCTCTTCTGGCTGATTAAAGGATATTTTGCGATTGTATAACCTAGAACATGCATTTTCTGTAAAGCTGCTTTGAATCGATATGTATTGTGAAAAGCACTATATGGTTCACTGTAAAAATGAATATATAGATTTTATTGATATCTAATCAATAAAAATGAGGCAACAGATTACAAGCAATATTATTAATTAAATTTAACAAATTAGACTTGAGTAATAATTAATCAAATGAATTAATTAAATGTTAACCATTTAAAAGGAGTAACATTTACAAAATATATGTTATTGCCAACATTGAAGACACCTGATGTTAACTAGCAGAATCACTGAAGGAGAAAACCATAATTAAAGTCACCATTATGTTGATCAGGTTGTGTTTTAGTTGGGCTCTTCACCCTTAAATTATTAACTTTAAGTTTTGTTTGGCTGCTGTACGTGAGTTATAACAGCCAGAAGAAGAAAGAGAAACTAACTAACGTTAGTTGAGCTGTATGCGCGATGTTTGGATTTACAACACGTAAATCAATCAATTCCTCCACTTCTCCCGAAACACATGAAAGTAAGTGGCTGGTGAACTGGGAGAAGAATAGGGTAAAATGTAAAGCTACTTACACAATGTGTATCTGATATGAATAAAACGTGTCGTCTTTTTATAATATAAAGGATTATTATTGCCGTTTCCATAGCATCAGTGTGTCTATTTTACAAACTCAAATTCAATGTTTTTTAGTACTTATGGGATTTTTTAATGTCATTTAAATTTTAAATGTCTGAAATTATGTGGTTGAAAACACTGAATAGTTGTGACCGTACGTGCGAAAGGGTTAAAATAACAGCATAGACATGTAAACAACATTAAAAACTGGATTTTCATCACAAATTGTCCTTTCATGCCGACTTTAAAATGTATTTTTAAAACTATGCAGAGACCCTGTCATCGTGATGTTTGAGAGTTAATGCTGTGATATCTGACAAACGTTGACTTGAATAGAAAAACATGTGATGCGATTTCAGAAGTATACACTAAGTGTGTTTTTGTGTGTCCCAGCTGGTGTTTCTGCACATCGACCGCAGTGTGGCGTTCCACTCTCAGCACGGCCACTACTATAAGACCCGCATCCCGAAGTTTGGCCGGGACTTCTCCTACCACTACCCTTCCTGTGATCTCTACTTTGTTGGTGCCAGGTAAAAACAGAGACCGTTCACACCAAGAGCAAAAATATGACCCTGGACCACAAACCCAGTCTTTTTGTATATTTGTGGCAATAGCCAACAACACATTGTATGGGTCAAAATTATTGATTTTACTTTTATGCCAAAAATCCTTAGAATATTAAGTAAAGATCATGTTCCATGAAGATATTTTGTAAATTTCCTTCCGTAAAAATATAAAACATGTATTTTTGTGAGTGAATGCAGCACAATCGTGAACATAAATGGACACCTTTAAAGGAGATTTTCTCAAAGTTTAGATTTTTTTGCATCCTCAGATTCCAAATTTTCAATAGTTGTATCTCGACCAAATATTGTCATATCCTAACAAACCATACATCAGTGGAAAATAGGGATGGGCAACGATTAATCGCATCAAAAATAAAAGTTTGTGTTTAAATAATATATGTATGTGTACTGTGTATAATTATTTTGTATATATTTACACACACATGCATGTATATATTTAAGAATTTTTTTTTTATATATATATATAAAATATTTATATGTATAATATAAATTATGGATAAATATATACATGCAAATAGTTATTAAATATATATATGCATATGTGTGTATTTATATACAAAATAATTATACACAGTACACATATTATTTAAACACAAACTTTTATTTTGGATGCGATTAATCGTTGCCCATCCATTAATCATATTTCGCTTTCAGGTTATGTATAAATCTCAATTTAAAAAAAATTACCCATGTGACTGGTTTTGTGGTCCAGGGTCACATATATTATTGTCTATATACTGAATATATTCCTTTTATGGTTGTCTGGAATAAATGATTGGTCAAACGTGGCATTCTGCAGGCTTGTATTTGTATAATCATCCTTAAAATATAAAATTGGAAATAAAAAAACTAGCAGTTTAATTTCTCGCTTTTTCTTTTCCTTTTCTCCTGTTAGTAAGGGAATAAGGGATCAGTGAGATTATTGGTAATACTCTTGCTAACATTTCTTTTGCTAACATTATTAATGTACAAATTAACATGAACTGTAACATGAGTAATACATTTGTTATAGTATTTATTAATCTTTGTTAATGTTAGTCAATAAAATCCATCTGTTCATTGTTTGTTCATGTTAGTTCACAGTGCATTAACTAATGTTAACACAACTTTTGTTCCCTTTCGTCGTCACTTCGAGTTACGTCGAATGACGACGAAATGGGGTTCGCTTAGAAGCCTATCCTCTTCGAACAGTAATAAAACGAGCCAATGGCAAGCAAATGCCATGGGTCCCGGTCGCGGATCGTCCTCATGTGTCATTCGGCGCTCCTGAGGATGACTCCATGTCGATCGCTGCATCACAAGGTGGGCAAGAGTCATCGGGAGATGAAGACTCGGCTGTGCTGCCGCTTCCGGGCGCGTCAGCATTGTCCGAGCCTGATCCCAAGATGACGGCCATGCTTTCCCGGGCGGTCGCGAGCATCGGGCTAGAGTGGATCCCTCCGCCCTGTCCCGAGCACTCGCGGCTGGACGGTTGGTTTTTGGGTGCGGCCGCGGATTCACGTTCGCGTGCATGAGGAGGTCACGAGGTCCTGGAAGGCACCCTTGTCTTCCCGCGATCGCTCTGCGACCTCCTCCGCCTTGCCTCCTCTCGATCAGGCGGCTGTCCACGGGTACACTGGGGTACCTATGGTGGAACGCTCTGTTGCGATGCAGCTGTGTCCGCAGAGTGCTTCCTCCCGTGGTGACCCTAAGCACCCCTCCAAGGCCTGTAGGTTTTCGTCTACTCTGGTGGCGAAGACCTATAGAGCTGCGGGGCATGAGCTCTTTGATGAGCTGCGTGCCGCCACTGACCTCGCTCTCCGGGCGACGAAAGTGACCGCACGCTCCCTGGGTCAGGTGATGTCCACTAACGTGGTCCAGGAGCGACATCTGTGGCTCAACCTGGCTGATATGAGAGACGCCGAGCGAACTCTTTTGCTCGACGCCCCCATATTCCAGGCTGGGCTTTTCGGCGGAGCGGTCGAGGACTTTGCCCAACAGTTCTCAACCGCCCAGAAGCAGACTGAGGCGATTAAACATATTCTGCCCCGCTGCTGCCTCCACCCAGCCGTCGGCTCAGACGCCTCAGCCTGCTCGCTGCCGAGGGCGCCCTCCCGCCCCTCCCGCCCCTCCCGCACGGCCCCAGCAGCAGCCTTCACCCGGGCCACGTCATGGAGGACGTCGCAGGCAGGCGCCACAGCCCTCTCCAGCCCCGCGCCCCGCTAAACGCCAGGCCAAGCGGCGCTCCTGAGACGGGCTGCTCAGAGATGGTGACCAGTTCTTTCCAGGAGATGGTAGCAGGACCATTCCTTCCCCAGGTGGAGGGCCGGGGGAGAATCCTTTGTTCTCCACTCCCCACTGCTCACCCACGGGTGGGCAGCACCCTAATGTGGTTAAAGAAAGAACTGAAATTCCCATCTCTGAGCCCCCAGAAGGGGATGACAGTGTGCGCCGCCCACGGGCCTCGCCGCTCTCATCCCCCTCTGTCGCCAGAGCACGCCCCCGTGGAACGCTGGTCCTTCCCTGGCCTCCTCTGGCAGGACGCGGCTAATGACCGTGCCCCCACACCGGGCCGCTATGCCACCCACGTTTGGGCCGGTCATTCCGCTTCGCTGCACCCCCGAGGGGACGTCTGTCGTTCGCATGACCCCGCTGGCACAGTCTCTGGGAGCCTGGTTAGAGCTTCCCAATCTGTCCCGCTGGCTCGCGCGAACCATCAGGCTCGGCTATGCGATTCAGTTCGCACGGTCTCCTCCCCGCTTCAGGGGAGTCCGCTTTACTACGGTCAGGGCCAATGCCCCTGTCATGAGAGCAGAGGTCGCTACCTTGCTGGCGAAGGGTGCGATCGAGACTGTCCATCCAGCCGCAATGAGGTCCGGCTTCTACAGCCCCTACTTCATTGTCCCCAAGAAAACCGGTGGGTTACGGCCAATCCTGGATCTGCGAGTCTTGAACCGTTCCCTTCACAGGCTTCCGTTCAAGATGCTCACGGCCAAACGCATTTTCGAATGTGTGCAGCCACAGGATTGGTTTGCAGCGATCGACCTGAAGGACGCCTACTTTCATGTCTCCATTCTTCCTCGACACAGACTGTTCTTGCGGTTTGCTTTCAAGGGGCAGGCATACCAGTACGCAGTTCTCCCATTCGGGCTGGCCCTGTCTCCTCGCGTCTTCACGAAGGTCGTCGAGGCAGCCCTTGTGCCCGACTGGCTAATCCTAACTCACTCTCGAGACCAGGTTTGCGAACACAGGGACCTAGTGCTCCGGCACCTAGCCCGCCTTCCGGTCAACTGGGAGAAGAGCAAACTTTGCCCCGTGCAGAGGATCTCTTTTCTCGGTATGGAAATCGACTCGGTTGCCATGTGCGCGCAGCTTACGAGCGAGCGCGTGCAGTCACTGCTGACTTGTCTGAGACAAATCGAGGGCAAGAGTGCGGTTCCACTGAAACTTTTTCAGAGGCTCCTGGGGCATATGGCATCTGCAGCCGCGGCAACACCGCTCGGATTGCTTCATATGAGACCGCTTCAGCACTGGCTTCGCGATCGAGTCCCGAGGTGAGCATGGCATCAGGGCACGTTCCGAGTACCAGTTCCTCCAACCTGCCGTCAGACCTTCACCCCGTGGACGAACCTCAGCTTTCTACGGGCCGGAGTGCCCTTAGAACGAGTTTCCAGGCATGTTGTTGTCTCAACGGATGCCTCCTCCACGGGCTGGGGCGCCATGTGCAATGGACATGCTGCCGCGGGCTCCTGGACAGGACCCCACCGCCTATGGCATGTCAATTGCCTCGAGTTGCTGGCAGTACGTCTCGCTCTGCACCGCTTCCATGCGCTGCTCAAGAACCAGCACGTACTAGTCCGATCAGACAATACCACGACAGTAGCGTACATCAACCAACTAGGTGGTCTACGCTCCCGCCGTATGTCGCAACTCGCCCGCCACCTCCTCTTATGGAGTCAGAAGCATCTGAGGTCGCTTCAAGCCATTTATATCCCGGGAGACCTGAACTGTGCAGCCGACGAGCTCTCATGGCTTCAGCCTCTTCCTGGAGAATGGAGACTCCATCCTCAGGCGGTTCAGCTGATTTGGGATCAGCTGATTTCCCCCGACTCATCCCACTGCGCCCAGTTTTACTCCCTGACCGAGGGCACGCTCGGCATGGACGCACTGGCGCACAGCTGGCCGCGGGGCCTCCGCAAGTATGCTTTTCCCCCAGTGAGCCTTCTTGCACAGACCCTGTGCAAGATCAGGGAGGACCAGGAGCAGGTCATATTGGTTGCGCCACACTGGCCCACCCAAACCTGGTTCTCCGAACTTGTACTCCTCGCGACAGCACCTCCCTGGCCAATTCCTCTGAGGAAGGACCTCCTTTCTCAGGGACGGGGCACCCTTAGGCACCCTCGTCCCGATCTCTGGAACCTCCACGTGTGGCTCCTGGACGGGACGAGGCAGGTTTGAGTACCCTACCACCAGCGGTGGTGGCTACCATCACTTCCGCTAGAGCGTCGTCCACTAGACATGCCTACGCGTTGAAGTGGAACCTCTTCGTCTCTTGGTGCTCTTCTCACTCAGAAGACCCCAGATCATGCCCGATCAGTGTCGTGCTTTCCTTCCTGCAGGATGGGTTGGAGTGAAGGCTGTCTCCCTCCACCCTGAAAGTGTATGTTGCCGCTATCGCCGCACATCACGACGCAGTCGAAGGTAAGTCCATGGGAAAGCACGACCTGGTCATCAGGTTCCTGAGAGGAGCGAGGAGACTACATCCTCCTCGCCCTCCTCTCGTTCCCTCTTGGGACCTCTCAGTGGTTCTAACTGCCCTGCAGAGTGCTCCCTTTGACCCTCTGCAATCAGTGGAGCTTAAGTTCCTGTCAATCAAGACAGCGCTCCTGGTTGCATTGGCCTCCATCAAGAGGGTAGGGGACCTGCACGCATTTTCTGTAGACGAAGCGTGCCTGGAATTCGGGCCGGCTGATTCTCACGTGATCCTGAGACCCCGGCCTGGATATGTGCCCAAGGTTCCCACCACTCCCTTCCGGGACCAGGTGGTGAACCTGCAAGCGCTGCCCCTGGAGGAGGCAGACCCAGCCTTGGCATTGCTTTGTCCAGTACGCGCCCTCCGTGCTTACGTAGACAGAACGCAATGTTTCAGGACCTCAGACCAGCTCTTTGTCTGTTATGGTGGGAAGCTGAAGGGAAAGGCTCTCTCCAAGCAAAGGTTGTCTCACTGGATAGTGGACGCCATTGCTTTGGCTTACCAGTAGCAAGGTCGACCGTCCCCCCTTGGTGTGTCGGCCCACTCCACCCGGAGTGTGGCCTCCTCTTGGGCTCTAGCGCATGGCGCCTCGCTAACAGACATCTGCAGAGCTACAGGCTGGGACCTGGGACCTCGGAGCTAGGACCCGCTCAGGTGTCTTCGCTTGCTCGCCATTCCACTCCACGGACTGGATACGTGCGATATTCTCCTCAGGTGAGCCTGATAAGCCCTGAGTTCCTCCAGCGCTGTTGACGTCAACGCCAGAGTTATGCCTCTGGCAGCTTTCGCGTTGGCTAGGTGCCGCCATGTGCATGGTTCCCCCTCTGGGCGACCCTCACATGTGTATTTCCACTGTAAGCCTCTCTCGAGCATGTGTCTTTCCCTTGGCAAGCCAGTCTGCCACCCCTGGGGTTGAAAGATTCCACCCTGCGGGCTGGACACCCCAGTGTTTTCCGTATGCACCCCCCTCCGGGTCATATGTGTATTCTTAAGTCCCCCCTTCGGGCGGGCACTGATTGCATATTTCCACTGAGATATGCTTCCCAGTGTACCTTGGTATTCCTGTGTTAAGTAGGAGTCCTTCGTCCGTGCTAGTCTCACGACAGGGAGCTCAGACTTACGCAGGGCACTGGAAGACAGCCGAGGTGGCGTGATTGGACTGGGAACCCCATTTCGTCGTCATTCGACGTAACTCGAAGTGACAACGAAAGGGAACGTCTTCCTGCCACTTCCGCTGTACCGCTGGAACAGCCTGAGTTCAGCTTGGCTCCTTCAGCGAAGAAACATATCTGCATGTTGCCGGCTTACTTCCTTTATACCCACATGGTGGGGCGAAGTTACGCTATGCAAATTCAGCAGACCCATGGCATTTGCTTGCCATTGGCTCGTTTTATTACTGTTCGAAGAGGATAGGCTTCTAAGCAAACCCCATTTCGTCGTCATTCGACGTAACGTCTCCGTTCCCTACTCAGGGAATGAGGGTTACATCCGTAACCGAGACGATTTTAATGTATAGATAAATGCTGAAATTAACATTAAAGGGATAGTTCGCTTTGAAATTTAATTTTGATATGTTTTAGCTTACCTCAAGGGCATCCAAGATGTAGGTGTCTTTTTCCGCAGTAGTTTCAGTTTTGATATTTTTAGGTCAAACCGTTCTTGTCTGACAGTCATATCATGCAGGTCTATGGTCACTGTCTCAAAGAGCATGCACATAGTCCAAATTAAAACAATTCCCCATCGTCCAAATTAAACAATTCCCCATCGTAAATACACATTGATGGCCTAAGACACGAAACGAGCGGTTTGTGTGCGAAACAAGTGTATACATGTGTATACATCTATGCACCAGTCTGCGCACACGTCACACACCAGGATGCGCTCGCGCCCTCAGATCACTTGGTCGTGGCTGTGTTACAAGAGGTAAAAACGATATAAATACTGTTTGTTAATACGTGTCTTAGGCCATCAATGTGTACTTACGATGGGGAATTGTTTAATTTGGACGATGGGGACATGTTTTAATTTGGACTCTGTGTATGCTCTTTGAGACAGTGACCATAGACCTGCATGATATGACTGTCAGACAAGAACGGTTTGACCTAAAAATATCAAAATTGAAACTACGGAAAAAAAGACACCTACATCTTGGATGCCCTTGAGGTAAGCTAAAACATACCAAAATTTAATTTCAAAGTGAACTATCCCTTTAACTAAGATTAATAAATGCTGTAGATCAGTGTTAGATCATGTTAACCATCAAATGAAACCTTATTGTAAAGTGTTACCTATTTTTTAAGACCACTTTTATCGAGCAAGGATGCTTTTTATTAAATTAATCAAAAGTGACAGACATTTATAATGTTACAAACAATTTCGATTTCAAATGTTGTTCTTTTGATGCTGTTTTTCACAATATTACTGTTTTTATTGTATTTTTGATCAAATAAATGCAGCTTTTGTAAGCAGAAGAGACTTCTCTCGAAAACATACTTACTGATCCCAAGCTTTTGACCAGTAGTGTAATAATTTATATCCATTTATCTGCGTATCTGTGTCGTAAGCTATGATGCTATCAGTATATAAATGCATTAAAGCAAGTGAAATATTTATAATCAGATGATGGTTGTAAATGTGGGCTGATTTGCTAGAACGACTGACGTCTGTTGTTGTCTGTCCATCTGACATGAACACCCGGTGTGCTTGTTCAGTTCACTCTCGATCTTTTTTTTTTATTGCAATTTTTGTTATTAAGCGACCTTTAGAACCATTACAAACTATAGACATACACAGGACTCTGTGCAAATCCCTGTTAACTCCTAACTTTGTGTCCTCTGTTTTGTTTTTCTGAATGAAATGCATGTGTAGCTCAGAGATCTTCAGGCTGAATCTTGAACAGGGCAGATTCCTGAACTCCTTACAGACAGATGCTGCGTAAGTACCTCTCCACCAGAGGGCGCCATTATACATTCCTGAACACCAGTACTTCAGGTTCATCTCGAATTAATCGATCCTATAAGGAATAGTAACAATATTTCGTGTCACAATAAAAGTGACTATACGTATTGTGTATAGATCACCCAAAATGAAAATTTCTGTGTGAGAAAAAATTAACGTTTTCAGAGTTTTAGTGTCAGGACTACATTAAACTTCTTTATATAATGTATAATAATGCAATGGGGTAATATTTGTGGGTCCTGATGATGTCAAATGTCTGATGTTACCAGTAAAGAGTGGCCTACATTATTTAAAATGTCTAGTCAGTGAAAGAGTGCATGTATGCTGTATTTTCAGCTTCAGAATCATGAATTGTTGTCTCTATTGTCCTGTGCTTTGAGTTTCCAGCACTAAGTCCAATCCTATTAATTTACACACACAATGTAATATCAAATTTAGCATTTTAATCAATACATTTTTTGTCAACCTTTTACCAAATGTCTTGGAGTATCGCAATTAGGGCTGCACGATTATGGCCAAAATGATAATCACAATTATTTTGATCAATATTGAGATCACGATTAATTATCACGATTATTTGAACCAAAACCAATTTTATTGTCAAATAGGCTAATTAATAATTATGTAATATGCTTTCACATCCATATTGTGCTACATTTCCTGCTAATGTGCATCAAAATAAAATAGGTCCTCTTATTCACCAAAATTCAGTGCATCTCCTTAAAGAATAAATACAAATAAATAAGTTATTATTCTTTTATATTGTATTTATTTTATATACATTGTATTTATAATTATTATTAGGATAGACTAGAGATATTATCTTCTGTTATAATTATTATTACCTATTATTACATGGCTTGGTTAAATTCTAATGTAGAATGCAAACACCGCTGCCAAGTATAACACACCGTTGCCATGAAAAACAGAGCGTTGCCATAGACACGGTGTTCTTCAACGGAAGCAATACAATCGTTTTTAAGTCCATAAACTCCTTTTTAAATCAATATGTTGTGTCAAATTGTTGATTTATTTGGTAGGTAGCCATGTAATAAGCGGGATCCCGATGTCGGTGAATAAAATTCAGAGTTATTTGAAGTCTCTCGCGCGCTATAGCTCGCTCGCGCAGACACACTCGGTCTCTCGCGCACTATCGCTCGCTCGCGCACTATCGCTCGCTCGCGCAGACACACTCGGTCTCTCGCGCACTATCGCTTGCTCGCGCAGACACACTCGGTCTCTCGCGCACTATCGCTCGCTCGCGCAGACACACTCGGTCTCTCTCGCGCACTATCGCTCGCTCGCGCAGACACACTCGGTCTCTCTCGCGCACTATCGCTCGCGCGCAGACACACTCGGTCTCTCGCGCACTATCGCTCGCTCGCGCAGACACACTCGGTCTCTCGCGCACTATCGCTCGCTCGCGCAGACACACTCGATCTCTCGCGCACTATCGCTCGCTCGCGCAGACACACTCGGTCTCTCTCGCGCACTATCGCTCGCGCGCAGACACACTCGGTCTCTCGCGCACTATCGCTCGCGCGCAGTCTCTCGCCCAGTTCACTTCGCTTTTGTCCAGTCCGGCAAAACATGCTAGTTTCTACATCTAGAAACTAAGCTGCGCGGTGCAGGGAACAACTCTGATTATTGGCTCATGGAGTCACACGATCAGACACTGGTTTACGGAGTGCTAGATTGGCTTTGCAAAAAAAAAAAAAAACTTTAATATGGAGCGTTCTATGAACGGAATGGCGCATTTTAAATATCACACGATCACACGAATTTGATCGTGTGAAGCCAAAATGGTGATCGTGATTAAAATTCGATTAATTGTGCAGCCCTAATCGCAATAATATCGTATCGTGAGTTCAGTATCGAATCGTGACATGAGGGTATCGTTACACCCCTAATAAGAAATGTATATTTTTAGTAGATGATCACTATTTCTTTACGTTTTTAATGCGTAGTCTAGCTTATGACATATTTAAACTGACACATATATTCTCTCAATTAAAGAGCGACTGCTACAATAAGATATATGGAATAGAAAATGCTGCTTATGATAGTTTGAGATGTTTCACTACATGATGCTGTCATGATAAAACATTATGCCAAACATTATTTCTCATATTTTCGCAGGGAAATCAATGTGTGCGACATCAACCCCGTTCACAACTTGTTTGCTGCGGGAACATTAGAGGTATGTGTTGATGCCAGCAGACTGACTGGTGTTTGTGCCGCTGTGTATCAATGAGCGTGTGTGTTTGTGAAGGGCCGAGTGGACTGCTGGGATCCTCGTGTCCGGGGTCGAGTGGGTGTTTTGGACTGCGCTCTCAGCAGCATCACTGACGCCACTGAGTAAGTTTCATTCATCTCTGTTATTCATGGACAGAAATAGTTCAGTGTTCAGCCAAGAATGAACATTGTCATTGTTTACTCTCCATCTCGTCTATCAATACTCGTGTGATTATGTTTTTCTGGCGACTCATAAGAAGTGTTGTGCAATGAAAATGTCAGACTGTTAAACAAGATGTTCTGTGAATAAGGTTCAGTCTGTTTATCATACGGCTTCAGAAGACCTGAGATATCACATTATATATATACTCGGCTGGTTTGGAAAAATTACAGTGTTTTTGAAAGATGTCTCTCCTGCTCACCTAGGCTGCATTTATTTGATCAAAAATACCAGAAAATCTGTAATATTTTGAAATGCTATTACAATTTAAAGAACTGATTTCTATATATGTAAAAATGTAATTTATTCCTGTGATCAAAGCTGAATTTTTAGTATCATTACTCCAGTTTTCAGTGTCACATGATATTTCAGAAAACATTATAAAGTACTCAAACAATATTTATTATTATTATTATTATTATCAATGTTGGAAAAAGTTGTGCTGCTTCATCTTTTTGTGGAAACTGTCAGATACTAAAAGTTGAGTAAGATAAAAAAAAAACATTTCTTCAGCAATTGTGATTGTAAAGACATTTATAATGTTACAAAATATTTCTATTTAAAATTTCTGTTCAAATAGAAATTTGTTCTTTTGAGCTTTCTATATTTAACAAAGATTCCTGAAAATGATCATGGTTTCTTCAAAAATATTAAGTGGCATATTATGATTTCTGAAGGATCATGTGACACTGAAGACTGGAGTAATGATGCTGAAAATTCAGCTTTGATCACAGGAATAAATGACACTTTACAAAATATTCACAAATATTTTACATTTGTAATAGTATTTCACAACATTACTGTTTTTTTCTGTAATTTTGATCAAATATATGTCATACACTTTACCATAGTGTCATCTGTTAGTATTAATGCATTAGCTAACATGAATTAAAATTAGCAATATTCTCGCAGCATTTATTAACCGAAGTGTAAATGTTAATAAAAAAGCTTGATGAAATGTTGAATGTTCATGTTAGTTCACAGTGCATTAACTAGTGTTAACAGATACAACTTTTGATTTTAATCATGTATTAGTAAATATTGAATTAAGATTGCTGTAAATGCTGTAGAAGTATTGCACATTTGTTAGTTCATGTTAACTAATGCAGTTCATTAATGGTAACAAATGAATGCAGCCTTGGTTAGCATAATAGACTTCTTTCAAAAACATGAAATAAAATCTTCCATGTTTCAAACTTTTCACCAGTGGTGTGAGAATAACTTATTGTTAAATATCCAGACTTATAATATATGTATTATAAACATTTAAATAATTGTCTTATATTTTAATATTTTTGAGTATCACACACGCTCATCAAGGCTGCATTTATTCGTTCAAAAATAACAAATCCAATTTTCAGTAAATTATGCAATAATTTTGCAATTTCAAATAACTGTTTTCTATTGTAGTAGATTTTAAGATGCAATTTATTCCTGTGATGCAAAGCTGAGTTTTCAGCAGTCTAATACTGACTTGTGATAACCGTCTGATGTTCTGTGTCTGAAGGGTGGAAGAATATCTGTATTATAAATATTTCAACAATCATTGTATTATATTTGAATATTTTTGAGTTTCTGCTCACCAAGGCTGCATTTATTTGTTAAAAAATAACTAATAAAATTTTCAGTAAAAATAGTAATATTCTAACTGTTAATAAATAACTTTTCTATTGTAGTAGATTTTAAGATGCAAAGCTGATTTTTCAGCAGTCTAATACTGACTTGAGTGATAACCGTCTGATGTTCTGTGTCTAAAGGGTGGAAGGCCTGCCATCCGTCAGCGCTCTGAAGTTCAACGGCTCTCTGGGAATGGCGGTGGGCACCAGCACTGGACAGGTCACTACTGATTTAACCCTCACATTTAGGCCTCGTTTACACTGTCAGTGAAATGAGACCCAATTACGAGTTTTTTGCTCATATGAGACACAGATCGGATGTGATCTATGACCGCGTAAACACAACAGGAAAAAAACGCATACATTCGGTTATTTCGAGATCGGTTTCAGGCCTCATTCATATGTGGAAATAAATCGGATTCAAATCAGATATGTGCCAATGCGACTGTCATGTAAACGGGCAGATCGGATTTTCTGAGGCATTTGGCAACGTCTCCGCGGTTTAATGACGAGAGAAACCCCGACGCGCATCTGCAAAGGGACAGATGGCCCGGGAGAGGAATCTGGACACATGTTGACACAACATATCAAAGGTTGGCTTGCTCATCCTAAAATTTCAGACCCACTGCTTCCTCGTTAAAGCCCGCCACGATCTCATGAAAGTGCGTAAGCCTATCTATAGCACAAATTTTATTTCTCGTGCCATTTACGCTAAAAATAGTTTTTGCGTGCATATCAGCAGTTTTCATGTGCATATGATAAGCAGTTTATGGCGTGTAATACGCACGCACTCCACACCCCTAATCTTACCCAAGGGGTTCACAGTGCGTATCATGCACGCAAAAACTATTTTTGGCGTATAAATGGCATGAGAAATAAAATTAGTGGTATAGAGATACGCACTTTCATGAGATCGTGTTTTATGTTCCCACCAGTCCTGAGATCTCTCTCGCACACAATAACTCAAGCACATGTGCAATGATGCTTCTTTACGTCCTCCTCCGCCTCAAAATCTTGATGAAGTTTGGCGAACTTCGCATATATCGTAAAGCTAGCATCTAGCATATTTCGCATACGTCTATCTGTGCAAGAACCCCTTTTAAGCATGCGTGACGCTTCAGATCGTATGGCAAGTGTAAACGCATTAATCGGATATGGGTCACAATTGATAGAACGTGTAAACGGACGGCCAAAAAAAATGTATATAGGCAACCAATCAGAATTGGGCATCGAGACCTGCAGTGTAAACGAGACCTTAGAGTGTAAAGTCCTGGTAAAATAGAGACGGCTCAGCTCAAAAGAGAGCAAACGTAAACCATCAGTGCTTGATTTGACTTGGAGTTGTGATGCCTTCTCAGATTCTCGTCTATGATCTTCGTTCTTCACATCCTCTGCTAGTTAAAGATCATTACTATGGTCTTCCCATCAAGTCCCTTCGCTTCCACGAGCCGCTGGACCTGTGCCCGGTTGCATAAAGCACCTTAAGTTTTTCCCTTAAGTATGACACTTAAGGGGCGATTTCCCCTTACCTAAGAGAATAACTTAAGGGTGTTGCATATAATCTCTTAAACGATTCTCTTAGGTAAGGGAAAAATTTAAGTGTTTCACGACAGCGATCCTGGATTCACGTTATAAAAGTCTGTTGTTGCCATAGATACGCAAAACACTAACACAAGCGGGAAAGAGCCGCCGCAACCCGGTGAACCACTCTGCTGACAGACAATTTATGAACGTGGAAAACATCTCCCATTATCGTCTGAAAACTCCCAGTTGCAAAAAAACGCAGTGCTATAAGCAGTTGTAACACCGCAGGTAAAGAGTGGTTGCGATGTGTGACACGGTCAAGGGCGCCGTCTAGTTTGTTAGTGATGTCAAATATTGCGCGTCGATCAAAACGGTATTCATGCAACAATAGGGTTCTCCCTATCCCTAAAAATTATTCTTGGCACATAATTATCTTCAGCTGGTTCCATAAATTCAGCCATGTCGTCTTATTTTTTGTCCGCGTTACTCTTAAGGTTACGATTTCCAAACCTTAAGTTATACTTAGGGAAATGACCGTTAAGGGGTTTTATGCAACACTTAACGCTTTTTAAGGGACTATTAAGTGAAAAAACAGCATTTAAGGGAAATTCTAAGTGTTTATGACGTTTCACTTAAAAAAACAGTTAAGTAACACTTAAGGGTATTTTTCTGCAACACCCTTAGGTTTAAGGGAAACATAAGGGCGAACTTAAGGGAAAATTTCACTTAAGGTGCTTTATGCAACCGGGCACTGGTCCTGTCCGCTGACTCCAAAATCATCAAGATGTGGCAAAAAGACAACGTAAGACCGGCTTCATCCGTCCGGATCCTTTATTGGAAAAACATCAAAAGCGTAACTACTTTTTGTTTTTTTGTCTTGATTTCAGGGAAGAGTATTTTCCTCCATCGAACCACAGGCCAACATCAACGATGTGTGTCTCTACCCCGGCTCTGGTTAGTTCACACAAATAGAACTGAAGTTTAACCACAATAAGATACTAGTTCATTTCTATCTGACCCCATGAAACCTACATTTGAATTTTGTGGCATGAGCTTTAAGGTCATTTATACACTGCAGGAGGTTGCCAACATACACTTTGTAGAAGAAATATATATTTAAAAGTTACAGTTTTTCTATTACTGGAAAGCAGAGCAAAATGATTGATCTCAACTTGCTCTCATGGGGTGTGTACAAACATTTATTTTTTGGTCCAAAAAAATCAGATGCTCTCTAGAATGAGAATGTCTCTGTTTGTCTTAAACGAAAGACTGTAAGATATTTAAAACACCATAAAGAGCTTTTAATGTATCCCACCCCTTTTAAAAGGCAATCTGCCAGTCATTATCACTGCAGGGTGATCTGGACCTAAAGAGGATCCTGTATTATCCTGAAGGATTTATTTATCTATAAATAGATGTGTGAAGTACTGATTTGGGTTTTCAGTTTTAATTAATTATTTTTTGAATGTTAGAAGAAAGACTGTGATACACAAAACTAGCACACTGACATTAACGTTTTGATTTTTTAACTAAATTAATACTTTTATTAATCTAGAATGCATTAAAATGATCAAAAGTGACAGTAAAGACATTTATAATGTTACAAATTATTTATATTTCAAATAAATGCTGCTCTTTTAAATTGTCTATTCAAAAACATCAATAGACAATTTCCAGAAAATAATTATGAAACAGCACAAATGTTTTTAAAATTACATAATAATAACATATAATAATAATAATAACCTTTATTTTCTATAGCGCCTTTAAATGTAGATCTCAAAGCGCTGTACAAAAACAATTAAAAATACAAAGATACACCACACAAATAAACATAATACACTGTAAAACAAATCAATTAAAGGCTAACCTAAAAAAATAAGTCTTAAGCTTAGACTTAAAAATACCAAGAGATTTAGCTTGCCTAATTTCAATCGGAAGAGAATTCCAGAGTTTTGGAGCCAATGAAGAAAACGCCCTGTCTCCAATTGTTTTTAAACGAGTCGAGGGAACAGTTAAAAGAGCGGTTTCCGAAGAACGAAGATTACGTTTAGGAGAATATGGAGTTAAAAGCTTGGTCAAGTATTCTGGTGCCAAATCATGTAGTGACTTGTATGTAAGCATTAAAATTTTAAAATCCACCCTAAAACGAATGGGAAGCCAGTGCAACGACTCCAAAACGGGAGTAATATGGTCACGTATATTACATCTAGAGAGAATTCTGGCAGCAGAATTTTGCAACACCTGCATTCTGTTTAAGATAGCTTTTGATACGCCAGCTAACAAGGCATTACAGTAATCAATACGCAAAAACGCAAAGGTGTTTATCAATCTCTCAGCAACGGTAAACGATAGCATCGGACGCAATCTTGCAATATTTCTAAGATGGAAATATGAAATCTTAACAGTATTCAAAACATGAGGCTCAAATGATAGATTCGCATCATAGATTACTTCTAGATTCCTCAATTTTGTTTTAAACTCCACATTTGAGCCATCAAGTATAAGAGTAGCCGGCTCTGCTTTGCGTAGTTGGTGGGGTGAACCAACAAGCATAATCTCTGTCTTTTCACTGTTAAGACAGAGAAAATTATCTGTCATCCATTCTTTCATCCTAGAAATACACTCAGAAATAAAATTAACAGGCACAATTTCATTAGGTCTAAAATGAATATAGATCTAAGTATCATCTGCATAAAAGTGAAATTTTAGACCAAGTGATCTCAAAAGCTGGCCAAGTGGATAAACATAAATATTAAAAAGAAGAGGGCCCAAAATTGACCCCTGGGGTACACCAGACTGCACAACACTAACCTCAGATCTAAATCCACCCATGGCAACAAACTGTTTCCGATCAAAAAGATAAGATTTAAACCAATTAAGGACAGTATTTGAAACCCCAAAAACATTTTCAAGACGAGAAATTAAAATTGAATGATCAACAGTGTCAAAAGCGGCACTGAGATCAAGTAGGAGCAAAACCGAAAGACAGCCAGAATCTGAAGCGATTAGCAAGTCGTTGGTAACCCTAACCAGAGCTGTTTCTGTACTATGTAATTTACGAAAACCTGATTGCAAAGGCTCAAAAAGATTGTTCTCAGTTAAATGAGCAATCAACTGAGAAGCAACCACTCGTTCCAGAAGTTTTGTCAAAAAAGACATATTAGATATTGGTCGAAAATTTGTGAAATTCTCATATTGAATATTCGACTTTTTTGAATTGATGATAATAATAATACATGTTTATTAAATTATGCTGAAAATTGAGCTTTGATCACAGGAATAATTTGAATTTTAAAATATATTAAAATGTTATTAATATTTTAAACTGTTGTTGTAATATTCCTCAATATTTTTGATCAAATAAATGCAGCATTGGTGAGCAGAAGAGACTTCTTTCAAAAACATAACTTTTGAACAGTGGTGCAAATTTAATTGCCGTTTCATATATGGCTAAATAATAATTATATATGACAGTAAAATACATATAAAATGTATCAATTTATGCATATAAAGTATAAAATTAAACATCTCACAACAATACAATAACTACTATATAAAATATTTCATTATAATAATTGTAATATTTAAAAATGTGACTTTTTCCTGGGTTTTTTTTCCTGTGACCATCATCTGACATGTGCTGTTGAAGGTGACTCGTGTATATAGGGGTTTTGTGTGGTGTTGCTGTTTTCTAATTGCTTCTATATTACTCAATTTACAGGTATGCTCTTCACTGCCAATGAAGATCCCAAAATGAACACCTTTTACATTCCTGTAAGTACCAGATGGCGTGATATGAAGTATGACGTGAAAATGAGCAGATGCTTTGAGCACATTTTTGTCTTTGCACCTTAATTAGTCACGGCACATCTGTGAACGCCTTCTTCCAATTACAGCTTCTCATGTCTTTCTAAGTAAAAGCAACCCTCCCTCCCTGTGCTTTTATAGTGTTTATAGTTAACAGAGCAGTGGTAGTTAAGGGCAACCGAAACCTTTCTGAGAAACTGCCTTCTGATCCAGACCTGCACATTATATAGCTTTGTGTGTTTGGCAATAAGAGAGCGTTTATTCTTTCTGTGTCAGGAATTCTGAGAGGGAGGACCCAGATGCAGAATAGCCAAGGGTTGTTATTTATTGACAACAAAGTAACAACACAAGATAGGTGAGGTGGGAATACAGGGCACACAGCTCAGTTGTTGGGGGATGAGACCGCAAAGATGTGACGGCCAAAGAAACTAAATTCTGTAATAGCAGGATCTAAATAAATAAACAAACAAAAGAAAAAAAAGTCTAGAAATAAATAACTGGAAACTTGCAAAAAATAAATAAAACAAGACTGCAACCTTGCAGATAACTAGAGAGAAAAGAAATAAACGATTAGTTAAAGGCACACTATGCAAGAATTGTACCTTAATATAACATCTTCAAGTCATTTTGATGGTAAACGAACTCGTAGTGCGAATCATCCCGAAAGCAAAGCCTGGGGGGGACGCCACTGGAATAACCAGCAATGCAAGTTTGAGAGGTGGCGCCCCGACAAATCTCGCGAGAGTCACGACTTGCTTTACGGCACGACGTCACACACATCAACAACATATGCCTCTATGGACGGCTGCGTTTACACTTGGCATCAACATGCCATGTATCCGGATGTTGTCCACACACACATTAAAAAGACAAGTGTAAACGCGTTTCTGATGGGAATGTTATCTGATCAGCTGGTTCGGAGGTAGTCGAGGACGCATTGTGAAAAAAAAATCTCAGTGTAATGTAAACGCAATCCAGCCATCGTGTGTGTGTGTCGTGTCTGCATTCACAGGTGGACGTCATATAAATCCCCGCCCAGTCTCCCCACGTGGCTGTCAGAAAATAATGGCCAGACGCAGTTTATTTAGACTTACATGATACTGTGTGTGTCATTTTTCATTTTAATTGTGCAACATTATCTGAACGAGGCGATCGCCTGTACAATCACAGCTGTGATCATGAGATCTTAATGAAGAGCGTGCGCTGCTGTGCCAGAGGAATAATAGGAATAAACTTTTAATTTTTTTATGTTTTAAATGTTGAATGTTTTTATTGTTTCAGCATGTTTATTAATCTCCCATTTCTGTTAATATAGTCATTGCATGCTATAACCTTAAACCCCGATGATCGGATGATGTGACTTAACCATGGTTATTTTTGTATGATCATCTCTGGAAATATTCCTTCATTCAAAAAACATAATTTGATCTAAGACTGTAGATTGCACAGGAAAGTAAAGTGAGTGAGTGAAAGCAATTGGGAAATTGCTTAATTTGTATTATCTTTACTCTTATTGGTGTCGTGCTACAGACCTAATTTAAATATTATGCAGGAAACAGAAATCCGATCGGTTATCCAGATACAGAGGCTACTTAATATGAACAAATGTAAACGCACGGTGTCCTGATTGGCTAATGATCCGATCTGCTTGAACATGGTGATTGCAAAGTTAATGCCAAGTGTAAACGCAACCGAAGACACTAGCACGCATTTCAGAAGTGAATCATGGCAGAGTCGATGAAAAAGCTACAACATGTCATTTTTTTCGCCACTGGGGGTCGCTAACCTCTTACAATAATGCTGCGTTCACACCAAATGTGAATAGAGCGTCTGGCGCGGGTGATTTCAATGTTAAGTCAATGTAAAGACATGTTTAGGCGCGTCTAGAGGTCCTGCGGCGTGAATGAGGCGTTTAGCGCGGCGCGGTAGATCCCGGTAATAGACGCGAATTCACGTCTGACGCCCAAGTTGAAAAATCTGAACTTTGGCGTCAATTTGCACATACATTTTGTCAATTTGTCAACATTCCATATCTAAAACTAGATTATATGAAACATTATTATTCTAATGAAGACAACCAACATACTTTGTATAAGAACATAGTTTGTGTCTGGACAGAGTTGTGTGAGAGAGAAAAAATCACAGGACCGGTTAATAACTTTTGGAGGCTGGCTCCATTTATCATCCAAACACAAATAAATTATAGATTAGGTGGGTGAGGGTGATCCTCGTTCCGATGCGGGACAACCGGTCATCAAACTGAGCGTTGAAAGCTGATCATATTCTAACATTTAATCATGTTGAGCTATATAACCTTGATTAGTTTTATGTACATTTGCTCACCTGTCTAATAAAGTACATGCAAGAGTGGCGTCTCTGTCAAGTCAAAGTTTGTCGCGGACGCTAGCTCTCGGCATCTCGAAAACGCCACGCTGATATTGATCCTCGTTTTAGTTCTCCTTTTGTCCCAAAGTCTGCTTGCCATGGTCCATAATGTTTGAACGAAACAACAACAGCGTGAGCGTGCAGCTAAACATTACGCATTTGTCCACGTCTGTCGCCATGGTTACTATGGCAGTACGAGCGGAAACCAGGGATAACTCGGATATTACGTCATTGACAGGAGACAAGGGACGGGCACTATTTAAAATTGTGAATTTCTCTGAATGTACAAATTCTTGGAAATGTATAACACTGTGCAAGTGTTTTTTGGATATTTTGATACAAAATACCTTTAAAACTGCAGTGAACCAAAGACAGTCTCAAAAACATGGTTTGAAATCGCTGGTGTTTCTGACATCACAAACTACCTTGTAACCAATCAGATCGACGTGTGATCGTCAACGAGTGGATCTCTGAGCTGAGTGAGTGAGTGAGTGGAGGTGGGGCTCATTTGCATATTCATAGAACCGCGTATACTAAATGAGGCAAGGGTGTCGAGTTACATTCAAGCTATTCTAAGGCATGAATAATTTTTTCCAAGGAAAAAAAAACTTTTAAATATGTAATTTTGGTGATAAAAGATGAGCTTTTAAGGGATACAATTATTGACTACAGGGGGACTTTAACAATCAAATCAAAAACAAGAGAGTAACAAAAAAAACTTTATCAATTTAAATAACTGCATTTTTATTTTTTTGTCAAATAAGGTGCTGCACAACAGAACTTGTATAATTTACGAGTTAAAACATCTTTTAAACTATCTTGGTTTTTTGACATTCCTAATAATAATAAATCAATCTAATGTTTTTTATACATTATTATTATTACTTTGAGAAGTACATTATACTGTACAATATTAATAGAATTCTGTCATAATTTATTCAAGTGAACCACAATTTTATCTGGTGGTTTGTAGTGAAGATCAGAGGGATTTTTTTTTTTTTCAGCATAAATTATGGGCAGTTACATCAAATATTGCCATAATGTACCCTTTTTTCCACTTCACTGGGAATTTTGGAAGGAAATGTGGTTGTCACGACAGTTCAGCACAATGCAAACTGATGCATAAAATAGCCTTTATTTAAGCAACTTCTTTTGATTTTGCTGTGAAATCTAATCATGATCTACCTGAAAAGGATGCCATTGACTCAGTTTCTTCTGTTGTGTGTGTGTCGCTGTGTTTCAGGCTCTCGGTCCGGCTCCACGCTGGTGCTCCTTCCTGGATAACCTCACCGAGGAGCTTGAGGAGAACCCGGAGAGCACCATCTATGACGACTACAAGTTTGTCACCCGTAAAGACCTGGAGAACCTGGGTAAGTTGGAGAATCTGTCCTAAGATCACCAACAAGGTACTTGCATGAAAGCGACGTATATATTCCAAAGTGAGGAATATATACGGTAATTCGTAGTGGTGATTGGCAGCTGTGGCTGGAGATTGTTTCTAAGTTATTATACATGAGAATAAAGCCATATTTCACATACTCCAAACATGAACCAGCACCGTATATGCGCACATATTTCATCACGTCTTCAACAAATGAAATGTATATGTGCAAATAAGGACACGGATACAGTCTGATCATGAACCCAATGACACGAGGAATTATTCTGATGCACAGAAAGCAATAAAGTAGACCAAAAATTCAAAGAAGAATGGGCAAAAAAGTAATTATGCCTTTATTCTTTATTCCCCCAGCTCTGTTTTTTCTTTTTAGTGTTTTGCACTATTTAATGGAAGTGAGTGAGTGGTAGCCTGTGTGTGTTCAGATGAAGAGGAAATCTGCAGATTCAGTCCCAACATATTTCTAGTTTTATCATTGAGGAGCGCGTTATGACTCGCCATATGCGGTGTGTGAGGTGTGTCTGCATACAAAGTATTTACTATGAGAACATTCCAGTAATTGTGAAAGACAGGCAGAGCTGTGATTACCAGCTCCAAACGTCACTCTGCTAAACTTCAAACACAGACCAATATCACAGAGATGTTATTCGCCACACTGATGGAGTCAGACTTACCGCGGTGATAAGATCCTGTTCAGCGGCTCGGAGATGGGAAAACCACTCAGGAATGCTGCCGTCAGCAGAAAGCGGATCGAATCGTGTGTGTGTGTGTGTATGTGTGTGTGTGTGTGTGTGTGTGTGTGTGTGTGTGTGTGTGTGTGTGTGTGTGTGTGTGTGTGTGTGTGTGTGTGTGTGTGTGTGTGTGTGTGTGTGTGTGTGTGTGTGTGTGTGTGTGTGTGAGAGAGATGTGGAGGGCCAGGTGCAATGGCTGGATTGTGTAACAGGAGAGAAAGTCTAGTGAGTGTATTTCTCGTATCATTGGCAAAAGTTGTGGGAACTGAAACTTTCCCTCATTTACCAAAATTTTGAAAACATTGATGAAGCAACTCAAATGCTGTTTATCATTTTGACCGATAAAATACATGAATCTAACACATTGAGATGCACATGAGATCCGATAAAGTTGCTTGCGCCTCCTCCTGAACAAATAAGATGGTAAATCAATAAGGCTGTATAAATCAGCATTAGTTAATGCAAAGTATGAGCAGCATTTATTTTAGGGAACAATGTACAATAGAAGTCCCGTCTAGTTAACGTTCACTAACAACGGGCAATGCATACAGTATTTATCAATCTTCAAAATATAACTGGTTATTGTTAGTTCATGTCAGTTCAGGTCCTTTTAATAATATTAACAGATACAGCTTTTGGTTTTAATTAAGAATTAGTAAATGTTGAAATTATCATTTAGATGAATAAATTCTAAATTAAAAAATGCTATTAACCCCTTAACCGGCACCCTCCTTTTTTTTAAATAGACATTAAAATGCACATTCCGAACTTAAATGGTTGTAATTCAAGAATGCTTTGGAATATAGATGCTTATATGGAATCTATATTCCAAAGCATTCTTGAATTACAACCATTTCATTTCGGAATGTGCATTTTAAACTCATAGATTGGTCTTGTTATAAAGAAGACATTTGGCAAATTTTTGTAGAAGTGAAATACATTAAGAAAGTTAAACAGAAAACAAGTTATAGAAGTTTGAGTTTATGAAAATGTACAATGTAAGAAGTTTAATTATTCATATTTTATATAAAATATATATTTTCAAAACCTGGTGGACTCTAAAAATGCAAGCCAAAAATCTGAACAAGTTGTGTTTCAAATTTTAGGTTGATATCTCAAAAAAATGAGCTTTCAGTGAGATTTAGTTTGGGCGCAGTACCACACTTTTCCACTAGTTGACATTACTGCCCATATAAGGGCGCCTCAATTTCCATATGTTGTTTGAGTGATCTGAACCATTATTTTTTTCATACAATTTATGAAGTAGACATCCTATTCAGAAGTAGTGTTGGAAGTTTGGCAGATTTTTAAATGAATTAAACCTCTAAGAAACACAAAAGATCACGTATGTGAATTATAGCTCGCTGCCACATCACAAATGGTGAATCTATTATTTTTTTCTTTATATTTAAAACACATTTTCAGACCTTTTTTTCTAAAAGAATTGAATGGATGCTATCTTTGGAACTCTTGGCATGAAAACAAACTGAGGTTTCTACCATTCTTTCATGATTTTTCATGTTCATCACTATTTCAAAATAAAGGTCTGAACACGCCTTAGGAGTATGAAAATATTCTTGTTGCAAATTGATAAATTACGGCTCCTCTGTAATTTATTTTGAAAATCAGTCACCAAAAATGTAAACTAGAGATTGTAAGTTTTCAAATGATATATAGTTTGTCAAGATTAGTTTAGGTTTAGTATAGGATATTACTGTTTTAAATATGTAATGGCTTATATAAGGGGTTAAATCAATTTAATTGTGAGTTCAAGGTGCCTAATGCATGAAAATTATGATAATATACAGGATATTTGATGTAATGTGAAGTGTTGCTGTAAATTTATTGGGTGCATCATGAATTGATTGGATTGAAAGCTAAACTTTTATTGGGAAATGGTCTTGAATTTCGGTTTGTTTCTCACTCAAAGCTATTCTCGGGCTTCAGAGGAATCTCTTGTCGAGTGGGAAAGTAGCTCAGCGTATCTGCTGAATGTTTCCCTTTGAGTTGCTTAGAAGTAAAATCTAAAGAGGGTCTTGAAACTTGGAAGGGTTTTAGTGTGAAGTGGAAATAAAAATAGACCATGATGAAAATGTTGCATTCTGGTTAGAGTGCGTCAGAGACATGTTTGCTGTGCGTCTGGATCTATTTGTGTGTTTTGTGATCCACTGATGTGTGTTTTATCAGTTGTGTAATTGCTGAGCTCCAGCCTCTTTGCTGATATCAGTGAATGTAATCTATAGAAAAGCTCATCCCTGCTCAATACAGACAAAGCTCAGCTGAATTCTTCAAATGCTTTAAGTGTCTTCTTTCAACCTTGTCATTTTAAATCAATGGAAACAATGAAAAATCCATATAAGCAGGAAAAGTGTTGTCCTGCGGGGAGCTCAAACTTCAAGAGTGTGTCTGAGTGTTTAGGTGGTGATCATGAGGTTATAGAAACATAGAGACTTGTGCTAGAGTTGCTGTAAAGCCAAAACATTCGCTGTTACTTTAAAGGGTGGTAAAATGTCGTTTTCACAAGATGTAAAATACATCTCTGATGTCCCCAGAGTGTGTGTGTGTGTGTGTGTGTGTGTGTGTGTGTGTGTGTGAAGTTTTAGCACAAAATACCCCACAGATATTTTTATATAGGATGTTAAAGTTGTCACTTTTTGAGGGTTTGCAAAAACGCACCGTTTTTTGCCCGGCCCTTTAAATGCAAATGAGCTGCTGCTCCCGGCACAGGGGGCGGAGCTTCAAGAGCTCGTGTGTGTTAAGGCGGGCGTACACGGTGCGATTTTTTGCTGTTTTACGAGCTCGCAGATAATTTTTTCACTCGGGAGAAATCGAGTGCAAATCGGTGATGCTCGCATGGTCGCGGCTCGCAGCGTGTGAGAGGAATTACGAGCCGAGCCGAGCATGTTATGAGCACCTCCCCGACCTCCCGATCATTTTTAAACATGTTTAAAAAATTCGGGGAGTCGGCCCGATTTTCACCAGCGTATAGGCTGTCCCCTATTGCCAAATCATACACAACCGCCTCACAGGCTAGATCGATGGGGCTATACCTCAGTGGCAGCAACCACAGCGTGCGCATACACTGTCACACACACACACACACACACACACACACACACACACACACACACACACACTCTCTCTCTCTCTCTCTCTCTCTCTCTCTCTCTCTCTCATGTTTTTATGTTGAACGGAATGGCTATCTGTCACAGTATCTGCATTTGCACACACATTTCTGTCATTTTTCTATCTGAAGCTATTGCCTGAAACATTGAAAGCTCTCACAGAGACTGTGTTTAACCGCCAGCTCGGGATAAAATTCGTGCAGGAGGACAGTCGTGCCGTGTACCAGCTGCTTTGACGCGATTATCAGTTTAACTGACTCGTAACGTGTGCAATATCTCACGACCTCCCGAGTGTCCGAACTCGCACCGTGTACGCCCGCCTTTAGTGTGTTAGCAGCTGCGATTACCTCACACAGACATGGGTGTCCTCTTCTCAACATGGACTGTGTGTTCAGGGGGCGGGGCTTATGTACATTTTAGGGTTGGTGATGTCACTAACCCGGGAGGAATGTCCTGTAGTTCCTACCAGCCGTTTGTTGTAGTCCTTTTCTTTAAAAGCAAATATCTCCCTTTGCTCTGTACTTTGAGCGTTGTCACTTTGCAGATGTTGTTTATGATCAAACAGCAACATTACACACTAACTAAAGTTAGAAAAGTGAAATCATACTTTACCACCCCTTTAATCTCCTATTATCTCTGTAAACCTGCTTTGAAACAATCTACATTGTTAAAAGCGCTGTATAAATAAAGGTGACGACTTTTCATTTTTAAGAATATCTTTATAGTTTATATTACTTTAATATTAGTGCTTTAAATCTGTGCTTTAAAAGTGTCCATACCAAGAAAATAAATAGTCGATTGGGACCAACTGAACTGGTTATGTTATTTGTGCAAAATGTCCACCATAGTGTTCTGTGTAATTGGATGAATTCCTGTCATGTATCTTGTTTTCCTCTCTAAGGTCTGACGCATCTGATTGGTTCGGCTCTTCTGAGGGCCTACATGCACGGCTTCTTCATGGACATCAGGCTCTACCACAAGGTGCAGATTTGTGTCAGGGCATTTGTGCATGTTCTCTAAAACTCATCTTTTAAATGGTTAAATGATGATACATGTTTGATTGCTGTGCTTTTCTGCAGGTAAAGACCATGGCGAACCCGTTCGCCTATGAAGAGTACCGTAAGGACCGAATCCGACAGAAGATCGATGAGTCGAGAGCTCAGAGAGTCCAGCTCAAGGTAACGCTTGTCTGCATGTTTGACTGTGTGCTTATCTCTGCTTTGAGTCAATATGGCAGAATGATTGGCGGAAAGAAAGCTTGTTACAGAAAAGTTAACGCTTTATTTTAGTGTCCTTGTTACAGTGTGATTAGTACTGAGTAATATTAATTACATGTACGTACTATAGGGTGAGGGTATGATTAGTGTTTGTTTGAGGGATAGTTGCGTTTAATTATGCTGTTATTACTATGGTAAGTAGGCCTACATGTAATATATGTAACAAGGAAATCCAGAAAATAAGTTTAGTTAGCTGTGGTTATGAATTTCATTAATTTTTTTTGCAAAATCCGACCCCATTTCCTTTATTTTCCTCTATTTAAAAATAAATAAATAATAATAATCTTGAATTCCATTTGAATGCTTAAAATTATTTTAGTAGTCAAAAAGCTTGTCTAATTAATTGAAAACATGAAACTTAAACAATTTAACAACAATTTATCAAAACTGGAACAAAAAAAATAGCATTTTTAGGACCCTATACAATATATATATTTTTTTTAAATACCGTTTTAATGGTTTAATTAAATTTGAATAATTAGAACTTTTACACTTTAAGATTTCACAATTTTTTTTACTATAATAGAGCCGTATAAAATGTTTTGTATTTTCAGAAAATCTGTTGTTGTCTTTTTCTACATTTATGATTTAATACAAATTTATTAGCAAAAACGGTTGTGATCAAATTTAGGCATAAAGCATTAACAAATGTAATGATTTTTTTTATAATCAAATGAAAATGTAACTGTCAGCATCCTGCCTCCTGTTGTTTGTCTCCGGGCCTCTAGAGGTCACCTGTGTTCCCCTCTGCTTTAGTTCTTCTTGTTAGCGTTATTCAGGTCACCTGTGTCTTGTTTCCCCTAGAGTATTTAAGCTGTGTTTTTTCCCCTTGTTCCTCACTCGGTTTTTGAGTCCTGGCTATGTGTCTCCTTGCTGTGATTTTGAGTCCTTCCAAGTCACCTAAGCTATTCCAAGTAAGCTATTCTGAGTTATTTGATTGTGTTTTTCTCCCCTCGTGGAGTTATTTTATTTCTCTCCTGTTACCTTTTATTTTTGGATTACCTGTTTTTAATACCTCTTTGTGAGAAGAACTTTTGTTGGATTTTTTTGGACTTGCAAAGTACCTTTTTTTTAATAAATCTACTTTGCCTGGAGTTTTGCCTTGAGTGTTTCGTTTGGGTCCAACATTATCACCTCTGTGGCTAAGTGGTAGAACCCTCACTCTCCACACCTGAGACCCGAGTTCGAGCCCAGCTTGTGACAGAAAGTTCTCGTCCCCCTCCAGCGGCGGTTTTGGTGGCCGTCCATCAAGAAGGATGTTCAGATCTATGTTGAAGCCTGCCCTGTGTGCAACCAGGGAAAGTCTACACGTCAGCGACCCCAGGGATTGCTCCATCCCTTACCTGTTCCTCGCAGGCCGTGGTCACACCTTTCTCTGGACTTTGTCACAGGACTCCCTCCATCCCAGGGCAACACAGTCATCCTAGTGGTTGTAGACCGGTTCTCTAAGGCCGCTCGGTTTATTCCCCTCCCCAAGCTGCCTTCAGCCAAGGAGACTGCTGAGCTCCTCATGAACCATGTTTTCCGGATATTTGGGATTCCCCTGGACATTGTCTCCGATCGAGGTCCCCAGTTCTCGTCCCGGTTCTGGGGAGCCTTCTGCAGGCTTATTGGGGCCACTGCCAGCCTATCGTCTGGGTTCCATCCTGAGTCTAATGGTCAGACGGAAAGGATTAATCAGGATCTGGAAACCACCTTGCGCTGTATGGCAGCCAGTAATCCCATGTCTTGGGCCTCCTATATCGTTTGGGCTGAATATGCCCACAACACCCTCCAGTCCTCGGCCACTGGATTGTCCCCTTTCGAATGCCAGTTTGGATACACCCCTCCATTATTTCCAGAGGAAGAGGTGCAAGTTGGTGTTCCCTCTGCCCAGCGCTTTGTCCTACGCTGTAGGCGGACATGGAAGAAGGCCAGACGTACCCTCCCTCGGACCTCCCAGAGATACCAAAGCCAGGCTAATCGCCGTCGCCGGATGGCCCCTAATTTCCGAGCTGGTCAAAGAGTTTGGTTGGCCACGAAGAACCTGCCCCTCCGGGTTGAATCCAAGAAGCTTTCCCAGAAGTACATTGGCCCTTTTCGCATAGCAAGGAAAGTTAACCCTGTTTCTTATCGTTTGTTTCTCCCTCGCTCCCTCAGAATTAACCCCACTTTTCATGTTTCGTTACTAAAACCTGTCTTGTCTTCTCCTTTTGCCCCCCCACGCAGACCCCCTCCACCTCCCAGGATCATTGACGGCCAGCCAGCCTACACAGTGCGCCGGATACTGGACTCCCGGAGGGTCCAGAACTCTCTGCAGTATCTGGTGGACTGGGAGGGCTACGGGCCAGAGGAGCGCTCCTGGGTTCCAGCCAAGGACATCCTGGACCCAAGTTTGATTCGAGAGTTTCGCACCTGTAAGCCAGGGTGTTCTGGTAGGAACGTCAGGAGCCGTTCCTAGAGGAGGGGGTCCTGTCAGCATCCTGCCTCCTGTTGTTTGTCTCCGGGCCTCTAGAGGTCACCTGTGTTCCCCTCTGCTTTAGTTCTTCTTGTTAGCGTTATTCAGGTCACCTGTGTCTTGTTTCCCCTAGAGTATTTAAGCTGTGTTTTTTCCCCTTGTTCCTCACTCGGTTTTTGAGTCCTGGCTATGTGTCTCCTTGCTGTGATTTTGAGTCCTTCCAAGTCACCTAAGCTATTCCAAGTAAGCTATTCTGAGTTATTTGATTGTGTTTTTCTCCCCTCGTGGGGTTATTTTATTTCTCTCCTGTTACCTTTTATTTTTGGATTACCTGTTTTTAATACCTCTTTGTGAGAAGAACTTTTGTTGGATTTTTTTGGACTTGCAAAGTACCTTTTTTTTAATAAATCTACTTTGCCTGGAGTTTTGCCTTGAGTGTTTCGTTTGGGTCCAACATTATCACCTCTGTGGCTAAGTGGTAGAACCCTCACTCTCCACACCTGAGACCAGAGTTCGAGCCCAGCTTGTGACAGTAACGATTCCTTTGAAATGTTTTATTATTCCTTTAACAAGCTTGAGGATATGTGTTTTTTTTTTTTTTTACTTTAAAAGTTTACAATGACATTTAACATCAAACATAAGACAAACAGAGATTGGGGGAAACGTATAACAGATCTTACCTAATACAGAGTAAAGCATTACATTCTACAAATTATTTTTTTCAACAAAAGAGATTGTAAGGCTGGAGAAACTGGTTGGAGGGATAGACTGGTCTATGAAACAAAGGACCTTGCTGGAAATTAACATCTGACCTCCCCCATACAGTCTCACTCCCTCTCACGCCTAAAGACTCACACACGAATATATATGTGGTTTAATGTGAATGATTATTATGTTTAGTATCATTTTTTATGTCTCAGAGTGAGTGGTACAAATGTCTCATTTCCAACTAGTTTAAACAAAAATAAATCAGGTTTTGAGAAGTTTAGAGAAACTGGCACACAAAGGAAGGTTGTCTCTAGGCAAATGGTCGTCTCCTACCCCTAAAAGGTGTCAACTCTGAATGTAAATTCCCATTGTTAACATATGAAAGAGGTTTTGGCTATTTAATGGAATGCGGCAGAGGAATCGAGGCGCTTTCTGTATCTAGACTGGCCCGTGATGGCTGGGAGTGACCGAGACTTCCAGCCTCATGTATTTGCATCAGGTTAGGTTCACATCTCTTCTTTTTATTCATGTTTTATATTGATTATATTTGAATTGATTATACAATTGACCTGATACAAAATTAATAAATTGTTACATTTGATTATTCAAACTGATTTTGACCTTGTTCATTTAATACTCTAAAAGTAATAATCAAACATTCGCTCACTTTTAGTGATGCATAGATATTATAAAAACCTTTCATTTATGGAGTCAGATGAAATAACGAGTAAATACATATGAGAAATGTATTGCATTTAACCCAAATTACTTTGAGATGCTGGAAAGACGGAACGCGCAAGAAACCTTCCCCGTGCTATTGGAAACCGCCATTGGACCAATATAGCGCGGCTTACAAGATCTTTTTATGCATTTCTTATTTCTAGTGATTGAATTCAATGAGTCATGGAATATTTTAAGATCTTTACAAAAAAAATTAAAGGAGTGTGTTATAGACATTACTTTAGCTTTATGTATATGAAACTTCCCAAGAAGAATTATTAACTTTAATGTGTTATCAATGATATCTGAGCCAGTATTACAGTCTAGCTTGAGGATATGTAGTTGACGAAACTGTGCCGCTCATTCACAGAGATGTGCAGATTTCATATTGCAATATCAATATTCTTTTTTGTGTTTTTATATTCACAGACACTCGTCCATATCTGTGTGCAGCCTTACTTTTTATTTATTCATTCAAAATTATCCAAATTCTTATGACTGGATTCCTGAAATGATAGAGCCCTATGTTGAGTGAATGTAATGTTTCTAATTCCTCAGAGTCTGTTATCGTCAATGCTTTGACGGTTATTCTCTCTCTCCTATCTCTGAACAGAAGCTGCCCAAGGTCAATAAGGAAATGGCCTTGAAACTCATGGAGGAAAGTGAACTTCCAAGCAAGAAGAGGAAGAAAAAGGCCAATGTGGGCAATGTTTCTTTCACACTGATTTACTTTAGAAATATTTTAGTCATCTTTTAAATCTTTTTGTCTCCTTTTCAAAATTTTGCTTTTATTTTTTTGTCTTTCCAAGGCCGTAGACAATCTCCTGATGGACGACCGTTTCAAGGTGATGTTCGAGAACCCGGAGTACCAGGTGGATGAGCGGAGCGAGGAGTTTCGTCTGCTGAACCCCATCGTGTCAAAATTGGGAGAGAAGCGGAGGAAGAAACTCAGCCAGCTTGTCCAGCGAGAGGAGCAGGTACACAACATCGTCACTTCAATCCGGCACTTTTTACTGCTCTGTTCCAGAACCTAATGACTATTTTAATGTGTCCCAAAGTCCGTTTGAAAAGATAGGCGTCATAATGCTGCCTAATAAGATATAAGATCATTTTGGCCAAATTCTTAGGCAGTATCGCATGTATCCAGCTTAGAGAAGATCATTACAGTGGGGAACAAATACATGAATAATATTTAAATAAAAGATGACAATTATAAATTAGTGCTGTCAATTGATAAAAAAAAATAAAAAAAAACGAATTAATCGCGCATCTTCCTGTAATTAATCCCGATTAACTGCACCTAACTTTAAAGTGTTTAATATATTATTGTAATAATTTCACATTGAATCTGCAAATTAATCTAGAAACAACATGCAGTATATTTAAACCATCTTAAATGCCATCTTTTTGTATCAATGGTATCACCGATGCTGCTATGTCTCTAGAATTTTTATTTTTTTTAAATTTTAGCCATTCAGCATTACAGTATATTTGAAAACTATAAATTTTTTTTAAATGTAGGCTTTACAAAATACAATACCTTTAATTTGTGAACTTAAAACAATCTTCACATAAACCCATTATAATAAATGTCACATTTTCCTGCCCTTCAATATATCAGGGCTCATTTCTTTCTGTTTTCACGCACACATCTTCTCATGCTTAAATGCTTAAAGTAGTTTAGTTTAAACACAGTTAGCAACATGTGCTGTTCAGGTCTTGCCTGCGCTCGTGCGCTATGAACACCCGGGTGATGACGGGTAAACGACTGCTCATATAGAGCATATGACACTCACTAACAGAGTTTACAAAGAGTGACTGATTTGTCCAAATTTTTTATTGTAACATTTTGGGAAGCCAGAATGCGTATCCATCGACAGAAACATACATTAGCGGAACGGTCTGTCTGTTTTATGCGTTATTTTCAACAAACCTATATTGTAGATACATTGACCAGCAGCCATATCACCCTGTAGCCCAAGACTGGTTGCCCACTGAAGCTAAGCAGGGCTGAGTCTGGTCAGTACCTGGATGGGAGACTCCTGGGAAATCCAGGTTGCTGCTGGAAGAGGTGTTAGTGAGGCCAGCAGGGGGCGCTCACCCTGTGGTCTGTGTGGGTCCTAACGCCCCAGTGTAGTGACGGGGACACTATACTGATAAAGAGCACCGTCCTTCGGATTAAACCGAGGTCTGTGGTCGAGGACGAGGACGGTAAACTGACGGTAAACTGACCGACGGTATGGCTGCTGTCGCATCATCCAGGTGATGCTGCACATTGGTGGTGGTTGAGGAGATCCCCCCCCCCCCCTCTATGTAAAGCGCTTCGAGGTCTCAGAAAAAGCGCTATATAAATGTAACAAATTATTATTATCATCAGATTTGAGATGAACAGCGGTGCAAGTGAGTGCCGAAAGCGTGGCTGGAGAACAGTGCGGTTCGGATTTTTTTACTGAGAACCGTTACACGCTGCATTTATTTAATCCAAAATACATTAAAAAACACAATATGGCGTAAAATATTATTCGAATTTATAGTAACGGCTTTCTATGTGAATATATTGTAAAATTTAATTTATTCCTGTGATCGAAGCTGAATTTTCAGCATCATTACTCCAGTCTTCAGTGTCACATTATCCTTCAAAAATCAATGCTGATTTATTATAATTTCTGCTGAATATTTTAGTGGAAACTAAATTTTATGATTCTTTGATGAATAAAAAAAAGGTTAAAACGAACAGCTTTTATTTGACTTTTTTTTTTGGTAACAATGTAAAAGTCTTTACTGTCACTTCTTATTTAATTCAATGCATTCTTGCAGAGTAAAAGTATTCATTTATTTTCTTTATAAATCTTAATGACTCCAAACCTTTGAACGGTAGTGTATTGTTGCGGGCCATATTGTTTATGTAGGATATCCATGCAAAAGAAGATGAGCGCTGAGCGACAGCACACTGAAGCTCTGGCTGTATTGTTGTGAATGATCAGATTGATTGAATGGTTCAGCGCGAGCTCTCTGACTGTCACTGCATCCTCACAAACTCTCTCGTTGTGATGAGGGAAGCTGTCAGCGCTGCACAATAAACCTCTGATTTAGACCTGCATTGATTATAATGCTGCTCCACGACAGTCAGTGGGTGAGCTGGCGCTGAACAAAACACTGGCGTTTCTTATTTATCTAGTAAAACATGCATATTTGTATCAGACTGCTTAAACTTTCCTCACTGTGACTGTTTCATAGACACACAAAGGCTTATGACCTCTGATTTATCATTGCATTTATGCTCTTAAAGGGATAGTTCACCCAAAAATTAAGATTCTGTCATCATTTACTCACCCTCATGTTGATCCAAACCTGTGTGAGTTTCTGTCTTCTGCTGAACACAAAAGAAAATATCTTAAAGAATGTCGGTAACCAAACAGTTGAAGGTAGCCGTTCTTCCATAGTAGAAAAAAAAAAATACTATGGAAGTTGATGTTTGGTTACTGACATTTTTTTCATCATTTTGTTATCGAAATTAACTATTTCAATTAACAGACATTTTTTTTGTATTAGTTAGTCGTCATAACCCTGAAAAACACAACAGGGTAACGCCCCAACTTAGCGTTAAAGCTAAACATTTAAAAGGAAACACAAAATATTAATAAAAAATATGAATAAAAACTACAGTAGTATCTCAGTGATACTAAAAATAACACTGGTGTTGACGAAAGTGCAGGTCACAAGGAACAGAGCTAACGTCTTCTGATTTGTGGGAGATAATAATATAACAAGTAGAGCATCATTTCTCTGAACCTCGTGGTCTCTCTTGCAGGACGGCTCAGAGGAGGAGGTGGAAGGCCGTGGCTCAGAGGAAGAGGAGAGCTCTGATGATGACGATAAGAGTTGGGTGGAGGAGGTGAGGGTTCAGCGGCGTCTCTTACGGACCGAGGAGCGAGAGCGCAGCTTCATCCAGAGGAAAGAGAAGAGGCAACAGGACCGAGACACCAACTTACAGAGTTCAGATCAGAACCAGAGCCAGCCTCGATTCTACCAGATCAAAGCAGGAGAGGAGTTTCGCAGCTTCAGAGACGTTTCCCACAAGCAGAAGATGCAGAAGTAAGTTACCTCTTCTCATAGATGCGTTTTAAAACCATTTATAGCACCACATTGTAGAAAATTAAGTCCACCTTGAGCTTATAGAAGCTTTTTTCACATGTTTATCTTTCTTTAGTGCATTTAATGTTATTTGAGCATGAAAAGTCATTTCAAAGCACAAAGTCCCTCCAGCGGGAGTTCTTCTCTATATCAGTTTCAGTGTTTCTGAACTCCTGAAACACCTCCACATTAGTCTTGAGTTTCTTCCGTGAACAAACACGTCACAATATTCCTCATTTAAATAATTAATACGCAGAATAAAGGGGCGGGCCTGGTTGAGTTAGTTAGTAGTGTGTTAGTCACACTTGAAGCACATGACCAATCACACAACACACTCATCCAGCCGACCAATCAGAGCACACAGTGCTTTTCAGAAGGAGGAGCTTCATAGAGACAGGAACTAAACAGAGCGTTACTGACAGACTGGGAAGAGAGGAGCTGCTACAATATGGGAAAATATTGTGTTCTAGTAGACCCAGAAAATTAAGACTTTAAAAAAGGACATAATAGGTCGTCTTTAAAGATGGATTGCTTAAAGGGAAGGGACTAGTGTTGTCAAAAATATCGGTTTGATGCATATCGATTGTGAATATTTGAAACTCTTTTAAAGGGGAAACTCGAAAAATTTGAATATTGTGCAAAAGTTATAATTTTGATCCTTATGATTATGAAAACCCCAAATTCAAAATCTCAGAAGATTAGAATATTACATGAAATCAATAAAAAAAAAGGATTTTAAATGCAGAAATGTCGGCCTTCTGAAAAGTATACTCATGCATATGTACTCAGTACTTGGCTTTGGCCCCTTTTGCTTGAATTACTGCCTCAATGCGGCAAAATTAATTAACTTTTGCACGATATTCATATTTTTCGAGTTTCACTTGTATTCATTAGGGGTGTAACAATATGCTAATGTCCCAATTTGGTTTGATTCATAATTCTTCTAACAAAGCCAAAATAGAGTTAAAATGGTGCTTTTTTATTATTACTTCTAAGACAGGATAAATGTGTACATGCTGTAATGAAACTACTAAAACAACTATACTAGCACTCCTGTGCTACCCTCGCTTGACACTCAGTGGGTGGTGTATTATTGACAGGTAACACATGTTGACTCAGGGCCACATATAAAGCAGCGTGCCAAATATAGAGAGCATGTCCTTCTGAACCTCCTAATGGCTTTTAAAAGTGCTAGACTATTGTCTGATGCTCCCAGACTTGGTTTTACATGATTAACCATTTGCACCTAACCTAGCACGGTTTTGACATATTAAAGTCAACATGAGATCAAAATTCGATCTATTTGCATTAGGGGTGTAACGGTACGTGTATTCGTACCGGACCGTTTCGGTACAGCACTTTCGGTACGGTGCACATGTGTACCGAATGCAATCATTCACGTAAATTAGACTAGTTTTGTGTGCGGAACATAGGTCAATTCCGGGTTTCCACACGAACATATTAAGTGTCGGAAGTCTCCGTGTTGTGGAAATCCCGCCCTGCAGCTGATTCTAAAGTTGTCATTGGTCATATCACTGTACAGATTGTCTACACCAAACACTGATCTCTAAACCTACCCGTCACTGTAACCTAAACCAATGAAATCGGCTGCAGGGTGGGATTTCCGCTGAGGTTTGTTTGGGTGAAAAAAAAATCCCGCACCGCGCGCTGTACAACTGTACAACCACATACACGACACGCTTAGCCCAGCCTCTCGCTAGCTAGCGTCATGGCCAATGCAGACAAGTCAGAGCTTGAAGACCCACCCATAGCCTTAGGGTCTCCTGTTTGGGAACACTTCGGTTTTGCAGTGAAATACGTCAACGGACAAAGACTAGTCGATAAGGCGAAAGCAGTGTGCCGACATTGCTCAGTAATGATCGGGTATGTTGCTGGCAACACTTCAAACTTGTTAACGCACTTGAAAAGGCATCACGCGAATGTGAACATCACTACTACAAGGAAAAAAACGACCGTAGTTCAAACGCAGCTCCCGTTGGCATTTAAACAGACCTTTGCTGGTAATTCCGATCGGGCACAAGCAATAACGAATGCAATTGGTGTTTTTATAGCAGCTGATCTACGACCATACTCGGTTGTTGAGAACACTGGTTTTAAGCACATGATGAAGGTGACTGAGCCCAGGTATGAAATTCCTTCTCGTCCACATTTCAGCCAAAAAGTTATACCTGCCCTTTATGAACAGGCCAAAACTGCTGTTGTCCACGATCTGTCCAAGGCATCTGCTGTAGCACTCACAACTGATGGATGGACATCTAGAGCTACAGAGAGCTACTTAACAGTGACTGTCCATCACATTACTCCAGAATGGAACATGGTAAGCCATGTTCTGCAAACCCGCCCCATTTATGAACAACACACAAGCACAAATCTGGCTGAGGGACTTAAGGAGACAGTGTTGGAGTGGAAGTTGGAGATGCCAGGAACTACAATTCCTGTCACAACCGACAATGCTAGGAATATTGTCAATGCAGTCAGTGAAGCTGGACTGGGCCCTCAAATTGGATGTTTTGCAAACACAATTAATTTAGCATCACAGAAAGCAACAGGTCTCAACCAGGTGTCCAGGCTGCTAGGTAGAGTCAGAAGGGTTGTGTCTTTTTTTCACCGTAGCCCAACAGCTGCACATATATTGGAGAGCAAACAGGAAATGCTCAATATACCAAAACACACCCTTATTCAAGATGTCACCACCCGCTGGAACTCCAGTTATGATATGCTTGAGAGGTACCTTGAACAGCAAGCAGCTGTGTACTCTGCACTGACAGAAAAGGCCCTCAAGAAGAATAAAGACATAAGCACGTTGTCTGACCAGGATGTGGAAATAGCAGAGGTACTTGAGGTTCTTAAACCACTAAAAAACCTCACAACACTGATGAGCACTGAATCCACACCTTCAGTATCAATGATCCTCCCCCTCAAAACCACAGTCCTCAACTCTATGGCACCCAATGAGCAAGACAGTCCAACTGTGAGAGAAATCAAGGCTGCCATCACAGAAAACCTGAAGAACAGATACTCTGCTTGTCATGACTTCCTCCACAAATGCACAGTTCTTGATCCGAGGTTCAAGGCCCTTCCTCATGTGGATGATGCCTGTCGTGAAAGAAACTACAACAACCTCATCACAGAGATTGCAACCATGGAAGAACAGGTATAATGTTAATTTGCTTGTGTGTATTGTATAATTTGAAATACTTGCTGCTACAGTGCCATTAGTAGTAGTTTATTAAAGTTTTGTCATTTTATTTTGCAGAGTGAGGAGGCCAAAGCAGTTAGTTCATCCCCAGTGACAGAACACCCAGAGGCATCATCTCATCCTGTCAAGCAGTCAGCCATGGCTGAACTGTTCGGTGAACTCTTCAAGACTCAGGTGGGAAACAAGCCTACTTTGCAGCTGGTGAAGGAAGAGGTTACCTTATATAAGGCTGTGGACTGCATTTCACTGGATTCCAACCCACTTGAATGGTGGAGGACCAATGAGCCCACATATCCTCATATTGCCAAGTTAGCAAAGCACTACCTTGCTGTACCTGCTACCTCAGTCCCTAGCGAGAGGGTATTTTCTACAGCTGGAGACATTGTAACTGCCAGCAGATCTTCCCTTTCTGCAGACAATGCGGACAAGTTTATCTTTTTGACAAAAAACATGAAAGTTTAATGAATCTGAGCAGGTCTAAAAACTGAAATTGTTGATGCTGCACTTTACACTTTTGAAAAGTTATATATTTTTTTAAATATGAGCAGGCCTACAAGCTGGGATTGGTAATGCTGCACTGTAATCCATAGTTATTTATATTTTTCATTATATTTTATTATGTGATATTGGTTTGAGAGTATTTTATTTAGTGGAGAACTTTGCAGCAGTATTTTATTTCTTCTTATTTATTTGAGATATATTTTTATTATATTTTATTAAAAAGTGTTTAAAAAAGTGTAAACAAATTGTTAAAGTTAGTAAAATAGTAAACAACCAGCAGTTTAATGTTTGCATTTCTTTCCCTTACTGTACCGAAAATGAACCGAACCGTGACTTTAAAACCGAATTTGCATTATACATATTCATAGTTTTATTGTGAATGATTCTTAAATGTACATTATTATAAAGAATACGTCACCTAGGCCGCTTAGGCTCATGCTAACGTTAATACTTTCACACTTTCTTTCAGTTAAAAACTGTTGATTTAATTACCTTGAACACATATGAAAATCATTAAGACCTTTGATTCAACGTATATTTGGATATTGTACCAAAAATATACATTAAAATAAAAATATTTTAAAAATTAGGCCTGTCACAATTCTTTGATTAAATTTGAGTACTCGATTTAAAACCATCCTCAATTGCAATTAACCCGTGTCGAGGAACCGGCAAAACACCGGAAGTGGCTCAGGACACTTCCTTAATGTAGTCTAACAAAACTTAAGTGTGAACACAGCAGACAACAGAAGCATTTATAACTAATAAACACTGGTAAATACTTAAAGCGCATGAAACTGTCAAGTAACACTGAATAACACTCGCACATACACACACTCGCACTTATGTCTTTGCTTAGGTCCATTTTATTACCACAAAAAATATCCGATTACTCTTTTAATCCTCAAAATATGGATTACTCGATTACCAACATGACCGTTAGTGACAGCCCTACATTAAATATAAGAAATAAGATCAAATTGGTGCAGAATCAACTTTGTGTTGCTGCGCTGCGGTGAGTGTTTGTGCCGTTGTGTCTCGTTACTAGAGACGCTCTTTGTTTGTTGGTGATTTTTATGTCTTTTGCTGTCGCTGTTAGCTGAAAGTTGAACACTGTTTGCCGTCACACAGGACATCTCTGGAGGAGCGACTGCAGCGGGAGGAGAGATCAGGGATGCTAAACGTCAGCGACGCAGCAGTTGGAAGCAAACAGCTCACTTTCACGCTCAAGAAGGTAAGCATGATGATGGCTATCCCAGCTGCCACCTGTGCAGACTAATGCTTTATAACACTTGTTTGAGCTCTACTGGTGTGTCATCCAGATCAGCTGAGTTGCAGAGCACTGAATGTGTGTTGATACGGGGGAATTTTCTTTAATGAACAGTTGTGATGTTGTAACCCTAGACATTTCTGAACGAGTAAAAACAGATTACAATCAAACAATTACATAAGCCATTACTTACAGGTTTGCGGAAAACCTTTTCATTTAACCCGGACCTAGTCATATGTTTGTTTCTAGCTCTTCCTCCCTCTGTGGTTAAATGAAGATGACGGTGTGGTAAAATTGGGTCAGACACATTCCCAGCTCAGATTTCGGCTGACTCACACCAGAGACTGAAGAATGGCTTCAGTATGCCCTGAAAATCTCACCGTTGTTCTCTGTCCTTTGACCGCCTGCACGCCCATTTAATTCCCATTCTCCTCCTGTCGGTTGTACACATCACCCAGTCAAGTCACTCTGCTGCTTTTGTTTGATGTTCATGGTAATATTTTAGTAATCGGATAGTCTGAGGTCATCTGATCCTTACAAAATCTAAACATACATGAATGTTCTTTGCATTAAAGGAATGAATTAGGGATGCACAATATATCGGCCATCATATATATATATATATATATATATATATATATATATATATCAGCCAATATATGTTCAGGTTTAATGTATTTATCGGCTTTAATATGTCGGCCAAATTTTCTTATTTGGACGATATATTAAAGCCGATAAATAATGGATTATTTCCTTCAGATGCGCACTGTTTGAATAGCTTGAAATATGATTGAAATCGCTTCAAAAAAGGAAAATACAGTAAAGTGCAACATGTGCAGCCCAAGTCTGTCATATAGGCTTCATAAAATTATAATGACAACATTAAAATTGTGTGCTTGGGACGTGGATTTTAATGGTGAGACTTTTATTTTTGTGACCCTCAAAAATTATATAAAAATGTGGATTTAGATTTATTGGCCAATATCAGTTATCGGCTTTCAAATATAAAGAATTAACGATATCGGCCAAAATGTTCATATCGGTGCTTCCCTAGAATGAATAAATAAATAACTTTTTAACTGTTCACTGACATGCTAATAGATTTTCCAATGGAACACCAAACAAAAGTATCTTCACACTGATCTTTTCCATAGACCGACAACAAACTGTCAAGCGCCAATTAAAATGACTCATGCACTATAATCCAGCTCTACTAAAGTCATGTTTAAACTTTCTGTAATTGTTCAGTGATTATCTTCACCTGCTGTTGCTCTCAAATTAATATAACACAGTTATCGTTCAAAGTTTGAGGTCAGAAAGATTTTTTAAAGAGATTAATACTTTTATTCAGCAAGGATGCATTAAATGTGACAATAAAAACATGTTAGAAATAATTTATTTTAAACTTTCTATTCTTTGGAGAATCTTGAGAAAAATATATCATGGTTTCTGCAAAAACTGTTCTACATTGATAATAATCAGAAAAATTTATTGAGCATCAAATCATCATATTAGAGTGATTTCTGAAGGATCATGTGAAAATTCAGCTTTGATCACAGGAATAAATTACATTTTAAAATGTATTTTAGAAAACGGTTATTTTAAAATGTAATAATACAGCACAATTCCTGTTTTTTTTATCAAATAAATACAGCCTTGGTGAGCAGAAGAGACTTCTCAGAAAACTTACAAAAAAATCTTACAAAATATAGCATGATAGTCTATAAAACATAATTTGTTCTTGACCGTCTCAAACAAACGACAGTAAGGGAGAGTTAAAACACTAGACTGATAGTAGATTTTTTTGGACCTCTATGACAAGTTTAAGCAGTAGTTGTTTTCCAATCCATTTAAATTAGGTTTACCGCTTTAAACTTGAACTAAATACTAAACACTAAATACAACTTACAAAACTAGAAAAGACTCTGAATACACTGATGGACCACAGCACTTATTTAAAGACTGTATTTTACTATAAATACCATGCTGGGACATTTCTTTGAACTGTTTCTTTCTATGAACTGTCTGAACAAACCAAAGAATGACTAAAGAAAGCTGATGAATCACTAAAATGAATCAAGTTTCCCAGTGCCTCTTAGGAGAGAAAGCACAAAAAAATGCATCTGATTATAGCCAGAGTGAGTTTTGTCACACTAATCTGATCTTTTTTTGAAAAGGTCTCATGTTAGTGGAAAAGAGACTATTTTTAAAACACTGAGGTATTGTGCTACTGAACAGTGGAGATACGTCTATTGTGTCGCTGCTTTTAGTTCATCACATCCCAACACTGCTAAGATTAATCAGAGTAGTAGTTTTGTTACCAATTATAAAAAAAAATCCCTTTTGATGAGTTGTGGACCATTTTGGGTTCGCCACTAACTCCATCTTATACTTGCACAGACGGAGAAGCAGCGATTTCAACAGAAGGCTGAACGTGACCATCATGATGAGAGGAGGAAGATCAGACGGGCGGCTGGACACTTGCATTCTGACAGGGGAGGAAGAGGAAGAGGCGGTTCGAGAGGAAGAGGAAGAGGCGGCGGGAGAGGAAGAGGAAGGAGACCCTTTTAAACTCAGGACTGATCGTGGTCACTAGGCATTGACACAGGACTTTTAATACTGCCTTAAAATGTGTAACTTTTGTATTCAAGTGACCTTTCCAGTACAGATGCCGTCACTGATTCACATTAAGAGACTGTATATCCGTGTGTGTGTGTGTGAATCCGATCTCTTTTTTTCACAATGTCTCTCAGTACAGTAAACAGAACCTTGTGTTTTGTGAAGAACCATAAAACATTTTTATCAACATCTGTTCTGTCTTGTTCTGTTCTCTTACATTTACACACAGAAATTAATTCCCATTCAGCATCAATTCACTTTTACTGCTGATCATTTTTTAAATGCTTTTGAATCTTTATACTAGTTTACAACTAAGTCATGGTTTTACTCTACAAAACTAGTCAAATTGCATCAATTTGTCCTCCTATAACTTCAATTGTGAATTCATCGGGTTCTGGATCTGTTCCTACAGAGTTAAAAACAACTGTCATTACACCAGTCCTTCAGAAGCCTGTTTGTGATGTTTCTGACTTGTCTAACTATAGGCCTATTTCAAACCTCCCATTTCTGGCTAAGGTCCTGGAGTGTGATGTGGTTACTCACTTAAATAATCACTTAGCACTAAACAGTCTCCTTGAACCTTTTCGATCTGGTTTCAGAAAAAGGGCATAGTACTGAGACCGCTCTAGTGAGGGTCGTAAATTATCTCCTTATTGCAGCTGCCTGGTGTATGTGGTATCTTGGTTTTGCTAGACCTCAGTGCTGCTTTTGACACCTTATGCCGTTCTGTTTTGTTGGATAGGCTCTCTGGGACCGTTTTAAATCTTATTTTATCTTGTGCCTAGTTTGTAAGCCTGGGAAATCACAAATCTGATACCGTACCTGTTCGACAGGGAGTTCCTCAGGGTTCAGTGTTGGGCCCAACTTTATTTAGTATGCACATGCTTCCACTTGGGTAGATTATCAGGAAGCATGGCCTTGGATATCACTGCTATGAGGATGATACTCAAATCTACATCACTACTAGCCCTAATGTCCACCATACGTTAACTATTTTAAGTGTCTAGAAGAGATCAGAACCTGAAGAATAACTTCCTGAAATTGACAGACTCAAACTAAGCTGATGCTTCTTGGTACGAAGGCGGCTACTCGTAAGGCTAATCATATTAACTTGGTTGTTGACTCTAATATGGTGCTTCCCACTTCACAGGTGTGCAATCTTGGTGTTCTTTTTGATCCTCAACTAACATTTGATGCACATATAAAACGCATCTCAGAAATCGCCTTTTGTCATCTTAGGAACATTGCATGTCTTTGACCTTTTCTCACTTTTGAGATGCAAAAAGGCTCATAGATGCCTTCATTACATCCAGGTTAGATTACTGTAATGCCTTGATCTCTGGCCTTCCAGCTAAATCTTTAAGCAGGCTTTAATACAGTATATTTAAAATTCTGTTGCTCGTGTTAACTCTCGTGTATCTCTCCTCTGGAACACAATTACAGCTGTGCTTTCACAGTGGCACTGGCTTCCCATTAATGCTAGAATAGATTTCAAAAGGCTAATTTTAACGGATAAAGCATTACATGGAACAGCACCAGTGTATCATTGTTTTTCTTATTAGTCCATACACTCCTTCACGTTTTCTCTGTTCCGCTAACACTCTTTTACTTCATCAGGCTTCATGTAAACTTGAGACCATGGGGGAAAGAGCTTTTTCATTTACAGCCCCCAAGTTATGGAATGCGCTTCCCCTTCAATATCAGAAATGCTTCTACTTAGGAATATTTTAAAGAGTTAAGACGCATTTATTTAAGGTTGTTTTTAATTTATTGTTTTGTTCTTTACTTGTTGTGTTAGTTTTTATTTCACTGTAGTACTTTAGGTTAAAGAAAAGCGCATTAAAAATAAAATGCATTATTATTATTAACCAACACACAGAGAGACAGACCAAAACAATAAGTTACTTGCGTAACCCCGGTTCTCTGATAGCATACGTTTCTGTCTCTCACTATGGGAATCTTGCTATCGGAACCCCTTCCACTAATTCTTCAGAAGCCCTATTACATTACGCCAGCCCCAATTGGCTGACCGACATGACGTAGTGTCTGGGAGAGGCTACCCCACCCCTCAGTGTAAGACGAGCCACACAACATCATCATGACATTCAAAACAAGCTCACCTCTTCCTCGCGTCACACAGCAAGGAGGGTGATCTGGTGAGACATCTCACTTAATGCTATCAGAGAGCCGGGGTTGCGCAAGTAACCTATTGTTCTCTTTCAAGCATATGTTTCGGTGTCTCACTAAGGGATATCCTAACTTTTGTATTGCCAGATAACCTGCCTCGAAGTCTCCTGCCAACCACAAGCACCGCCTCCAGGGCTGGACGAGTCATGACTCAAACTACTACAATCAATACTGCATGTGCTTAAGTTTGAGAATATATCCTGTATCTTGACTCCTTTAAAGAGAGCCCACGGAGTTGACATTCCCCTTGTTGAGTGTGCACGTGAACCAGATCGGGACACATGACCCTTACTGGAATATGCCAACGAAATCGCCTCCACTATCCAGTGCGACAAACACTGCTTATTAATTGTCTTCCCCGTACGTGGTTTCGCCCAAAATCTGAACAGCTGATCACTCTCCCTGAACCCTCTTGTTCTTTCTGTGTAAATGTGTAAAGCACACACTGGGCACAACGCATTTAACGATTGCCCCTCTTCCTCGTAATCAAGCGCGTCCTCTTCCTCATCTGTGCTGAGCAAACTGGGCAGAGGTACGCACACATCGAGTAGCACACATCAAGTATTTCTCGACCGCTATCAGTCCCAGACAGTTTATATGGAGGCGCTTCTCCGGGTCTGACCAGAGGCCAAAGACCGGTCTGCCCTCGAAAAGACTGCCCCAATCTAAGTTGGAGGCGTCCGTCGAGATAACTTTTTGGTACGAGACTACTCCCATAGTCACACCCCATAGTCACAAGGCTGTAGAGCTGAAACGCAGCTCTGAGTCACTCTGATTCGCGAACCGCCGGAGGCCCAGGCTCGGTGATGTACACGAGCGTTCAGCCAGCGTTGCAGAGGGCGCATACACAATAGACCCAGCCGGAGCACTGCTGCGGCTGAAGCCATAAAGCCCAGCAATCTCTGAAACGTTTTCAGGGGAAAAACACTGCCTTTCTGGAAAGACACGGCCAGGCGCTGAACACGGCGCGCGCACTGTGTTGACAAGCGGGCCGTCATCGCCACCGAGTCGAGCTCTATTCCCAGAAAAGAGGTTGACTGACGGGGCAGCAGTGAGCTCTTGGCCCAATTGACCGTGAGACCCAAGCTTTCCAGATGACTGAGTAGCACAGTTCTGTGAGACATAAGTTCCGCCTCTGATTGTGCTAAAATCAGCCAATCGTCCAAATAGTTCAAATTCGCATACCCTGGTGTCTCAGGGGAGCGAGAGCCGCGTCCATGCACTTCGTAAATGTACGGGGTGCTAATGACAGGCCGAACGGTAGGACAGTGTACTGCTGTCTTGAGCGCTCATTGGCTGCCTCGCCGGCAACTGCAGCAGCCTACCACTGAGCCGGGCGTGACGTCACGCCCAATGAGGGCGCCGCCGGTCTATACTGAACTCATCGACCCTTATAGCGCAGCTATACACTTCTGCACTCGAAAACACCGTCGGCATGAGCCGGAAAAACAGACATTACACTCTTTATGAGATTTATCTGGGTCGCCGTGGAAACGGCGTCTGTGTGCAGGCGAGCGGGTTGAGCAACTGGCTCGTTGGCTGCGGTATACACTACTGCAGTAGCCTTTGCTAAGGGGACTGGCAGAGTGGGTCGCTTTGATGGCGGTCCGGCTGCGGCGGGACTCGCGCATCCTCTCCTCCGTGCGGCTGCTAGGAGGACTTCGCGGCTCTGGTTTCAACGCGATCTTGGGCCGGGGTCCCCGGGGGGGAGGCGGCTTGTGGCGGCTGTTAGAGTGCGATCTAGGGCGGCCGCCCTGTCGTCGCTGCGAAGAAGGTCCATTGCAGGCCTTAGGCGGAAGGGCAGACTTTGAGCACCATCTCGCGGATGGTGGGCAGAAGGGCGCTGCGACCGCTTCTTCACTGGGGGAATTTGGTATCCCAAAACAGCCGGCATCGATGGTTCTCCCTCCACCTCATCCCCTGAGGCGACAGCAGTGAGGGCCGAGGCCGGCAGCTGCGTGTCGAGAGGGGGTGGCTGGGGCGGCTGAGACGGGGAGAGTGAAGTTCGAGGGAAGGGTTCCGGCGAGCGTTCGCTGGCGACATCGGACTCCTGAAGTCTCTGGGAGCGGCACTTCTTGTTGCGCAGCCCGCCGATGACAACCGTCGAACACGGCAAGTCGAGCCCGCAGGGTCGACATTGGCAGTTCTTCGCAGTGGACGCAGCCTCCCGAAGACAGAGCGAGGGCTGCGTGGTCTTGTCCCAGGCGGAGAGCACAGAAGATGGCGGTCTCCGTCGGTGAGCGGGAAAAACGAGGCATTTTGAAACAAACACCTCGTGCTCTTTTAGACTGAGAGGATAATACATTATATCAAAGATATAGAAAGGATATTGACGCCGGATAGCGTAGCAGGCACGGATGGTTGAAGGTGGCGAAGACGGCCGGCTTCCTCAGACGCTTTCCTAAGCTAGCTGGTCGCTGGTTTCGACGGCGGCGCTTCTCTCAGAGTCCAGCGATGCGTAGAGCTCGCTGAAGAGATGAAAAATCAGTGTTAGCAGCCTCTGAGCCTCCTTTTATATGCTAAGCCACCCCCATTCTGCTTTAATGGAATATGAAACTATCAGTTGCTAATATTTGAATATTGAGAGTAATATAGAGAAGTGAAAGTACCAGATTGCCCATCTGATGTGTGAATTGCTGTTAGTCACTTCCTCCTGCCCTCAGTGTCAGATTTCCAGTGACGACTTGCATTCAGACACAGAGTATTTGACACCAGATAACTTAAAGTAACTTAAATTTAATCTTTGATCACCAAAATTACATATTTAAACTTGCCTTAAAATAGCTTGAATGTAACTCGACACCCTTTCCTCATTTAGTATACGTGGTTCTATGAATATGCAAATGAGCCCCGCCTCCACTCACTCACTCACTCAGAGATCCACTCGTTGATGATCACACGTTGATCTGATTGGTTACAAGGTAGTTTGTGACGTCAGAAACACCAGCGATTTCAAACAACGTTTTTGAAACGGTCTTTGGTTCACTGCAGTGTTAGGGGCAGATTTACTAAACAGGGCAAATTAGCGTGAGAGCCCAATTCCAAAACAGCGCCGATGGGAGAGGAAAGTTCTGCTACTTTTTCACTGCGTCTTTAGTAAATCCTGATAGTAGTTTTTAACACCAAAAGAGGGTTTTCGGTGGCGCAATGTGTTAGTAAATCTGGCCCTGGCATATTAAAAACTCCACATAGACAAATAAACAACATTAAAAGCCGGAATTTAAACATCTCACCGCTCTCGCAGAAATATTGTAATAATTACTTTAAATAAATAAAATATTTTTAAAAATTAACTTCTAAATTTAATTTTCATTCAGTTTATCAGGATGTAGCCTACTAAAATAACTTAAACCAAATCTCAATGATAAAATAACACAGATTCAGATCATCTTTTCCTCATCAGTTCCTTAAAATAACAAACCACATGAGGTTTTTTGAGTCTTTAATCCTGCAAAGCAATAACAGAAGAGCTTTAGAAGTGTGCTCTGGTTCTACTTTCTCTTAGGAAAGTGCAGCGTGACATCATCACTGCACAAACCACATGATTACAGGAGCCGAAAAACTCTCGCCCAGCAAATATGTTGACTCAGTGTGTTTTAATTTCATTGTTTTAACATGAAATCATTCATATACATTCTGAGTTTGCTCATTGTTAGACACTACATCCTTGAGATGTAGTGCATCTTGAGTGGAAATATTAAGGACACAAAGATTCATTAAATCATTGTTTTATTGATCAAACTACACTGTGGGGAAATGCTGCAGAATGTATAGTTTAGTTTGCATTCAGAAATGACTTGTAAATCTTGAATATAATTAAAAAGAAATGGTTAGTCACATTGAATCAAAAGTGATATTTTGAAGTTAAAGGACTAAAATAGAAAATAATTTAATAAAGAAAAAAATTATCTTTTTGTTTACAACTTTTAAAAAAAATTATACAGTGTAGATTTACGATATAATGGTGAAATGCAAATTAATGTTAATATAGGTCTCTATACACTTCCAAATTATTATGCAAGTGACATCTGTAGGATTTTAAGTTTTCCAAATGAAAATGTTTGTCCACATCTTTTTAGATAACTGGTAGGCTATCATTTTCAGACAGGTAGTTTGCCACGTCTACTTAGATAAATGGGAACCCTTAAAGAGGTTGTTCCGCATTATTAAGCAAGTCACAGTTCTCATGAAACACGGCGAGGAAGAAAGATCTCTAAAGAGAAAAGCATGAAATGGTGCAATGTTATGCAAAAGGCATGAAGACAACTAAATGTGTGAAAACTGAATAGAGATTATCAAACTATACGATTTGTGAGTTATTTATTTTATAGCACAAGAGAACTCGGTCAGATAAAGGCTTATTGAGGAAAGTTAACTGTCAAACAAATTCATTTGATTAAAAGGGCTACTGTAAAAAAAGCCACTGTTGAGCAGCAAACGGGTATTTGGAAATGTGATATTTCAGAAAGATCTTTCTTCCTCTCCATGTTTCATGAGAACTCTGACTTGTGATAACGAGGAACAATCTCTTGAAGCAGGTTTTTCCATTTAAGACCCGGCAAACTGCTTCAACCTGTCTGAGATTCTTACCAGTTATCTTAGATGTGAGAAATAAAACAAAAAAGCTGACATGTGCAGGAACACATTTGCATTTACACAGAAGTTGCTGAGTATCTGTCTTAAACCGGCCTCACCAAGTGCTGAGCAGAAACACTGCCTAAATGCTGCAGTTATGAGATATTTATCTCTCTTCCATGAGAAGATGCTTTTACAGTAATTGTGACTGATAAGAGGCTTCAGTGATGATAAAACACAAAGGGAAGCAGCAGGCTATTAAACGATGTGACGAGATTGGGTTCAGGAGAATGAGATGAGATGTTTGCACAATATTTTTTTGAAATCCTCAATGACAAAATGAATCACTGTAAAAATAGTCTGCCGGTGCATTTTGAAATGTTTTAACTAATATGCTTGCAATGAATGTCATTTCAGTTCGCGGAGGTGATAAAGTTTTTACGGCTTGCATCTTGGAACTTATTTCAAAGTTTGCGCTCTCGAGCCACTAGGCACTGTTGCAAATCAAAACGAACTTTAGCTGGAGAATAACTTGATTCTAGAGCTGCTGTAAAGCCAACTCTGTTACTCTGTTAAAAGCGCTACATAAATGTAGGTGACTTGACTTCTAATTTGAATAATAGTTTATGAATAATTGTCAGGATCTGGGTTACTTCTCTGTTCTCTCTCACTCTTTTACCACCACACACACTCATTGACACACCCATCTCTCTCACTCTCCAGCGCACACACATACTCTCATGGTTTCACTCTGTCTTCACCTGTTGATCATCACAATCAGCGCTCACGCTGCTTTGCGCTCACACCTGTGTCTTGTCTTGTCTGATTACTCAGTCTACTTCTAGTGTTTGTTCTCTCTGTTCTGTGTTGGATTATTGTGTGAGTAAGGCTCTCTTATGTTTGTCAGCAAAAGGATATCTTACCATGTCTTGTCTTGTGTAGCAGCATTCGCCTTGTTGTTCCCTGTTACCTGTTGTGACGAGCCACATCTGTAGTTCTCTGCCCGACTGCCTTCTACAAGGACCCTTCTATCTGAGAGTTTGTTCTGTTCATCTTAATCTCTCCCGACAAAGTATCCACTGTGAAGCTGTCTTCCTGGAGAGCACCTTTGAGTTCCAGTTTTGAGCTATCTACCTAAGAGCTGATTTTTGTTGGACATTAAAGACTTTGCATTGATTTACCTTTGCTTTTGGATCCTTTTTGTATTTGACCTGACAATAATCAAATGCTAAGCAGTGTAAAAGGTTTTGCCACAAACTCAACAGACTGGCTTTTCTCCTGTATGATTTCACACGAGTCTCTTCAGATCTTACTGTACATGATTTATGAGCTTTCAGATCTTCTGATTGAGGCTGTGTGTGTGACGACCTAATTCAACTCCTTTGCAGTCTATTGTATGTAGCCTAATTTGCGTGCATCAGGGAGCTCGTGTTCTCTTACGAGAGGTCTCTCGTACTGAGTAATATATTACGCTAGGTGAATATCTCTTTTTCTATGAGATAGCCTATTGAAACCAAAAAAAAATTATCCTTAATTTTGAAATAATGTAAAACGCGGTTGCAGACATAGGCAAGACGGCTTGCGTGCCTATTGGCTGCCCTGCGGCAACTGCAGCAGCCTATCGAGAGAGGCCTGTTCAAGCGTGTTCAAACGACAGTGTTCAAGTCCCGCTGCGGCCAGACTTCCACCACAACTTCTCGCTTGTTCAGTTCCAGAAAATGCGACTGTTCCAGTGTATTTCGCAGAAAAAAGCCGGTACGACAGCCCGTTTGCCTGCACACAAACGCCGTTTTTACGGCGACCCAGATACATCTCATAAAGAGTGTATTTTCTGGTATTCCGGCCACGGCTTTGAGTGTAGTAAACATTACTACAGCCCATTGCTCATTCCTACACACAAGCACAGCCCGCCACATTGCAGGGCTCGCACACATAAAATCGACTCATGTCGATTGTGCATTAAATGTAGTGAATGTGCCCAAGACCCAGTGCCCACAAACACTACACACTGCATGTCTCACGGTTTCTGTAAAAACGAAACCAACGCACATACAGTCAGCTAAGGCCACGGGGCTTGCCCCGCTCGCTCTCTGTCAGCAAACCGCCATAAGAGAGTCGAGCTGCCCGCTGTGATCAGCGCGCCCCCCGCCTCGAACGCTGCAAGCACGGCGTCTCACAGCATACCGAAGCTCTCCGGTCGCCACCACGTCGCGGCCAGAGCCCAGATCTCATTTAACCCCCAGCTATTCATGCAAGTGCATGAGCAAAGCTTCCTGGGGTATCAGAATGGGTGCTGAACATTATAAAGAGAGGCTATTCGCTACAGTTCGCTCGACGTTCCCGCTGTTACACGGTGCGAATCGAAACTATGGTAGAAAAGGAAGTAGCACATCTACTTCGAGCCGAAATAGCAAAACTATTGAGCAAAGGGGCCATAGAGCCTTTATCTCAAGCTCAAAGCGAAGGGGGTTTAAACAGCAGATATTTTCTGGTACCGAAAAAAGACGGGGGTCTCAGACCCATTCTAGATCTGAGGCAGCTGAACAAAGTGCTTTCGAAGCGCCGGTTCAGAATGCTCACAACCAGGAAAATCCTTATGCAAATTCGCCAAGGGGACTGGTTTATGTAAATAGATCTGAAGGACACGTATTTCCAAATACAGATAGCGTCACGTCACAGGCGATTTTTGAGATTCGCCTTCGAGGGCCAGGCATATCAATACACAGTCCTCCCGTTCGGCCTGTCCCTAGCACCCTGTACAATGTGCATGCGAGTTTTGAACTACTTGGACGATTGGCTGATTCTAGCTCGATCACACTCAAAGCTCATAGAACACAGGACCATATTACTCGAACATCTCGAGAATCTAGGTCTCAAAGTCAGTTGGGGGAAGAGTTCACTGTCTCCCAGTCAGAGAATATCTTTTCTGGGCACAGAACTGGACTCGCTGTCTATGACAGCACAACTATCGCCACAGCGCAGACTGAATATTCAGCGCATGCCGAAAACCTTCCGCTGCGGCACTATAGTCCCGCTCAGAAAGTTTCAGAAAATGCTGGGTCTCATGGTCTCGAGGATCTTCAGTACTCCAGTTGGGTCTGCTTCGCATGCGCCCACTGCAGTTCTGGCTAAAAGCACGAGTACCGCGTCGAGCGTGGACCTCCGGACTTTTTCACCTCAATATCGATCAGAAATGCGTCTCATCTCTGAAATCCTGGAGAGCGACCGATTGGTACCGGTCAGGTGTAAGCCTGGGGACTTCCTCGAGTGTGAAGGTGGTGTCTACGGACGCCTCCACCTTGGGATGGGGAGCGCTGCTCGAGGGCAGACCGTTCTTCGGCCAGTGGTCAGAACGGGAAAAGCTTCTACACATAAACTGCCTGGAAATGAAGGCAGTCGACAACGCGCTGAGGTGCTTTTGTCCCCAGATGAAAGGACACCACGTCTTGGTCCGTTCGGACAACATGTCAGAGGTGGCCTATATAAATCGCCAAGGAGGTATCAGGTCCCGAAACCTTTACAGGCTGAGGTCAGGCTTGCCAGGCCACCTGAATATGGGACCAGACAGACGTTCCAGAAACAATGTTCCGGTAGGAGAGTGGTCTCTACACCCACAGACAGTCCAACTGCTGTGGAAGACATTCGGCAGGGCGAAGGTAGACCTGTTTGTGTCTCAAGAAAACGCTCACTGTCCGGAGTTTTTCTCCTAGAGCAGGGATGCGCTGGCCCACGTCTGGCCCCACTGCCTGCTCTGCTTTTCCCCGTGTCACGCTCCATCCTCAGGTATTAGAGCGAATCAGGGAAAACGGATGCTCAGTGCTTCTTGTGGCTCCGTTATGGAAGAACCAGGCTTGGTTCCCAGTTCTGATGCAGCTGACAAGCACTGCCCCATGGCCGATACCAGTGAGGAGGGACCTCCTCTCTCAGGCCAAGGGCTCGATCTGGCATCCTCACCCAGAGCTTTGGGCCCTACATGCGTGGGCCATCAACGGATACCCGCTATCCTCCCGGTGGGAGTGTTAAACACGATCACGCAGGCTAGGGCCCCGTCTACTAGACGGCTCTATTCCTCGAAATGGTCTGGGTTCTCTAGCTGGTGCTCAGCTCGTGGCATATCACCCCCAGACTGTGGGGTGACGGAGGTTCTCTCCTTCCTGCAAGAGCTACTGAATAAGGACAGAACCCCATCCACGCTCAAGGTTCATGTGGCGGCCATAGCAGCGTTTACTAAACCGACGCTTGGCCAGTTACTTGGAAGGTACGATCTGGTCATCCGCTTCCTTAGAGGAGCTAAGAGGCTGAATCCCCCCAGACCTCCCTCAGTCCCCATGTGGGACCTTTCTACGGTTTTGGAAGCCATGAAAGGTGCCCCATTCGAGTCAATCCAATCAATAGATATCAAACATTTGTCTTTCAAGACAGTGTTTCTTCTGGCTCTTGCTTCGGTAAAGGGTATAGGGGACTTGCAAGCGCTCTCAGTGAGTGCGACGTGTATGGAATTTGGGCCAAATGAGTCGAAAGTCATAATCAAACCCAGAAATGGGTACGTTCCTAAATCCCTTAGCACACCGTTTAGGGCACAGGTGATTTACCTGTCGGCCCTGCCGGTCTCTAATGAGGAAAAGAACGCAAGCTTCCTTTTTCCGGTCAGGGCATTAAGGGCTTATGTGTCTCGCTCGACTGTCTTCAGACAGACAGAGCAGCTCTTTGTTTCATTCAGCGGAAGTACTAAGGGACTAGCTGCATCGAAACAGAGTCTATTCAATTCAATTCAAATTTTAATTCAAATTTATTTGTATAGCGCTTTTCACAATACATATTGTTCACAATACATATTGTTGACAGGCGTCCCTAGATAACAACAAAAGAAGGCAGATGGGAAATAATTAGCGTAGCTGCTGTTCATAATATGAATGCATTTGATCTGATTTAACTGTAGTATAAAAGGTACGATGCATTATGTGAATGCTTGGCTAAAGAGATGCGTCTTTAATCTAGTTTTAAACTGGGAGAGCGAGTCTGAGCCTCGGACAATATCAGGAAGGCTATTCCAGAGTTTAGGAGCTAGATGTGAAAACGCCCTCCCTCCTTTAGTGGACTTAGTTATCCTCGGTACGACCAGAAGCCTCGAATTTAGCGATCTTAAAGAGCGCGATGGATTGTAGGGCGATAGAAGATCCCTTAAATACACAGGAGCTAAACCATTTAGGGCTTTATAGGTCAGTAGCAATACTTTGTAATTGATACGGAACTTAATAGGTAACCAGTGTAGAGATGATAAAATTGGTGTTATATTATCATATTTTCTTGACCTAATAAGAACTCTAGCGGCTGCATTTTGGACTAACTGTAGCTTGTTTACTGAGGATGCAGGACAACCAGCTAATAAAGCATTACAGTAATCTAGTCTCGAGGTCATGAATGCATGAACTAACTTTTCTGCATCAGAAACAGAGAGCATGTTACGTAGCTTAGCAATGTTTCTAAGGTGGAAAAAGGCTGTTCTTGTGACATTTGAAATATGATTTTCAAAAGACAAGTTGCGGTCTAGTATAACACCCAGATCTTTTACTGTAGAGGATAAAGTAACAGGACGTCCATCTAGATTAAGGTTGTATTGTAAGAGGTTTTGTGGGCAGTTTTTAGGACCAATCAGTAATACCTCTGTTTTATCTGAATTTAATAGAAGAAAATTACACGTCATCCAATATTTTATATCTTTAACACACATTTTAGATAATTTAGTGTTATCATCTGGTTGTGATGAAATATATAATTGAGTGTCATCAGCATAACAGTGGAAACTTATTCCATGTTTTCTTATAATATTATCAAGTGGCAGCATATAAATTGAGAATAGCAGAGGGCCTAATACAGATCCTTGCGGCAATCCATAATTTACTGACGTTATCTTTGATTTTTCCCCATTTAAATGGACAAAATGGTAACGGTCTGATAGGTACGATCTAAACCAGCTTAATGTCTGTCCCTGTACACCAGTGTAATTTTGAAGTCGATCTAAGAGTATTTTATGATCTATAGTGTCGAACGCAGCACTAAGATCGAGTAAAACTAGTATTGAGATACACGCTTGGTCAGAAGCTAAAAGTAAATAATTTGTAATTTTAACCAGCGCAGTTTCTGTGCTATGATGTGGCCTGAATCCTGACTGAAATTTTTCATAGATATCGTTTTCTTGCAAGAAAGAGCACAGTTGAGCGGACACAACTTTCTCTAGTATTTTAGACATAAATGGAAGATTTGAAATGGGTCTGTAATTTGCTAGGTTATTTGGATCTAATTGTGGTTTCTTAATAAGAGGTTTTATAACTGCCAGCTTGAACGTTTTTGGAAAGTGACCTAAAGATAGAGACAAGTTAATAGAATAGAATATACTTTTATTGTCCCCTGGGGGAAAGCTATTATAGCTATTTTTAGCTATTATATTTGTGTATGTGTAGTTGTGTATTTATTCTATCTCTATGTGTATTTATTGTCTGTAACGGCAGCGATGGCACTTAGCACTTTTGAGTCCACAACAAATAATATTGAGAAGAGGCTCTTCCACTACAGGTAACACTTCTTTCAGTAGTTTAGTGGGTATTGGATCTAATAAACATGTTGTTGGTTTAGATGCAGTAATAAGTTTAGATGCAGATGGATAGTTGATGCTATAACGCTGGATTACACCTCTAAGGGCCTGCAGTGCCCGTTAGGTGTCAGAGCGCACTCCACAAGAGGCATGGCCTCGTCGTGGGCTTGGTCTAGTGGGATTGCCTTGCAAGATATCTGTACGGCGGCAGGCTGGGCCTCCCCATCTACATTTATAAGGTTTTATAACCTAGAGGTTATCGGCTCAGAATACTGAAACTGCTTGAGCGCCACTCGCTGATCGATTAAATAACTCTATGGGCAGTGTGTAAGACCCATAATATTCACCCTGACAGTGTGGAACACTATTGATATAATTTGCTCCTTATAGGACGCTACTTATTATGGGAATGATGCTGTTCGCGCCCCTCTTCCCGGACTCTCTGCGAGTCCCTGGTGATCATGCACTATATGAGCCCCGGGCACCTGCCCTAGCGTAAGATACGCAGTACGAGAGACCTCTCGTAAGAGAACGTACTCGGTTACTAACGTAACTTTGGTTCTCTCTAGAAGAGGAAACGAGTACTGCGTATCTTTGCTGTGCCTGAAACACGCTCTGGTTCGCTTCGGCGATGAAAAATCAGAGTCTATCAGCCTGTCGAGCTGTTTTTATAGGCCCAAGCTACGCCTGTTTCGGCGGGACGTTACGTAGTGGGCGCAAAGAAAGAACACGTAGTGGGCGCAAAGAAAGAAAGAAAGAAAGAAAGAAAGAAAGAAAGAAAGAAAGAAAGAAAGAGAAAGAAAGAAAGAAAGAAAGAAAGAAAGAAAGAAAGAAAGAAAGAAAGAAAGAAAGAAAGAAAGAAAGAAAGAAAGACACCTCTCGGATGGCCTGAGGGTGAGTAAATGAACAGCAAATTCTCATTTTTGGGTGAACTATCCCTTTAAACGTTTTGCTTCAGTGTAAGTTCTCTTTGGTGTCTATAGTGGACGGATGAGATGAGAAGGTTTGGGTTTCACACAGCCGGATAAAAGAGTGTGTGTTTATTCAGAGTAATCCCCCTTCAGCGGTGCAGGTCTAAAAGCCTCCCCTCTTCACATCACTGTCTGAGCCCGGGACCGTCGCAGGCCGCGCTGGGATTTACAGGCTGAATGCTGGAGAGCCCACAGGGAAGTTTCTAGGAAAAGGAGGTGCACTCGCTTCTCTCCACTTCATCACACTTTTTTATCTTGTAAATGTTTTATAGGTTGTGTGCTGACAGATCACACAATGCCAGAGAACACTAGCACTTATTAAAGTCAACATGCATTACAAGCTGAGCATATTTGCCACCTCAATGCACACTCCTGACTTACATATGGTGCACATTAAAGGGAAAAGAAAAAAAATCTTCACCAATCTTTCATCAAAATCTCGTTCAGAGTATATTACAAATCTCAGCCCCTCGTCTCCAACAAGCCGAATCCATTCTGGTATATTACGTCCACTCTTAATCCTGTAAACCCTTACAAAAAATACAAGTTCAAGAATATTTTTAAGTCTACTTTGTCGTAAGTATACTAATATCAATGTACTATACTTGAAAGTGTATTTCAATACTGCTTGGGAATAAATTGGGCCAATGTTTTAGTGTATAAAAGTATACTTTAAGTGTTACTCGGGTAAACTGAGTTTTTTTGTTTGAACTGCAACTATACAAGTGAACTTATATCTGATAGTTTACTAGTTAAATACTTTTTTTGTATTTATACTTATAATTTGCATAGTTAATGCAAAAGCATTGAAATATTTTTCCTCCCATCTCATATTTTCCTTCATCATGTCCCTTTAGGGGCTCTGTACTATTGAAACTTGTATTTCATGTATTTGAAAATATTATGATTAAACATTTGTTAGTACATTTAACAAATGCACAACACATTACAGTTAAAACTATAGTCAAGTGCTTCACATGTAGGCTACTTTAGGATGTTAGTCAACCCATCAAAATAAGTGAACTTCTTTAGAACACGACCAAAGATTATTAAAACATAATGATTTTAAATGTACTTTAAAGTAAAACTTTTAATTCGACATTGTTACAAAGGGCATTTTTTGGTAGACTTAAATGGCCTTTTTTCATTAATCTTCAATGTTTTTCAATTATTCTTTGAAGATCTGAAGTACACATTCACTAAGTGCACTTCTTTTTCACAAGCGGCACATGAGCCCGTCTCTGCTGGCACTTTGTCGTTCTCTATAAATGTCCATCCATGTGTGTACAAAAGTTGCCCCAATCACGGCGAGCTTCCCTTTGACGTCTCTTTTTTTGCTCTCCGTCTGCCCTCATTTATCCTCTTTTGATCCTGCCGTCATTTGCGCTTTCCTTCTGATCTCCCTCTTTTGTCTGCCTCGTTTTCTGCGGGAGAAATGTGCTGACCTCAGCTCTGGCTCTTGGCATGTGTGCTGTCTGTCTGTCTAGTGTAGGAGCAGCTGAGAGTCATAAAGGACATTTATTGAGATCATCGCCATCTCTGCGTTGTGAAATGTAATGCGGGGAGCTTTTGAAATGAATGGCCTGCTTTGGGGTCAACGCTCACCTGCTAAAGCCATAGCCCAGATAGATCAAAAGCAAAAGAAACATGTAATCTAATGCATTTTGTCTAGAACCGGGGCTTAAATGCGACCACAGAAGAGTGTGGTTACAAAACCCTTCAGACATGATGTAACAGAAAAAAGCCACGCAAATCCCTCCACTTCTGTTCTCATAAAAGTGCTGATTGTTAAAGACATTATGCTTTTAACTCATTTAACTAGTTGCCAAAACAGAGCAGGCTAGTCATCAAAGATGGAATTATTTTAGAATGGCCAAGATAGTGTAAAATTAATGTTTCTACTTCTTAAGGCGAGACACTAGAGGCAAAAACTGTTTTTTCAGGCATCTGTCAATTTTGACATTTTGGGCTTTTGGGCTTTTCATAAAGTGTTTTTTCAGACTATAGTGGAAAAAAAACCTTTTAACTGTATGTTTTAGAGCACTTTGTCTATTTGCTTCTTTAGATTTCAATTACAGTAGCTATATAAAATCTTTGAAGGCCGTTTTCTTAAAATGAGTTTTTCCTCATTGACCCAGAAATCTCCACTTCAGTAGCACTCACATTCACCAAACTTTACAGATTTATTCTTATCTATATTCTGAAGTTTTTTTACAGAGGTGTTTGTTCATATATAATGTTCCTAATTTTACACAAAAAAATGTTCCTATCATTTTGGTTTTTTAATTCCTTATTTGTGGCTGTTGACAATGTCTATTGTCAATGTCTATATAAATAGAGATATCCAAAATCCCTTAAACACATTTGACTCTAATATATATATATATATAAAATGGCTCTATCCAATGTTCAGATTTTTGTTCTAGAAATATATGCAAATGAGTGCATATTTAATTAGATAATGCCTCATTTGCATATTTAAACATAACATTTCAGAAAAATTGTAATACACATTTTTTTTGCAATTATTAAAGGGCACCTATTATGACATTTAAAATGTTCCTAATGTTGTTTTGGGAGTCCCCAACAACAGTTTTACATGCATGCAATGACAAAAAAACACTTTTGTTGTCGTATAATATGCATTTATTTTTACCTGATTTGCTCACCGGCTCCCAAATGATTCGTTCAACGACTCATTTTTCCAAACCCCTCCTTTGCGCGACGCTAATCTGCGTTGATTGGTCAGATGACCCAGTCAGATTGGAGTAACACGGAGTACAATAATGCTTTTATCAATTAAATTGTGTTATAATAATGATTATAGTCCACTGCTTTGTAGTTTGTAGTAAAAAATTAAAAATAAGATAAAGACTTTAATGTTATGTTAGCGAGCATAGCCCAGAGTTCATAATTTAAAAGCACAATCAGTCTCTTTTTTTTTGCGTTAGCCCGATGCATTAACGTTTTTACGGAAAAAAAGAAAAGAAAAAAAATGCAGTTACGTTACTACGAGGTATATTACTCTATTCTTTAAGACAACTCCGAGAACAACGACAAACACTTCACATATCTCAATACAAGTGTCTTTAGGAAGATACAAGTGTCAAAAGGCGTCAATACAAGTGTCAAAAGGCGAGCATTTGTGCTTATAAAACGTAAACTTTTTTATTTATTTTTGAAATGAGCGATCGTTTCGCTAGATAAGACCCTTATTCACCGTCTGGTGTCGTTTAAAGCCCGTTGAAGCGGCGCTGACACTGTCATTTGGACCTTGAACCGTTTGGTCGCCAGTGAAGTACATTATATGGAGAAATGTTTTCATCAAAAACCTTAATTTCTTTTCGACTGAAGAAAGAAAGACATGGACATCTTGGATGACATCGGGGTGAGTAAATTATCAGCAAAAGTTTTTTTTAAAGTGAACTAATCCTTTAAAGGCACACCGCATAACTTTTGGCCACTAGGGGCGCTAGACCTGTAACTTTCACGTCGAGCGCCCCTAGAGGCCACAAGCGCCGCAGCACTGTCGCAAAAGTCAAGAAGACATCCACGATCCCTCTCATGTTTTCTCTTTTTTGCCTCAGACGCAGTTTTAAACTTTTTCCTTGCCTCAGCCATATCCAGGAGTCGAACAGGCGGGAAAATAGTAGCAAAAGTGTTAGCTCCTTGAGCATATCAGAGCTTGTGGTCACTTGGCGGTCGTAAAGTGATTAGTTCTCCAGGCATTCCCCAGGTCACATGACCTGGCCAAAGACTTGGTCTTCTCCAAACTTATACGCGGTATTTCAAGAGGGCAGCCCCGCTCGGAGCATTGATCGTGTCAAGCGCTGTATATTGGCCTGAGGAATCATTTACAATAACTCATATGCTTCAACTCTTTAGGTCACAAAGTCCGCGGTGTGCCTTTAAATGAGAAGGTAAACTTATTAATAGTTTATTTATTAAACACCAACTACCAGAGCTCCAGAAAAGCTTTGTCATATCAAACAAGTTTTTCTTTTTATCAATTTTTTTAAAAATATTCAGGACTCATCCGCTACCAAATAGATCATCAAGAAGACTGGGTTTTGATGTCAGAAATCCCAGTTTTGGACTTTCATTTTAATGCATGAGTAATACAAACAAACGCAGTTAAAAACTGTATTTGCCCTGATCTGTTTATAGGGAAACTTTTAGAACAACATGATGGAAAAAATCAAGCCAAATATTAACTTCCTCCTGGACACATGCTATGACCCTGAACATTTTACAGATTTACATTCACAAAGCCAATAGAAGAACCAAAGAATACAGGAAGCGAAAGAAAGAAAGAAAGAAAGAAAGAAAGAAAGAAAGAAAGAAAGAAAGAAAGAAAGAAAGAAAGAAAGAAAGAAAGAGATTGAGAGAGAGAGAGAGAGAGAGAGAGAGAAAGAAATAAAGAAATAAAGAGAGAGAGATTGAGAGAGAGAGAGGAAGAGAGAAAGAAAGAGAGAGAGAGAGAGAGGGAGAGAGAGAGAGGAAGAAAGAGAGAGAGAGAGAGAGGGGGAAGAACTAGAGGGAGAGAGAGAGAGGGAGGAAGAGAGAGAGAGAGAGAGGGGGGAAGAACTAGAGGGAGAGAGAGGAAGAGAGAAAGAAAGAGAGAGAGAGAGGAAGAAAGAGAGAGAGAGAGGGAGAGAGAGAGAGGAAGAAAGAGAGAGAGAGAGAGGGGGGAAGAACTAGAGGGAGAGAGAGAGAGGGAGGAAGAGAGAGAGAGAGAGAGAGAGAGAGAGAGAGAGGGAGGAAGAGAGAGAGAGAGAGAGAGAGGAAGAAAGAGAGAGAGAGAGGGGGGAAGAACTAGAGGGAGAGAGAGAGGGAGGAAGAGAGAGAGAGAGAGGAAGAAAGAGAGAGAGAGAGGGGGGAAGAACTAGAGAGAGAGAGAGAGGAAGAAAGAGAGAGAGAGAGGGGGGAAGAACTAGAGAGAGAGAGAGAGAGAGAGGAAGAAAGAGAGAGAGAGAGGGGGGAAGAACTAGAGGGAGAGAGAGAGAGAGGAAGTCTGTGAGGAAGATGTGTGATGATGTCATCAGCCAGTGAGAAGCAGTTCTTGCTTGTTTCCACAACACTGTCCTGTTCATTCCCATGTCAACTCCCATCGGGTTATATTATCTCTATACTGTGATAATGCAGAAGAGTATTATTATTATTATTCATAGATTTTTTTTTTTTTACATTGTTACAAAAGATTTCTGTTTCAAATAAATACAGTTTTTTTATTACCCCTTCTATTCAACAAAGAATCCTTAAAAAAGTTTTCAAACTTTCCACAAAACTGTTTTCAACATTGGTAATACTCAATAAATGTTTCTTGCGCAGCAAATCATCATATTAGAATGATTTCTGAAGGATCATGTGACTGGAGTAATGATGCTGAATATTCAGCTTTGATCACAGGAATAAACTACATTTCACAATATGATAATATCTCACAATATCACTGTATTTTTGATCAAATAAACGCAGCGCTGGTGAGCATGAGATACTTTTTTCATCTTAGCAGCCCCAAACTTTTGAACGGTAGTATACGCATGTTATTTGTTGTTTTGATGGAGGGTACTAATAAATGCATTCATATCACAGAGATCTTCAGCTGTCATTACAGCATTGAGTGAATGATGACTCATTTCTGTCTGTTTACACCACACAACCTGTCTGTGCGCATTCATGCACGCCTGTTACGCAACCGCGTGACGCTGACGAGTTTCCTCTTGAGAAAGTTTGTCATTTCACGAGTAATAGACTACACGTTAATTCTGTGTTTGTTGTTAAAACTAAAACTATTTAGAGGATTTCTGTTAAATAAAATACAGATTTTCCATGGCAGTTTACTAACTAAAATGGAGGGGAGGGGAGGGGGCTAATAAAATGACAAAAGCTCATAACAAAATTACAAACAATTAAACAAAAATTAACATGAAAACAAAAAATGTAAAAATATAATTTAATTCAAAATATAAATAATATTACATATTATTACAAATAAAATAACGCTGGTTGTAAGTCTTGAGTAATTTCTCACTCACACATTTCTGCGTCCCAATTCGAAGGGTGTTTTTGACTTGGAGAGGTTAAATTTTACAGTGTTTGTGTAAAAACTACATGAATCATTTATGTTGACATCTAACTGGGCAGTGGATCTGTAGTTCCCAGCATGCTTTGCAAGGTACTGCATAAATGTAGGGATTAAAGTGTTATTTTATGTGTTTTTCAGTAAATGGAAAGATGTTGTTAGTTAATGTTAGTGTTTAATGTTCAGTTATGTTAGAAACTTAGAGGACTTTCTGTAATGTTTTTGAATTTTGTGGTTACCATTATGCAGAAGAGTGGCGACTGTGTTTACGGGTTGTGGGCACTCAATACACACTTTATTTGCATTAAACCTCACTCGCAGAACTACACAAGTAATATTTAATAGTACTCTGTAAAAAATTCAATAGAACACTAGTAACATCCTACATTAGAAGTGATTGTAGAGTCAAATTAGCTAAAATTAATGTTGGCGATTTTAGGCAGGACAAAAACTAACTGGACTAAACTTCATCTAGCAGGATTGACTACATTAATTTAAGATTACAACAAATAATTTCAAACAAATTTAGATTTTGTTGGAAAAATTTAATTAAATTTAATTAAGTTCGTTCAACAGCTTATTTTTTTTGAGTGCACTTTTTCATATTCCACTGTCTGGGGAAAAAAACAGGGTTCACAACTATAAATGTTCTCCACGGCCCATTTATGTACATAATAAAGATTATAAACTACGACTGCATCTTTAGTATTTGAACTTTTAACTTGAAGCTTTAAAGTATTCGCAGATCTCCCATCTGCTGGAAAGATGAAACTGAACTCAAAGAAACCGGCGGATATCAAGTTCCCTGTAATTTTCCGAGTCGTTTATGTGCTCGGCTGAATTAGTGACCTGTGGCTGTCTTTATTTGTCATATAAAGAAATTGCCTTTTACAATGCACACTTTTGAGTTGCTTCTGTTTGAGTAGCACTGAATTGTGTAAAAACTGTATTTGTATTTCACCATATAGCTATCAGGTCATTTATAAGCACATTTTCATCTTGATAAAGGACATATTCCGGCTCTTTAATGTGGTAACTAACGGTTGTCTGCAGACTCTGGATGTGTGGTTTAAAGATATCAAGACGATGAGAGAGTTTAGTTCAGAATCTGGTGAAATGCTGTTACAAGGGAAAGTTCAAAGTCCTGGTTGCTTAGTGTAATGCATTAGGCTCAATGAAGTCAGTGTATTATCTGCACGTCTGTATGTTTTATATACAACTTGCACTCAGTGTTTGTTTCTTATGTGTCTTGGGACTCCATGTTCTCTTCTCTTTCATTCTCTTTAAAAATCAAGCAAGTAACGTTTAAAAAATGTTAGATGAACGTCCAACTTAAACATTCCCAAAAATATGTTCCATGAACAATGTACAGTATAAATAATGTTTTTGTGCTGCTACATAAAGACCAGATAACTTTAAACGGTTGTTCTAAGAACGTTTTCTCTTAATGTTATGAGAACTTTTATCAAGTAAAAATATAACATCGGAAGGACGTTTCATGAACGCTGTACTCGGAATGTTTATGATAACATTTAGAAAACAAAGACATTTCGAGAAGGTTATTCTAAGAATGTGTTGTCTCAACATTATGAGAATGTATATATTAACTATTAATAGTGTGTTATTAGAATGTCCCTTAAACATTCTTTTAAAGAATGTTAGTGAAAGTTATTGGAATGTTTCCTGTTAGCTGCAAGCTGTAGCCGCGCAGAGGTCAAGGGTTCAGTTTTAGGGAGCGCACACGTTGATAAAGTGTATCATTTGAATATATTGTAAGTTGTTTTGTAAAAAAATAATGTTTTAGCGAACAGGCATCGCATACATAAAGTGAGCATGCTCTGAATTCACTTTGCACATTGTTTAAAGGGATAGTTCACCAAAAAATGTACACACCCTGAAGCCATATAGGTGTAGGTGTATATGAGTTATATTAAAACATGTCCTGGCTCTTCCAAGCTTTATAATGGCTGGTGAAAAATTTGAAGCCCAAAAAAGTGCATCCATCCATTATAAAAGTAATCCATATGGCTCCAGGGGGTTAATAAAGGCCTTCTGAGGCGAAGCCTGAAAGGAAAATACCCATTTTTAAAGGAATAGTTCACTTTAAAATGAAAATTTGGTCATCATATACTCACCCTCAAGTTGTTTCAAACCTGTATGAATTTCTTTCCTCTGCTGAACACAAAGGAAGATATTTAGAAGAATGTCGCTAACCAAACAGTTAACTGGACCCATTGACTTCCATAGTAGGAAAAAAATAAATACTATGGAAGTCAATGGGTCCAGTTAACTGTTTTGTTACTGACATTCTTCAAAATATCTTCCTTTGCATTCAGCAGAAGAAAGAAATTCATACAGGTTTGAAACAACTTGAGGGCGAGTATATGATGACAAAATTTTCATTTTAAAGTGAACTATCCCTTTAATAGCTTAACATTTTGAGTTCATTAAAATAAAAACAGCCAGTTAATACAACAAAGGAGATTGGTTTAATAAATAGAAACTTCTTCTATCCCTTTAAAACTTTATAAACTATAAATACTGGCCTCCGACAGATGGCCGTACCCATAGATTTACTGTGGAAGACTGACCCCTGACCCGACGCACAGCGTAATGACGAATGCGGAAGTGCAGAGGAAAGAGCGAAACAAAACACTGGTCTTGAATTAGAGATTTGAAGAGAAATGTTGGAGGATATAATAGAAGAGGAGCTTCAGTTTCTTTGCAAAGCCCTATTTGTTTAAACCACGGGAGGCGTCTAAGCTTACGATACTCCTACTTCTAAGTCATACACACGTCAAGGGTTACCCTTGTGGCGCAAGTCGACTTGTGTAGTATGCGGTCATCTAGTTTTTTTAGATTATAAAGTTATAAATATGGGTGTTTTTCTTACAAAAACCCATGGCTTCTCATCAGAAGGCCTTTATTAACCCCCCGGAGCCGTGTGGAGTACTTTTTTATAATGGATGGATGCACTTTTTTGGGATTCAAATTTTCACCAGCCATTCACTCCCGTTATAAAGCTTGGAAGAGCCAGGGCATTTTTTAATATAACTCTGTCCGATTGTATTCGTCTGAAAGAAGAATGCCATATATACCTAGGATGGCTTGAGAGTCAGTAAATAATGGGCTAATTAAATTTTTTGGGTGAACTATCCCTTTAAGTGTGTGTGAATCAGGGAATCAACTGAAATAATAGAACCCACACTGCAAAAAATGCTTTTCTTACTTAGTATTTTTGTTTTGTTTCCAGTCCAAATATCTAAAAATTATTAATTCAAGAAGCGTTTACTAGAGAAGTAAAATGACATAAGAAATTCTATTTTGTTTTAAGATAAAAAGAAAGTAATTTAAGTAATTTTTGCTTAAAACAAGCAAAATTATCTGCCAATGGGGTAAGCAAAAAAATCTTAATTCGAATGGAAACCAAGAATTTTTTGCTTACCCCATTGGCAGATAATTTTGCTCGTTTTAAGCAAAAATTACTTAAATTACTTTCTTTTTATCTTAAAACAAAATAGAATTTCTTATGTCATTTTACTTCTCTAGTAAACGCTTCTTGGTTTAAGAATTTTTAGATATTTGGACTGGAAACAAAACAAAAATACTAACTAAGAAAGTATTTTTTGCAGTGCAATAACAGAGATGAGCACTAAATGGTGTTTAATTGGACAATATGGGAATCAATGTGCAACAGGTGAACAGTCATTAAGAGAACTCTAGACAATAACACAAAGACAAGAATTGAGACAGGTCTATGACATAAACGCAACACAGCAATCCAGCAAAGGCATGAAGCAAGGAAGCACAATATAAAGGGAGTAGAGCACATGGCCAGGTGAGAGACATGTGAGTGAGGTGTGACAGGATCAAGAACAAGTTTAATCCAGACTCCACTGGCTTAAAGAGGAAAGAATCTCTTTACCCATGTTTACACATCCTGTGTGAGGATTAAAAGACTGCCGTCTAAACCACAACATGACCTGTGCTCCTGTATTGCCCCTTAAAGTCCCCCTTTAGTCAATAATTGTATCCCTTAAAACTCTTTGATCACCAAAAATTCATATTAAAAAAAATTTTCCTTGAAAAAACAATTATCCATGCCTTAAATTAGCTTGAATGTAACTCAACACCCTTGCCGCATTTAGTAGGCTATACGGGGTTCTATGAATATGCAAATGAGCCCCGCCTCCACTCACTCAGCTCAGAGATCCACTGGTTGACGATCACACGTTGATCTGATTGGTTACAAGGTAGTTTGTGACGTCAGAAACACCAGCGATTTCAAACCGTGTTTTTGAGACTGTCTTTGGTTCACTGCAGATTTAAGGAGAAAATCCTCAGTAATGCTGTCGACTTATGAATTTACACATGGTTTGTCTTAAAGCTATGTGTAATTTTTTAAGTTGATTCTTAGCAAAAAACACTTTGTTCTTTCAAAATTATATGTGCTAATTAATGTATAATTACTTCTACCAACTAATCAAGTATTCTCGTAAGCGTAGAATCTGCCGTTCAGAATACATACAGGTGAGCCGCTCGAATGGCGGAAGCCATGTTGCGCCTCCATCTTGAAAATACATTAGCCAAAGAGCTAAGAGTATAATTTGTATACATTATTTTGACAAGAAAAAAATTTATGACTAACTTTATGCACTACTGGAATCGTTATCGGCCCGATAATGAGTTGATGTACTCATACTCGTAAAAATGCTCTGATACCAACAACCGATACCAGGCAGCGTTTGTGCACTTGTGCCCAGACAAAGAAACACTGACAACAGAGAGTATAATGGGGATAAAATTGAAGGCTGTTTATGAAGTAAATGTATCTTATTAGTGAAATAATAAACAATATATGCGCAAGCTTGTCGAGCGCATCCCTTTTTCAGACGTCAGTGGAAAGTTTGTAGTTCAGTCGGATGTCAATGGCAAAGAAAGTAAAACAAGACATGTAGCTTATTATTAACGTTAACTGACGAGAGAGTGAGAGTGAGCGCACTTCTGTTGAATGCTCTTGATTGCTGATCGTTCACTCACGTGTTATTTGGATTAAAACTAAATCGTATATGTAAGTAAAACATGAACTGTTACCTGATGTAGGTATAGTGAGTGGTTCCCAACATTATTACAGGACGTGTGCAAGTCAAGAAGTTCCATGAAGCAACATGAAGCAAACATCCAAAGTGCCCCCCCACATTTGTATTGATGTTCAACAAATAAAAAACAGATATAATACAGATGAACAAATGATAAAGCTCGGGTTGCTAAATATTCGATCGCTTACTTCAAAAGACCTTATTGTTAATGATATGATTACAGATTATAACCTAGATGTGCTGTGTTTGACAGAAACCTGGCTAAAACCAGATGATTACATTACTTTAAATGAGTCTACCCTCCAAGATTACTGTTATAAACATGAGCCTCGTCTGAAACGCAAAGGGGGAGGTGTTGCTGTAATTTATAATAATATCTTCATAATTACTAAGAAGTCTTGTTTTAAATATAATTCTTTTAAAGTGTTGGTGCTTAGTGTAACACTATCTAATGTAAATGATGAATCAGGTTTGAGATTTGTGCTATACTCTATACAGGCCACCATACAGACTTAATCAAAGAATTTGATGATTTTCTATAAGAGTTAGTACTGCTGCAGATAAAGCCCTAATTGTTGGTGATTTTAATGAAAAAGATGCATTGATTTAGCCTGGGAAAACCCAGACCACCCTTAGTTGTAACTGAGTTAGGGTCTGGCAAAGCTCCATAGACAATTCATTTCCACAGGGGCGTCACCAACGGACGTCGCTCAAATGGCTCTGGGCGCAATTGGATAGATCTAATTGAGACCAATTGAATTGAGACTAATTGAACCAATCAGAGCGAAGAAGGACATGACGTATGACGTACGTCACTACCAGAGGACTCTCGCTAAGACTCATTAGTTTAGCCACCAACGGGGCAAGCTGGTATATCAGACTTTTTCTGAATCCAGTTGGTAAGACAGCAAACACATCTTTTTTAGATATGAAGGCTTCGAGTGCTGTTTTTTGCTCGGGTTTTAACGAAAATGACAATTTTAAATCGCTTGAAACAGACGCGAAAGCTGATTCGAACGAGTGATGTTCCACGGCGGCATCCATCTTTGTAATGTACAAAATCTGCGTCACCGTCGCTGCTCTGTCGTCATCGTGTAAAGCCCGCCCCAACATTTCTGATTGGTGCCGCGATTTCGACGGATTGGAAATGGGTTTCAATGGGCTCTTTGCCAGACCCACTTGCAGAGCAAATCTAAATTTGCCGGAAGTGGTCTGGGTTTTCCCAGGCTAGCATTGATTGGCATTTAAAGACATTCTAAACTCTCAGACAACACGTGTCAGGACCTACTTATTGTCGTAATCATACTCTAGATCAAATATTATCACATGGAATAAATGTTGATGCCGTTGAAATTCTGTAGAGCGATGACATCACAGATCATTATCTAGTCTCGTGTAAACTTCATTTAGTCAAGGTTGCAAAGCCGACTCCATGTCACAAATAAGTTAGAACTATCACTTCTGCTACTAAAGATTGATTTATTATTAATAATATTTATTCATATAGATAGCTTAGATGCACTCGATATTGTGACAGAAACTTTTAACTCTCTCTTTTCCAGCACTTTAGACACAGTTGCTCCTTTGCACTTAAAGAAGATTAAAGAAAATAGTCCAATGCCATGATACAACGAGCACACTCAGGCCCTTAAGAGAGCAGCCAGAAAAATGGAGCCCAATTGGAAGAAAACCAAACTAGAGGTATTTCGCATTTCATGGAAGGAGAGCTCGATTGCTTACAGAGAGGCTTTAAAAGCTGCTAGATCTGCTTATTTTTCAACCCTATTAGAAGAAAATAAACAAAACCCTAGGGATTTATTTGAAACAGTGGCTAAACTAACGAAAAATAAAGCTTCAACCCCAGACGTTTCCAAGCAGCACAGCAGTAATGACTTTATTAACTTCTTTACTTACAAGATTGATAATATTAAGGAGAAAATTATAACTATGCAACCGTCTAATACAGTATCGCATCAGGGAGAGCATTGTAGTCTCTTTGAGGAAATTTTTGATTCATTCATTGCTATAGGAGAGGAAGAATTTTCTAAACTCGTTAAATCATCTAAATCGACAACGTGTATGTTAGAACCTATACCAACTAAACTACTGAAAGAGATGCTTCCCGATGTCATAGATCGTCTTCTTAATATCATTTATTCATCTTTGTCATTAGGATACGTACCAAAAACTTTTAAGCTGGCTATGATTAAACAGCTTGTTAGAAAAACGCAACTGATCCTACAGATCACAACTATGTTCTTTTTTAAAAAGAAATGGTATATGCAAGGATTTATAGTCAGGATTTAGACCGTACCACAGTACTGAGACAGCTCTTATTAGAGTTACAAATGATTTGCTGATTTTCACGTCATGCCTGAGCTTCTTCACGTAATGCCCGCCATGCCTGAGCCCTCGTCTTCAGCCAAGATGGCCGCCGCCTCACCACTTGAGCCCTCAGCCAAGATGGCTGCCTCCTTGCCGCCTGAGCCCTCAGCCAAGATGGCCGCCGCCTCACCACTTGAGCCCTCAGCCAAGATGGCTGCCTCCTCACCACTTGAGCCCTCAGCCAAGCTGGCCGCCGCCATGTTCTGTTCCTAGACCTGTTCCTGCCCCCGTTCCAGAGTCTCGTCCCGCCGAAACTTCTTCTTCTGCCTGCACCACACCGTGACACATATGCTCTCAATGACAAATGCGGGACAATTAGTTCATGCGTTCATGACCTCAAGGCTAGATTATTGTAATGCTCTACTGGGTGGTTGCCCTGCACGCTTAACAAACAAACTACAGCTAGTTCAAAACACAGAAGCTCGAGTTCTTACCAGAACCAGGAAGTATGACCATATTAGCCCCGTTCTGTCAACACTGCATTGGCTCCCTATTAAACATTGTATACATTTTTAAATATTGCTGATTACTTACAAAGCACTAAATGGTTTAGCTCCGCAGTACTTGAGCGAGCTTTTACCACATTATAGTCCTTCACGTCTATTGCGATCTCAAAATTCCAGCCAGTTAATAATACCTAGAATATCAAAATCGACTGCTGGCGGTGGATCCTTTTCCTATTTAGCACCAAAACTTTGGAACAGTCTTCCTAACATTGTCCGGGAATCAGACACACTCTGTCAGTTCAAAGCTAGATTAAAGACACATCTCTTTGGCCTAGCATTCACATAATACATTATAGACTTCTATAACTCAATGTTAGGCTGCATAGATTAGGTCAGCCGGAACTGGGAACACTTCCCATAAATCCTTATGTACTCGTTACATCATAAGAAGAATGGCATATACGCTAATTTTAGTGTCTTTGTTTATCCCGAGGTTTTCCCGCAGCCTGCCGGATCCAGGCCGTATCCAGATCTAACAAAGGACCTTCGCCTGGACCCGATGACAACGCAGTGCTGAAGTGCCAACTAGCCTCTCCCCTGTGAAGGCCTCCTTCCCTTTACCTCTGTACAGATAAAACGTTGTCGGGATAATTCAGGTTCACGTGGTTACGTGGAAGCGATAAATAATTATTTATTATAAATTTTTAAGGCCAGACAAGTAGTTTGTTGAGGGTTGGTTTGTAAAGAAGGACTACACGCCTGCGCACATATATATTCAAACGCATATATTAAAAAACATATAGACTAAACACGTGATGCGCATGTGCATACCGCCGGCATTTTCACTGGTTTGTGTTTTTGATGTTTGTGCAGAGATAACCTTTTTTTTCCCACACATTTTCAAGGCTTGCACCTTGGAATCTATTTCAGGGTTTGCGTTCTCGAGCCACCAGGTTAATAACAAATGATCTTTGCAACGGAAGTGAATCAATCAATCAAAACTAACTTTAGCTGGACAATAACTTTATTCTAGAGCTGCTGTAAAGCCAAAACTACCTCTGTTACTGTAATTTCCTATTATCACTGTAAAGCTGCTTTGAAACAATCTATATTGTTTAAAGCGCTGTATAAATGAAGGTGACATGAGAGAATGGTTTTATTTTATTGTACTTTATTTTAGCATTATTTAAATGAACAGAGATGAGTTTATTGGTTTTATTGGTTTTATTGGTGTGTGTGTGTGTGTATGTACCCGTGCGTGCGTGCGTGCGTGCGTGTGTGTGTGTGTGTGTGTGTGTGTGTGCCCGTACGTGTGTGTGTGTGTGTGTGCCCGTACGTGCGTGCGTGTGCGTGTGTGTGTGACTTGTGTTTGTGACACACATAGTGTCTTAATGCTCTTAGGTCTGTTTCCATCACAGATGCTGCCCCTGAAATAGTCACCTGGTCAGTCCTGGTAAATACAGCAGGCTTACATGTGACATAGAAACCTCCTTACTCTAATCACTGTCATTATACATTATACACTATCAGAGAAAATGTACAGAAATAGTACCTTTGGGGGCACAAAAGCTTGTCTGTTTCCTTCTAATGCAGTGAAATAAACATTTAGGAATAAAGCACCATTTCCACCTCATGTGATCAAGAGTTATTGACTTCCAGGGAACTTGGTGCAATATATCAATAATAAGATAAAAAGTCACTGCAACCTAGCCTGTCACTTTTTTACGTAATAAAGGAAATGATGCAATAACAAATTACTTATATCAAATCGCTCAGGCATTTCAGAATGACTAAAACAACATTTGAGATTCAATCATTTGATCTGCTAAATCACACAAGTTTTTGTTGCACAACCAAGAATTTATTTGGTAAATGCAAATCATAATTTATGCACATCTTTTTATCATATTAAAAATATCCTCAACTAAGATTTTGAGTGCATCTTGGCGTTCCCATCCAGAATTTTTTTAAATGCGATATCCCAAAACTTGCATTAAATTATGTGGATGGAAACATCTTTGTATCTTAAGGCACATTTTACTACTGTAATTGTTTTGTGTTTTTTGTCCGAGCTCTCTTGGGATGTTTCTATCTGGGATTATTTTGATATGTGAAACAAAAACTCATGTACTCAATTATTTACCCAGCATGTTCTCAGAGTTTATGTCAAGTGTTTGGGTTTGATCATATAAGGCACATCCTTCAAACGGCTTTGACTCAAAACTATCAGTGTTGCTAGAAATAGAGGTTTTGAGGTTGTTAGTTCAAGACTGTGTATACTGTACACAGAACAGCCCGTGTGTCGTGTATATCATATTTCTGAAACGTGCCATTTTGTCTCTCTCCAAATCAACACACAGCTGTAAATATCTGTATATTATCATAATTATCAACTGCACATACAGTAAATCCAATATGAATCCTTAAAATGTCCACTAAGGCCATAGAAATCTCCTTATTCTTTCCATGATGTCTCTGTATTAACTTCCAGGGAAAATGCATGATTGACAGATTAGGAAAACCGATTCAGATCTCAACATCTTGATATGTTGCCACATGAAAAGTGTTGCCTGGAGCCTTATGGGAGTGGGAAAAACTGACATAGGAACTGTCTTACGCATTAAATATTATTGCGTTCACAAGAAAGTGATGTGGTTTGTGGTGTTTGAGGACAGTAATAAACAATGACCTCATGTTCTTGACCTCTAATGGTTCTGTGTGGACTCTGGAAACACACTGACTTGGCGGCAAGACGATGAATTACAAAAGGTCTGGGCTCATTTGCATCTGGAAAACGTATTCCTGACCACAGCAATGTAGTCTTCATGGATCATAGAGTTTCTCGAGTTGAAGGGAGCAGGGCAAAAGCCACAGCGAGGATGTGAAATACAGAGGCTTATGACTTATCCAGTAGTACTGATGATTTTTGAAGCATTTGTGAATACATTTAAGCACAATTCTGTGTGAATTCGCAAAATAATATGTGTATTTTTTAGGGCTGTCAAAAGATTAATCGCATCCAAAATAAAAGTTGGTGTTTGCATAATATATGTGTGTGTACTGTGTATAATTATTATGTATAAATACACACACATTCATGTATATATTTAAGAAATATTTGCATTTATATACTGAATATACATTTATATAATTTATATTATATATAACTATTTTATATATAACAATAACCAATTTTTCTTAAATATATACATGATTGTGTGTGTGTTATATATATATAAATAATTATACACAGTACACACACATATATTATGTAAACACAAACTTTTATTTTGGATGCGATTAATCTTTTGACAGCCCTAGTATTTTTTATTATTATTATTAATTGATTGATTGTAAGTGTTTGCAACAATAATATCAATAATCACTCTGTTAACTTCTAAAGTAAATGCTATGAATTTACTATTTTGTTTCATGTGAACTTTAAAAACCGAGCACTTATGAATATTAAAACATATGTTACATTTGTATATGTTCAGATAATTGCCAATGTGAAGTTATTTGACAACATGGTAATAAAACTGCGATTATATGCAGTAGTAAAGATAACTCTGTTGGTTTGAAGACAATTGAAAGACCGATTCAAAAGATAACAGCAGTTAAGATGTCTGAGTGTTAAGATAAAATCATATAACAAGGGCCTATATGGTGAATACAGTATGAAATACTGTGGTTGTAAGGAAGTTAAATCTATGTTAAGATGCTTCTGAGCCTCAATGGATCTAAAAAATTTGAACGTATTGTGTATTTCAAAAAGAAGAAGGAAAAAGTTGTTTGTGCAGTGCCCAGGTGCACAGGATATAGCCATGATTAGTCTATACTCCTTTGATTACGGGGAGTTTTAGGATTGATATATTTAGTGTCCACTGCTAATTTCTAACATCTGGCAGGATGACAACAAAGTCTGCAGAACAAAGATAAAAGACGGAAGGGGGCGTCTGTGCGAAAGGTGAGGAAACATCCATTTTGGCATCTTCAGCCAGTTCTTGCAGCATGTGGACTGCCATGAAAGCGAGGTTTAACTGGAACCAGATTGCTTTGGTTACGAGAAAGGAACAAAGTTACAAAGGCACAGAAACTCTCCTCCACATGACGTCATCATCCGCACTGGCACGATATAAATACAAGTGCTACTAATGAAATGCAAATGTAGCTGTATATCTGTTTCCCCCTAATATATCTTCCTTCTCTCCCTTCCCTTCTTTTCACTTCCAAACACTGGGGTGCAATAAACCTGTCTCACGAACTGGAAGTGCAACACCCTTCCTCAGCCAACACACATACACTGTACTCCATATATATACTTTTTGTTATATACATCTATATGTGTATTTATGTATGTATGTATGTATAGCTATAATGTGTATATGTATAGTGTGTGTGTGTGTGTGTGTGTGTGTGTGTGTGTGTGTGTGTGTGTGTGTGTGTGTGTGTGTGTGTGTGTGTGTGTGTGTGTGTGTGTGTGTGTGTGTGTGTGTGTGTGTGTGTGTGTGTCTATATATCATATGGATAAGTATCTCGTATATATTGTCATGTTTATAGTATACTATTATTGTTACAGCACCATGATGTTTTTTGGCACAAAAACGATTGTTTATTTTATCACACTGTCTTAAATTTACGCTTTTTCTATTTTTGTCAATCCTTGTAAACTGCTAAACAGTCTTACGTTGTTTTAATGACAATAAAGACATATTCTATCCTATATTTGCATTTGTATTTACAGTTAACAGAGGGATTTATCCAAAAGGACTTAAGCCAAATAGTTTAAAATGGAGAGAGAATATATAGTGCTATTTTAGTATTATTTTAAAATGTTGAATTAGCTTTGACCATTATATTTCAAGTTTTAGTGTGTACTTTTGTTTGTCTTCAATCTAATATTTCATATTTATAACATATAACATGACTTTCATCTTCATATCAATTACCTACAGAAAATCTGTAGTAGTTTTACTTTGTTATCAATAACAACACTTATAATATGCATAGATCAGTCTTATTGTACAATTCACACTTATCTATGCTCATAAAGAAAACTAAAATGTAAGTGTAACTTCCCTACAACTATAAACTTTTCCAATTAGCAACAACAGTTCAGTTGGGAGTTTATGTTTAGTAAACCACAAAACCTTTATTTTATTATTTCAGCTGTATATATATTTTTACCACGTTGTTCATTTCAGGGGATTTTGTATCATTAACAGGTTTTAGTATCATATTTATTAGTTTATTTACCAAATGAGTAAGTACCTTTGTTGATAGGGAAGCGGGAAGTCTGTCACTACTAGTTCTTTATTCAGATCCTCCATTATCAGTCGCTCGCGCCTCAAGCCGCTAACAAGACCAAACCGGTTCGCTCTTTCGGAGGAAGCCGGTTTCAGCTAGTGCGTCACCATGGAAACCACGTCACTATATATAGGGCTGGGAGAGGGCGCCGGCTTTTACTCCGAGAGTTCGCCAGTTGATCATCACCATAGCCGTTTGTGCACGAGGAGAACAACGTTTTTAATTTTCAACTGTCTGATCTAATGGAAACACTCTTTGTAAATGCTTTTTAAGGTGAGTTATATGATATTATTGAGTGAAATTTAGCATAATTATAGCCGTTATGTTAGGTTACACTTTCAGTATGCTACAGTCTAATCATAAATTAAGAAAGTAGCCGCTTGTTACATCGCTAAAAGTGTTTTTCTGACTTCTAAAGATCGTGGCTTGTGTAACTTAGTTGTGGCGTATGTTGTGACATAATGGCCTTCTGTGGTGTGTGAGTCAACGTGGCCGGTGTGTGTGTCACGCTTTCTTGCGTACTTTTAACTTCCGACTGATAAATGTTATAACTAATATCTTTATAGTCGTAATCAGCTGTGTTGACAAGCGCGAAGTAATTTACTTGTATATCGTGATTATTTGGTGAACGGTTATTCTCAAAATCAAGATCAATGAATGAAGTCACAGTCAGGAGTCTCACACACGCTGCAAAGCCTGACTAGCCTGAATGACTGCATTCTATTGGCTGAGCTGGAATCGGAAGCCGGCTGGAGTTGATCAGTGATTGGCTGACTGGAATGCCTGTTATAGTTTTGTGCAAATAGCGTTTCCTTATTGGGTAACTGGTCTAGTCGCGCTCTTCGAAGGGGAGGGACTAGTTGTACTGTGTCTTTGCGTAAATGCCGGGCGTCGTGTACAAAAATGTGTGCAGTTCCAGTTCCCTTGAGAAACAATTTCCCAATCTTACACGATACGGTCTTGTCTGTGTCACGATAAACCACAAATTTCGTGTTGTAACTTCAATATAAGCAATGAAAGTTTCACACGCAATGTCAATGTGACTCAACAGAAATGTCGTATATTGGACTGATGTGTTACATATTCTCTTTAGGCTTTTATAGACTGTAAAGAGTACGATGTAAGTAAATCATTTTTCTTGTCTTTTTAATCCTTTCAGAATTCTTGCTTGAGAGAAGTACAGACTGGCCCTGGCCTTGAGGCTTATCTGAAAGGATTCAACTTCACTGGTGAACCTCCCTGGCTGTCTGACGTCTGCTAGCATATTATAATCCCATCTCTTCCATTCAATTGGTAAGCCATTATAAGTGTAGAAGAAGAAAAAAGTGAAATTAGTGTGGAAATGAATAGGATCTTAAGTCTTGAACATTTCTGAATGTGAATATTTTAGTTATGTTTAGCTAAAAAAAAAAATGAAGATATTTTTTTAGTGAAATCTCTATTTAAAAATTGGTCAAAAGCTATGAAACCCTGTTAATGGGTTGCTGAGATGTATAAACTCGCAATTCTGAGAAAAGTCTCTTTTATTTCCTCATAAATGGACTTTAAAACTCGCAATTGTGAGTTTATTTTTCACAATTCTGAGAAAAAGGTCAGAATTGCAAGATAAAAAGTCGCAATTACCCTTTTTTTATTTGGCAAGAAACAAGCTTCCATAACATCCTGCAAAGATGTTTTTATAAAGTTAATTAAAACAAGTTTTACATTTGTAAAGTTAACATCCTAAAAGCTTTAAAAATTTAATATGAGTGCTTTCCTTAGACTTTATGGTTATTATAGTAACAAAAATCATTTAACAAAAACGTTTCTTGAAATGTAAATATGAATTAAATGAATGCTACTTGCCAAGGAAACATTCCTCATTTTAATTTAGTTTATCCTGATGTGCTAGAATAACTAAAACAGAAATAAAACTCTTAATACAATTTTTTTTTAAATAAATAAAAATGACAGACTTTAAATAAAAACGACAATGTGAAATATAAAATAAAAAACTATTGATAACTCTTATGGTATCTCATTGATATTATAATATTAGAGATTAGCGGAGACTAACGGCACAGTAGCTGTGATGGTCCTCCTGTACAGGGTCATTGGAGCAAAGATAAGGTGCTTGTTTAGGGACACTGTGGCTGTTGAATTCAAGGAAAGACTATCTGTCTGGGTAAAGTCTGTTATCTTAGAGGTCACATTTTATAACACCCCTGTCATTTTCTTTTACAGTTTCGTTTGCAATCAATTCTTGAATAAACACGATGACCACACTGACTGGATCAGACTTTGACTTTGCCTTCCTGGAGGAGGGATTCTGTGCACGGGATATCGTGGAGCAGAAGATCAACGAGTCGTCCTTATCGGTGAGTTAAGCCTTTCTTTTATACCTGCATTCCTACTTGTCCGCTTAAGGCAAGGCAATTTTGAGATTTGGGGCTGTTTTTTTTTAACACGAATTTTGTCTTTCCACTTGTCTGAATATATATATATATATATATATATATATATATATATATATATATATATATATATATATATATATATTCTGAAGGTTTTTACAGAGTCCCCCCCCCATATATCTTTTGCCTGATTTTATACAACATTTTATTTCTAAAAACAGTGTATATATATTTTTTTTGGCTGTTGACAGTGTTGTCTGATTTATGGAGTGATAAACTTTAATATGTCAACAAAATAAAACACATTTTGAATCTGGCTTTATCTAATGTATGCATATGAGTGTATTTTTAATTAGATAATGCTCATTTGTGCATTTTAACATACAATATCAGAAAACTTGTAGAATGTTTGCAATTCTTAATATAATCAGTCTGCTGGGAAGTATGATGTTGCTGTAAAAAATAATAAATGTTAATATAAAAATATGCCTCCTTTTGTTTATGCAAATGTTTTTTTTTTCACGTTTTCATGAGATTCGTGCACTATAATTAATCTTGATATACCTCCATTTGTTCCTAAATGGGGCTGCAAATACAGTCAAGAGTTCTGATCGCATCTCTTCTCTTCCTTTAGGATGACAAAGATGCCTTCTACGTGGCTGACCTGGGTGACGTCATGAAGAAGCACCTCCGTTGGTTGCGCGCTTTACCCAGAGTCACTCCGTTCTACGCAGTGAAGTGCAACGACAGCAGGGCTGTTGTCACGACACTGGCGTCTCTGGGAGCGGGATTCGACTGTGCGAGCAAGGTATGTGGAAGATTCTTCATCAAAGTCCCTTAAATCGCAAATGTGACTTCTCCATGTGCCTCAATGACCTCCGCAGCAAAAACTAAGTATGTTTAGCAGCTTTAATCCTGTATTAACCTGACTTTTAATCCTCCTCTCCTCTGCTAGACGGAGATCCAGCTCGTGCAGTCTGTGGGTGTGGACTCCAGCAGGATCATCTATGCTAACCCCTGCAAACAGGTGTCTCAGATCAAATACGCCTCCGCTCACGGCGTGCAGATGATGACGTTTGACAGCGACGTGGAGCTCATGAAGGTTGCACGATGCCATGATAGTGCCAAGTGAGTAAAGTCACTAGAAAACCATTTCTCACTTCACCACAAAATAATAGTGGTCGACCGATATGGAGTTTTCTGATTGGCGATATCTTAGAGAGCAGGGTGACTGATAACTGCTAATAAAGCTGATGTATGTTAATCAGACCATTACATTTATTGCTGCTATTATATTTTACATGCAACTAGTAAATGTATAGAAACATTTCAACTTGGAATTTTTTTAAATATAACAAATCCATTAAACTTATATTAACTGATAAATAAAGACGGTAAAATAATGAAGACTAAGCCTGTGCTCAGGTGTTCTCAATCAAAATGAAAGTCCCACTCATGACGCTTATCGGCCAAACAGAAAGATTTGTGCCGATAATGTAAAAAAAAATCCCCAATATCAGTTGACAAGTACAGACTAATAACAAAAAAGGAAGATTTTGTGCAGTGTGAGAAGGTTTTCATGACCATTAAACCCATTCTCTGTGTCTGCAGACTGGTTCTCCGTATCGCCACTGACGACTCAAAGGCCATGTGCCGGTTAAGTGTGAAGTTTGGTGCCACGCTGAAGAGCAGCCGGCTGTTGCTGGAGAGGGCCAAGGAGCTTGGGCTGGATGTGATCGGGGTCAGTTTCCATGTGGGCAGCGGATGCACTGATCCTGAGACATACAGGCAGGCCATCTCAGATGCACGCTGTGTTTTTGACATGGGGGTGAGTGGCCTTTTGCTGTAGAAATTCAATAAACACCCTAAATTTCTGCGAAAGTGCATAATTAATCTGAAAAACGCATTGTCCACCAGGCGGAGCTGGGATATAACATGACCCTGATGGATATTGGCGGAGGCTTTCCAGGCTCAGAAGACACCAAGCTGAAATTTGAAGAGGTATTTTATTATTATTTTTTAATCACAATCTTAACTTTGGGTGATCGAAGACGTTTATATGATAAACTTTTGTTTGTTTTTTGTGGTTTGCAGATCGCTGCTGTGATTAACCCTGCACTGGATAAATACTTCCCTGCTGACTCCGGCGTGAGGATCATTTCTGAACCTGGCCGCTTTTACGTGGCGTCTGCATACACGCTGGCGGTCAACATCATTGCCAAAAAGGTCATCATGAAGGAGCAATCAGCCTCTGACGGTAAAAGCTAACATCCAAAACCACGTTTGTTTCTAATATGCTCTTAATATTCAGCAATATTATCGATTTAACTACACTGACACTATCCAATAAGAAAATTTTAACTGAATTGAGATGGGTCATGACACATTTGCAGTATCGTCACTGTTATTGAACTGAATTTTATCAACATTGAACTGATGTAAGCTGAATAATGACACTTGTCTTCTGTAGAGCTGCTTCTAGCTGATTTTTAAAAAAAAAAAATTATAGTTGAACTTTCCAGTATTGACACTATTATTGACCTGAATTGAATCATCATTGGAGTGCCAAATGAATAAATGTGATGACTGACTTGGTTTCTTTTCTTTCTTTTTTTTTTTCTCCACTTCAGAAGAAGAGGATGGGACCAATGACCGAACCTTGATGTACTACGTGAATGACGGTGTTTATGGTTCCTTCAACTGCATTCTGTACGACCATGCGCATGTCTTGCCCATTCTGCACAAGGTGTGGAAATTAGTTTTAGCCTATCAGATCCTTTTTTTAGTTTGATGATGGTTTTTATTCTCTAAAACTAACCCGTACTCTCTTGTAGAAACCCAAGCCTGATGAGCGCATGTACCCATGCAGTGTTTGGGGACCCACCTGTGATGGGCTCGACCGCATCGTGGAGCAGTGCAGCCTGCCGGACATGCAGGTTGGCGACTGGCTGCTGTTCGAGAACATGGGTGCCTACACTGTAGCCGCATCCTCCACCTTCAATGGCTTCCAGAAACCCGACATTTATTACATCATGTCCCGAACAGCCTGGTAAGTTGGGTTTGGGAAGTCATTTTCATGATTTTAACTGTTCTTTAAGTTCTTTCGTTTGACGTAGACCAAACGCCTTACTAAAATGCTCAGTAGCATCTAAAATAACACTGAATTTCTTAAATATTTAGTTTAAAATGATACAAATAATAATATATCAAAATAATGCTGCTATCCAAACAAAAAGTATGATTGAGTAACGCTTTACAATAAGCCTCATTAGTTGAATGAACAACACTTCTACAGCATTTATTAATCTTAGTTAATATGAATTAATTTGAACATTTACTAATACATGAATATAATCAAAGGTTGTGTTTGTTAACATTAGTTAATGCACTGTGAACGAACATGAACAAACTATTAACCGCTGTATTTTTATTAACTAACATTAACAAAGATGAATACATGCTCTTAACAGATGTATTGTTCATGTTAGTTAATGCATTAACTAATGAACCTCATTGTAAAGTGTGTTACCGATTGTTACTGGAAAGGCTGTTTTTGACGGACTGATCTTTGGTTGTAGGCAGTGCATGCAGCAGATCCGTGACCAGGGGATTCCTCTTCCCGCGGAGGAGCAGAGCGCTGGAAACATGCCATCTCACTGCGGCCGCGAGAGCAGCCTGGACGTGCCAGCCAAGCCAAGCCCTGCTCACGTGCTGTAACTCTCTGACCACCACGGCTAGAGCCAGTTCTCATTCAGACAGCGTTCATCATGCTTTTCACAGCTAAACACTGTCTTGGGGTCCATTTCCAAATTTGTGCTTTTAAGTTACAACATAAGTTTAATTAACTATTCTAAATGCAGCTCTTTTGCCTCTTGTTTGTAAAAGTTGCAGACCTGAAAGACTTTGTCTGACAGTCCTGTGGCTGTTTTTTAATTTAGTTTTTTTTTCTACTCATTTTTTTTTTTATGTATGTATACATATATACTTGTAATTTGAGGCCAGATACTTGGGTGGAGGATATGAGGGAGGTTTAAATGTGTCTGATATTCTGTGTGTCTATTCCTGAACTGATTTCCCTCTTAAACATCCGAATGGAAGACATGCTACTTTCCACGGAGGAGCGTTAAGAGCTTATATTGGGAGAACGTTTCATGAAATGCTTTTCGATCTCGCCCTCCATAAAGACACATACAGATTTCCTCCTCAGTGACCAGTTCTCTTTTTTTACTTGATTCGTAACTTAACATTAAGATTATTGACCTGAAATGTATTATTGGTCAGAATTGTATGCCACTGATGCATTTGAAGCGGATATGAAAGAGATGGGATTGCATTTATATTGCTTTCCTATGGAAACTTTTTTTTTTTTTTAAGTTTTGTATTTTTATATAAATAAAGGTAGCTGTAAAATGTTGAATTGCCTTGTTTTTCATTTATATGCCTTATGTTTATATTTATCATTCATTTCAGTGTTTACAGCTGAATATGTGCAAAAAGATTCTGGGTCACAAACACTGGAACAAATCAGGAGTAGCTATATAGGGAACAATGGGAAAAGCTTGTAAAGTGAATAAGCTTCATGGCTGTTCATAATTTCTGATTATTCATGATGCATGTGTGCAAAAAATGCAGAACTACACACTTAGTTTGTTTTTGTTTTTTTTAAATTGCTTACACGCAATTTCTGAAACTGTTGCTCTATTTCCTGGAAGACCACACAACCACATAGCATGCAAAATGCCACATCTTTTGCAAAAGCAAACACTTCATCTAGAAGTCCACTTTAATTCTTCATAAAAATGTGTTTGTATAATAACTACATGCATACATCATAAGATTAGCCATAAACACGTCAAACTACACAAGTGAAAAATGTAAAACACTACTCTTGTGTCTTGCTTGTGGAGTGTACAGGAGTTTATCATCGCACTCACACATACACTGCATACAGTCCAAATGCACAATTTAATTTTATTGAACTGAACCGAATCAACACTGAATAATGACACTTGGTTTGCAGCAGAATTTGAATGTTATTAATTGTGAAGCTGCTTTGAAACGGTATAGTATAAAGCACTGTAGAAATAAAGGTGACTTGACTTGGATGCATATTCAGTATGGCTATATATTAAAATAAGCCAGAAATGCAAGGGTGAAAAAGTTTCTCAGAACATCGAGTTTTGGCTTCAAAGTGAACAAATTAGGTATATTTACACTATAAATAGAAAAAAGGGGGTACATTTTTTTTTATTTCTTTCTGAAAATGAGTTTTCACACATGATCATTGGCTGTATGTAGGTCATCAGTAGGCTACATGTGTGTCATTTAAATGCGTGTTTTCAAATGAAGGGAAGGGAAGGGAGGGGAGGGGAGGGGAGGGGGGGGGGGTTCCCACAATTGCAAACTGTAATGTGCTGTACAACAGATTATGTGCTTGCAGTTTTTCAGACTTGGTCTGAAGAGAAGATAAATGAGTGAATGGTTTCGAGTGGGCCCTTAAGTTCCACTTTTTGTTTTATAAGCAACGGTAAAGCAGGACTGTAGCGCCGCCTAGCGGTGATGTTTGAGTATTTCTTACAGTTAAAGGCAACAGGTTTAGATTTGCTTTATTTTACTACATTCTTTTGAACGGATAATTGCAATTAAACAGACCGTTACTCAGTTATCTCTGAAATATAAATGATTATTCATTTACCAGCCTTATAATGTGCCTCAAAATGACCATATCAGTGGACATTTGGGGGAAAAGTATATGCATTTGTTTTAGGCATGCACACGTTCACCGTTATTTGTTCTTCATACAGTATTCTTTGAATACAAAGCGACGCACATAAGGTTTGGATTCATTGTAGGCCTATAGTTTGCCTGAAGCCCTACACTGCGTAATATTTAGTTACACTTTATTTTAAGGTCTCGTGGTTAGTAGGCTACTTGTATAGCCTACTGTAGCCTACTGGGTAATATTAATTAACTACATACTTACTATAGAGTTACGGTTAGGGTTTGGTTTAGGTTTAGTTACTTGTAATTATGCATAATTTACTGTTATAGTAAGTAGGCTATACTGCATGTTGTAACCACGTCAAAAAAAAAAAAGTAAAAAAGTGTTACCTAATATTTTATTAAACTTATTACCCTCTACAAAATAAATAATGGATTATAAATATTGATCCATAACATTTAATATTTTGGCTTTGATCCGTTGTGTATTTTCCTTCACTCTGCAAAACACATATTTTCAAAGCAGCTAATGGTATGTTTAGCCTATAATAGGCCTACCTTAATGCATTATAGTCCACATTTAGGTAATGGAAATTTTCAGGAATTTGACTGATTTGACATTTAACCAGTTTAATCATTTAACTGACTAGATAAGACGTGGAAAACAACACACATACACACAGTTATCTAATCATGTTAACATTATAAATGTTTTTAAAATGTATACTTTTTTTTTGGAAACACATCGACATCAATTGTGATAATTTTAGCGATTTAGAGTGGCAACTGATCTCGGTGAAAAAAAAGAGAGAAAAATAATAATAAACTAAAAAAATTCACGCGTTCTTTAAATTATTTGCACAAGTTGTGAAGCCCGCTTCCGGGTCCGGGATCCTCCTCCTCCTCCTCCTCCTCCTCCTCACTGACGACGGCACAGCACAGCGAGTGCGAGAACGTGAGGTAATGCGGGGAAACATCCCATCACGGGTCTGTGACTCAAGCAAGTTACGAAATCTTACATAATACATTTCTTATTTAATTTAAATACATTTCTTATTTAATCCTCCATATGAAGGTTTATATGCTCGGATTATTTGATTAAACAATAGTTCAAAACAAGACATGGTTTGTATATTGATTATTGACGTCCATTCATCCGTCTTATAGTATTTTTACAATGAGTTTTGGTTAAGAAAGAAAAGGTGTAGGGGAGAGCAGGGCACAACCTAACACTTTTTGACTTTCTCAGTTTGTGTAAATCCACTTGGGGTTCAGTGAATTTTTCCCACATTTATTTTCCACACGTCTAGTACAATTATGACGTTTTGTTTCATTAATACAACATATTCATTTTTTCTTGATATACCCTGCCTGAAAGAATGGAAGTGTTAAAAGAATATACAAGACAAACTAAAATATGTTGTTGTTAATAAAATACAATACAAAAATAAAATATAATATATAAGTTTTAAAATAAAATATAAGTTTGTTTTTAGTTTGACAACAAACACTCCACAAAACACAGCTATACAGCATAGTTCAAAACATAATAATTAATAATTTCTATTAACATAAACAAAACAAAGCATAATCACAGATTCAAAGGATTATTACAGTGAGATCAATAATAATACACTATTCAGACAGGAAATCCACCAAGGGCTGCCATACAGTTTCGAATTGGCGATGAGATTTGGACACGTATCCTCTCCAGTTGTTTGACATGAAACAATTCACACAACCAAGCTTTGAAACATGGAGAGTCTGAAGATTTCCAGTTTAAAAGTTTTTTGTTTGTTTTTCCGCAAGAGTCATAAGTAGATATCATATAATAAAGGCTAGATGTCTCGTCCGCGCTACTGGCCAATGGAGGCCAACGTCCGCACACGGCGGCCATCTTGCCACAGGGGGCTCGCTCACTCGTAATATTGTTTTAATGGTACTTTTTAAATAACCATAACTTGCTCAATTTTCTACCGATTTTCAAACGGGTTTCTTATAAACGTCAGAGATGTAGTTACCCAGATAGCAGACCGATGTCGATTCAACGTTGATTTTTAGTTGTAAAGGTTAGTATCAATCATCAATCAAATTTCAACGTTGAATCAACGTTCAATATTTGGTCGGTATATCAGAACGTTATTACACCGAAAATAAAACATCGATTCAACATTGAAATGCGGTTGAATGGCGTGTCTGACGTTGATTCAACGTTAATTCGATGATCAAAACGATGTTGTTTCAATGTCACGAGAAACGTCGTTTCCACATTGATTCGATGTCAGTTTGCTATCTGGGTATTACACTGCGTACTTATGAATAATTATAATATTATATATTTAAACATGTTCAAGCATCCAGAATTATAGCCACGTTAATAACGTTTGTAAGAAACCAAACCGTTTGTAAATCCGTCAAGATTTCAGCGAGTTAAGAGTATTTGTGTTCGTGCAGATCACTTGCCTTACAGAAAGCTTCCCTGTGACAAGATGGCCGCCGGGTGATGCCGTTCGAGACTCCGCCGTAAGACATCTAGCCTTTATTATGTAGACTATATCTATGGTCATAACCATCAGGTCGTTGCTGAGAGTTGAAGAGTGTTTAATGTCTCAGAAGATCAGAGAATTGCGAGGCCATGGTCTGACTTAACCTACTTTTGAAAAAAATTAATAAAATATGGCAGTTTTGTTTGGGACAATACCAAATATGTGACAAAGACCCCTCCTCTGTTTCCGCAGACTGGATAAATATAATTGTATATTTTACTCAATTTAGTTTAGGAATAATGCAGTGTGTACCATGTAAATAGTAAATGTACCACTTTAAACTGAATCAACATGTGCCTCACATTTATTGAGCAGTCTTGAATCTTCTTGAGGTTTTCATTACAGATTTCATTGGACACTTCTTCATGAGAGTCCTTAGCCCAGGCTTCTTTTATATCATTTGTGTTCACAGGCAGTTGGAAAGCATTAACACAGCGTGAAACCAAATGTCTAGAGCTTGGATTTACCAAAAAAAAAAACATTGCTCAAATTTATTAGACTTTGGTTTGTCAATAAATTGTGGAATAACCGTTTGAACATGTCTCACTTGTAGAAACCGAAAAAAGTCGTAACCTGGGAGATTAAATGCAGATTGCAATTAATTAAAAGATGCAAATTTATCATATAAAGATACCCAATAGACATCAGGCCTTTGTTTTTCCATTCAATTAAACCCCCGGTCCAGCTGAGAGGGTAATACGGGATTGTTGTGTGTGTAAGGACAGAGACGTCAGGCGGCTTAAGATGTTTCCTTATTTGAGTTAATATTTGTATTGAATTTTTAATTATTAAATTGGTCCCAATTAGTTTTGATGAGGGAGACACTTTGGAAAAATAGTACAACTGGGAGACAAGATGTTGTTATAGAGACAATTTCTCTATCCTAAGCCATAGAGGATCAGCCACTGAGAAAGTTTCACCAGGAATACCCTTCTGCCAATAAGATAAATATTGCGTTTGCTGCCCAATAGTCAAATTTGAACACTGGGAGCTCTAGGCCTCCCATCTGAGTGTGTTTCTGTACGGTTTTGCTATTCGGGGGGGGGGGGGGGGGGGGGGTCTTGTAAGCCCAAATAAACAGTATGATAATTCAATCAACAAGCTTGAAAAAAGATACAGGCATACAAATAGTTACATTTTGAAAAAGGCAGAGGAGTTGTGGTAAAGTGAACATTTTAATTGCATTAATTTTGACAATCATAGATAGCGGAAGGAGCCTCCACCGCAAGTTATCTTTTCATTTGTCAGTTCTATTTTTAAAATGTTATTTAAATATTTGCTTAGGGATCTTGGGAACCACAATGCCAAGGTATGTAAAGAGGTCTTCGACTGTTTTGAAAGCCAAGGGACCAACCTGGCTGGGATTTGTGTGACTAGCAAGTGACATAAACTCGCTTTTGGACCAATTACTAGTATACCCGGAGATTTTACCAAAGGCATTAATATAATCAAGTAAATGGGGAACTGATTTGGCAGGATCAGAAAGATGTCATCAGCATAATAGACTAACCAAAGCTTCCTAATTTCACATCTTTATGTAGGCCTATATGTGGGTGACTTCTGATCCCTGCTGCTAGGGAATATCAAACTCAATATCAAAAAGAAGAGGAGAAAGAGGATCTCCTTTGCCTAACTCCTTGACACAACTCAAAGAGGTTCAATTTGTTCGAATTTGTCAGAATGGATGAACGAGAACATAAAAATTGAATTTTTACTTGATAAAACGACTCCCAAACCCAAAGTGCTCTAGCGCTTCTAGCATGAATGGCCACTCAATTTGATCAAATGCCTTTTGGGCATCTAGTGAAATGATTACTCCTGAGGCTTCCTTACCTTTAGATAAGATTATTAAGCAGAAGACATTGAAAAAGGAAAAACGGCCAGGTATAAACCAAGCGTGCCGCACAAATGCTGAAAAGTGAAGCCAAAGCGTCTCGATCGCCCCCCGGTGGCTGGTCCCAGTATAGGTCATAAACCCCGCCTCCCCATGAAGTCTAATTGAACACAATGGAAAATAAACAATCAAATTACACTTCAAATTTTTTTTTTCAAATATGTTTTCTGTCATTTTCATATCACACTGATTTAAAGGTTAAGTTTTGTTGTTGTTTTTTTGATAATGACATTTACACACCCAGATGGTATTAAATCGAGAGAAAAAAAACACTTGAGGTTCATCAGTATTTGGACCATATATATTTAACATCGTATTATGCTAAGAACAAAGTCTTTCTGAAATCATGACATATCTGCCATGAGAATCAGTAGTCATTGAATCAAGCTGAAATGAAATACCCTTCAGAAATAAAATGTATACCCCCTGAAAAGATCCTGATATACATGGGATATCCGATTCGTCTTAAGTTTGTTTTCCTGTCCCACAGCTATATGTGTTTCCTGAAGAAATAAAATGTCTGCTTTCACTTTGCCTCTTTTAATGGGCTGGCCAAGCCCTTTAACAATAAAAGATGCCAAAGTTTAGATTTGTTTGATCATTCCCTTTCATTTCACTCTTATACCACAAGGTAAAACCACCATAACATGCCGGCCTCCACAAAAAACAACAACAAACAAACCAAACCTCAAACTTTTAGCCCCCCGTCCCAGAATGTCTTCCCCAAACGAAGCATTATGGCTCCCCCTAGTGACTAGAGCACTGGATACTTGAAGCAGAGTATCAAATCACACTAACACTCCCAATTAAACTAAGTAAAACAAGATAGGAAAAACAAAAGAAACAACACCACAACCAAGTCTTCTCCAAAAAAAGAAAAAAGAAAATATGCACTTACAGTCTCTATATAGACTCTATAGTCCTACACAACAGAATTTATTCTTGATCTGTCACAGCGACTTGCCTCAGTTTTTGGTTTATATATACCTTTGCGTCCGTGGGAGATGTAAACATTCCAGTACTTCCATTATAACCATAATATGGCCAGCAGCCATTTCACCCTGTAGCCCAAGACTGGTTGCCCACTGAAGCTAAGCAGGGCTGAGCCTGGTCAGTACCTGGATGGGAGACTCCTGGGAAAGCTAGGTTGCTGCTGGAAGAGGTGTTAGTGAGGCCAGCAGGGGGCGCTCACCCTGTTGTCTGTGTGGGTCCTAACGCCCCACTGTAGTGACACTATAGAATCCCGTCCTTCGGATGAGACGTTAAACCAAGGTCGTGACTCTCTGTGGTCATTAAAAATCTCAGGATGTCTTTCGAAAAAGAGTTGGGGTGTAATCCCGGCATCCTGGCCAAATTTGCCCAGTGGCCTCTGTCCATCATGGCCTCCCCATCCCCATACACTGATTGGCTTCATCACTCTGTCTCCTCTCCACCAGTAAGCTGGTGTGTGGTGGGCATTCTGGCGCAATATGGCTGCCGTCGCATCATCCAGGTGATGCTACACACTGGTGGTGATTGGGGAGATCCGCCCCTTCCTTGTAAAGCACGTTGAGTGCCGAGAAAAACGCTATATAAATGTAACGAATTATTATTATTATAAGTGATTATAAGCTTAGCAGGGAAGTGCAGAGCATGACGCACCTTACACACTTAGAAGAAAAGGTTCTATATAGAACCTTAAAAGGTTCTATAGGCGCTTCGTATTTGGAACCCCTAAAAGGTCCTATACAGAACCCTTTTTAAGGGTTCAATCAAAAGGGGTTCATTTAGGGGTTCATTCATTAATTTTGTTTTGTCAAATAATAGCCTAAAGAACCTTTGTGGCAAAAGGGTTCTTTCTTGTCATTGTAGAACCTTTTTAGCATAAAAGGTTTTCTAAGAGTGTAGAACCTTTTAGGGGTTCCAAATATGAAGCGCCTATAGAACCTTTTAAGGTTCTATTTAGAACCTTTTCTTCTAAGAGTGTAAGCTCTCTTAATGATTAACTTTTTCAGCTACTTCTGGGATAGCGACAATTCTGTTATTACAGTGCGATTGGCCTTCGAGATCCTTTAACTTGGACTTCAGCATCTTGTTCTCTTTATTTAAAGTGTCCGGGGAAGTTTCCAGAGAAAGGATATGAGTTTCATGATCACTGGCCTGCCCCTCTACCTCTCATTTAACTCTCGTTGCGTTGTCTGTATGGCTCAAAGAGTCGCTCCTAGTTTATCAAAGTCAAAGGCACTGATAATCTTATCCAGAATCTTCTCCATCATCAGCGACATATATTTTTCTTCAAGCCCGAGGCCTGCTGTTTAGTCACCCATCGCCATTTTGTCAGTAGCATCAGGCTGTGGCTGAGAGGGTTTAGTGACCTGGGGCTGTTTTTTGCACAAAGCATAAAGTTCAAGTGTAGTGCTATGGTTGTCTAGCTAAACGTTTAGTCCATTTAAAAGTAGTTTAGAGACGACAAGATAAAATTTTTATCAACTTGGATGTGGAGGAGTTGGCAAACACGTCTACCTCCTACGCTGCTCCATAGCGCCTCCACAACTGTATTTTTAAGAGTGTGTTGATGAAGTAGGAGTTTATGATGAACACAGGCACACATCAGACATCATTGGTAAATGGTAGTTTAATCTTCAGTATCAGTACCTAATAAAAAAGGAGATTTTAAGTGGTTCTTAAAAAAAAAAGAAGAAGAAACTTTTACTTTCAACGTTTAGGTCTCACGACCTTCATCAGGCATGCACAACTATTCAAACTCAATCCCATTTAAAATGATCACATGACCAATCATCGTAAAGATCCATTTCTAACCAGTTAAGCTCAATGACTGAATACATAATTAACACCACATCATCATAAACAGTTACAAACATAATTGTTCATAATATCAAAGATAGAGAAAAAACAAATAAATAAATGAACTTTATAATATCACTTTAAATAATGCTTCATCATTCATACCCCTAGGTCAGGGGTGGGGAACGTTCGGTCCTAGGACCAAAACGTTGCTAATTAAATTTTGAAACTCATTTGCAAGTATTGATAGTGTGCGGGGGTTTCTTTTTATTTATTTATTTAATTATTTTTGACCTGACTCATTTGGTCTTTTTTCCACCTATCACCTGCAGGTGTGCGATGGTGATTGCTAAGTGGTTCTTTAAAAAATAGTATTTGGGGTTGAAGCACCGAAAATGCTTGGAGTTGTGGGATTTCAAATTTAAGAATCTGTTTAAGATCTGCTGATCTTACACCCTTACATAACATCACGTGAAAAACTAAGGTGAACTACATAGGGGTTGAACGACTTCAGATTTTTTTAAGTCGACTGTTACATCAAAGTCGAGTGGACATCGACTAGTCACTGACGTCATTCATAAAAACACATGCCACAATTTGCAATTTATTAGCAGAAAATGATACAGTTGCTCATAATATGTTGCAACTTAACGGTAACAATGCAACAATAACTCCCGTTTTAGTGCAAAAAAAATATATATTGTTGATGCATTTGTTGGCATAACAATGCCATTTACGCAAGATAGGCTGTAAGCCTACTTACTGTCACAGCCCTGCTCATTCACAGTTTTTACTTTTCTATCATGGTTTGCATGGTTAGTGAAGTTTCTAATTGAACGTTCGATTAGGGTTCCAAACTCCCTGCGAAGGGTCAATTGACTGCTGTCGAGATTATTTGCATAATTGCATTCCTCACCTAACGTTAGCGGATGCCTTTTCAGATGAGTGTGCATTACACTTGTACTTTTGTTGTACTACAGGACAGACTTACTTTGCAAGTGACATTTTAACAAGCTTCATCTTTAGTGAAGTATTCATAGTATTCAAGACAATCATAGTGTCACATGATCAACGCGACTAGTCAACGTCAAGCTTTAAGCGTCACGGCATTGCATTAAGGTCGACTAGTTGACTAATCGACTAGTCGGTTCAACCCCTAGAACTACACTGTATTGGGCATTCAAGGTGAACATGATGGCAGCAATTTACTGACTAGATTCAATATAGTTTCCAGTGAGGGGGGTTTGTCAGTCTTTTGATCTTCCTTTGAATCTTCCTACTACTTCCTCCCTTTGGGGAGTACCATTATTCACAGTCGGGGGTAATAGCCTGTATTGTCTTTAGATGATTTGATTAAGTGGTCACCTCTAAGGCTGAGTGTAAGGTCAACACTTTTAAGGACTGTCAGCACCTTTAAAGGGATAGTTCACTTTAAAATTAAAATTCTGTCATCATTTACTCACCCTCAAGTTGTTTCAAACCTGTATTAATTTATTTCTTCTGGAGAACACAAAGGAAGATATTTTGAAGAACGTCGGTAACCAAACAGTTAACTGGTACCATTGACTTCCATAGTAGGAAAAAAAAATACTATGGAAGTCAATGGGTACAGTCTACTGTTTGGAACTATCCCTTTAAGAACTGCCCACTGAATGCCTATAAGATACCATGTAAAGTTCCCTTAGTCAGACTTGATGACTGCAGCTACCGACAGCTCGTGTTCGCAATAAAGAATCCCGTTGAAGATACAACCGAGTCTCCTGGTCTTCGCTTCTGAGTTTCTTACAGAGTGTTAAACATTCTGGCTAACTTATAGGTTCCAACTAAGGGTTTAAGAAAGGTAATTACTATTAATTACCTCTATTTTCATAATAACAAAAATAACTATTTGATTTGCTGCATTGTAGCAGACCTCATGTTTAACCCTTTAATGCACAGGTCTTTAACCAATTATAAATGCTTTCCTCAGGCCATATACAGGGGGTATATTTCTAAAATCTTGCGTAGAAACCACCTACATTGTGGCGATGAGAACTTTTCCACGTCAAAGACCATTTTTATAAATACAAACTTTGGTATGGATTTTATTGTAAAAACACTTTTTAAATGAGGCCCCGACTCTCTGCCAAAAGGAAAAGTGCGTACGTCTGCTTAGAACCTGACGTGGAGCTAAGCACTTTTCCACGTCAAAGACCGGTTTTACACATTTGAACGTCCAGATTTTCTCTAAGATCAGTCTAAGATCAAATTTGTGCATATTCACGTTTTATAAATGAGACCTCCAGTGTTGGGGAAAAACAGTGGTGTAGTCAATTTTTTTGTAGTGAGTATACTGTGATTTTTCCCTCCCAGCCTCTTACTCACCCGTCCCAGAGCGACACCCCATAAGCACCACCGCACTCACCAATGCATACCGTATGCATCTACATGTAATTGAGAGCATTCTGAAAGACTACTTATGTGTTATCAACATGTCAGCCAATGACATTTACAGCTGGGGAGACTGGACTGATTTCCTACCTTACTGTTTGCATAAATTAACCAGTTAAAAGCCTGGTAGTCTACAAAACTTTCCAAAAATGTTTATACTCCGGCATCTGAGGTGTGCATTGCCTCCTTGCTTGCATGGCAGAGTGAGGGCTTTTCAGTCATGTTGTAACATACTTCCTTGGCTCAAAAAGTCTTAGATGGCCTGGGTCCTTTCTGGGTCTTTTCAGGCCCATTGATAATGATCATTATCATATTAGTAACATTGGACAACAGTGTAGATCTTCTTTCCATGCATACATTGTTCATGAAACTGAAGCCCATTTCACACACAGCAGTGCTGCAAGAGATGGTCTGCATGCATCATATGAGTGCTTTTAGGCTTTCAGACTCACTGTCGTTTCACTTGTGCCAGGTGTTGACAGCCAGTTACCTGTATCCAGAACGCTGAGATCATTCTACCTTCAAATGAGAGGCTGTTGTCCATGTTGTTTGCAAGTTCAGACAGTGCATCTTACATGAGTCCAAGGTCACACAGGGATTCGATGCTTTGCATGTGTCAGGCCTCTGTAAGTTTGTCTCTCTTTGCCGTTTCTTGTTTGGTCTTCCCACAGCATTTTCAAAGTGTCTTCTTCAAACGACTTCCACACAGCCTTTACAGAACGGAAGCTGCTGGCCTCCCATCGCGTACTTAAACCTCTGCCAATTTTCAGGGCTTGTGAACACACTTCTGGCACTGCTTCCAGAAGCTCCCGTGAATTTTTATTTGGACTGACTGTAGAGATTATGGATCTTCTCCATCAACGCTTTGAAGTGGTTGACTGCCTGAAACTAATCCACAGCATCAGATACAGCCAGTTCCAAACGGTGGTCCATGCAGTGCCATGAGAAGAGGTTAAGGTACCTTGCAGTCAGCCTGGTTCCCACACCAGAGTTCTTGCCTGAAACAAATGAGACCCAGTTCGTTTGAAGCCACTCCTCACTGAAGCCTGCAGTGTCCAAAGTAGAGCTTCTTCTATATCCACTTCCCTTTGGCTCTCCAGCTCAACCAGCTATAAAAACACAAATTCAGGATTGGCTCCATCTACTGAGGCTTTCAAGTTGACAATCATGGCAGATTTGTGGCTGAGAGATGTAGCTTCGTCAATGAGAACAGACAACTTGCTTGAAGATGACACAATACAATGTACTATTTTTTTCTTCATCTCTTTTGCTATGTGCTCCAAAATTTTTGTATAACTGAACCTTGAGTGTAGACTAATGCCCATGTTGACACCATTTGTTTCCTGAAGCTCAATGAGATTGTCATGGTCAGTGATAGGTGGGTTCGCAAGATAGTATGCTGTTCTGAATACAGCATCTCTCTCAGCCAACACAGTCTCTGACACAGATCTCACCAAATTTCCAAGTAAATTCTGTCCACCCTTTTCAGTGAGCTCCTGGGCTATTTAGTGTGCCCTGATTGTCTCATGGCGTCGTATCTTGTTCCTCAAAGAGGCCAAGTTGATCTGTTTGCGTTTGAGGACTGGATCTTAAAGTAAAGCCACTCCTCAGATATGGACACTCTTTTTTCTGTGAGGATGCCAGTTGATTTTGGAAGCAAACAAAATCATGACTAAATAGCATCATCAAGTTTTGTATCTACAGTATTTGTCATAAAATCTGCTGAACATAGCCAAAATTTACTCAAATGTATTTAATAAACTGATGACAAATGCATGAAAAGCAGGCGCAAGGAGAAAAATATTACTTACTAACATTATCATATAGTAATTTAATGGTGTAAATGTTTTAAATGAATGCACATTTAAAGGATTAGTTCACTTCAGAATTAAAATGTCCTGATAATTTACTCAACCTTTCTTTCATCAGTCGAAAAGAAATTAAGGTTTTTGATGAAGACATTCCAGGATTTTTCTCCATATAGTGGACATCAAGTCAAGTCAAGTCACCTTCACATATATATCGCTATATATTTTATATAACAATATAGATTGTTTCAAAGCAGCTTTACAGTGATAATAGGAAATTACAGTAACAGCGATTGTTTTGGTTTTACAGCACCTCTGGTGTCTCGAGAATATACATATATAGAGAGAGAGAGTAAATGGACTGCATTTATATAGCGCTTTAACAGACCCATGGCCACCAAAGCGCTTTACATATTGCTTCACATTCACCCATTCATTCACTCATTCATACACCGACGGCGGTGTCAGCCATGCAAGGCACCATCCAGCTCGTCAGGAGCAGCTGGGGTTAGGTGTCTTGCTCATGGACACCTTGACACTTGGTCAGGTGGAACCGGGGATAGAACCACCAACCTTCCGGTTTGTAGACAACCTACATGAACCACTGAGCCATATACTTTTTAACCACAAATGCTCGTCTTGCTCTAGCACTGCGATGCGCCACGCATTTTTGCAAGTTATTCTTGTAGTGAAACATGAGAAGAAATTATGCAGCTGATGTCTATGAATGGCAAGTTTTGCCTTTTGGTGCTAAATGTAGCCCTTGTTGTGCCACATATGCTCTCCAGAAATGTGTTCAGATCCTTTCTGTTGAATTTCAAGATGTTCAATCTTCTGTCTTGCATTTTACTTTTATGTGGGTTAGGTTTGTAGTTTTCCAACTACAGAAGAGGTCAATGAGATGCTTATGAAGTTGCGTTTTTCCTTGAAAAAAGGAGGTTTCGAGATTCGGCAATGGGCGGGTAACCATGTCTCTGTGATTGACCACTTACCAGCAGAAGCTCGTTCAGTAGACACTGACCTGTGGTTAAGACATGACTGCACTGCATAGATCCATGCAAGGAAACCCTTGGACTCAGTTGCCATTGTTTGCAGGATAACTTGAGCTACAAGCATCGTCTAGTGGAGTATACTGTCCTAACATTGCGGGTTGAATATCGGATACTTGCTCGTCAGTATGACCCACTGGGTTTTATCATTCCATTCACGACACGTGCTAAAGTTCTTCTGCAACAGTTATGGATGAAGCCTACTAGAGGATGGGATGATTTAGATATTCCAGAAGGAATCAAGGCAGTCATGATAACATGGGAAGGAGAGTTACCAGATGTCCAAGTACCTCGTTGGTATGGTCCAAGAAAGAACTGGAAAGATCCAGTCATCAGAGAGCTTCACATATTCTGTGACTCAGTTGTCTACTTGCGTCTAATTAATGTAAATGGCAAGATTTCTTTATCTCTTGTCATGGTTCGTTCAAGGGTAGCACAGAAGAAGACCATTTCTATTCCTCGTTTAGAACTGCGTGCTGCTCTGACTGGGGCTTGGCTAGCGAACCTGTTGCACCTTGGCAATTGAAAAAGTGACACATTGGTCTGACTCTACAACTGTGTTGATCTGGATCCAGTCCGAATCCTGCCGGTACAAGATCTTTGTGGCAAACCAAATCACAGAGATTCTTGAGTATTCTAGACTGTCTGGATCAGTGGAGATATGTTGACACTGTAAGTAATCCAGCAGCTGACATCACTCGAGACAAGAGACTTGCTGAATTGCCTGGTATTAGTTCTTGGTTTCAAGGACCTACCTTTCTATACTTGCCCCATCAGCAATGGACAAAATCTCCAGCTTGGGAGGTTGGGACAGAGCTGAGAAAACCTTTGTTTTGTGGACTTAATCAAGCCCCAGCAATCTCTCCAAAGTCTGATTTGTCTAAATTAGATACCTAGTCAGAGTTGATTACAGCAACTGTTGAAAACCTCTCTTTGGACTTAAGAGATGAGACCAAACCTTCTCAAACACAAGCAGAATTATATATTCTGCATCAAGGCCAGAAGGAAGATTTTCTTGAGGAATATAAACTGCTTAAAGATGGTCATGAAGTTTCCTCACATGGCCGTTTAGTTGACTTGGCGCCAGAATAGGATCCCATTACAGAGCTGATAAGAGTGGGTGGACGACTACGTCAAAGTGAGGATTTGGATCCAGAAGCTATTTATCTGATTGTCGTAGACCCCAAGAATAACGTAACCAAACTTTTGGTTGCTGACTTTGATTCAACTTTGATTGACCACAAAGAATGTTAGCTCAGCGTTGTCTGGGTTCTGAGAGGGTGACCGTTAATAAAGAAAATTCAGAGGTCATGTCATGGGTCATGGGTGTAGAAAGTGGAAAAGTGGGCCTTCCATTCCCAGAATGGCTGATCTACCAGTTTCCAGACTTCGTCGGTATAAGCCTCCCTCTTGGTCGACGGGTGTGGATTGTTTTGGACCTTTAAACATCAAAGTAGGTCGTTGACATGAAGAGGTGGGGCATTATCTTTAAATGCTGTAAATAAACATACTGTCTCCATTTGGAACAACTTTCTTGTATGGATACTGACAGTTTCCGTCTGGCCCTTCGAAGATGTGTAGCTCGTACAGGTCGACCCTATGAAATATTGTCTGATCAAGGGACTAATTTCAAGGGAGGAGAAAGGCAACTCCGGGAAGCATTTTCTCAGCTTAGTCTCTCTCTTCAGGAGATGCTTGCCCAACAGAAAATTAAATTCTCATTCTCCCCATTTGGAGGTACTTGGGAGAGAGAGGTACGGTCTGTTAATACTGCATTACGAGTAACTTTGGGAACACAAGTAGTCTCAGAGGAAGTTCTGTATACAGTGCTTGTTGAAATTGTCTAGTTGCTAAACTCAAATATTTCAGACCCTGATCCCATCACCCCAAATATCCTAATGATGGAGCAGCGAGATACATCTCTCCCACAAGTGATGTATGCAGATTCAGTACTACTTACCCGTAGAAAGTGGAGACACAGTCAAGTTCTTGTGGATCGATTCTGGGCCAGTTTTTATTAAAGATTATCTTCCAAGTCTTCCGACTCATCAAATGTGGAAGCTTGATGGTAATCCTATTGCTCCTTCTACCATAGTAGACCATGTAAGTTCCTTTTGCTTGTTTGTTTGATATGTTTGATATTTTGCATACATTTAAATTAAGTTTGTTTCATTTCTTTGATCCTACATAATTATTGCTGATTTCAGATGTATGTTTTAAAACATGCTAATGTGTTTGTATTACATTAATTGTTTCTATTTTGTTTATGGTTTTATTAGAAACTAACAATTACCAGCACTGTCATCAATGGGAAATGTCTACTCCTACATGTTGAATAAACAGAGAAAAAGAGACCGATGACTGAATGAGTTTTAAAAGTAATGCGTAAAAGTAAAATACTCCCTAAAAAGTAACTAATTGCGTTACTTAATCACTTTTTATGGAAAGTAATGCGTTAGCTTTGCGTGACTTTTTCTCATCTGGGCTGGGCTTGCTTTGTTTTTAATAACAAAAAGAAGTTCTATTTTTGGCAAATGTAAAGCAGTAGTGGCTCCTGGCCATACATTTAGGTAGGGCAGGTCTGGGACTTAGCATGATAAACATTTTGTAAGCTTTATATTTTAATCACTGAATACATCAGACACACTTTTGGTAGAATTCTAATGTCCTTTTGATATTCAGCCTTAGGTGTGGCGCTTTAATGATGATTGACAGACTTTATAAACATGACAAACGCATAGATTGTCATCTAATAGCTTGTGTTTACCGAGCGGTACAGTACGCAATTATTTCTGTTTCGATTTTCAGAAGTTGTGAATGGTACCAAAGTACCGAACCGTACCCCTTTTTTGGGACCCTTCCATTTGGGTACCTAGTACAGTAGTCTGGTACCTAAAGGGTGGAGCTAGACTCAATGCAGAACTTTGATTGGTTGGTTGACAGAGAATCGTCACTTGCACTACAAGGGGAACGTCTCTGTTACGGATGTAACCCTCGTTCCCTGAGTCGGGAACGGAGACGTTACGTCGAATGACGACGAAATGGGGTTAGCTTAGAAGCCTATCCTCTCCGAACAGGAATAAAACGAGCCAATGGCAAGCAAATGCCATGGGTCTGCTGAATTTGCATAGCATAACTTCGCCCCACTTCGTGGGTATAAAGGAAGTGAGCCGGCAACATGCAGATATGTTTCTTCGCTGAAAGAGCCAAGGCTGAACTCGGCTGTTCCAGCGGTACAGCGGAAGTGGCAGGAAGACGTAACGTCTCCGTTCCCTACTCAGAGAACGAGGGTTACATCCGTAACCGAGACTTTCCCTTTCGTTGTCCCAGTCCAATCACGCCACCTCGGCTGTCTTCCAGTGCCCTGCTTAAGTCTGAGCTCCCTGTCGTGAGACTAGCACGGACGAAGGACTCCTACTTAACACAGGAATACCAAGGTACACTGGGAAGCATATCTCAGTGGAAATATGCAATCAGTGCCTGCCCAAAGGGGGGAGGGGGGGGGGGGGGGCTTAAGAATACACATATGACCCGGAGAGGGGTGCATACGGAGAACACTGGGGTGTCCAGCCCGCAAGGTGGAATATTTCAACCCCAGGGGTGGCAGACTGGCTTGCCAAGGGAAAGACACATGCTCGAGAGAGGCTTACAGTGGAAATACACACGTGGGGGTTGCCCAGAGGGGGAACCATGCACATGGCGGTACCTAGCCAACGCGAAAGCTGCCAGAGGCATAACTCTGGCGTTGACGTCAACAGCGCTGGAGGAACTCAGGGCTTATCAGGCTCACCTGAGGAGAATATCGCACGTATCCAGTCCGTGGTGTGGAATGGCGAGCAAGCGAAGACACCTGAACGGGTCCTAGTACCGGCTGGTTGAAGCGAGTACACGGGGGGACACTGGCTCCACTCGGAGATTTTAGAATCTGGCGAATGTGTTGGGTGTCGCCCAGCCTGCAGCTCTGCAGATGTCTGTTAGCGAGGCGCCATGCGCTAGAGCCCAAGAGGAGGCCACACTCCGGGTGGAGTGGGCCGTCACACCAAGGGGGCACGGACGACCTTGCTGCTGGTAAGCCAAAGCAATGGCTTCCACTACCCAGTGAGACAACCTTTGCTTGGAGAGAGCCTTTCCCTTCAGCTTCCCACCATAACAGACAAAGAGCTGGTCTGAGGTCCTGAAACACTGCGTTCTGTCTACGTAAGCACGGAGGGCGCGTACTGGACAGAGCAATGCCAAGGCTGGGTCTGCCTCCTCCAGGGGCAGCGCTTGCAGGCTCACCACCTGGTCCCAGAAGGGAGTGGTGGGAACCTTGGGCACATATCCAGGCCGGGGTTTCAGGATCACGTGAGAATAGGCCGGCCCGAGTTCCAGGAACGCTTCGTCCACAGAAAATGCGTGCAGGTACCCTACCCTCTTGATGGAGGCCAAAGCAACCAGGAGCGAATGGTTCCTGGTTGTCGAATTGTCTCAGGCAAGTCAGCAGTGAATGCGTGCGCTCGCTCGTAAGCTGCACGCACATGGCGATCGAGTTGATTTCCATACCGAGAAAAGAGATCCTCTGCACGGGGCAAAGTTGGCTCTCCTCCCAGTTGACCCGAAAGCCCAGACGGGCTAGGTGCCGGAGCACTAGGTCCCTGTGTTCGCAAACCTGGTCCCGAGAGTGAGCTAGGATTAGATAATTTAGGATGCGAACCCCGTGTTGCCGTAGCGGCACAAGGGCTGCCTCGACGACCTTCGTGAAGACGCGAGGAGACAGTTCCAGCCCGAATGGGAGAACCGCTTACTGGTATGCCTGCCCCTCGAAACCAGACCGCAAGAACGGTCTGTGTCGAGGAAGGGAGACATGAAAGTAGGCGTCCTTCAGGTCGATCGCTGCAAACCAATCCTGTGGCTGCACACATTCGAAAATGCATTTGGCCGTGAGCATCTTGAACGGAAGCCTGTAAAGGGAACGGTTCAAGACGCACAGGTCCAGGATTGGTCGTAACCCACCGGTTTTCTTGGGGACAATGAAGTAGGGGCTGTAGAAGCCAGGCCTCATTGCGGCTGGAGGGACAAGTCTCGATCGCACCCTTCGCCAGCAGGGTGGCGACCTACGCTCTCATGACAGGGGCATTGCCACCGACCATAGTGAAGCGGACTCCCCTGAAGCGGGGAGGAGACCGTGCAAACTGAATTGCATAGCCGAGCCTGATGGTTCACGCGAGCCAGTGGGACAGGTTGGGGAGCTCTAACCAGGCTCCCAAGGACTGTGCCAGCGGGGTCATGCGAACAACAGACGTCCCCCCGGGGGTGCAGCGAAGCGAAATGACGTGGGTGGCATAGCGGCCCGGTGTGGGGGCACGGTCATTAGCCGCGTCCTGCTAGAGGAGGCCAGGGAAGGACCAGCGTTCCACGGGGCGTGCTCTGGCAGGGGTCTGGCGACAGAGGGGGATGAGAGCGGTGAGGCCCGTGGGCGGCGCGCGCTGTCATCCCCTTCTGGGGGCTCAGAGATGGGGATGTCAGTTCTTTCTTTAACCACATTAGGGTGCTGCCCACCTGTGGGTGAGCAGCGGGGAGTGGGGAACAAAAGATTCTCCCCCGGCCCTCCACCGGGGGAAGGAGTGGTCCTGCTACCATCTCCTGACAAGAACTGGTTGCCATCTCTGAGCAGCCCATCTCAGGAGCGTCGCTTGGCCCTGGCGTTTAGCGGGGCACGGGGCTACGACTTCCTCCACGACGCGGCCCGGGTGAAGGCTGCTGCTGGGGCCGTGCGGGAGGGGCGGGAGTCGTGGGAGGGCGCCCTCGGCGGCGAGCAGGCTGAGGCGTCTGTGCCGACGGCTGGGTGGATGCAGCAGCGGGCCGGCGGGGCAGATTGTGTTTGATGGCCTCAGTCTGCTTCTGGGCGGTTGAGAACTTCACGGCTTCAGTTCGCTCGGCGTCTCTCATATCGGCCAGGTTGAGCCATAGATGTCTCTCCTGGACCACATTAGTGGACATCACCTGGCCCAGGGAGTGTGCAGTCACTTTCGTCGCCTGGAGAGCGAGGTCAGTGGCTCCCCTCGTGCATGTCCCTGAGCATCTGGGCCTGGTAGAGCTTCAGAGTGGCCATGGCATGCAAAGAGGCGGCTGCCTGCCCTGCAGCTCTATAGGTCTTCGCCACCAGAGTAGACGAAAACCTACAGGCCTTGGAGGGGTGCTTAGGGTAACCACGGGAGGAAGCACTCTGCAGACACAGTTGCATCGCAACAAAGCGTTCCACCATAGGCACCCCAGTGTACCCCTAAACAGCCGCCTGATCGAGGGGAGGAAAGGCGGAGGAGGTCGTCGAGCGATCACAGGAAGACAAGGGTGTCTTCCAGGACCTCGAGACCTCCTCATGCACATCCAGGAAGAAAGGCATTGGGGTTGGACGCCGACGTGAATCGGTGGCCGCACCCAAAAACCAATCATCTAGTTGCGAGCGCTCGGGGCAGGGTGGCGGATTGCACTCTAACCCGATGCTCGCGGCCAAGCATGGCTGTCAGCTCGGGATCTGGATCGGGCAATGCTGGCGCGCCCGGAGGCGGCAGCACAGCCGAACCTTCATCTCCCGAGGACACCTGCCCACCTTGTGATGCTGCGATGGACATTGAGCCACCCTCAGGAGCGCCAAATGACGCTCACGGCCCACCCGCGACCGGCGGCCGGGACTGGTAGAGTGCATCATCTGGCTCTCGGGTTGTAACACTTGAGAGGGGGGTGTGGCCCGAGGACGAATCGACAGTTGTTGTTGCCACACTGTCACCCTCAGGTCACCCTGGCCACCAGCCGTACCAGCTCTATTCTCACTAGAGGGGGTAGATCGGGGTGTGGATGAGGGGACTCTCACTCTTTCGAGATCACTGAGTCTCGACCGTAGTGTTACGATGGCCATGTTTCCGCAATGAAAACATAAGTCATCCACAAGCGCTGCTTTGGCGTGCTCTAAGCCCAAACACGCAAAGCAGCGAATGTGCCCATCCAAGTCAGACAAAAGTCTACCGCAACTAGAAGTGCACGGGCGATGCATCTTTAAAAAGACATGCCACGCGCTGCTCTTTTAGAGAGAAGGAAATCCCCGCAGATGCTGAAGCGACCAGGGAGAGAACACACACACACTGACAGATCACTGCTTAGATCGCAGGGAATGTGCACTCGCTGGAACTCGCTGTCACACCAACACTTGGAGGGAAGCTCGTCTCGAAGAGGAAGTAGAGATTTAACTCAGAATGGCTTGAGGAGTGAAGAATAAACTTGGCTCCGAAAGCGAAAACATATCTGCATGTTGCCGGCTCACTTCCTTTATACCCACGAAGTGGGGCGGAGTTATGCTATGCAAATTCAGCAGACCCATGGCATTTGCTTGCCATTGGCACGTTTTATTACTGTTCGGAGAGGATAGGTTTCTAAGCTAACCCCATTTCGTCGTCATTCGACGTAACTCGAGAATGACAACACCAGAGGCGCCATTTTTTTTAATAAACAGTTGAAACACAATGCAAAAACTTTGACACAAATTTTTCGTCATACATGGAGTGTAATCTGTATTCATTGATTATGTATTTAATGCTGTGCCTAAAGTTTTATTAGACAGCTGACAATAGTAAACTCTTTTTGTATTGTACACAATCATTGTTACCATTGTCATTTTTATGAGTCATAAGGGTAGTAGATAATGAATATTAAAATAAAATAAGTGAATTAAGGACTCACAACATTTATTAATTTGTATTAAAGCATTAACAGTCCAGTCAAAAGATCATTTGTCTTCGTATAATTTGTCTCGTCTTTTTTTTCTGTTGGCTTGTTCTGTTTGTTCTGTGAAAAAGCAAAAACACTATAATTGTGTAAAAAAATTATTCATCAACGAAATGAACTGCTCAACACTGAAATATCTAAAGTAAACAATATATTTAACAACATTCCTGTTTCTGTAAAATTACAAAACGTAACAGCCTGCTGGATATATCTTATTATTATATTATATATATTATTATTTATTTATTTATTTATTATTATTATTATTATTATTTTACAAAATATGATAATATTAGGATTTTAGTTTGAAGGACAGAATTAATTAAAATATTATTATTTAAGACAATCTTTGACACTAAACATACAAAACTACAGCAAGGGAACATGCATTAGTCTCTGAAGCAAATCTCTGAACAAGATGTGGCAAAATCAAGATTATGTGCAATGCGTGAAAGTGCCTCGTGTGTGTGTAAAGAGATGCGCGCTTCAGTGAAATCCATTCTTTCGCCTCCAGTGTGTTTCAGACTGAAGAGCAACACATGCACACGCGCTTTCTGTGTCTTCCACCTCTGTGTTTGTCACCCACCCGCACGAGCCCGTCTCCCCCTCCTCCTTGAGCATGTGAGTATGGATGGATGGCGCACAGGCCCCTCTGAAAGGACAATAATAAAGCACAAAGACGCTGGTGAGTTCGTCTCCTTCTTCCTCTGCGAAATGCCGCATTAGGATGCGCGCGTTATAGCGCGGCACGAGATGTGATGATGGGATACACGTGCAGCTGCGTGTTCACACGAAGAGCTTTTGTGTCCTCATCACCGTATTGAACAGCATCCCTTTAAACCTCAAGCGTCTGAGACGCAAACGCTAATGATTGCTCTGGTTTTGGGGCATGATAAACGGATAATGTTGGGATTGCTAAAACTGACTGTGATGTTAATTACAGCATTATAGCCTGTGTGTGCTGCGGTAATGAAATGCGGGTGCAGGACAGGTAAAGAAAAATAAGAAAGTGTCTTTGCAGGAGATCTGGTGCTTGGACCTCCGCTGAAAGTCAAGAGAGAGAGAGAGAGAAATAGAGAAATTTTCACTAGTGGAGATGGGTTTTGGCCAAAGCAAATGAAGGATAATGAACATATAAGGCTTGCATTTCATGATGTCCACGCGACATGTAGCCTATATTAAATATTCTGACATTTTATTTTAGACATTACATAACTAATATTATACAGTAGGCTACATTATGCATAATAGCATTTTTCTTTTAATGTGAAGTTATGGGATTGCTTCCGCCTGTATGTCTTATATCACTGAATGGTTTTAAAGAAATTGTAAACAGCGTATATTTGGTCATTCCTACAGTCCATACTTCTAATCTGTCATTTCTACAAAGCCTAATTCCTTTGAAACACACAATTAATTATTATTTATCTTTTTATTTTATCAATCAAGAGATATTTAAAATTGATAGATAAGTCATATTCAGCATTTTAATATAGGCCTAATATTTTAAATTAACAGTGAAATGTGCATTTATCGTTAATAAAATAACACTGAATAACTTAAACACTAAATCGTGGACTTTAAGATATTTTAGGAAAGTGAACCAAGTAAAATGAAGCCTAGCATCCAAGCCGGTTTTTTCTTGATTGGTATTTGCGTTATTATAAATAGGCTTTATTCTTTTTACATTATTAGTTACTTAAAAAGCACCAAATTGTACAATAGATTATTTAATAGGATTCTGTACACCTCATGTTTACCTTCTCAGATCCTGATGACTCGATGTCCCAGCTGAGAAGCATATGTCCAAATGTCTGGTTTTCTCACAGCCAGTCCCTGAAATCCAGTCAATGAAGTCCCCACACACTCTCTCTCCCAGCTCTGAATGGAGCCACTCTAATAAGAGGTTAGGTTGCTTCACAAACCTAGATTATTACATAATTGCATGGTTTTATCACATTTAATACATTGTGAAAGAGATTTGGCACCAAGCTAAGAAAATCTAAAATAGCGTAATACATTTTTAAAGTGAATTTGTCATATGAGTTCATTTATATAGTTCATTAAGTTTTATATGAACACAATACTGCATATTAGATTGAATATGAAGGGATGCATGCATATTTTATCCATACAAATTGTTATATGTTTGATTTTTTTTATAGTTTTGTAATTCCATTCTACCTTTCTTCTTAATTAGTTGAAATGGAGGATGAAGATGGTACTTGTTTATTTGATGTTTTGTGGTAAGTGTTACATCTAGTAAATTGAATTTTCTCAGTTTGTATGTATTTTATTTACAGCAAAAAAAAAACAAAAAAAACATTTACAACGGAAGAGTTCCAAGATATTTTGTCTCATGTAAACTACTAATTTTTTTTGCTTTGAAACAGTGACCCTCAAGCCCTGAATGATTTTCTTCATGGGACAAACGAGGTATGACGGGATTGTAATATTACTGTGTGGCTGTAATCTTTAAAGTTAGGAACATAAGTGACTACCTGTTACAGAACTTTCTCCAAAATTTTTCAGTTGTGGTAATTTGGAAACCTTTCCACACTTATAAGGTCATATGTAGGGAGATCTCACGTGAGGAACTGAGAAGGACCTTAACAAGAGAAACTTATGTGTTTGTATATACATTTTGTGTGCAAATACAAGGTCTAAAAAATACTCCAGGCAATTAACTGTCACTCCTCCCTTCTGTTCAAACAGCTGCCAAGTGGAGACTTACTCCTTAATTCATCCTCTGGAGAGCCATCACTCTTCCCAGACACTCCAGTGAGTCTAGACCTTTCTCCCTATGGAAGAAGCAATATATTCTGTTACTTGTGCTGGCAAAATGAGTCACAATGAGCAAATTTTCTAAAATGTGTTATTTTCTCTATTCTCTACATTCCCCATCCTTTTAAAAACATTCAAAATGATGTATGATTTGTTGAAATCAGACAAAAAAATTCCTGAGCCACACCTGTTTGAAGTCGATGGAGTCAGCAAATTCAATTTTGTGAAAAATCGATTTAAAGTTTCCTGAAGGCTCCAAAACAAAAGCACCTAGTAACCATACCTTAAAATCCCTGGGAATACCACCCAATTTGGCACACACTAAGTCAAAACTAAATAGGAAAAAATTATATTCAACTTTTTTTCCCAGGATACCAAAAATTTTTGATTAACATTTATTTATTTATTTTAATATTTTATTTAAAGGTACAATATGTGATTTTTTTTTCGCCGCTAGGGGTCGCTAACCTCTTAAAATAACAAAGGCATAGGTAGATGACGCAGTGACGAGCTGAATGCTGGGACTTGCTGTCAAGCTGATGGATCTAATAATGTTAATGGATGAGTGAAAACATTCATGTTTTTTAACATTACATTGGTATGAAGCAGGTCGTGATTGCTAGTAATAGACAGATATCACACGCGAGTCTAGCGGATATAAAGGAAAAATGATTAATTCTACCGAACTACCCGCAACTACTGAATTACTACTCGCACAGGTCAGTTTATTTGACGAATTAAACCTGTGAGGTAACGCAGCACTGTTTCACTTGGTCTAACGTTACACTATCATACTAAACAGCATGTGTTGAAAGTTATAATGTTATTCTATGTGTTAGTTCGTTTGCTATATGAAACTAGCAACTTACTAGTAAGCTAGATCAACATTATAATAACAAACAGATCATATTCTAACATTTCATAATGTTGAGCTATATAACATTGATTGGTTTTATGTACATTTGCTCACCTGTCTAATAAAGAATGTGCAAGAGCGGTATTGCTGTCAAGTCGTGACTCGTGAAGCTCTGTTAAGTCCAAGTTTGTCACGGGCGTGGAGCTCTCGGCATCTCGAAAACGCCACACTGATATTGAGCCTCATTTTATTTCTTTTTTGTCCCAAAGTCTGCTTGCCATGGTCCATAATGTTTGAATGAAATAAGAACAGCGTGCCGCTAAACGTTATGCACTACACAGTTGTCCACGTCTGTCGCAATGGTTACATCATGACTATGGCAGTACAAGCGGAAACCGAGGATAACGCGGATATTGCGTCATTGACAGACATCATTTTTACCCGGGACGGGCCATTATTTTAAATGGGAATTTCTCTGAAAAAAAAAATCTTTGGAGACTTTTGGGATATTGTAAGTACACAACTGCAGGAAATATATCACACTGTGCAAGTGATTTTTGGATATTTTATTACAAAATTCTTACATATTGTACCATTAACAGACAGTCTATATATTCAGACCTACTGTATCGCACAGATGTAATGTTACACATGATTTTCCCCAACAGTTAACCAAACATAAGACATAAGAGATAATGTTTGCGTGAATACTTGCCTAGACAGATATTTTGAAATACAGTATGTGCATAACGGGGCGCTGTCTGTCAGTCAGCGCAAGTAAGAACATTTTGTTTATATCAGCATAAGTTCGAAAATCTAATTTCCATGGTTCAGACTTATGCTATCGAGAATTTGCTATGAATATTCACAAAGTTGGAATACTGCTTTACAATGATTACCAAACTTATGCTGAGGGGAAGCGTGAGAAGCAAACAGAGGGAAAGGAAAGGTACTCCTCTCAGAAAACGCACAAATAAAGATACTTTTAGATGTTTAATCTCTATATTTGGAGCACTGGGATAGCTAAACGAGGGCTTAATGAACACATTTTTGTGAAGACCTCAAAAGCAACCAAAATTGTAACTTTTCACTTGTTTTGCCCGTAGCTCGAAATCAGCCCATGCTCGTTTTGCCAGCATGGTTCACATATAGATTTGTTTTAGCTGGGATCTCCCAGAACTCAGTATTGTATTTCTGTCTAACAAAACCAACTTTTTATCATCAAAATAATTGATATTTGAATTTAAGCTCTAAAGTAGTGTTTGTGTTCCTAGCGAACGTATTACATAATTGTTGTGAACTTTTGTTCTGCAGAGTCCTGCATCTCTGTTAGCAGATGATGCAAGTTCTCAGGACACTCCTGTCTCTGGCTGTGTAGATCTGTCCTTTCTGGAGGAGGCGCTGCTTGCATCACCGGTATCATCCCTAGGAAGTGGAGGTCCAGAAGAGGCACAAGAAGATCCCAATGTCCACATAGTGGAACAGCGGAAAGAGTCAGAAGAGATCTGTGACATTCTCCAGCAGAGTCTCCAAGAGGCAGACATCACTGAGGACACTCTTGCATTAGAGGCAGGACTTGCCCAGACAGCAGAGACTCTGCAACTTGGTTTGTCTGATGTATCCCTTTCTTTGCCTGCAACACCATATTTCTCCAAACCATTGACCATGCCTGGATTGATCTCTTTACCAAAGGACACACAAACAGCAGTAGAGCCTCCTCAGCCATCGTTGTTAGCTGTTGGTCCAGGCTGCCCCTCACTCAAGCCTCCAGGAACCCAGTTAATGAGTCTACTTCCTGGGAATGTCTTCCCCACACCTCCACTCGAGGCATCCTTTTCTATTAATTCAGCACAAAGGACCAGCATGATTACCCAAAAGACCCTGCCAAGCCTCACAAGCTGCCAGATGTTGGCCTCTACTGTTAAAACAATTACTCCATCAGTGGTCATGTTACAAAAAACTCCTCTACCCATTCAGCCCAAGTTACCCGTCAACATCCAGCCCAGGCTTGTACAAATCAGTCCCAGGCCATCAGGACAGAAACCATTGTCAGGATTTGCCTTTATCTCAGCAGCAAATACAACACAGAGTGTCTTGCTATCCCCTTCTGTTGGCTCAAAGCAGTCCTTGCAAGCACACTCCGCACCAAGTGTTAGCAAACCTGTTAGCTTTAATTTGGTTGGTCAGGGAGGCCCAATTGTCATTCAGCCCCAAGATCCTTTTCAGGGTCAGAGACAATTCTTTCTGCCCAGCCATACACCTGTAACTATGACCCAGTCTACAAGCATTTCAAGGTGTCTTCTTAGTACACCAAGCAATCAGATGTCTAACAAACCCAACGTTGACAGTTCTCAAATTGTGACTATACAGCCAAGGCAAATTAACTTCAGCCCTATTTTCACCTCTCCAACTGGACAACTCACCCTCAAACATGGGGCACTTCTATCAGGGTCTTTACCGATTCGGCCAACACCTCCTACTGTCTTCCAGATGCCAACACAGCTAGCAGGGACCTATGCACCTCAAGTGCAGGGGCAGCATGATGCTGTTGTTCAAAACACTGTCAGAAACCAGATCAGATTGATTAATAATGCTAATATGCTCCTTCCTAACATGACCACCGCACCAATAGGGAATGGTGAGTCAGTGACACAAAGAGATCTGGTAGGGGGACCTGAGGGGATAGTGAGTCTTACCCAGAATTCAGTACTTCTCTCGTCTGAGAAAACAACAGAAGATAAGGAGAAAGTCAACGAATTGCTTCAAGTGAGTTAATTTGTGACATTTTCGGTTGTAACGTTAAGAATGTTTTTTATGTTGTCGAACAGTAAATATTATAACAATTTAATAACCATTTAAATGTTTGAATTACATTTTGAAAACATGGTTGCATATTACAATATATTTGGGGCTCAATATGTTTGTTCACTGCTTTTTAAAAAAACCTAATTTGGCAGGAGAGCAGATTGCCTCCTCAAGCTTCAGTGGAAGCACCTATTGTGGAGATTCACTTTCATCCCTCTCCAGTATCAAACTCTACTACAGTCACAACCAGATGTTAGTTGTACCCCAGAGCCAGTTTTGTCATTATCCCCACAACTGATCACCCAAACAGAAGAGCAACAATTTACTGAAGGAGAGCATAATCCATTGTATCACAATCAGGGATTAATACATCTTCCTCAACAGGTAAATTTAATTGTGCTCCGTCATAGGTTCTCAAGCATTTTGTGTAATTGCATTCAAACACAGAAATGAAAATGCGGCAGCATATTAGGAAAGTATTTCATACCTCTTCAGTAAATAGACAATATACTTCTTTCCCTGCAGGATCCACTTAAACCATCAGCCACCCAAGAGACCTTAGCTACAACTCTGCTTCTGCAAATTGACAACAACATCTCTACTGCCACAGGTGAAACTGAGGATTCACTTACACCTTTAACTGCATCTGAGACCTTTTCTGCATCATGTGAGAATAAAGAGATTCCTTTGGCAGTGTACCATGCCTCAGAGCACAGTGACATTCTCCTGCAATCTCCTACTGTAAAGACCACAAGCACAGACTCCATGATAGGCTCAACACCCCCAGGCTCAGATGAGCTGGATTCCTTCATGTCGATTGCTCTTTGTGCTGAACCCAAGTGCCAGGAGGGGCCTGTAAAGAGTAAGAGCCCTTCCTTTTT